>NW_015373918.1:1528634-2183219 GCF_001272555.1 Dufourea novaeangliae | reverse complement strand
AGAGTGTTGAACAGCGACGACAGAGACGTATCGTTCGCCAAAGAAGGCGACATTAAATTTCAATGGGGCGACGTTTATCGTCGGAGGCGACGAAGTCGTTGTGCTGCAGCAGCAGCAGCGACACGGGGCGCCCGCCCGTTTACGTGGTCGCGTCGCCAGGTGACTGTTGGCGCCGATAAAAAGAGCCGATCGAGGCGAAACACGTATACTATATACCTACGGTCTAAAACTGGATCAGGTCAATGTAGCCTCGACGCTGCGAATGGCAAACACCGCGAAACGAGGTCCGTCTTTGAATGGCACGAGACCGTCGTGAGACGGCCGGGCGAGGGAGCGGGTTGGTGACACACGAACGGCGCAAATGGTCGTGTAAGTATGTACAGCGTCGTGTGGATATCGGATGTCTTGGTGTGGAAAAAGATAAAAGATCCACGGAAGTGGATAGGATCGTTTTACGACGGTTTCTGGATCCGCGGGAATCAGTTTTCCCATATCGAATCGCTTGATCGATTTTTAACGATCGACCCTCGGGGGTTTTCGACAGGTGAATCTTGCGTATCGAAAAAATTTCGAAGGCTTGGAAGATAGTTTGATGTATGCACAGTCAAGGTAATGATCTTCGATGTGCACTTATTGCGGAAGTAGAATGAAACAATGGGTTTGCCTATTGGGCAGAGATGATGTTTAACACTAGAACTACCAGCGTTGAATATATCCTAAACTAAATTTTATAATATAATGATATGTATAATATACAGAGTGATTCTACATACAAAAAATAAGTCGAAAATATAGAATACAATTTTTTCATTTGAGACTCTCAGGAATTGAATAGGACTTGGCTAGTGCGTCTGTCTATTACATTCCGTTTCTACTTACACCATGATTTTCTCGAAAAGAAGGCCTCGTATGAAAAATTTTTATGTTCTATTTTCGACTTATTTTTCTATGTAGAATCATCCCCTTTCCGGATGTACTGTATAATTCTGAGACGACTGGTCTGTAGTTAAGGGTTAATTATATTACTCGACCAAAGGGTATTAAACTACATTTGAATTTTATGACATTAGAACAGACACAGAACCACCAAAAGAATACTGTGTGTCGCAAAGGGTTAACGTCCATTTGACGAAGTGAAAAAAGAAACGAGAAACTTCTGCACACTAGCTTCAATGATGTTCGTGAGCCAGCCAGCCGCAGGCGGCGCGAGAATCATCGGGGCAACGCGTATAATTTGCATAGAAGCGCTAGCGCGTTCATTGATAATGAGAATGATTGCGAAAGAAGCGTCGTTGACACGTTCCACGGTAATTTCGCGTCAGATGTAATTGTCAGTAGACTGCTGCTGGAGAGGAAATACGTTGGCGGACCGGGGGGTCAAGTATAATTGGTGTGCCAGTGACATCGTGGAACATAGGTGGTTGGGGGAAGAAATAACGATTGCACACCAGAGTGCAATTCACCGATGCATGCACCGCGCGTCAATTTTGAAATCGGGGATCTGTGAATTGTCGAGGCAGCCCGAAAGGTCAACGTCGAAACGTTCTGCTCTTTCGCGCTTTCTTTCTTCTCCTGTCGAGGATCCTTAGTGTCTTCGCCGCGGACGCATCGCGTGGAATGTCCTTCGCGTGATTGGCTCTCGCGCGTTCGATACGCTTCGACTTTGTTCCGTGCGGTCATTAATATCTCCAGCGACGCGAGTTCCTACTTGTACCGTCGTTACGACAGGTCGTTGCGTATCTTCGGAACGGAGATAGGTGGAATATCGTAGAACGTAGTCGGAAAAAGAGCAACAGTTGCCTTGCGATTAGATTGAGTGGAACTTTGGTGGTCTGAGTACTTGTGGATGATACTACTTGAGACATTCGTGACACGTGTTATCTGAAGTTGGAAGATTTCGATGGGATCTTTTCGATACAATGTGTAATTATAGTCAAGTGGTAATTGTGTTATATTGTTTGTTATTATTCGTTCTTTGTTTAACACGTTGATCGTCATGCCATTCGAATTTAGATGATACGTTATCTTTCCAATGGGTTGCGTCTAGGGCTGTTACGAATATACCAGTATTCAGGGGAATTGCAGTAGAAATCGAATTTGATATTCGAATTATTCGAATTATTCGGAGTATTCGAATATTCGAATTATTCGGATTATTCGAATATTCAAATTATTCGGATTATTCGGAGTATTCGAATATTCGAAGCGATCAAATTTTAGATTGTACTGAACAAGAATCTGAACATAATATATTTTTCTCATAGTTTATCGTGAAATTTAATCACTTCTATTATTCGAATATTCAAATAATACGAATACTTCATACTATTCCAATATCCGAATATCCGAATATTTGCAGCCCTAGCCGCGTCACCAGTGTGTGGATGACAGTCACACTGGCTGGTCAAAAATGATCTAATCAGACACTGGACAGGATAATGAAGAGGATGTAGTAGGACTAATAAAATATGCAAAACACATGATAATGTATTGCATACAATTTAATTTGAATACATTGTCGACTGGAAACGTTAAATCTCGTTTTTCGACGTGTGTATTATTTATTATTTCCTAGATTACTGTATTTTGTTTTGTCACATTCGAATATCATTCACTCTGTCACAGAGTATATTTTTAGTTTGGTGTCGCGAATTGAAAGGATATACAAATACAAAAGGTTTTAGTAAAGTATTATCTGTCGCCAATGTGTCAACATTGAACCGAAGAGTTAAGGGTTATCCACTCCATGTGGTACCGAAGATGCAAGAAGAAACTAAAGACAATTGTAATTTCTTTTATACAAATCTACGGGAACACAAAATATTCGAATGAACAAAAGCTAAGCCTCGAATTGCATTCGTAAATATACGAATTCCGATCTACGATCGGGACCACACACGACCGGAGTTACGCGATTCATAATCTATGATATATTACGCATATCGTCTGTCAAACCGATACATGCATCACCGCGAATCATTTATCAATCGTTATCGATCGAGTCGAAATTCTTATACGACCGTTGCGCTATCTGTATCCCGTTTGGAATGAAGAATCAAATCCTTTGTGCCGAATGGAACTTACGATCGAGGGCTGTATGCAACCGACGGCGTTAGGACAATGTCCAGGTGTCTTTATCGGTATGAGTTCTTTCATGCGCGACTTTGAGTACATGTAAAGCCACTTTTGAGCCGTGTTATCCGACGAATTGCTGGGAAGCTTATGCAAATCGGGGTTCGTGGCGCGCTCGCGAATTGGCGAATCATAGAATCGCGATCTTATTGAAGGAACAATGGAAAAGGATAGAATCGGTATTTATTAACAGAGTTTCGACAGTCAAGTATTC
Organism: Dufourea novaeangliae; assembly: GCF_001272555.1. Classification (NCBI taxonomy): domain Eukaryota; kingdom Metazoa; phylum Arthropoda; class Insecta; order Hymenoptera; family Halictidae; genus Dufourea; species Dufourea novaeangliae. The sequence goes on along the minus strand of NW_015373918.1, from coordinate 2,179,873 downwards.
GGTAAATAAATGTTATTCCATTTTTTTTTCTAGATCTTCAATACTTAGGTCAGAGTTTAATCGTTCTAGTGCGAAGAAGAGCGATCGCGCTTCTCTTGTGTTGTGCCAAAAATGCAGAGTGACGCGATCACACTGGTGCTTGTTAGTATAATTTTTGCATTCATTGTACACAGTTATATTCATGTCAATCGCGACTTTGATGTGATTTTAATTTTAAAATCACTGATTCAATAATATTAAAATTAAAAATTCTTTTCGTTTTTTGAGATAACTGTTTTAAATAACAAAAGGTACAATGTCAAATCTTGATTTATCTGAAAGTGACTATGATATGAGAAGCGATGATAAACTGTTTAGTAGTGACTATGAAAGTATTTGCTCATTGTTATTCTTTTTTAATATTTTTGCGGGTAAAAAACTATATTTTATACAATATATACCCAAATAACACTAAACCTACCGAATCCTTCAAAGAGGCAGGAATTACAGTGATCCCTCGATGAATGCGACACAAACAACGCAAGCGACATAAGTTATTCCCATCACTGGAGGAGTACTCCCGTGGAATCAATCAAAACAGAGTGAATAAAAGCTAAGCAGAAACTCAGCTTCGGGTAACAAATACATTTAGTAGGGGCTGAAAAGCTTTCCGACTTCCCATGAATGCTCCGATGTAGACCCGAGAACGTTGCACTCATCGAGTCATTACTGTAAAACGACAAAACCGGTTATTTGACCGGTCGAGATAGGTTTAATGTTAAGCTAAATTATTACCGCTTTTATTATTATCATACACAATTTATTCTGTATGTTTAGCATATAACCAAGAAAATTCTTCAACACTCAAACGGTTAAATATCGAACGAATGTTTCCCTTCGATTTTGTGACAAGTTACACTATTTAGATGTACCATTTGAAGCATGAAATTGGTAAATCTGTATACTGTAATAAACAAAACTTTCAGTTGTATTGCAAATATTGAAATTTCGGTGTTTAGAGAGAGACAAATATACGGAAACAAAGGAAGGACTCGGAAGTTTCGAAACCTGTCGAATATTCCGCGTCGGTTATCGGTCGATCGGCTTCCTTATTGCATCGGTCGGTTCCTAATAACTGTCGCGGTGCCGCGTATAAATTACACGGGAGCTCTGTCAATTGAGCATGCGACCTATTAATAGGATCTCTTTATGCGTTCCACCGGAGGAGGGAATGACATGCACGCACGTGCGACTGCGGTGAAATTACATGCATGCTCTCATGCCTCTTCGGATCAACGCGTATTTCTGCTTTAACGTTCGCTCCGCGGAATTCGAATAGAAATTGCGCGACGGATAGCTTCGGTTACGCCCTGAGCCACGTTGGAACCTCCGTTATTATTAGATGTGCCGTTAAAGTTTCGATTCTTCCTCGGATACATCGTAAACATTTAATTTTATAGAGGAAATAAGTTTTGTATTTGGTGTTACATTATGTTTGTCAAGTAGATTTTATTCTTTTTACCATAGATGAGTCCGCCATTTTGTCGGAACGCACGAGATAGAAATGAATTTCAGTTCTTGGGATTGATAGGTAACGTCACATTTTTCATGTAAAGAATAGTATTGAAATATTAACATAATGTTAATTAATAATTGTTCCTTCTATAGTAGATGAGTCCGTCATTTTGTCTGATCACACAGGAGGTTAATCTCCTGAGGGATACTAGTACGTATGTGTATGCTTTGTTTTTCGGTCATTCAAATAATCATTCCGAAACTATAATTAATTATTCACTAAGAAATTCCTCCACAGAAAAGGATATTCTACCAACTAATTGTTGTTAGTATTTATGAATATATTCTAATTAAATACACCCGAAGAATGAAAGAAATATTCTTTCTGGTCTTAATAAATTCGTCCCTGAAGATGTTAACCTATTTACAGTGGAAATTAATTTAGGTTTTTGGTGACATTGATCGGTCCATAAAATTTTCTACGTAAAGAATTCTACTGAAATGTTAACTGAATGTAGTTAATAATTATTCTTTCTACCGTAGGTAAATGAATTGACCATTTTGGCGTATCACAGAAAGTTGATCTTGTTACGGTTGGAACAAATTTCAATTTCTTAATAATGTTGATAGATTTGTCACACTTTCCACCTAAAAAATGCTACTACACTATTAACTAAATTTAATTACGTTAGGTGCACGACAACAAATACGTTTAGGTTACCTTTCAGTGAACACTTGTGATTAAATACTGACCTGTTGTTGGCAAACAATCATAAATGATTACGACTGTTAGTAAACAAACAGAAATAAGTAGCGTTGTTAGTATATTATGTTTGTTTCTATATTTAGATATTCGGTGATACTTTATTGCCACTGAATATTCAGGAATATGTTTTTAGGCACGAATATATTTTCTCTGCACACATGCATATACACCAATAATTATGTAATCATTCGTGTATCATTTTTAGGTATCGTTCCAGCAGGTTCGAATATAATTTACAGCCTATCGTGTCCGAATGAATGAAGCCGATTTTACCTTTACGTAAGCTGCTAAAGGTCCGCCGTGAATCTCGAATATGTTAGACCCTAAGGCGACAGGTCACACTTTAATCTGGCGAGAGATTTGAATTTCTTCTTTTTTTCATCGATTTGGTGCCTATGACACAAAAGAGAAAGGAACAGAATCTGTATACACCGAATACAAGGCGAAGTAGCATCATCATCCAATTAATTTCATGAAATTATTGAATAAACCGCGCTTCAATCAGCTTTATTATCTTTCTTTGCTCATTGGTTTGTTGTGTAACATGTCATTTCTTATAATGAACAGTCTATTTTTCTCGTTAATTTGTTTCAATTACTGACACGGTCTAATAACTAACATGACGTTTCAGAAATCTGTTCTTTAAAAACATAAACATTTTATCCTGGTAAACTTTTTAATTGATAATTAGAACCTGTATAATCTGTGTACATTATTTCACTAAATTATTCCGTTAAATTATTCGATTTATATATTAGTTTAATCTTTGTTCTGTTTTCTTTGTCCACTCGTTATTCGTATCGAAACAATTTCGATACGACTATTCAGGAATTAATTGAAACTTTTATATGTCCTCCGATATGATACACGGAACAAACAATTGCTTTTAAAGCGATTTACAAAAAACGTTTATGACATTCTATTATCGGTTGTTCTTAGTGAATTTCTACATTTAAGAACTGCTCCATGGATGCTGGAACAAGAAATAAATGCAAATAGAGTGATAAACTTCTTATCGATGCAAGATGCTTGATGCGCGGAAATCGCTGTCGATCCCTTTCCATTATCTTCGCCTTATCGCGTCGCGGTTTGTCATTTCTCCAGCTAAGTATGTCAAAACAATTATTCTGAAGTTTATCGTACCGGACCAGAGCCAGTCCAGCTGGTTCCGAAGGTACAAAGACGAACGCGAGTCCATCTGTGTGAGATATATTAAGTGGAGCATCGTCGTTCTGAAGATCATTCGTTACTGTCAGACGGAGGGTGGACAAAAGAAAATGAAATCCGTCTCCCTGACGAGCGTCTGATGCTATTTTCTAATTAGAATCGTACCGTGTCCATTAGAAAATTACCCGACACTGCCCTCCTGTTCCTCTAAATAGCTAATATCGCTCGAATCTTGCGTATATTCAGTCCTTAATACCTAACTTGATTCATCGAAGACAAGAATCAGCCAATTTAATTGAACAAGGTTGTTCGTAAAATAAAAATGTATCCTATTCTAGAATAGAATGAACAAAATTGATAAAATGGACGAAATGGACGAAATGAACAAAATGGACAAAATTGACAAAATGGATGAAAAGAAAAATCCTTTTTGGAGAACGCCCCAGGTATATTTCATAGATAAAAGGAAGAAAAACATTTATGTTCCTTTGGGATGACAGATAAGTAATTTTGAACAAAAATAGGGATAGTTTCATAAATAATAATTACAAATACTCTTAAATTTATCGGAATTGTTAAATTTGATCACTTCTAATAACTATACAAAGTAGGTATAAGTATGTTCGAAAAAATCAAACTTATGCAATAAGTTATTTATGTTTCGAGTAGTTTTCATATCAGTCGAATCAGCAAAATTTATTTCGTATTGATCGAATATGTGTTATGCGAAAAATTCCGACGATTAGATCCAGCGATCAAGTGGTTAGTCGGATTCGACTGTTGCTCGCAATTACGCGATATACAAACTCGATCGGCGATTAATACCGACGAGAACGCATTGACCGGCCACAGCAATAAATCAGGGTCCCCCGGTCTTGTAAATTATAACATTCATTAACGACAATCGATCGCTCACCACTCGACTCGATCGATGCGTTTCGTCGCGGTTGAAAGATCTCGCCGATACACCGCCGGCCGCTTTTACGCTCGTAAACTTCTCTACGACCAGTATCCTTGGGACGATTAGGTATGATATTTAACGGCGAAATATTCCATTGGACACTAAAAGTTATTACCAATCACTTTAATAAGCAATCACGCCTTTGCGATTCCCACTTGTCCTCAAAACAGAAGAATCACAGAGTCCGCCATTTTGGTACCGTTCATCTTCAGTCACTGGTGAAACGCTCTAAACTTGTTTACAGTGGAATATTCATAGGTTACACCCCTATAATAATTCATGAAACAATGAAATGATCATAAACGAATACCTAATATCTGGACACCTGCACAAAAATTTGAACATTCTCTGAGTCATTTCGTGAATCAGCTGAATCTGTAAAGGAATGAAGGAATAAGGAAGGAACGAATGATTTTCCGTATCAATAAATAATTACGATTCTATAATCCCTTTTCAACGGTTCCTCGTAAAAATCCGTCAAACTTGTTCAGAATAAATTAAAACTTACGGTGGTTCGTAAAATCACCGAATGATCGTAAACGACCACTAATGCCTGGACACCCGCGTGAATGCTCGATGCATTCCATAAATCATTTCGTGAATCAGCCGAACCGATAAAGGAAGACACGAAACAAAGGAACGAAGGATTTTTCGGTGTGCGTCTCGACCTTGACGCAATTCGGCCGGAAAGATGTCGAAGACCGTAAAATCCGCTTGGCTCGAAACGATACAGCGCCGGGCAGACGTTAAACTCCCGTCGTCCGTAAACATTTTTCGTCAGGCCCACGAATCGCCACCTCGCGCAGCAGGATATATTCGTCGTTCGCCAGTAATTTATTTCTAAGCTGGTCCAGGCTAAAATAGCCGAAGCTATGGCCAGCTGGCTATCGGGACACGCCGTGATATCGTTCGATGCTCTTGAAATTTACGCTAATGCGTTCCACGTACGAATTAATCGGTTATGGTGCTTAGAAAAGGGCACACCGGTACCTACGGAATCGCCAGAGAGCAACCGATGATGTCTGGTTTCGAACGGACACTCCACTATTAGAACGATTTTCCATTTTAGTCACACAAATGTCCCGAATTACCTTAATATAGCCTTAGGTTTGCTATTTAAGGAGAATGTTCTGCATCCTAGAAATTGGTAACAAAATTCTTGCATTCTGAAAATGACGTATTCTGCATTCTAGAAATGGGTTTGTTAGAGGTTTGCGATAGACACATATTTAAGGGGGTGTTCCCATTCGGAGGGATCCAAACATCGATTTTTTTTATTGGATTTTCTTAATGTGTAACACCTTGAAAATTTGTTCACAAAGTGATATACTCCAATTCATAAAAAATTCTTTATCTACCGAGTATTAATTATCGTTGATAAAAGGAAGACACTTGCGACAATAAATTTCCAAAGAAAAGTTTCATTTTTAAGGATCCTCATAAACTTGTACTAACATATAGCAATAAGAATAAAATCCAAGTTCCTTCATGAACCATTAAGTAAAAAATTGTATTAAATATTCTTAAACTCTTCTTCTGAGTTTAGACAATGGCGTATGCTACGAACGCGTGAAATCCGCGATCTGTTCACTTTTGTTCGAGCTTGTTTCTAGGTTCTGCGAGAATTATAATAGGGGTCTATTTCCGACGCGACAAAGCTTATCCATCCCGTCGCCGCGGACAAGCGGACAAAACCGACTTGGCCGGTTCTGTTTGGAACGAGCTTCCGGCAAACCGAAGTCACCCCGGTTTTGTCCCAGGTCAGGATAATACGAGCGGACAGCCGGCCAAATTGCGCGCGGTGACAAAATAGACCGAGCAGCAGACACGGTTGCGTTCGTCGTTTTACGATTACTCGTGTACAGCTGTTGTCCAGCTTTAATTCCGGGCCTGGTTGGAATTCTTAGTGGCCGAATAATGCAACCCACATGCATCTGTTGAAATATGCCCGTCAGCCTGCGCGAACCTGGCTCGAGAAGCTGTCTTCTTTACGATCGAAGAGATCCCTCTGGTGTCTGACTAGAAATTTGTATTTTGTTCAAGGCTACATATTTCACGTTTGAATTGTTTCATGTTCGAAAGCGATAAATTCAAGTGAAATTCTATTGGTCGTAAAACAGGATTACCATTGAATGGGATTCATTTCATTAGTTTGTCATTGAAATCGATTCTTTTGGTTTATCTTCGTCGCCTTATAGGAATCAGGGAACAGAAGGTTTAATGGTTTATTTAATGATTATTACGACTTCAGTGGCGTACAATCGGAAAGTGCAATTGTCAGTGTAACAACTTTTAATGGATATGTCGATTCACAATGCATAGGTGTACCATCGGCGTTGAAATACAGTGGCTAGTACCTATCATCTAGTCAGGGAGATACCATTCACGGATGCATTGTATTCAAATTTGTGTTTCGCGAGGTTGTGAGTTTCGATGTGCAAAGCGCTCGACGACAGGAATGGAGGTAGACTTCGGTTTATGCTCATTGGATAGATACGAAGTAAAACATACATATACTTACAACAGAAAGATTGTGAAGCCATTTCGATTCTGTACATCCGTCCATTTTTGGAGTACCTATGATTTTTGTCCCAGTTTGGAGCAAAACTGACGGTGAAGTGGACGAAATGGACAAAATGTAAAAATGTGCAAAATCTAAAAAATGTACAACATGGACAAAGTAAACAAAATGGACAAAATGAATGAAATTGATGAAATGACCAAAATGTGCAAAGTGGACAAAATTGACAAAATTGACAAAATGGATAAAATGGACAAAATGAATGAAATTGATGAAATGGACAAAATGGTCAAAATGGATGAACTGGACAAAATGAGTAGACTTTCTTTTGAAAGAATGTCTTAGGTTCGAAGAACTCCGCGAAAATCGCGATTGTAACGAAAATGTTTACTCGAAAGAGAAGAGAAAGCCGCAAATTGGCTGCCCGGTAATGAAACCACGTATACTCGGGCTCGTTACAATTTTAACGAACCGCACGTTGAACTCGCCCGAAGGGGGTGGACGAACCGCCGCCGCGAGACTTTTATTCCTCGAATAACATCCGTTCCCTGGAACGTCGGTGGAAACTCGACGAAAGCCCGTCTGCCGACAGGGCGAAAGACGAAATGTTTATGCAAGAGAGGGAGGAGCAGGGAGATTTCGATGCAAGGGAGGGCCCAGCCTTTCGCGCGTCAAACAATGTCGTCCAGTTCAACGACACGTGGTGGTCCGCCTGGCGCCGTTCGACGCCTGGGCAGACGACTACGACACCACGGTTCACAAAAGCCCTTTCTAACGAACGTTCCTCGACCCCCTTTGGAGCGTTCGTCGACGCTGAACCACGCGCGATCCTTATCGGACGCGGAGAAATAGAGAGTTTGCGAAAGAAAATGGCGATTGCTGTAGCTTGCTCATGTGGGGATTCAATTGATTCATTCGCAGGAAAAGAAAGAAGCAAGAATGTGAAGGGATCGTTGTTTAATTACGTAAATATAAAAATAGACGGATTGTTCTGCTAATACAATTATTAGAAAATTCGAAAGGCAATGAACAGGGTGTTAATAAAAATGTGGTGGGACACTGTCACAGGGTGAATTATACATGCTGAATTAATTGCAAGACGATAATCAAGCATAATGACATTCTATTCGAGGCATCGTTACCGAATTATTAATTATTGAAATTAAAATAGTAAGAATACACTTTATGTATTCTTACTGTTCAATCAAGAATGTAAGGACATTCTTGACAAACGTTTTCAAACCCACATAATGGGTGTCGAACATGTCAAGTACAGTTTAGGAAACTTCAGTTCAATATGGTCCCATAAATCAAGTAATCATTCTTAGTGAATTCAAATAGTTTTTCATAACTTTAATAATGATCAAACAGTAATGTCCAAGATCCAGATTCCTCCATGTGACACTGAGCCTGCGTTTTGGATGTCCTCTCGGGGCCAGTAACATCGCGAAGACGAAGGAATGCAACTCCGGTGGTAGCGTTCCGAGAAATTTGTCTCCCTTTTATCGTATTTGTCAGACAAGGCATCTATCAGTGTCCCGGTGGTGAGAATTACTTAACCTTCCTATATTCGTGTAATCGGCAACGCGTGTCTCGCACGGTACAACTATATACCCGTCTATCACTCACCCCATATCCTGTATCCTGTGTCGGGATATCGGATTATCACGCGGTAAGCGTTTTTTTTCCGGCTCGTCGTTCCCGTCTCTGGGGCCCTTTTCTGAAACGTTTTCTCAACGTGTATACATATACAACTGTTCCAGCTCGGATTTTCGTATCCAACGTCTCTCCTCAATGAAGCCATTTTACTCGTAAATCAGTTCCTCGTTTACTTGGAAAGCCTTAAGAGCCTCTGTTGAATGACGACTCTTCTACAGCCTTGACTTCGACCAGAAATTAACATTGACCTTTACCCGTGAAATTATTAACAACTCCAGAACAATCTTTAAATTTCGAGAAACTCTGCTCGATTTACAGTAAATAAGTAGGAGAGGTCCCCAGGTGTAACGCTAATTTTTTAATTAGGTTGAGCAATGAGATTTGTTTTAGTCGCATATGGCTATTAGTTTATGAAATATTTAATGTTCAGTGTCGAGGGAGTATTTGAACACTCATCGAGGATTTACTGTAGATTAATTGAATTATTTTACTTTGGGTCACTGTCGACAGAGACATTGCAATTTCGTTCTAATTTCGTTTCAATTTCGTCCTAATAGTTCTAATTTCAAATTTTTTCTACTATGAATATCTAAAGTGAAATTTATTCTGAACATTTGTACGATATTTTGCTGTATTTAATGATTTTTTGGATATGAGAATTTGACGCGATGGATGCAATTTCGTTCTAATTTCGTTTCAATTTCGTCCTAATAGTTCTAATTTCAAATTTTTTCTACTATGAATATCTAAAGTGAAATTTATTCTGAACATTTGTACGATATTTTGGTGTATTTAATGATTCTCTGGTTATGAGAATTTGACGCGATGGATGTCCGACGATCTGTCTCGAGTCAAGGATCCTCGAGGCTGTGGAGGTGATTTCTGATACGATAGTAGCAAGAAAAAGGGCTTGTTCTTGTGGATACTTAAGCGAGACGCGGTTGTACGGATAGTCGTCAAGGCCGCGCGAAGAAAGGTCGAGTGTCTTTAAGAAAAGTATACGATTTCTTGGTTGACCGCATATTTCTCGCGGTCGTAGCCACGGTCCCACCATCCTTTCACGCGATATGTTTCGCCAATGGGAAACTGCTTCCGGAAAGACTTCGGAGAACGGCCACTGTTACTCGTTAACTCTTCTTTGATATAAATATAACATCGATTAATTATCTTCAAGGTTCCTTCGTTAACTGAAAAGTCATATTCAAATCGATATGGCGGTAGTTTAAAGATAGTTGACATATCCACTATCTGATCCGTCACAATACACTCATCAATTAATCATTTTCAACGTTTCATCATTAATTGTGAAGTAACGTTTCAGTCAATGTGACAGTGGTTTAAGCATGGTCGACGCATCCGCTAAGTGATCTATCGTAACATAGTTATTTATATGAATTGCAATTATTACCAGAACGCTGATTATTGTAATCGGCAAGAGACCCTGCAGCGGATCTATAATTTTCATGGAGTACAGCTTGGTAGAAATTATATGTCCCACCCCACCAGAACCAGGCTAGCATTTCCAGGCCTATTAAATTGTCTAACGATGCATACAGCTTTATCGATCCGGATCGAGGAACGAATAATAGAGACATTGTGTGGACGTGAGCCAACCTGGCCGGGCCAGTTTAGCAATTTTCTGCCACTATATAACGGGATTAAATCGACGAAAACATTGCTGTCCAATAATTCCACGGTGCATGTTTCGATTTCAGTCGTCCGTGTGTTGATTTTGCAATTTTGTTTGGTGGCCACGTTGCAGGTTGCGCAACCTATTGTATTCACAGTGGCTAGCTTTAATATACTGTCATTGTAAGATCACAAGAGAGCACAGACTCTTATTATTGTGTGTTTTTGAATGGCTCCTGCAGTTACTGTTCTCCAATTCTGTAACTATTCACTGTTTGAATTTTTTATTAACAACTACTCTAGCCCAATATTCTTCGTAGTTCATATATTTCATCCTGGTTGATAAAGATGCAATAATATTCCTTGGAGGTTTTCTGTTAGCCGTACATTCCACTCTTGAGATTAGAACAGAAATCTAATCTAAAAATTTACCAGTCTGACCATTATGCGGCGTTTCCACTCGGTACATTTCTGCCAATACCACTTCTGACGATAGCAGTGACATTTGTTATGTGATCTGTCCAGAGTATTTAGACTGCTAGAAGATCTATCCTCTCCACGTGATAATTATTATGTTTATTGCAAACTGTTGTTTTTATTCACGAATCATGTCCTTCCAAGTAGTCCGAAGTAGTTCCGCTTGATTTTGTTACAATTACTGCTTAACCCCTTGCCCTATGATTTTCTTAATGTCCGCAGTCTCCAGAATTTGGTTATCATCAATAATTCCCCAAAAACAAAAGGAATTCGTATACCTATCGCAATTGTACATTTACACTAAAAGCGAAATATTAATATCAGCAAACTAGTATTTCACTTTGACTCAAAGAAAACGAATAATATTTCTATTTTGTTGAATCCATTTTGGTATCCTCATCACGAGTCTGACTCGATGTTACAAGGCAAGGGGTTAACTAATCCCAGATAGAACATGACGCCTTGAAGACGCCCATTTCACGACTATTGTAGGTCTGAGACGCCTTTAACTCTTTGAGGCACACGATTTTAAAGAAAATAAAAACCCTAGTTGCACAAAATTCTTTTTAATGTACAACAAAATTATATAAAAATAAAATATTAAACTGCATGACTATGAGTAACGTCAACTTTTCGAGGTGAGTTAAAATGTATTCCACCATACATAAAAAGCTAAGCAAAGGGTGAGACAGTTTTTAACCCACCTAACCCTAAAGAGTTAAACTGTCTTCAAGGCATCATGTCATCTTAAAAATTCAGAAAAAATCACCTTACCGTGGCCCATTGATCCACTGGTGTTGCTCCCTACATTAAGAAGTACAAAATAAAAAACTTTTCTTTATAATTCCATAAACCTTCACGTTCGAATCTAACCGAAACCATAACCGTGCTCGAACCGACACGACACAGTGCACTCTGCCTTATTGCCGTTCCCTTTATCTCCGCTGTCCCGGGCGTGTTCGTTGGCCGGTTGGTATCGGGGCACGTAATCGGTAACGACGTTGTCCTAGGATCACCGAAACCCTTTTTCCCTCCCGCTCGAACGTACTCCGTGTATTGTTATGCAATTGTACAATGCACAGCACGTAGCCACGGCGGCAGGCCGCCCACGCGTCGACATTTAGTAAGCGCGTTTAATCTCCTCGGACATGACGTAAAGTCCCTTTGTTCCGCCATACAAGCACGTACACACGCGTACACACTGGCTGCTAACGGATACCGCGTGTGTCGAGAGTGGGACGTCAAAATTTCTCCGTTCATTGTGTGTCCCCCGTCTGGGGGCTTCGAAGGAAAGTTCAGACGAGCAGATTTCCTCGTCGTGCGCGCGGGGGAACGCCTTAGAATTATCCGTTGGAATAATGAGAGGATATCGTAAATTAACGCGGCAATGATTGAGACGTTGCAGTCGCTAGGCGTGGTGCGCGACACCCGATACAACCACCCGGTGGTCTTCTCTTCTTGCGTTGATCGGGCGGCGACGCGGGTTCTTCGAGGGTATACGAGAACTGGTGAGATTTTTGTATTTGGTGGTTTCATTCATCTTTAACGGTATTGGAATTGTTCTATGGTGAAAGTATGATTTTTGAAGGAACCTTAGGGAAATTTTCAGTCAACAATGTCCTACTCGTTAATGACTAGGCTGCGGAGTTTTATGCAAATATAGATTTTTATTGTCTATTTTCCAAAAACTGGCATCACACAGAAATTCCTTTACTTTATTAAGGATACTATAAGGTTCCAAATAAAACAAATACATCATCAAAGTTCATTAAATGTTTTTGTATCCTAAGATTTAAACAATCATATTTGCTATAAATGCATAAAATCCGCAGTATATTAATGACTCACATGAAACATCTATCCGTTACAAACATAAGAGGCTCAAAGAATCATTTTAGACCCCCTTTTCCTAGGAAGAACTTCTAAATCCACTGAAACTATTAATTTGTACAGCACCTTATGACAATTTTGAGCCAATAATGTTCCATTGTTTGTTTCACACGTGAAACGTCTGTCCGTCACAAGGATAAGAGGTACGAAGAATCTTTTTAGACCCCCTTTTCCTAGGAGGAACTTCTAAATCCGCTGAAATTATTAACTTGTAAAGAATCTTAAGAAAATTTTGAGGCAATAATGTTCCATTCTTCGATTACACACACGAAACGTCTGTCCTTCACAAGGAAAAGAGGCTCGAAGAATCATTCTAAACCCCCTTTTCCTAAAAGGAACTTTTATATCTGCTGGGAGTATTAATTTGTAAGGAACTTTAGAGAAATTTCCAGTCAACAATGTCCTACTCGTTAATGACTCACATGAAACATCTGTTCGTAGCAAGGATAAGAGGTTCAAAGAATTCTTCTAGACCCACCTTTTAGGGTGAACTTTTAAGAGGATCTTTTGAGTCTCTTGCATTTGTGACGGACAGATACTTCGTGTGTTATTAATACGTTGAGTGCCATAGCAGCTCCCACGAGAAGTCCACGAAGTGAAAGTAATTCTTTTAATGATATAGCTACTTGTACATTATGATTTATCAATGTATAGTGTATCATCGATGAGTGTTCGAAGGCTCCTCGGCACTGACAAGGAGAGGTCCCCAGGTATAACGCTGACTCTTTAATGAGGTTTAGCACAGTGATAGAGCTTGGAATTCTAAAGCCAATGATATTTGTTTCAACCGTATATTGCCATTAGTTCAATAAATATTTAATGTTCAGTTTCATCCATGATTTACTGTAGTTATTCTTTTAACCTTACCGAATTTCGGAGACGTATTTTTCCACCGAGGTTAATTTTGAATTGAGAACTAAAAATTGTCACTTGTTGGTCAAAATGTTAACTCGTTGGATATTGTGGATTGGAATCGACCTTAGGATTTCTTAAAAATAAAATCTTTGGTTGGCAAACTACAGGCTACATGATTAGAGAATTTGAAGTTAACAAACAGATTCTGATTGATATTCCTTATTATCTAATTATCATTATTGCTAGTTCTTATGAAACTTAAATCTACGATGGTTACAGTGGTCTTTCAACTTGTGGAGTTCGCAAAAGAATACAGAAACATATCGCTAATCCGGTGTCCAGTTTTTTAATCTGTGCAACCATGTTCTTTTATCTGCGTTTCAGATGTCTGCACGCACGCACACACGTCACGTGTTGTTGTCCAGCTGAAAGCTAGCGAAACAAATGCGCGAGAATCACTTCACGCGACAAGAATGCGAAAAAAGCGGTCGGGTCATCGGTTGACCCAAGGACCTTTTCGTTTTTTCCATTGTTGAAAACCACGGCAATTAATTACGCGAATCCGCGGGTTAAACGATCCAGTATCGCGTTTCAATGCTACGCAACCGGCTGTCGTATGTACATACATTGGATTATATCGGTCGGAATGTTTGCACGGATTATCGAGACGTTCCCTTGGTATCGTTTAAATGAATTGTTATAGGGTCGTTGGAATTTTATCGGTCTGAGCACGAAGTTGATGGAAATTATTCTCTTGAACGCTCTCGAGATACCAGAAACACGATTGTATATCATGAACATTGATTACTCTCGATTTGATCGTTTTTCGTAGAATATATACGTGTAATAACATTTTATGGTTAATGGTACTACGAAGTTGAATGAAAACATTAGGAAAATTAATTTGACATTCGTATAGTAAGTACACTTATTCTTTCTCTGACACCTTACGCCATTTTTATTCGACAAAGTGCGGGAAACCATACTGAATTTAAATTGAATTGTCATCTTATTACGAAAATGTTAAATATCCCGCTGGTACAATACAATTAGAATGAATTTAATAACAGCTTTGAATTTTTAAGACACAGTTGAAAATTACAGAGTACCCTGTTAAAAAGAAATCCATTTCTTCCTAAGGGAACATTCCACCACTCAAAACGCAACATCCTTCGAATACTCTAAACCCGTATGTACATAATTACTACGTGAAACAATTTCCAGTTCCACTGAAACCTTCGTCAAACAGAACGATAATTGTTTCGTACAAGAAAATTGCAAACTTCCATCTCAATGCACATCGTCGTGACGAAGTTTTCAAGAAACCGCGGCGCAACAGCTCTGTCATTAATCCACCTTTCAACGATCGTAGGAAAATTCCACGGTTCACCGCGCTCCTCTAACCAACCGTGCCTCGGGAGAAACTGAAACAATGTTTTTCTATCTAAGTGCCGTCGATAATTGCGCCTTTCCACTAGGGCACGGTCATCAGTTATGCGCGATTAACGCGCTCGGCTGGGCGTGAACGCACGAACGGGGATAGTTCCACGAAAACCGTCATCGATGTACCTTTAGTGTCGCTTCCGTGCCGCTTTTCCAATCGTCGATCGTCTCGTTTGTATCTAATTGCCGTCACGCTGTCAGCCTCGAGAAATGTCGCATGTCCCCTTCCGTTGAATTCCGTTCACGTGATTATCTGGACATCAGGAAATCGTCATTATCCTGGGATTTAATTGAGTTCGCGTAACCTGGCAATCAGATCAGCTGGATCAATTATCGGCTGACTGAGATTTACGAGTCTCCACCTCCCTTTGTTGAAGAATTTGTTGGACGTCGAACGGAAGGTGAAGCTGAACGCAGAGCCTTGGCTCTGAAGTCGTTAATAATACGAGTTATCCGTTTAACAAACTGTCGGCTTTGTTCTCTAAACTGTTACTAGGTCGAAGAATGTTTGTAGTCTGATGCAATTGACACTATCGGGGGGTTTAGGGGAGGTTAAAAATTTTGGAAGTGAGAACTCTTCTAGTAGAGACAATTTTTTTCAAGATGGCGGTCTAATTACTGACGATGGATCTGTGTATATTCTGATTTTTCTGTAAAACTGTTGATCATAGGCTTGAATTTTTCAGTAAAACTGTCGATCCTGGGCTCGAGTTTTTCAATAAAACTGTCGATCCTAGACTGTTCAATTACAGGAGTTTCTGTTCGATTGATTATAAGCTTTCATTCGAATATGAAGGGACTTCGATTTGAATAGATGAAATTTTAATATTTAAAGTCATCTTTCGCAGAGTGGCTGTCGCTTAGGTCTTTTCACTCTTGTATCGACCTGAAATGAGCTTGAAATGATTTAGTCGTCAGTGAACATCGTGTTTAGTCAAGGTTCAAGTGACCCTGGGTGACCAACAGCTTCTGGCCCAACAATAGTGTTCATCAGGAGTGAAAAAAAAAACGTAGAACTAGACCTCATCGTCAGTCAAAGTTCAACATTGTTGACGTAGGATTTAGAGATGAGCAAACGACTAGATAATCGTTGACGTAGGGCTAGATTCATCATCAGTAATAATATACAGTGATACGTAATTCAATGTCATCAGAAGTCGAAGTTCAAAGAAGTCGATACAGAAAGAATACGATATGCTTACTGCCGTCAGCTTTTATTGAATTGTTAACTTTCGTAAAGTGTTTTAACATTCGTAGTAAAGTATTAGTTGATTCTTACTTAGAAGCAGATTTATTATACTTGAATAGTTTTTGGTGTTTTCTACCAAAATACCAAAATGGATGCCAAGATGGTCGACCACGGTTTACCTAAATTCGCATCAGAAGAATGATAAATTCGTCGATTCGTCGGCGTTTAACATCACAAAGGACAGTGAATTGGATCGATTGATCCGCGCTCCTTGAATGTTTATTTATAGTAATTCGTATATACATCGGCCACTCGAGCCTTTCGAGTGCCGAAAACGAAATCTAAAAGAAGCGCCGGATCGTTCGTTTATTGTACTCAACAATTCAATTGCTTGATTAATCTGACTCAATGAAAGCCTCTTGAACTCTTCGATTACATCTCAAATTCCTTCATCACAAAAAAAAAGAAATAAAAAGCCCAAAGAAGTATCTGCCAATGGAAACATTAAATATCTAAAGAACCGTGTTACCGCCATCTTAGATTAAATTAACATCGTATCAAATTCAATCTCGTCTAACCAAATAATTTAACCAGTCTCTCTAACAGTTTTAAAACACATTTCAAGCTTCTAGATTATTTATATTCGTAACAAAACCAACGAATTGCCTGTCAGAAAGCGAAAGAAAAATAGAGATCCTATGAGAACCGATTGATTTCTCAAGAAATCATGAACTTGTAATGCACCACGGCAATCGAAGCTTTTCCGGTGCGCACTTGCAGTGCTGTTGGTCAAGGTTGATGAGATATCGGGAAAGAATTTCGATTTTTGTTCGACAGGAAGGCCGGCTAATCGATTCTAAGCAGTCTTTAGTTGCGCAACAGCCGTTCGCACGGATAGGCCCCATCATCTGCTCTGTTTCTCCGTCGTCTTATCGCCTTCTTCTCCGGCGAGGGAAGAAAGAAAAAAAAAAGGAGAATCTATACGACGATTAATTGAGTTCCACGCCAGAAGTGCAGGGTTATCGCGCGAAATTTCCGTTTAAATTTGTACTGTAGCATTTTAGTGTCGGATCCGCCGGCCCGATAAGACAACGGGCGTAGTTATCGCCCATGGAGCACAGAACCGTCGATACATCAGCTTATCTCGAACGGGACGAGCACTGTATCGGAATTAATGCCGTGATAGTCCTTCTGTAAACAGCCGTAGTGGGAGCATTTTAAACCTGCGGTGCCACGTGATGCTCGAATTTCCATCTTAACCTTAACCTTGACCCTGAGTAGAGAATGTCGGTCGTTAACGATCGCAAGCGAATTCCCATTTTTTACTAAAGGAAGTTTTAAACGTTTGAAGTAGAGGAATGATTGTGTAATGTAATAGAAACTTTGGTAACTATTCTGGGATTTTTTTTTAGATTTTTTGTAAGCTTACAACAGTAAAAAAAATAGGTTTAGGCATGAATGACACGATTTGCCTATAGAGGGTTAAAAAGGAACCTGCAGGAAGAAGAAATAAAATTGCTGTAAAATCTTGCCTCTTTTGTTATAACATTTACAGATTATGTGGTTCGTTGAACTAATAACTTTTGTCTTTTTGTTACAGTGATTCCGAAATCGGAGACAATTTCGAGGAAGCAGGATAAGCCGGATTTGGAGTACATTAAGTTGAGGAAGATCAACGGGAATCAGTATGAGGATACGTGTAAGTTGATGTTTTGATTGATAGATTTTATCGACGGCTGCTTTCTTCGGCAGGTGCTCGTGTTAAATGCCACGACGTTTTAGGGATTGTCTTTCTTCGTTATATTAAATGAAGAATTAATCGATAATAGTAGTGGCTTAACCTCCTGGCTTCTAGATTATCTCCAGTTTTATCGAATATTAAATTGTATTTAGACTGCAGATTTTATACATTAACCCTAAAATATGAATGTTCAAAAAACCATAGGATAAAAATTTTCATGACTATTAGTATGCACTTTAGTTTACCTTGGACCTAAAAGAACCTCTAAGAAAAAAAACAAATCTTTGACATAACTTCAGTTCCCTAAATTGATTTAAATATATAAATCTGAATTTGCATAAAGATCCACAGTCGACTTGTATTCCAATAGTTGAATTTCCGACTTAATTGTTTCCAGCAAGAATTTATAAAAAATGAATATAGTATCTATTGGAAGAAGTAGTGTCGATCAGTACATAATTCTTCAGAGAATAGATTATTCGAATTACTGTTCAATTAATAATTAATTCAATAGTAACAAATTGATTCACTGAAGAAATATGTATGTCCACATTCTGTAGAGACCTAAATCTCGTTCCCATAGGGACGGTTTTATATTTCTTAGCGCTACAGTGAAATGGCACAGGGGTAGACGTTAGAATGACATTTACGCGAGATTTCGACAAATCGCTCGATCCGCTGGCTCCCTCAGGATCGTTCCATTCACCGGCGTTGAAAATTACACGCGAGTCTGTTGCCGAAGAATGCGAACGACAGGAAGAAAGACGAAAACGAGAAACGAATATCAAGTTCGTGGATCGTGTTACGCTTTTCGCAGCCGTGTTAAACGCTTACGCGCGGATCGCGAGCTAGCGATGGGAGTAACTCGATGTACTCGTATGTACCCTCGCGAGCAAACTCGGAAGAGTCTAAGAAAAATCTCCTACCACTTGGTAAATTTATTCCAGATACTGAAATTAATGTTAAATCGAATGTTAATTTGGCATAAATTTCAGTAATTCAAATACTAAGAAGTAGGAGCATAGTAGGAGGCTCTTCACCTACGTCACTTTTTCCCCTAGTAAAAGCCGAGTTTGCACGTCCGGGAATTATTGAAATTCATGCCAAATTAACATTCGATTTAGTATTTATATCAGTAGTTGAAATAAATTTATCAAGTGGCGGGAGGCCCTTCCACTAGTGGAAAAAGCAGTGTAGGAGAAGCGCCTTCTATCACTTGGTCCTGAGAATTATTAAAATTTATGTCAAATTAAAATTCAATTTAACATATATTTCGGTACTTGAAATAAATTTACAAAGTGGTAGAAGGCCTTTCTCTTACGCCACTTTTTGCCCTACCAGAAGCTGAGTTTGCTTGTGGGTGTACACTTGAAGTTTATAAATTTAAGAATACGAAATTATTTCAATATTTTCCGTTTCGTTCACACTAAAAGAAAATATATATCAACGGATAATATACAACTCATTGATTTTGCTCCCAATAAGAGGGACAAAAACGTTGATCACGCGGTACTGCGGGAGTTCAGCTGGCAAACTCGCGTTCTGATGTCTTCGCTAAGAAAAAGTTGTTTCAAATCACCCCTTTCAAGAACTTATAACTATTTTGGGATACCCTGTATATTTTATAATATTATAATAGGGTGAACGTAAATATAAATGAGTTCTAAACTACTAATAGTATTCAACAAGGAAGTCTTATCATTTTCCAGCGCATAGTGATTTACGCGTAACGATGTATCGTCGTTGGCATTTTTCGCAACTGTAGCTAACGACGATATATCGTTGTTCAGAACTAAAACGGTTAAACTATTAAAAAAACTCTATTTATTAAACGAAATGTCCGCAATCTATTTAGTCATTTGTATTGTCGACAAGGTCGTTCCCATCGCTAGCAGAAGCGCGGGAAAAAGAACGAAATGCCGGCCGATTCAAATTAGCGCAATTAGACCGCCGATGCATTTCGATGATGGAACGCGCACGTGTGATCTTCGAAGCGTATACCGGCGTACAAACGCGAGCGCACCACCTTTATCAGGATCACGTTCGCCTCGTTAAGCTCTCGATTGTGCGAGACGAGGCGGGCCCGCGTTGCATGCACGGTCTACGAACGAGAATCTCGGCCGCAGATAAAACGCAGACGACGCGAGCGGAACCAGATATTTATAAAGGACGCGCGATCGATCTGCGATCACGGGAGTTCTCGGAACCGTAAATCGCCGACCCGGTGTACACACAAGGTGTGTGCTTGGATTGCAAAATCACGTTCCAGTCCTCTGCCTCCTATTGATCCAACTTTTCGATTCTTCCGTAACGAATTACGGGCTAATCCTGATTTAACAGCGAAACGTATCGATGATGGTAGGGGATCGTGAATATAAATCGGTCGATGCATATGAAATCTCTTGCTTCCTAGAAGTGAAACGTTTTTTATGTTCGTATTTTTTTTCGCAATGTATTACAGAGAGAGATTAAGAAAAGATAGGATATACTAACAAGGGAAGGCACGGAAGTGCCCCCCTTCGATTTTGATAAAACTTCGTATGTCTGTTAAACAGTCAAAAATAAGGGATACGTATTTTTTTTTATTGGCTGAGACGCGACTTTAAGGGGTGAAACCCCTCCTCGAAGTTTCGATCCGAAATTTTTTTGTTACAAACAAATTATATTTTCGACAATTTGTTAGCACCATGTTAATCTATATAAAAAATCGCAATCCTCGTCCATTAGAAGTTTTCATCTATCTCCTCAGGTTTTCGAGATAGTATTTTCGGGTGGAAACTTCGAGGGGTGGTTTCGCCCCTTAACGTCGCGTCTCAGCCGTTAAAAAAAAATACGTATCTCTTATTTTTGACTGCTTAACAGGCACACGAAGTTTTATGCCTTCTCTTGTAAGATAAGACCCAGAAAATGTTGATTATAGTACATACGATTTCCATACGTCAGAGAAAAAATAATGGACAATATTAAATGGTTATGTAAATGGACGAACAGTTAACGAAACCAGTGGTCGCTGTGAAACACGTTTGCGCCCAGCCGTGAAACTAGATGCTCGATCATTGGTCGAAGAAAAAAGGATTGGCCGGAACGGTAAACGCCGTCGCGAAAACGTCGACGCGTTTTAACGATCGCGGCACGCGCATTTTGTCACGCATCGGTCCGCCTTGTTGCCTGCCAACTTCACACGGGTGTCGCGCGGATTACTGGCAACAAATGAACCACTTACTAACGAGCACGAACCTCTTACGGAGAACGAGCGTGCTAAGAACGGCTGGCGTACACACAAGTTTGTTCAGACCTCGCGGTCGCAAACTGAAGCGATTGAATCTTGGGGGAACGGAGTAAATTATAGTCTGAGCTAAACTGGTTACCGTCACGAAGCTACTTCCAGCATTGTGATGGTCGTTTGGAAATTCGATTTAGACTTGGAAAATTGTTGGTATTAGGTATGCTAATAAGTAGTCCATGATTTTCTTTGAAACTCTGTATGGTTTTAAAATGAATTCAAGTACCTAGCCCGATTGAAGAATATTCGCTATTTGTTTCTTCTGAAATTTTAACTGAATAGATGATTGAGAAGATACAATTTGGAATCTGAAAGTTACTGCCGACATATTGGAACTATGGTGAACTTATTGGTATATAAGATAATCAAAAAACTGTCAATTGATTTAGATGGGTAACTAAGTGGAACTGTTTTTTACTTGAGTAATCGAGAGATACTAAAATGGCGGAGCACTTTCTGAGGAATCTTGAGTAATCGGATTAATTTTTCGAGCTACATATGTGGCTTACAATAGTTGGATAGGTAGTTAATGTTTAATATGTTATTGTTAATTTTTCACAGCTGAAAGAGTTTCGACATCCCAGAACCAGCATAGTGGTCACTTCCGGCATGCCACAGCGGAAGTCTGGGACACTTATCCTCAGTACGAATTCACTGCCTTCGGGAGACAATTTCGCTTACGTTTGGCGCATGACACCAGTTTCGTCTCGCCAAATATTAAAGTAAGTAATAAGTTCATTCTGAAAACTCATCACCAACCTATATTATTATTCATTTCTCCGATTCGAAAGATACATACAAACAGATAGGCCAAATATAATTTGGTCTTTTTTACCTTTAACTAAAGTATTGTTCTTGAAATCGAACCCCATAGTAGATGAAAAAATAGAATTGGTCTGAATAAATATTAATGTGTAATAGGATAACAATAAAACACCTGGTGTTATAAAAGGTTACAGAAAAAAAAAATATTATTGCCCATGGTTTTAATATTTATTTAGAATTTTACATTTTAATACAGTGTCCATCAGTTAAACAGATTCATAAAATTCCCTGAGCCAATTTGTTTCGAGCTTCCATTCCAGAGGCGATAATTTAATCTACCCAGATACCGTTTCATCGATGTTAATCCCATTACCTTGTACGACGCTAGAGCGCGTTATTACTATGCTAATACACGAGACATCATCTTTGATGGTTGCGCCGGGTGCACTTGCCGTTGATACTTGCATAATGTTGCATCCCGTGTGCATCGATGCTCTTAATAGCCGAGGTGTGAAAAGCGGCTCTTTCCGTGTAACTTTATGACTTTTTAAATTGTTTCAAATGCTGCACCATGGAATTTTTTCGAAAATATTAAGTTTACTTAGTAGAAACTGTGCAGTTTCGAAGATATCCGTCCGTAATTCCTTCATCACGCGTTTTCTGTTTAGAAAAAAATACTGAACGTTAAAATTCAACCTTGCACGAGTTATTTACGCTCGAACGTTTATCACGCGGATAATTCGTTTGAATTTATTTGAATGTTTTCGAAAGGTCTGCGAAAGACTTCACGAATAAAGAGTAATTATTCCAAAGTATTAAAATAAACAATGGAAGCTGGAATGACGTGATGTTTTTAAACGTAATTGTGCCGTTTAAACCTCAAGTGTGACGTCATCCATTCGGTAAACAATTCGAGCACACCGATTCCTTGAATGATTGTTCCATTGGAAATAGACGTTTCGTCTTGGACCGTATTTTCGGACCGATTACATGGCCAATTGTTTCTGATTGTTTGCGTAGATTACTCACATGAGCACGAATTCATCCAGAAGGGAACATCCGGGCAATGAACTTGGATGCTTTTACAGCGGCACCGTGGACGACGATCCTTATTCCGTTGTCACTGTCAGCCTCTGCCACGGAATGGTAAGTCGAACCTTCGTTTCTTTTAATCGTAACCCGTGAAACACTGAATCGTTCATAATTACATACTTAAACAGAAGTAACATTGTATTAGGTGTACAAATTAATTCCTGACCTTCACAATTAATTATTGACACAAAATCGCCATCATTTTTTCGAGAGAGGATTCGCTAATTGCCCTAGAAATTGCGTAAATATGTAGAAAGTGGTGGAGAATATTTTTAAGACTAGATTGTATTTCGGTTTTGTGTAAATAAACAACAAATCTATGAAAAGAAGGCCACGAATTAATGTGTATACCTAATAGATTTGTAATTTGAATGCACGAATTGAGAGATTCGTAACTGTGAGTCAATTATAACGACATACATTTATTTTAATAATTGAAGCCACAGAAAAGTTGAATCAAAATCATTTTATTTTATCATCAGACTTGAAAATATACGGCATGAGAGTCGATACCATCGTCCAGATGGACATTACGCAATCAAAAAGTGAATCTTCTTAATTTCTGTTTGTTAAAAATGAGAAAATTTAATTCCGGAAGAATTGAACGTATAAAATGAAAGCAGTCGAAAAAATATGTTCAACAACTGTATCTTATTAAAATCGCTCGTCTTTGCAATTTACAGTATTGTTTTCCACCGTACCAAAGGAAGCCTAAAAATAGTGTCTTCCGAAAGTTTCACGGAACTTCTTCCCTGAAAAACGAAAAAAACAGAAATTCATTTCTGTATCATACTTTGTCAGAATTCTTGAAAATGCCGGGTGCCAGCCGAAATAAGAACAGCGAGCATGAAAGTATTAGCGGTCGGTTGTCGCGTCTAAAAATACGTTTTCATGCACGGGGCGCATCCTCCTTAGAAGTCATCGTCCAAGTAACCTCGCCTAGGGACGACTCTGGTCTCCGCGGGAATTCCTTTTCGAACTCGTGGTTACCAGAACGGACACAGAGTTGCGAAAATGCCACGCGCGTTTCACCCCGTCAAGTGTGCGCACAAAGACGTGTTTAAAGTTCTCTGCATAAACAGGCATTTTTGCGAGCCGTCTCTGGTTGCACTTCTCTAGTCCGGCCGATACGGTCGACGGTTCGCGCACGTTCGAACCGATTGTGTTACGAAATCCTTAAAGGTGGAATTCTTCCTCTGAAAACTGTAGAACGTTGCTCGTTCAATGGATGAAATGCAATCCATGGGGGATTATTGGCCCATACAAGGAAGACTTGGTCTCTTTTTATTAGCCAAGAAATGTATTCACAATCCTCATTTTTCATTTGTTAAAAGAGTCTAGTAAATCAGGAATATCTAGTTTCTAACTTCTGTGTAATTAGCTTTGACAGTTCTAAACGCTACATCAGAGTTGGATCTTATTAATGGAGTCTCTAGAGTATAATCATTTGCTCGAGTTAGACCTACGAAGTTAGAAAAACGCCTGGTTCGCATTAACTTGTGCCTAGAACCTACATCAATGTAAGTTTCTATTAATCAAGTCTCCATGTTCTGAACATTTGACAGCGGTAAACGTAGACATCGGAAACAGTCTTTGGTTTCTGTGCCATCGACATCAACATTCCTGAAACCAGCCTAGGCGTTTAGTGACTATCCCAGTGACTAACATTTCGCGAAGTTAGTCTCGGGGACATAGAAGAACCAGGTTAGTTTCTACGTCATTAATTAGAGAGGTAAACTGAAAGCAGGATTCTCTTAGTCGACTCCCGAAGGTTCCTACATTTCAATTCCAGTTCTGACATTCATTTTGTAGTGTATGTAGGCCTAGCAGGTCAAAATTACCCGCTTTATGGTTTCCATGTCGCCAGAGCTTCAACATCCTGCTAACCAACCAAAGAGTCCAGAATCTATTGCTCGTATTCTCCAAGTTCTTAATACAGATCCGTCAAACACCGATCATTTGGAAGTGCTTTAACCTACTTGCACAGACATATTCGGTCCTCTGTCATCAGGATCGACAGTTCCAAAATTAAACTTGACGTTTGGAGCGGAAGCTATGACGATCCTCGGTTTATCTATGGAATTAACGATTTCTTTCGCGAAACCTCGGGCTTGAAGTCCGACGGAATAATTTCGCGGAGAGGCTGGGGGGGGGGGGGGGGGGGGGACGCGTTAGTAGGTGGTACGTACACGGTCCAGATTGGACATTTGCCATGGTAACGCTAGAACGAGTTTCCGGATTATCTTGGCAAACGTGTCGCCAAGTGGCGCCCGGGCACCCCGACCGAGTTCGGCTGGGAATCCTCGTTGATTTTCCCGCTGATCGATCTCTTTCGTCGGATCAGATTGTCTTGCTGCTAAAAATACGAATTTTTTCGTCCTCGAGATATCGTGAGAAACTTTTTAATTAATTGTTCTTTAACATCTGGGGTAAAGACACGCCATTTAGTACTCCACGGTCGTGCCAAAATTGCGGTCCTATAGATTGAAGTGCTGTAACGTGAGACAGTCAGTTTGCCGTTCATCATGCAACATTAATTTAAAGAGGTGATAATTTGATTGTTTGTATTGGATTTGAATTTAACCCTTGGAATAAACCTATAGGTGGGATTTAAGGTCGTACTTGGTATAGTGCTTTTTTGCTCTTTTTGGAGAAGTTATTATCGTGCACTTGTATTTTTGTTTGTTTATATCATAAGGAATAATGGTTGAGTTATCTATATATAAAAGAAATCCTGACAGACTGACGTATCAATGCCCAGATCTTATTATTTAATCTAGCAACGTGAAATTTGGAAGGTACAATTGTTTTTATGACCATCCACTAGGAAAGGATTTTTCGAAAATCAACCCCTAAAGGGATGAAAATGTGTAAAATGTATTTTCTGGGAATCTTCACTATCCCTTAATCTCGATGAAATATCCTACTGATTTTACTTTAAATTGCTACTTATTCAAATACCTGGAAAATAATTTCAGAATTTTCTGCAATCCCATCTCCAAGGGGCGAAAAGACCTCCGAATAAATGGAGATAAATATAATATACATCTACTTTTTCTTTTGGAATTCAGTGTAAAAATTTTGTTTAAACAACAATTTTGCCAAACCCTAAACCCAGCATAACATACAACAATATAAGAAGTTTATTAAATAATAAAAAATTGTTTAAAACCAGAATGGTAAAAAAATAATAAAAAATCGAGTGGGGATAGCACAAGGAGAACTATAACTTGGGTCGGATTTGACCTTACCATTAGAGGGTTAATACAGTGCCTGGATGTAGGTGTAATATTAATATTGATTCCAACGTTGCTTCAGGAAAGCTTCCAGGATCCTGGAGGTGAATTATCCCCTGGCTTATCGCGCGGGCAATTGATAGTGTTATTTAAACGTTTGAACGAGCCACTCTGTATTTCCGTCGCCAACAGGGATGCCGCGAGTTATCCAGCCTGTTTGTGAATCGATCTACCGAAGACGCGTACGATTAAACGAGCCGACGAAGCCGCGGCTCGGTGGATTTGCCTTCATAACTTACGAGCAGAAGTCCGTCGGTGGTGTTTACGCGGGTACGAGACGTATTCTCTGTCGGTTCCGCGAATCCCTCACGTAGATAAAGAAGTAATTAATTAAAGACGCTTTAAGGAGACACGACGTGTGGAATCTAACGTCTAAATGGAAGGATCTTATTGATTCGCTGCTACTTTCGCCATTTACTTTGTCGTTTCGTAAGTAAATACGCCGTGGAAATCGCCATTTTAAGTTTTACAGATTGGAAATTTTCAGTATTACAGATTGGAAATTTGGAATATAACAGATCAGAAATTTTGAATATTACAGAATAGAAATTTGAATGTATTTATAATTTTTAATTTTAATATTTGCATACGATGTTTTAATGTTTCGTACACCCAACATACGCTATTGGGGAACTGTGAAACTATTAAAAGGCTTCCTTAACTATCCAAATCAGCAGTCAAAGGGTTGAGCAAAAAAAAATCATTTCAATTAGAAATGAATAAAGTAAAAGATTTGTGGACTTGTGTCAATTCATTTTAGATATTTAGTCAGTATATTTTTCGAAGATAGACGATTTTTTACGATATAACGAGCGTCTGTGACGAGGCACGTCACGATGTCTCGTTTCACGAAATCCGTATTGCTCGTGTAGTCTGCAACTCTCGCAGATGCAATTCCTCGAATCGAACGTGTAACAGCGATGGTTTATTGCCGTGTGTGCCTGCGAATTTCTGCGGAAGGAAAATAATAATCGAAGGTCGCCTTTACTTCGCGTGTTATTCGAGACGGTATTTCTACGATTCGAGATTTACGGGTTCTTTTAAACTTGTTTCTTTTGCTATGTCAAATTTTCTGAGGAAAAAAAGAACATCTACTCGATCGAATTTCCATACTTTATCCCTTTATCCGCGACTCATCCCTCGAATGCTGAAGACTGACGCTGCAACTTGATAATTTTTGCAATTCATATTATATTATTTATATCGATCTAGCGACATAATAAATCGTCGTTGTAGTTCTTAATTCTTCTGTCTCCACTAATTTCTAAACTGAGAAAACAGTGTTTAAAGTTCAGGAAGTTTAATTTTATTTTAATATAATCCATCGAAGCAGGAAAGTAGTGAATTAATCAAACACACAACAATTTTATTATCAACATAAATTTTGAATTGTTACTCGAGATACAACCATTAAAAAAAAACTCTCAAAGTTTCGAAGTTATTATGATGAATTTGTATTCTTTGAATCAATGAGAAATAGATTGGATGAACTAAATATTTTTGAAAAATGGAGTTGGAACAGTTAAGAACTCAGACGACGAAATGTCTATCGAATGAAATTTATTATCTGCATGTATATAATCTTATTAATTTTCTGGGGGGGGGGGGTGAGTATTTACATCTTTAGCACGAAAGGGTTAATAATTCTATAATACCGTTCGAATTTACCATTTACTGTGTTCTCGTATCGGTCCGTTTTACTTAACAGAGAGTCCACGAGACTGTTAAGCTCCGTAACAGATCCCTTATCCGCGGTTACCTCGTTAGTGGACGGTTACAGTTGACTGTTGGCTGTCACCGGCGATCACTGGTTACCTTGCCTCCCCTAACGAATCGAGGAAGAGCAGAAAATCGCGTTACAGGATGTACCTTTAATTGGCAGACGCTTGTAATCGAGTCGGTGGAAGCGTAACTCCGCTGCTTTCCGATCCAGCCCGGCTGATTTATCGACGACGGATGTTTTCCTTACCTCTTGCTCGACTTTCAGCAAGTAACGTTTGCATCTCAGGGAACGCTAACCTTTCCATACTTTTCAATCGTTTTCTGAACACTGGACTCAATTCTCGTTCCTTCTTTTAGCTTCTATATCCTACTTGTTTTTTTTAAATCTAATTGAATATAGATAACTTTTTGCTTTCTTCTATTTTACATCGCATCGACTACTGTGTATACAGGGTGTAACAAAAGTGTTGTTGGTCCCTGAAATGTGTCACTCGTGAGAGGATTTGGAACAAGCTTTTCCTTAGCAAAAATGTTATCCGAAGCTGTATCAGGGTTTACGTTGTGTTTTCGTCTTTGTGATTCGAATCTTCTACACTCAAACAGAAGATGTTTGGTTGATATCTGTTTGTGACAGTAATTCGATTTACTTTCTCAACTATCAAAATATTTAATAAAATGAGGCATAGTGAGTATTCTCAGGAATATTTAAAATAGCTGCCTAGCACAACCAACCTTTAACACGTCAGCGTTCGATTTTGAGCCTGTATGACTTAAGTCTCCGCCTGTGACGCACATAACGCCAAAGTTTGAAAGAAAATACCCGAAACATACTTTCAGTTTGTCTAAACAGTGTCAACTAAATAAAAAAAAAATAGTGTATCACTCACTCATACATTTGATATGCAAAGCAACAAGTACAATATTTTCGTCCCGTCCCTCCCTTCTTTCGCATCGCTTCCTCGTCTCTCTTACTTCACCGACATCGTGTTTCGTTCATGAAATATCGCCTGTTTGCTTAAGAAACACGTGACATATTCGGAGAAATCCCCGATGTTTACGCCCGAACAGAAAAGAAGTAAATAAACACCGAAAAAGAAAGTTAAATAAGGGGGCTAGGTGTCGAGAAACCCAGGTGTCTACCCCCTGAATCTCTTCGCGGTGTCTCGTAACTTGTTAAAATTCCCCTATAAACTTCCCAGCGAAAATCGTGCCGTCGTCCATGGTTATTTTCACGGTTTAATTGCCGGGGATCGTTAACCGACTCGTTAATGGGCGATAAATCAATCGGAGCGGAGGATGTTCGGGCGGTTTCGGGGAATTTCGCGAATCGGATCGCTGATGGGTGGAACCGGACGATTTTTTTCGTGAGTGGAGAGGGAGGAGAACGGAGTGTTGCCACCGGATTTCGCGGCATTGCACGTTCCCAAGGTGCACCATGAGAGGAAAAAAATTTACGAGCATGTTTTTACGAGCATCTCGTATTCTTTTGCACTGCTATTTTCGACGCGCGAGACGCCTCGGGGTCCTCCCCGCCCCCTTCAGAGAATTTAATGAATGAAATTCGAACTTCCTCACGAACTCGACGGGTTCAACGACACCACCGGTTCCCGCCCGTTTTGTTTAAATCCGAGTGCGTTGAGTGCAACGAATCCCTTTTTCGTCGCGGAAAAGCGAAAGCGCGCGCGATCGATCGGTCGTTAAACGGAGAAACTTAAGCGTTGGAAACGGCGGTGTACGCAACGAAAAACAATTAACTAAGATTTATTTTAATCGTTGTTTAATGTCTATTTTTTTACTTGCTAATCAGTTTTAATGGGGCAACATTGTAACTAAAGATATTATTATTAACCATATTGTTACTGGAGAACACACGTGTCGATCCCCTTTAGTTCGATTTTCTTTCTGTCGCTATGAATATTGATTTGGTGTAATTGTAAATTAATATCAATTGTGGACTGCACATACACACACATTTTTTCAAGACAACCAATACACCATGCAATCTACGTATAATTCTTGTCATTTTTCCGTTTCTCTTTGCATCCTGCGATGTTCTATGCGTGTCTAAGAGAGAAAAATAAAAAAGTGGTCCAAAATAGGCAACTCTCCCCTACAAGCACACAAATTTCAAAGAAGACGATCACATGTAGTTAGGAACGATGCGATTTTTTCATCTCTTAGATGATGCAGAGCGGTTGGCCGGCGAACATGCACGTGGAAATAATAAAGTAACACTTTATACGACCGGCCGTGGGTGCGCTACATTAAAGCAGGACGGCATCGGGCGCGAAATAGAACAAAGAAAATGGCCGGACGGTATCCCGTGTGACACGATGGAAAAAGACACGGATCGTAAATCATACACGCGTGGCGTTTAAATCTTCAGTTTTTCTCGCGAGTCAACGGAACGACGACTCGTTCTCGCAGGAAGAGTTTTTCCCCGCGTGAATGATCGACGACATTAAAGACCCGATATGCTATTCGTTTCTTCTTTTTTTTTTTCTCTCCTGTAGTATGTGTCCATTCAGCGCGGAACATTTATGCGGAAATCGCAGAAGCGTTTTTGAGGGAATTGCGGTGAATGCCGGTAAATCTCGTCGGAATTTTATGAAAGGTCTTTTTCGTTCCTGACCTCGGACCGGACATTGTTCGAGGTGTGTCGGTGAAGTAACTGTAAATAAACAGCTGTTGAAGCGTATATAAAATCTAGCAGCACGAGGAACTTCTTTTTTTTTCGGAATAACGCGAAGAATTCAGGACAAATTGTAACGAGATCTCCAGGAATGGAAGGACTTCTTTTTTCTTCGAGAGACGGCTACTGGTTATGCTATGTGAATTGTGGAAGTGTCTTCTGTTAAACTATTCTATCGTCTATGCGGCAGAATTCCGTTTTTACAATTGACTTTATATGTATACATTTTAATATACCGGATGAACGACGAATCGTGATCAGTAGAGCTTACTCTGTTATTAGCAGTCTGATCGAAAATGTTTTTATCAGGCATAGCATGGTTTCAAGAGAGCTATAACGTGATTATAGCAAATTTTTTGTCAATTCTTTTTTTTTCATGATTTTTCAAGGTTACCTACAATTTGTTGCAAATACACCTATAATTTTTTAGGCACACTGATAATTTATACATAGAAATTCTATGTACATCCTTTGGAACTAGGGAATTTACAATAGAACTTTATTTCAAAGTTTAATTACTGAAACCGACAACATTCGACGGATTTATACTCGATCTCCCAAATGATAGTAGAGACTTCTGTAAATTTAATTTCATTCACAGAAAATCCTCCAAACTCCCTGAAACTTTCTCGAACAGTACACTTAACACCTGCTTAATTTAGCTACTCAAATACCGCTAATTCTCTTATTTCATTCTTCCGTCCATCCCAAATCACAGCGTCTTTTATCAAAGTCTGCTTTCTAAACTGCTATAAAAAATTAGCCTTCTCCTCGATTGATTTCATTACGGTCCGTCTTTCGCCACCAGCCGTGTCGAATCATCGAAACCGAATTTCCGAGGGAGCTGTCACTTTCGATTACCCCTATCGGTGTGCCTGGGATAATTGCGCAACAGCGGGCTCTCGGTATTTACGCGGTCACGCGAAAGCAGCAGTATCCACACGTACAGCGAAACGATCATTCAGAGGAATTTCGCTCGTCTGTCCATCGTTTAATCGGCCGAACGGGATCGTTCGCGACCATGACCGTGCCAAAGAAGCTGCGTGGCCACGTGGATCTGGGTCATACGCAGTCATAGTTATTTCAAGCACACGGAGACTCGTCTTCTTTTCCTTCCCCTTCGTTCGTGTTTTCTGCACCCTTTTTCGCTGTCTAGACCCTGTGCACCTGCTGATGGAAAATTGATGGTGCTAAGGTAGTAATAGTTTGTTTATGAGTGTCTCTGCGTGTGTTATCTTTCCTTCCCATAGAATAGTCTGTTGTGTGAATCAGAGTGTGATTCAATGATTTCTTGAATTATGCAGGAATAGTGTTTGTGTTAAATGAGGGTTTTGGGAGTAGGTATGGGAAACTTGGATAGGTAAATAAATTCTATTCCGAGTACTTAGAATGTGTACATGTTTGAATCGTAAGGTTGGTAGAAAGTGCCTTTCTAAAAATTAGAATGAACTTCTGCCTCGTATGGAACGGTAGAGAATGTTGGATAATATGTACTGTATTTTGCTAGGAAAAGGGAATTACTCGTTATCTAAATTGATAGTTGATAGTAGAAATACTAATTTATAATGACTCCTAATTATTGTTTTCGTCGATTATTTACTAAATAAGATGTCTGCTCTCTCCAATATTTTGAGAAACGTACGTAAAGGATAATGCATCGAGGAAGTCTCATAATCCAATAGACAAAAAATTTATTTTGGTTAAAAAACAATGATAATAGTTGTTATCCGCTAGAACCACCAAAGCAACCAAAACATCTAGTTCATCCCATGATTCAAAACAACACTAACATTTCTAATACTTGACCTTCTTTCATTCGAATTTTCCCACAAATTTTCCATAGTCTTCGTTCAATTTTGTACAGAGTCTGTATCAAACAATCCTGTCTAGAAACTCCCAGGTGATCTCAAACACAATCGAAACAAGAGAGATCATTCAAGGATTGCCAAGAAGAAGCCAGAGGAAAGGAGTATAAACAGACTTTGACGAATCGCAGCGGAAGATATATTACTCTTTCCTGACCGGAATATTTATCTGTATCACGGCTCGGGACTGCAAACCACCGTGTACACATACATACACATAGAAAATAGCATTTACAATTTTCGGCCTCGGGCGGTATTTTATAGGGCCGCTAAAAATAGTCGCGGTTCAAGGTCCTCGTAGGTTCGTATGGGAAAAGGATCGCGCGAATATAGGAAGAAGGGCGCAAGGTGTGTGCGTAGTGGTGGTGGCTCTCGTTTTACGAGACTTTTACACCCCTCACCTGCTGATTCGCCTGACTCGAGAGTCATCAAGCACCTTTGCACGTTACCCGGAAGCGCCTTGGGCGTCGCGCCAGAGCTCTTTCTCTCGTTGGTTGATCCTAAAAAGCCTTCTAGGGGGACTGGATCGTATATCAAAAAGCTCCTGAATTTATCGGCTGCCCCCCTCGGTCACTTTCAAACACAATGGACTTCGAATCGTCGTTCGAAAATATTCGAAACTAGCGAAAGGTTCGAAAACAATTGAAAAATGTCAGATTCTTGACCGAAACACTTCGGTGTATTCTGTGGTAAACAGTCACCATGTTGAATCAGCATGTTTTCACTTTAAATGTTAAAGAAATACTGAATGGTAATTCAAGTAAATATTAAGCTGGTGTTTAGTGTATAAATGTAATATTTGTAGTTGATTGTCATAATTTAGTGTTTCCATGAATTGTTAGTTGTGGTAGTTTTGACCCTTTCGTGTGAATCTTTTAGAAGGCAATATTTTACGATTACTGAAATTATAATGGTGGACATTCTGGTGATATTTTATTTCCTGTAGATTTTATGTTATAGTATATTAACTAAATTGTACTGTAGACTATGTATATTACTATATTTTACAATTTAATTTAGTGTACATTCAATGCTGGTAATTCTAGTGTTAAGGAAACACATATTTCGACTTTTTAAGACTTAATTGTTTCTACGAATGATTGGAACCCCGAAACCCCTTTGCGAATCTTCAACGAAATTGATCGTTTAATCGAACCTGAACGTGTTAAATTCTCGTAGGTTCACCGGAAACTGAAAGACTCAAGCAACCTCGAAGCTACTAGTATCAACAGAAAATCCTGAAAGCTCGAACGATACCAAAACCATTTAAAGTCCCACGATCGTAAAACCTTTCAGTCCGTCCCGTACCCTTTATTACAACGAAATTGCTCGACAGCTCGCAACAGATGGAATCGAGTGGCCATCGCCTGGCTCGTGTACTGTTCGAGGCGCTCGATTACCGACGATGGAAGTTCGAAAGACGTATTGGAGACGCAAGAGTGCCTCCATGGAAATAGCAAGACGGTGTGTGTGATTGCTATTGGATTTTAAATTGCGGCTCTTATACACCCTTGGGCCGCGAAAGAGAGAAAGACAGAGCGAGAATTATTTGTGACTGTTCTCTCGGAATTTATTGCCGACCCGGCTCATACGTCATACACCATCCTGTACATCCTGCAAGGATGATGAGACTTCCTCGATGCATTATCCTCCGTGTACGTTTCGCAAAATATTGGAGAAAGCAGAAACATTTTATTTAGTAAATAACCGACGGACACGGTAATTAGAAGTCACAAGCGTCAGGTTGCCACATAAAATATATAACTTTAGGTAGCATAAGAAGAGCTTCTTCTGACTGTATATTCTTTATAAAAACGAATTTTTATGAAGCATTTTTGTGGTAACCTCAAACATGAATCGTGAAAATAGTAACAGTGATACTTAGTAGATAAGCAAGATTTCAGGTAAACTTAGAAGTGTTTCGTATTATTCTATGATAAACGAAGTTAGTTTCTCAACAGCCTAATATACAGGATGTTCGACTATTGGTGCCAGAAACTATAAGGTTCGATTCTACATTTTAGAATAAAATAAAAATCAAGAATGACAATATTGTGTTATAGGTTCGTTTTTAAGGTGAACTAGATTTAAAGTTCGAACCAGAAACGCCTGAAACTAGGCAATCTGCATACAAGCGATGAGTGTAGGGTACAACAGTACCAAATGTATACTGACAGACCTCTGCAAAAAAATACACCCTTCTTATCCGAACATGTGATATGAACCTTTCCCTTGGTACAATCCCAACATCTGCAGGTCAGTCGTGACCGTTGGCAAAATCACCGAATTCCAGGTAGTACTATACCCATTTATACTGTTTACATACTTTTATTACCTGTCTGTCCTTTGCGTGGGATTCGAGTAACGTTTCCTCAGTTCGATGGCAGTCGTCGACGTGAACGTATCAAGTCGGCGTAAATAGCCCTCGAATTTTGTAGTCTCAATTTAATTAATTCATTATAATGACTTTTAGTTAGTTTATTTAGTATTTATTCTCTGTGTATGTGTAGTGCAGTCTTTAGATTTAAAATCGTGCAACGATTCGTGTGTGCTTTTTTATAAAGTGTCACAAGAAAATAGTTCAGGCTCAAAGGCAGATGTTACACATCACTTTTGTAGTTACAAGGTAAAAGTTTACTTTTTTTTAGTTCTATCCTACAATTACCGCTTGTACGCAGATTGGCTAGTTTCAGGCGTTTATGACCCGAATTTTTAATTGTTAAAAAGAACCTCCAACACAATTTCATCATTCTTGATTTCTCTTTTATTCTGAAACGTTGCATCAACCTTTAACGTTTCTGACATCAGTAACCGTGAACACCCTCTATACAGTAAATTCTCGATAAGTGCTCGGACAGATGTCAACATTAAATGCTTCTGCTTCATCCCTACTATTTTTCGTGTTTGTCGGCCACCAGTAAAATACCAGGGCGAACTACCAAGTCTTAGCCTAAAATTGATAAGGTTCAGAAATAGTGTCCCTCTACGATAACTATTCCAAAACAGTCCCGAGTTTCGAGCATCAATCGAAAATTTACTGTAATATGTTCAAATTCCCAGTGCACTACAGCTATCCGTCCTATAAAGCTATCGAAGTCACAGAAAAAAATACACGCGTCAATGTAAACAGTGATCGACAGTTTCCTCATTTGTATTTATAGTACAGTGGCGATTACTGTTCGCGTTTGCCAACAGTGCGATAAGTAGCCGTCCGTTCGGATCGGAAAAATTCGACGGCCTATATATCGTTCGCAGGGTGTTTTCACCGAATCGACGGACGACCCCAGACGATCAAGATTCGTTTGGAGTCGCGCAGGGTCGGGTAATTGGGTCGAGTGGTCTCGATCCGGTATCGAGAATAATGACCGGTCGTGGCTGTGAGCCTCTCTCTATGTTTATGGGTTCCTATTTCTATGTCTGAAAACAGACGTCTGATTGACTAGCCGAACCTTGATGAAGCTAAATTAAAACCGTGACCCAGATGGTCCGGAACACTGGTTAAATGAACGGTGGAATAATAAAATTCAATGGGGCGAGTCTTCTTCGGGAACAATGCGCGACGAACTCCCTCGGAGCGCAACTGGATCCAGAGCCGGTCGAAAAATCGCTTTGTCTCTGAATAGTGTATTACTTCAAACTGCTAAATATAAATACCAAACGTTGAATTCACGGTTCTTGGTATGAAGATGGTGAGGTGGTAGGTGCTACCAGTGAGTAATTCCCTACTTTCTATTAAATTCAATGATTCCATGAAAATTAAAATTTTTAAATGAATCGTCGAATTAATAGTTCATACTATGAAGATCGTGATGTAGTAGCTGCTACCAATGAGTAATTCCCTACTTTTTGTTAAATTCAATGTTTTTATCAAAATTCAAATTTTTAAATGAATCGTTGAATTAATAGTTCATACTATGAAGATCGTGATGTAGTTGCTGCTACCAATAAGTAATTCCCTACTTTTTGTTAAATTCAATGTTTCTGTACAAATTAAAATTTTTAAAGGAATTGTTGAATTCACAGTTCATAGTATAAATATTGTGAAATAGTGAGTGCTAATAATTGAGTAATTTCCTATTTTCTGGTAAATTCAATGTTGTTTCTATAAAAATTAACATTTTTTAATGAATCGTCGTTGATCAGTGGGTCGTAGCTTTTTAGAGAAGTAGAGCAACGAAATTTACTGAAGTGAAGCTATATTGTCGTGGTGTTGAGAAGACAATAGTTCAGACGTTGTAATAGGTACACCTAATACTCGTTCCTATCATTATCGACCGTAACAAGCATTGAGACGAGGCAAGGTGATTCGATAATTCTTTCGAAGACAATTAGAAACACATGTTCCGGTCACGACATTCATCATTAATCTTCATCATCCTCCGTCATTTTTCTCAATCGACAGAAATATACTGAATTCAAAGTATGTCGTCATTGTATTAACGCGTCCCTTTTGCAATAACGGACCTCGTACCGAAACTATCGTACCCAATGTTCGTCTTAGAAGATAATCATTAACGCTACAAATATTATACCAAACGACATAGTCAAATTTATCAATTTGCATATTTTCAGCACACTATTCCTTTTACTAACGCAATAATAACAGAAGCACGTTCACCTTCGACATTTCTATTGATATATGTAAAATTCCAACCAAATCGACTATCATA
The DNA here is from genome assembly GCF_001272555.1 of Dufourea novaeangliae. Taxonomy (NCBI): domain Eukaryota; kingdom Metazoa; phylum Arthropoda; class Insecta; order Hymenoptera; family Halictidae; genus Dufourea; species Dufourea novaeangliae. The sequence continues at coordinate 2,142,696 of NW_015373918.1, read as the reverse complement.
ATTCTATTCGATCGCAAAGACCATAAAATTGTACAGTAACCACGGTTGGTAGTGAAGTAAATCAGTAGCCAAATTAAATCATCCAGCTGAGAGTGAATGCATTAAGAAAATGGTGGGCCCCACTAATTGGTCGGTCCATATATTTGATCCTATCGTTGTTGACCGCGACGCAGGCTCCAGTACTGTAACAAAAGAACAAGGGAATAATGCCCGTCTAGACGGAGAGGATGAGCAAGGCTACGGCACGATCGCGAGCGCGTAACCCACTTTTGCAAAATTAGATTTCGTACGCGCGCAACCAGAGGAGAGACACGTAGGTATCTAGGCGTGTCGGACGCCCCGCTGCTCGTTGCTTACAACCGGCGATCGTGTAACGGCTCCGAAAACGTTGTGCAGACTTTTTCAAGGGTTACTTGTGCCCGCACGTGCCCGAATAATCGGTCGTTTAACTCCGTTTTCGCATGTGCGACCTTCCAACCCCCCTCGACCAGGTATTACCTTCGACAATAATTGAAGACCAAAAATTGATCACCTGTATTTTTGGCCATTTTTAAATTAGAAGGTATTCTAGTAGTATAAAAGTATAGCAAACTATAAATAAACAGAGAAAACGTTGAATTACCAATTTTTGGGGACGTTTTCTTCAGTTCCCGAAAAATTATCATCAATTGTCAATAATAAAAAAATCTCCAATTGACCAACAGTAATCAACAGTTACAACAAGTCCATGTGTTTTCTCCAGTCATCACTATTATTTATTAACAAGTTTCGGTAGTCAGTATTCAGTTTCTACATTTCATTAGCGATATTCACTACACCCAAGATCAGAGTTCACTTTCGCTCGAGACAACTAGATCACTTTTCTGGTAATGGGTACCAACCGATCATCTCCAAAACCAGTGCAAACATTTTTCGAACATTTCGTACGCGTTACCACCAACGATTCCCGGAGGGGGCGGTATTCTTAGCGCACAGAAAACTCATTGTAGTCCACCGTGGCTACCAGAATACACGTTCTGACCTCGAGTCCACGACGCAACACACCGTGTCCCGGACAGATCGTTGGTGATTCTATCGGTTCCGAAAACGAACGCATTAGAGGCGAGAAAGAGACCGATGGTCATGACCACGCCTAACAGCGGCCGTGTCTACCTGTCCGGACCTAATGGAATAAATGGATTAAATGGACCGTGGTGTCCTGACGGCCGCTGACACGCCGCCGAAAATAGTCTTGACTCGAGCAGGATGTTCCGTCTCGCTGTAACCGACGTTAGATCGATCTCTATCGACTCGCCCCGTTCGTTTTATTTCGACGGGCACGCGTCGCTCGAGAAACTGCTCTCTCTCTCGGTTGGATTTGGGTTCGATGCACGTGGCTCGGATGGATCAAAGGGCAAGAGACTCTTTATCGAACCCTTTGCTTCTCGTAAAGATGCTTCTTCCTCTACTTTAGATCCTCTGCTCCTCTATCGATTGATCCGTGAGTGTATTTTTAACAAGGCCACGAATTTATGACCATTGGATGCCTTGGGTGTGCACGTTCGATCACTGGTTTAGTTAAAATTAACGTTCCTTTGGCCGATATTGGTGGATCTGTCGTTGGGAACGTGATATTTGGAGCTCGAATGTTTATGCTTAACCCTCATCCGTCCCTTGTGTCAATTTAACTCAGTTTGCTCCTAAGAAATGACGTTATTTTATCATGTCTAGTTATATTTAGCTGAGGCTTTCTGATTTTTTGCTTTAAAAAATTTGACAATTTAACTATTTATCACTTCATTGTATTAATTTTCACCATTGGGTCTATTTGACACCGAGGGACAAATTAAGTTGGGAAAGTGAGGGACGGATTAGGGTTAAGTTCATAGTTTGCTACATGAATTGTAAAAGTAGGGTAGAAGAAAAAGTTTATCTGTTTGATTGAAGATTTGATTAAATTAAGGATAAAAGGAAGATGTTTGTGAAGCTTGAGGTTTCTATTTTATTGCGCTCTGCACGCTCAAGGTTACTGTTACGATTTCTCGATACTCTTGCGGATTGCCTCGCATTTGATTTCGGTAGGTAGCTGTAAGCTCACTTTAAGCTGATTGTGTTCGAGATCTGCGCTCTCATTCATCCCACGTGTTACCGTGAAGATTAAACAGACTCCGTTAAAAGTAACCGGAGCCTACGCTTCGGCTGCAGAGAACTGAATTCGTAACGAGAGAATTGTTTCACAAAGTATACTGATAGTCAGTCTTATAGTTCCTACGTCGATAGTTATTTTCATAATGAAACACGCTGTACAATGATTAATTAATATTATTGGATAGAAACGTTCGATTCGGCCGAGATTCTTAGTAACACCAGTCAGTTGTGATTTGTAGTCATTCCGTACAGTTTATTTGGACTCCTAGTAATACATCACATGGTACTAAAAAACACTTCAATTAATATCATTCCCGCCTACGTAAATCTTATTGGATCTAGTAGTTAATCTGTACAGCGTAGATTTCGTTTGTGACTACTGGAATATCAATTTTCTCAGTGATTCGGGCGTCCTTTCGGGGATTCACGCAGAGTCCGTGCGTGTGGACCCCGTATCGACGCACTTCGCCATCGATTAGCCCTCTATAATCGATTCTAGAAGATATTACTATAGAATTTCGTTACAATTTTCAAACACAGTAATGATCGTAAGTTTTTCTCCAAAAATATTACAATTGCCATTGACATATACAGGGTGAAACAAAAAAAGTTTTCATAACTTCTGGGGTTGATAGTACTCTCCAAATGATGAACAAAAAGTCCTAATAAACATGGATCGAAAAATTAATATTTTCAAAGTTGTGAATAATTTTTTGTTTCGATCAAGTAAAACTAGTTTATAGCTCTGAAAATATTAATTTTCCAACCCATATTCATTACGAGTTATCTTTTCATCATTCGGTGAGTACACTATCTACCCCAGAAGTTATGGACCCTTGTTTTGTTTCAACCTGTACATAATCTTAACAAATATCAAACAAAATTGAAATAACACCACGACCCAACTGCTAAAATCTACACGTAAATATTCCAAATCAGGACAAGTCGACATTCAAATCCCGTCACATTTCACGTTTCTTTCATTTTCTTGTTGAACACAGACCTCCATCGAACCAATCAAAGTCGCATTCGCCCGTGAACGACCGGCGATAAGTTAGATCCGTTCGAAATCCAGCCGTATCGCAGAAAAAGAACACAGAGTCAGCCCCTGTGGAAAAAAGCGTACGGCCACGCGGATGTTGCATCTTTTACTACCGGCCCACGTACCATTTTTTGTTTTTTTTTTTTTGTTGCGATCCGTTCCCCGTGGCCAAGCCTCTTCTGGAATCGCGAGGGCAGGACATTCTGGACGTGTGGATATATCCTTATCGGGAACGCGAGCAGGATAAAGTCTCAGCCCACGTGAATCCGTTTTTCTTCGCGGCGCCGCCCGACCGACTTATCGGATGATAAGGGGACAGTTTCTAGGGCGAATCGCCCGATTTTTCCGATCTCTGACCGGCCTGGGAAGCTTTCGTGTATATCTTCTGGCGTCTGATCCTGTTTATTCCTATCGTAATCTCGTCGACATTCTCGCGACGGTTAGAGAAACATCTTCTGATCCAGTCGAGTTTCGAGTATTCTAACTTTATTTGCCTCGTCGTGGAGGTCTGCGATGATCCCTTGTCATTGGAAGTTATATTGAACGAAAGTTTCCTTGACGATAATTTTAATTTTCATCATTTTGATTGCACTGTACGGGGTGTTAGTTAAATCGATCGCCTTGAGTATGTCCGAAACCATTAATGACAAAGAAAAATGTTTTAGATCAAAAGTGAATGGTTTCAGGGGGTTTAGGAAAAAAAAAATGATTGAAATTGGGTTAGATGTTTTAACTTTTAACCCTTCTAGAGGGTTCGCGTACGTCAATATAAAGTCATTGCTCGTGGCAATTCGACGACCATAGATACTTTTCGGTTGTTTCAATATTCATTTGTAATATATTAAATTGTAGACTAATATATTCATAGTGAAATGTATCAAATCATTACGAGACAATGAATTCATTTAAATTAATTATCACCTGTGCCATTTCTTCAGTAGATAATTATCCGCTTGAGGGATTAATTTGAAAATTGAGCAAAGTGATTTTAATAATATGATGTTTACCTTCTTAAAGTTGATGTTCGATGTTAGATGTTACAAAAGATATGGTTTTTCGGCATGAATAACTTAATACTTTTTTTTGTAGGAAATGACAAGCAGCATCGATCGATGCATTAAAAGATATACGATTCCATTTAAAAGAACAAATTTGACTTTCATATATCCTCTACGCGTCCAGCTACGAAAAAAACTAGCCACGTTAAAGTCATCCACCCTCGAAACCATTTAATTTTTATCTCAAATATGTTTCAGTATCGTCAACGATTTCGGGAATATTCGAGGGATTCGATTTAAATGACTCACCCAGTATAGAAGTGTTTATAATACGGTTCGTTCTTAACACAAAAACTTGGAGCCAGAATTTAGATGCAACGTGATTCATCGAGCACTTTTTCTCAGCTTACGGAATTAAGAGTGAAATTTTTTGCGATGATCCGTAATTTATGCAGTTTCAGATTGATAGAATCTGATAGGTGGACGGTTAATATGTTAAATCTTGATGTATTTCGGAGCAGGTGAATTAAAACCCCGATGCGGACCAGTTAACCGTCGCGTATCTTTATTCAAGGTGTCTCGCGGAACTCGTCTCGGATCACAGTCACGATTCGTATTAGTCTTCTTATCACGCGTACGATCCATAGATCTGGCGCGGATCGTGCTCCTTGTTGGTTTGTTTTTTTATGTCGGACGTTATTGGACGCCAGAAATAGCCTAACAAGGGAAACAAATTGCCAGAGACATTCCTCGACGTTTCGTTCCAATTTCGCTAATTAATTAGTTTAGATGCTCATTAAACGATCCATTAAGTTCCAATTTATTTTATATTGGACTTTATCGGTAATTGTCGTATTCCTGTTACCTTTATTAGAAGAACAATGCCACTTGGAAGGACTGCAAATAATCATGCTGCCCTGCATTCACTTTTCCTGACATGGAATTCTTCCAAGACCGGAATAAATGATGCTCTCAAAACTATTATGAATAGACTGCGGATTTTATGCATTTATAGCATATAGGACTCTGTGAAATACAATGAAAGACAGAACTTTCATTCGATGCAACCAGTTTTCTATTTTATTTTGAACCCAACAAGACACTTAAGAGGAAAACTAAATTCCTACATTAGCTCCCGTCTTTACAAATTGCTTTAGAAAATTTCATTTAGCATAGAAATCTACAGTCTAGTGATAACATATCGATACTTGCCTTAAGTCCATTGAATAGTTACAAAATAGTGATTAGTTCTCGTCGAATTCTTACCAAATGGTTCCAAAGTCACAAGGCTTTTCCTCCCTTTGATTTGCTCCTTAAACTTTAAAAACTGTGACTTAATACATTCTAGCTCTAGGCTCCAGCTATTCGAAACGTATGTTGAAGACCAATAAATACGTACGATCTTCTTCTTTCTTCAGTAAAAATGGTAATAAAGACCAGATGCCTGAAATATCACGATCAATCCCAAACCGAAATTTACGCCTTTTAAAACAAGGAATAATTATCGTATCGGACAATAAAGTTTGATAGCTCCTCCGTTAGGTGCACGATGGAACGTTGACTCTGCGGGACAGTGACATCATGGCGTCGTCGTCGAGGGCCCGGGGGATGGGCGATACGATCTCGTTGCTTGGTATGTCTCGTAAAGTAACGCGACGATTTATAGTCGCGCGTGGGAGACTTTTATAAACGCTGATTACCGGGGTGGCTCCTTTACCCGTACCCTTGTCCTTGTTCATTAACGCGAATCCGACATTCGACCGGAGAAATCTGCGGAGGACCGGGGGTAATTCAAACGGACTCGACTCTCGTAAAATTTCGCGGGGCGCCGGTAATGAGCGACGAAGAGAGAGAAGAGAAACGATCATAAACCAGATTAGTGGCGTAAGACGGTGTTATGTAGTGGATCAATGAATAAGAACTATCACTTTTTATGATACAATTTATCAGGTGAATATTACAGATCTAGAAACAGGGACTTAAACCGGTATGATTTTAATACCGATATCATGCCATCAAAGGTATATTGAAATCGATATATTAACGAAATTCGAAATAAATACCAGTATTTTTTCGGTTTCTATAAGGGTGGGGCTTATATAGGGCGATGGTATAACTGAAAATACCGGTATAATACCGGTATTTACGTTTCGGTAGAAGTCCCTGTCTAGAAAGATTGTGTCGATAGTTGGTCATCGATAGACTACCCGATTTTTATACGAATATAAATCTTTGTGGAGTAATTTATAGAAGTTGAAACAGAAATAAAAATTGTTTTCTCAATTATGGGTTCTGTCGGATGCTAAGTATATGAAGCAAAAACCTCGTTGGACTTTACTAAACATTTTATTATACTGAGTTTTAGACAATTATCAATAAAATTAATATAATAAAATCCGCAGTCTTGTCATTGAAGTTTAGTGAAACGCAGAGTTGGGCGGAATTTTATTGGAATAATGCATAGTGAAAAACAGCAGTATTTCAAAGAGTCACCTTGACCATTGAATAGATAATACGATTAAATAATTGTTCGTTAACCGTCTTCAGGAAAAAGTATAATTTTAATATGAAAACTGGAATTTCCACGTTTAATCAGTGAAAAACAGAGTACTTTTTTGATCTTTTATTCGTTATTCGATACTCTTTATCTAGAATATTTAGATAATAAATTTGCCCATCTCTGGTGAAATGTTTGGAATCTCGTTGTCTGATATCGAGGGCCCAGTTCGAAGGATCTTTATAGTCTTTTACTGATTCAGCAGAACTGCACCTTTGGACAAAAACTTAAATCAGATGATTTGCACTAGATCTTACGCATCCTAGGTCACAGTGTGCGTCATTATAGTGCGTTAGAATGAGTCCTATCTAACAACGGCGACGATTTGCGGGACGATCTCGATTGAAATATTGGTATATCGTCTCCGTTCTCTATTAAACGTACAATACGCGATAGAGAGGTTTAAGTGTACATTATTTATTCGTTGCGATTGAGCGTGAAGGGTCTGCCTGTTTATAGGCTAACGATATATCTGTCTAAATGATCTTTTGATAGACGCGCACGCGGCGCTCTAATAATTCCTGCCCACTTCGGTCCGTAAGCTCGTTCAGCTTTGAGTGGCAAGGAACACTCCGACCGCTGTGTATGTACAGGGCGATTTATTGCACGGGAACGGTTACTGATGCTGGGCACGAGGTTCCCCCCTGTCATTTGAACGATTTTTTAATCAGACTATATCCTGAACTTTGAAGTAAATGGTAAATTTTTGATGCATCAGACAATTTTTAAATGAAATGTTTTTTTTAAAACAGATTCAATTTATTAAGCGAAGTGTTTCTTTTTAAAATGATGTAAATCCCAATTTCGAGAAAATTGACAATACCGGTGCTATGTTTATAGATAAATACAAATAATTTGCGAATAAATAAACAAGAGCGAGTGGAGTCGCACCACTCTCTAATATGAGTCAACATCAGTAGACTATGAAAATTTATGTAAGTTCATATTTTTTCAATCTAAATTACAAAGTAGGGAATTAAATAGAATTCAGCTGTATCACTGATAAATTTTCTTAATTTTAAACAATCATATTTGCTTTACATGCATACAACTGATTTCTATATTGAATTTTATTGGGACAATTTTTTAACATTCTTTCTCGTATTATTATTCAATTTATTCGTTAGGAACAAATATACCATATTGAAATGGATTAAATACAGCTGTATTAAAGATTCTGTACAGTCTTATCATATGATTATACGGAATTGTGAACTACTGTAACGTCTTACGCTGCTGTCAGAGAAATTTCACACAAGTTCAGCCTCGCGTGAACTTGACTTTCCCTTGACCGGGTCATATCTTTTTTGTTCCGCTCATCCTTGGTCTGTGAGAAAAGTGAATCCACCGACTTTTTCGGTGACGCAGTGGAACGTGTTAAAGAAGAATTTCCGGGCATATGTCCCCGATCCCCGACAGATGCTCGTAAAGCAGCGGGGATGGAGAGGCAGGCAATAATAAAGAAAAGATTGGGCAGAAGGGAAGGGAACGAAGTCAAAGCATATGAAACTTAATCTCTAAAACCCTGTCGTATTTAATTTCCAAATATTTTCTTCGATACGTTCTCTCATTCGTCTACTTAATTTATTTAAATATGAATTTTCAATATGAACATTTGTTCGTGATTTTCATATTGCAAAAATAATCGTCAGTCGTAAACAGGAATTAATTCGAAAGAGCCAGTTTCTTGTGTTTAAAATGAGACGAAAATGAAGAAGTTTGAGAGATAAATATTATTTTGTCAAAGCAGGTTCTATAAGAATGAATAAAACTCACGACTTTGATGTCCTATATTTCTTAAACAAATTCGAACCTGGCAAAACTATGACTTAAACCTGCCCTAATTTTACGTATATTAACAGAAACGATACAGTAAAATTACCAGGAACACAGTAATATAGTATTATTCTCAATATCTCTTACAAGTAGAATTAGTAAGTCATAGACAGACACGTCAACCATTCGTATTCAAAATTGCACATGACAAATTATCAATTTTTCAGTTCTCACTGTAATTTTCTGTACAATCACGAAAACATTCTATCCTCCCCAAATCCCATCAAGACCACCGAATCACTCCCAATCAAATAACACCTCTACACCAAAACAATCATACTATCCATCCCGATTCGGTCCGAACTGGACCATTCATCCCATTAGAGGCGAACCGGTTGTCACTCGTAACGCGTAGGGGGTTAAATATCGCCTGGATGTCGCGCATATTTAATACCAGAGTGTACAAATCCACTTACAACTCGCCATATATCGCGACAATCGATTTAACCTAACGACTCGAATCACCTCTCAAGCTCGTCATCATCTCATTCTTATCAGAGCAATTAGCTGTTGTTTTTCTTGGCGATCGTGACAATTAATTAACGCGAAGTGGTGTAGATGTTCGAGCTTATCGAGAACACCTGGCGAGTCGATGCTCGTAGAATCATCGCGCTTTCACGATCCAGCGTTAAAACGAGCCAAAACGATCGATTAAGGGATCCAGATCGGTGAATTCCTTTGGAAGATGGCCGAGTTGATCGCGGGTCCAAACCACGAACCCAAGGGAACATTATTACCACGCGTTAACCGGCCTGAAACTGGTTTTTCTATCTGTCCAAGGCTCGTGTTCCGCGCGATTTACGGTTACAGATCTTCCGCGGCATGTCGAGAGGCAACGCTTTAGCGAGTCGTTTAGGGGCTGTTCCGTGTTCTTACGAGATAAAACGCTTGGGCGCCGAGCAAACGACGGAATGAAAACTAAAATATCGCCTTCCGTTGCTGGACAGAGTTGTCACGGCCTGTCTGCCTGTTGCAACTGATCGATGATGATTGAGATTTTGTGGTACACCGCAAGGAACACTAACGGACATTATTGATGGAATCCGAATCTTAGGTTTTGGTAATAATTAAATAAACTTTAATTCTTAGACTTTAAAGCTAATAGAATTAAATTCTGTTAGCTTGTTATATAATTTTTCCAATACGGAAACTTCTTCACGTGTATAGCACTCCACTGTATACGTAAAGTAAGATTTTCTAGAGAAATTGAAGTTCTTTTGGATTAGGTTCCAACTTTTAATGTCAATAACGGTTTACGTTCGGTTATTTCGATTCATTTCTATGACCTTTATGAAACTCGATTGCGTCATTTCTTGATTAACATCTCGCGTAGTTCCGTAACTATTTTGTGTCTCTCCAGCCGGTAAGTCAACAGAATTCTCATTTACATTTTCGTTCGAGTATTTGATAAGAAAGTGCTGACTCAAAGAGTTTTCATTGCCGGATCATACGTCCCCCATTTTGTAACATTAGATTCTTTCCAATGCTTGAGTTTCGTTTCTACAAGTATTTTAGTAACAATCGTTCTAATTATTACAAATATTTCGTTCCTATAGCTCGTCAAATTTCATTTTTAAACGCATATTTATTGTACAGTTATTAGCTATTTGACTGAATTATGAGGCACATGGCAATATTTTTTCCCATATCTCTGATGCCCGACTTTTTCTCCATTGAATTATTCAGAAGGGCCCCGATTTACCAATAAATCAATCGTAATTATAATCATACAATCGAAGAAGTATTAAAGTTTGTTATTACGCGGAGATAAGATCATCGAGTGGGCCCAAATAATATATGCGACGAACGATGTTTAACAGCGCGTGCTCTCCTTACCGCCTGTAATCTGGCTCGCGTCATCGGAATCACGTACGATTTACAGTGTCCAGCCCCGAAGGTGAAGACGGAGATAATTGTAATACGATTTGACTTAACGGCTCGTGACTGAACTTCAAACAGCCGGGACGCCCTGTCACACGGTTAAAATAACAATTCTGACTCACGTAAACAGACCTCATCTTTATATATCAGCAACCATTTTGCAAATCGTCACGCTGCATAAAATTCAATTGTATATCCTAATACCATTATTGTTAAATCTGCATCGATACTTTCACCGTATAAATTCCAACTTTCTACTGCATAGTCATATATACAGTTGGAAAATTACAAGATTTACCATACAAATAAGCACAGTTGACAGTAGACACTAGAACTTGATAAATACAGTTTTCGTGTTTGAATACAGGCTTCCGTAAATCTTACGTTTCAATAGCGCCACACCTCGGTCTACGTAAATTACTCCTATAAAATCTCTCGAGATAAACGAGAGTTGACAGTGGAAAAAAAGGGCACAGAAATTACAGTCACCTGTACGGGACACAAGCCGTGTTACGTAAAGTCCGATGTAAATCCGCGAAGTCATTTCGAAATCACTTAACTCGAGCTCCGAGATAGATTTTACGTTACGATGCTTGAGAGGGTAAAAATTGAATGATTATACGGTTCCGTGTGTCGAAGTGCGTTTGGAGCGAATTCATACAACGTGATTAACCTTCTGCACCGATAACCAGATCCTAGTCACGGTCTTTAATTCGAATAAATCTACCCCGGTTGATTTTTTACGATCGTTCCATTTGGATCGAAGGGCTCACAATGTCCATTGCTCGATCCCTTCAAGGTCTCATCTCAACTCATCAAGACGAATTTACACCATATACTTTGAAACATCGTGGATGATTCATCCATTCAGTTCATCATAATAAATTTTTTTTTCAAAAAATGTGGACCGACTTCGAAATACCCTAAAAAGTAAAAAACAATTTCTAGTTTTATTATTTTTGCAACAACGGTTAAGAAAACTTATCCTCAAAATTAAAAATATAACAATATATATATGCAACGTATTTAATATGCCATTTAGTAAGAAAAAATAATTTTGTTTAATTGTTGTTGCATTTCTGTATAAATATCAAAAATAGAAATCATTTCCTATTTTACAATTTACAATTACATTGTAATTTTTATTGTAAATGTAGTACAGTTAATTACAATGTAATTGTAATTGTAATTGTAAATTTAGTACAGTAGATTACAATGTAATTGTAATTGTAATTGTCATGCAATTACATTGTAATTGTGATTTGGTAACTCTGATCTTTACTTTGGATGAAATGCAGATAAAAAACAATCTTTGTACCTTCCAGTATGTTTGAATCATCCACATCGAAAGTGTAAAGTCTAAATTCCCCTCTAGAGTCTCTTTTCACCCCGGTTCGTCACTTCGCGCTGGTACACTCCCGGTTTGTTCTCTTTCCACCGTTGTAGTAGAAAGTGAAAACGTCGCGCAGCAGCCACCATACATAATCGAACCGGTTGATTGATAGTTACAGGCCGGTCGGGCATGCCCCGTTTATTTACTTATCGGGTTGTTAAAGCACCGAAAAAGCAACAAGAATTTTCGTACGGTTTAATGCGTACCGCCGAATCGCCGTTCGTCGAGAGCACGGAAGAGAAACGGTGTCGCCCGTGGCAGCTCGTAATACCGGATAGCGTTCGAAACTACCGTTTCCCTATTAATCTCTCGCCGCACTCTCTATTCCCCTGTCTCCTGAAACGAAAACACTGTTAACAGATATCGTCCGCTATGGGACAAGAAATTTTCGGACCTGTTGCTGGCGGGGGGTAAGAATAATAGCCTGAGGAACGCAATAACTTAGTCAAACTTTCGATGTCTATATGATACTTTCTCTTTGGACTGTTAACTAATGAGTGGATACACGTTTATGCGAATGTAGACTGATTTAGATTGATTTGCAGACAGAGGTATTGAAAGATTTGTTTATTGCAGGAGGGACTTTAGAAAAATGCGAGCGAAATAAAAGTACTGGTAATGATAGAGAAGAGTACGTTATTTATGTCAGACATAGGGTTCGAGTGGTATTACTCGCAAATAGGCTAGAGGGCGATTTTAGAGAAGAGGGTTTGGGAAGTGCAATTACAGGTGAATTTTAATAAGATCGCACGTACGAAATATAATGAGAAATGTAAGTGTTATAGACAGATTACTACAGTATCTAAAAAGAAGAAAACAGGCAATGTAGTTGGAAATTCATTGCCAGAGCGAAGTGTTATATTGTAGTGGAAACAAATAAGTATTGAAGGGAGGAAGAGCGACGGAAGTGTACGCTGTGTAAGAAAGGGTTAGGGAATGTAAATTTGGGTAGATGATTGTAGAAGGAATATTGGAAGAAACAGATAGCGAAAGAGTAATAGAATGTTTAAAGAAATTAAACTGAAGGAAGAGGGAAGATACAAGACAAACGTAGAATGAATAAAGTACAAATGTTTTCTAAAGATGGATTATAATTAAAGTTTAGGTATAAGTAATATAGTAGTATAGGTGCAATTTAAATGTAAGGTCGGATGAGGCAATGGTATTGGATGGACGAATGGAAAATCTTATTTTGTAATCCGAATCTAAAGCCAAAAATAAGAAAAATAAAAGTATCATTACTAATCCGGTGATATGATTCAATTTTCTTCCATTTTTAACATAATAGAAGTCTGAACGGAGGAAATAAATTCTATTTAGTCTCAGCTCTCACGGATCACTGTAGGCAGAGATGAGTTCGCGTGAACATGCGGCGGTCCCCGCTAATGAGAAAGCAATTTTCGGTTGAAGTTGAAACAAGTTTCCTTACATGGAAGAAGGGAATATTTTACGCCAATGTCGAGGTTTCATTCTATTGCGAATTTCCGAGGTTGCCATTCTCGGGGGGATAACAGCAAGTTCACGAGAAGGATTTTGCGAGTCGATCGTTTAATCTCGATGGGAACGGAACGGAACGATGCGGGGGATCTATAAAACGATGTGGACGCGAAGGGAGATCCACGATCGGGGGACAAAAATGAAAACTTACAGCCTCGCTGAACGAGCACTAAATTCGAGAGAGTGAAATTTAGTAAACTCGTTGCTAGTCAAAGGTTCTAAGTAGCCTCTCCGATATGGAAAAAAAAATAGATAAAATAAATTCGTTCGCGTACACTACTTCTGATAAGCATTAGGACACCTGGTCTATATGAAGAAAATGTGATATCTCGTAAAAATGAAATATTTCGTTTTTTCTGACATCCACAAAATAACATTTATTTCAGACATTTTCGTAATGCTTAGTAACAGACTTGCTGAATACACTTCATGGCAGAATAATAAAACCACCATAAAACTTGCAATCCTTATGTATTGTGATTGAAATAAAAACGAATCACTTTTTTCTGGGGAATATAATCTGTCCTTTCCTGGAGAAACGTTATTTCTCAACAGGATTTCAGATATGGTATATTTGGTTCGTTTCCATTTTAACCACAACACGTAAGAATTGAAAATTTTAGGGTGGTTTTATAGTCATGCAACGCAGTGTATTCGATAACTGTTTAACAGATATACCAAATATTTGATGAGTGTCTAACAAATACACAGAACATTCGATAAGTGTCCTAATACACCAAATACTCACAGATCGGTAGTGCACGTTTCCCTGATAAACTATGATCGTTTGAGGCTCACGTGCATACCTACAGAAAACAAGGAAGAAGAGATAGCGAACGGACAAGCAACAGAAACCGTCATTAATAAAGAGGACGGGCCACAACGGAATGTTCGGTGTTTGTCACGCGGTGGCTAACAAAAATAAATCGGACAAAGATCCGATGTAGCGTCTTTCCACGCGAATCGAGGCCGCGCTCCGGATGAATTATGGGTTAAGAGGAACAAGAGGAATCCGGGAGAAGAGGAACTGGCTGGAGGATGAAAGAACGGAATGGAATCGGTTGAATCGTTGGCCGTGATTTGGTGTTTCGGACGGTTGTCGAGGGCGAGTCTACATCAAGACGAATCTTTCCTCGGCGAGGAGATACCTCCGGGAAAGCTTTCTCGCTTTGTCTCGATGTATCGTTTCGTCGGTCGACTAAGCTTCCGACAAACAAAAGAAAAAACAACAATTCACCGTCTCGATCGTTTCTGGCGCGACGCCAAGAACGCGAATCCGCGGATTCTTACCACGCTCGACCTGTCACGAGGGACTAGTTTCCCTTTGGAACCAGTCGGCCTTGACAGCTACGCGTAATATAATAGGCGAAATTGATTGGGGAATTTCTGTCGGTGGATCTACGATGACGTTTCGGCCGTCTTTGAGTCCCTTTGGGACCATTGCCGATCGCGCTTCGATGGCCAGCTTCCTCGAAAGACTCGGTTGGCCCGTTTCGGATTCAACGACACGCGACGATATCGGAATTGACAGAGGAACGTGCCAGCAAATTGTTAGTAGTGTCTGGATTGAGATATACGGTTGCTCGGACACCAAATCGTTCGTCGTCGTATTTTCTTTTCATTATATAGGTAAAAATCGGAGATGAGTAGATTCGTTGTCTAGATGAAGTTCGAGTAACGAATAGAAGATAAAAGATATTTCACTATTTTGAATCGATTGAGTATAGAAATTCCAGTTTTTATAATAAAATAATGCTTCTTCTTAAATGAGTAGGCGAACTGTTACTTAATCTTATTAACTGTTTAACGGCCAGGATAACAATCTTAAATACTACTGCTATTCACTATGTGTTTGCGTTATTACTCTTTACTCTGTTTTTTCTTTAATAGCGGATGAAACAAAAAAGTGATTTTTGTTAGTGTATTTATTACGTTAGACAATTTACTTTTTAATCCTCTGTGCCCTGAATTATTAATTGTGCCACACAATTAAATAATCGATTAATTATGTCACATAGAATTTTCAGGCTAACAGTATAAGTTATAAACATTAAGTATTTATTCCAAATGGAATTATTTTTTATTACTATTTAATATATAAATGACATAAGTAGGAATAAGAAAAAGATCTTCGTGTAACAATATGATACAAATGACTTTCGCGAATTATACGAGCAGAAAGGGTTAATAATCTTTCTAGCTTTCTGCCTGATAAAAGGTCAGCATTACACAGTACGTTATTTAACTTCATAAAAGTAGAATTTATTTACAAAATGACAAAGAGTAATGGATTCCTTTTATAATCATTTAAATCGGTGAATGCTTATCGAGGATCCGTTTGAAATTGCAAATGTCTTACCGTTATTTGACAAGCAAAGGTGTGCGCGCACCTTTTGTCACGTTCAATAGCCAGAGACTTCTATCTCTATCGGCGCGGGAACGTTGGCAGGATCATTAGCAACTGAAAGAAAGTCGTAAGCACGCTGACAATTGGGTCACTCGTGGGCACCAACCGCTTCGTTTAGTCGCCATTAATCAATTATATACGCTTACACAACGTGTTCGCGCGTCGTCGGCTGATTAACATAGGATTCGCGACGAAGTGATCGTGGATTATGCAAACGGATAATCTCGGGTTCCTCGTGTAAACTGGTGTAATTAAGGGGGAGCATCAGGTGCAGGAGTGAGTTGAACTTTTAATAAAGTGAGGTGAGTAATGAACCGGGAAGAAAGTGTGGAAGATATACAGTCTCTTAAGTAATACCAATAAGCATTATGCACTCCTAACTGTGAAAGGAAGTTGTATCTCGCAGCCAACTTTTAAGATAGACAAACAAAAATAACTTAGTCTACAAAAGAACAGATCGTAAATTTTACCAACAGAAAAATATGAAATTAATGTCACTACCAGTTATTCAATAAATTTACAAAAGTAATAGATTCAATCCATTATTCTGGTGATTCCAACGCGTGGATAGAACAGTCGTCGGAAACAAAGTATCGAATAATCCTTTGTTCAACGTACTAATGCTTAATTATTTTGCAAATTAGTCTACACTACGTGGCATAATTATAAAATCACCCCAAAATTTTTAATTCTTATGTATTGTGGTTAAAATAAAAACGTACCAAGTGTGCCATGTCTGAAATCGTGTTGATAATGTTTCTCCAGAAAAGGACAGATTATATTCTCTAAAAAAAGTTTTGTTTTTATTTTACCTACAATACATAGGGATTGACAATTTTAAGGTGGTTTTATCGTTACGCCACGGTGTGTATAGCTTGAAGTTACAGAAAGATAAATATTTGCAATTGGTTATTTTCGATTTTTATTGACATGTAATCCCATAATTTCAACCATTCGTGTAAATAAATACTTATCAGTACCTCTTACTCAGATCAAAACACAAATCCGTAATATTTTTTTTAACAATATATACAGTAGAAATTATTATATTATTCAATTGTTAACAACAAAATGATGGTAGAGATCGTAAAGAAGTACACGGAGGTACCTAATACACCGTGATTCACGGTGCAACTCAGCTCGATCGACTCGAGACAAACCTCTGACCCCAAAGAGTTCCGCGGCATCGAAATTACCGGGTCGGCGGATTCTGTAATTCGGTCCCACACTTAATATTAATGTATTCGGACACGTTCCCGCAATGGTAAATTACCAACCGGCCACATCACTCTCCCTTTTAATACGAGCAGCGTAAACGCACGGTGCGCAAGCCCGTTCACTCTTTATTATGATGTATCGCAGTCTGCATATTAAGTCGTGTGACTAAATAAAGATCTACATACTGGCACACTCCAACTGCCTTTAATTCAGAAGACGAAATTTCGCGAACGGTGGCCACTGTGCTCATAATTTCGCGGAAAAATAGTGTTGAATGTCCACTTAAAATCATCTTCCAGCGATGACACTTCTTCTTGTCTGGAACAATTCAGTGGAATAAATTGTACTGCTGATGAGCGATACAGTACCGATATTTCGAATATCGATACTTTTCAATTCAAATATCGATATCTTATATCGATATTTAATGTGACGATATATTCCAGTATCGACACTTACCCCATAAATATCGAAATTTCGATACAATCGCTGTATCTCACGTAACGTAACAAATCGTAAGAAAAGTGGACGCATAAAAATATAAAACTTTAGTCAATTTCTTTCCCACACTCTTACCTAAGAATCTGTCTTAGTAAATATCTGCTAAAATAAATGATTTATTTTCATTATTAGATTTTATTCTACTTCTAATTTAATTGCAGGTATCGATATCGGTAATATCGACATTTTATTCCCAATATATGTATCGATACTCTGGGTACCAATACGTATCGATACCAAATATTGATACAATGTATTGCCATCGCTAAATTGTACGATGTCGATTCCAACGAAAGTACGATGGGAAACAGACTCGGTGAACATAAATGCAAGTTATTTATGACGTCACTCGATGGTTCCATTAACTCGCAGAAATTACTTCTGCCGGGACCTGTAGAGAAAAACAATTATTTCGAACCCGTTTAAAGGATATCGCGTTTGGAACTGGATTTTATTGCATCGTTCGCGACGATTAGTTTAGTTATGCATATTTAAACGCGGAGGCGATCGGGCCCCGGCGTGCTCGTGTGCCCCGCCACACAAACACACACACACACGTTGGCGGTATCGATTCCTTTTCGAGTATCCCGCGTGTACACTGGATGCAAAGAGAGACCTGCTCTCCGGCTCGCATTGAAAACTTTAAGGCCGGTAGCCCACCCAGAAGTCGCCATTGTGTCCTCGTTATCCCCTCGAACGCATAAAACATATCGCATAAAATCGTGCGCCAAAAAGGGACACAATGAGAAAAAACAAATATCTTCCCTAGGCGATATCCCTCTTGGTCTTTTCAGGCGATTTTTTTCAACGAACGATGTTTTAATCGACCACGACTAGCAATGGAACGGTTTCGCGTGGCCTTTTGTTCGTCTGATTTAGACGACCTTATTCTACTTCGATGATACACTAGTGTCAGCATTGTTCGATATTTATGTGAATATAAAGGGTATTACGAATTTCTCTATTCTGTTACGTTTTAAGCATTATAATATTATTATTGTGAATGTTGTTCTGCTTGATGAGTTACCAAGTGTTGTAGATTTGACCTGAAGGCAATGTTTAATTCTTAATTATATTTTTTATTATAGAAATTTGTAAGTTAATTTGCCAACAATAAGGATAGGAGGATATATTTCCTTAATTCAATTTTAACTCGAGGAATAGTAATAGGTAAATATATTTCCTTAACTCGATTTTAATACAATCGTTTATTAAACAGTGCACCAGAGTTAAACTATACATTTCTACAGAAATTTTTATCTACAGTGAAAATTATCCGTGAGGTAAATATAAAAACAACCTGTTGACCTTCATTAAAGTTTACTGTTTTGTACATTGTAAGTACCATAAACAGTTTGCATTACTGTTGAAGTAGAATATGATCGTCTTGGTCAGACGAAAAGATATATTTTAAAATCTCTATAAAATGGTGTCTGTAGGCAGATTCTACCATTATCGGTTACATCGATATTGCTCGATATTTTCTTGATCAGACGAGGATCGAATTTCGCTCGATCGTTCCCAGGAACTCGGAGAAACCCAGAACGGATACCCGATCGTTTGTGTACGGTAGCGTTCACGAATGGGTCTCGAGGGTGGCGAAAGTGGGATTGTAATTCGAGTGGAGAGAGTGAAACTGCATTTTAAGGTGATGAAAGTAAGCCTCGTTCTTCGAGGGTTGCTGATCCCACAGACTGGTTCCCCCTCAATTCCTCCCCCCTGCCCCTGGGAGTCTCGAAAAAACGCTAACAAACGATACTCTCTAATTAATTACATTTTAACGATACCTTCGACTGAACTCGTTTAAACAGAGAAAATTAAATGTGTATCGGTCAGCACGGAAACGTGGCCATTGAGCACTCTTTATGTAACGATCAATTATGACTGTTCCAGACACTTAATTAGGCCCTATTAACGACTTCTGTTAAATACATACGTTTCTAAAGAAACTGCAGAAATTATCCAAAGATTCCAGAACTGTTTCATCATTCTCTGTTTCGATTGTGACCCTCTAATTCAATGAGTATACAATTTTCCTACAAGAAAACGAAAGAACAAATAATTTACAGTCAAATCTATCGACATTCATTCGTATTCTTCGATGATATAAAGAGAGTAGGGTGGATGCACCAGTAAATGAACACGTATCAGTGAGTGAATATCGTGTCTAAAAACGAATAAATGAAGTTATAAGAATAATCGAATAATTAAATATTGATTCTTTTGAAGTCCTTGTTTCATATTCAAACAATTTTCGCGCCATTGGTTAGACATGTTCATTTCTTCAATATCGTTCATTCACTGGTGAAATGTGTACGTTATCTTTTAATTAACTCCATTTTTCCAAATTTTTCAAATTGAAATTTATACATTACAAAATGGTGTAGATGTTAAAAAATCGAATTTTCATGGTACCAGATATTCATTAATATTATTATCGTTGAAAATTCGACTTTAATACTTACAAAATCTCTCATATATTCATTCATTCGTACGTTCACCCTATTTGAAACCAAAAAATAAAACGTAAAATCATCCGACACTCGAAAACAAAGAACGACGAAAGGATCGGTCGGCACCCACGGAAAGGGAAAAGCTCGTTCGTAAATGATCGGTCATCGAAAGGAAAAACGGTGTGGAGGGATCAGCTGTACTCGTCGAAAGGTCGATGAGTTGTTCCAGCGGTGGATTTCGAGGTCGTTGCCAGCGTGTTCGCCGGTTCGAAAAGGCAAAAAGAGAGTGAGTGGAACGAGAGGGGTGGGGGAGGGGGGATAAAGCAAGAGAGGGAGAGGGAGAGAAAAACAGCGTTCTTGCCAAGAGTTCTCGGTAACCCTGAAGTCAGTCTTAATGCAAATCGCAAATGCACCGGGCGTACGATACGACCGATGGCCATTCAATTCTCCCTCTTCCTCTTTCTCCACTCTCTCTCTTTCTACCTCTCGCTCCCTCTAGTTTGCAGCTTTTCAACGGGGCCATTTAACCGGCGTGTAAGCTCGGATCGCTTTGCGGATTGTTTCAACGTATACTTGAAAATAAATTGACCCGTCCATTTCAAAACGTAAGCCCACTTTTTCTTATTTCTTTATTTGCAGTTTATTAGTAACCTTGGAAATCATATCGATTTTTTTTAAAATTCGGATTTAGAATTCCTTCAAAATACAAGGGTTCGATTAGTTGGCCGTTTCAGTGCTGGAGAAAGTCAAATCGTTTCAAGTATTCTTTCGATATGTGTTTGAACGTTAATTGATCATCCAAATTTGTACTTTTCATTGATAATATTTACCGCCACGATGGTCACTGGTGACCATTGGTGACGGATTAATGGAAAATAATCCAACTGACGTCAACGTTTTATTCGCATGTAAGTTAATAAAATTTGCCGTTTTCGATATTTGTAAAGTTTTAGTTTGCTTTGACTTTCAACTGGTAAGGAGGGGTCTCGGGAACCCCATGAATATTTTAGTATATATTTAATTTTTATTTAATAGTTAGTTAAAATGATGCTTGTTTTACTACAATGTTTTCTTATATATAATAAGTAATAAAATTTGTGTAATAAATAGACTGCAAATGTCTATGAATTTATAGCGTTTTCTGACTTACAAATCGTAACAAAATAAAAATTCTAATAAAACTTAATAGCATTTATGTGTTATTGTTAACATATTAAAACCCCTAATATTAATAATAATAATAATAATAATAATAATATTTATTTATAAAGGAAAATCCCTTTAATAAAAAGATAGTATGAATACAAACAAGTACACGTGAATAAAAGACGATTTTATTAGGCAACAAATTTTGTGCAAAATTCTTCCTTAGATATTAATGTCTGAAATTGGAATTGTACATTAAGTAATAACATTTTTACCTCACTAGTCAAGAGTTAAAAATTGCCGGTGTTGCAACACTTATTTGAAACATCGTAAGTTATCGTTCAGTCAGCTGACAGTTATATTCAACTTTTATAGCATAAAAACAGGGAAGTAAATATCAACTCACGTCGTTGCGTTAACGATCTTATTATACATATAAGAGATCATACACACTCTGCGTGAAGCCTCGACGAAATTTCAGTTTCATTGCATTCCGTACGCTCATAAAATCCCTCGGTCGTGTTTTTAAAAGTGGCGCCCCGTTCGCCGTACACACATGTTCGATCACAATTCCGATCGAGTATAATAATCTAATATTACGCGATGTTTAAGCAAAACCAGCAAACTTTTGCGGCTCGAGAGCCAATCCGTTTAACACCATTCTCCCATCCGTGTCTGCGAGCCGCGGTTGGCCGGTCTCTAAAGTGGCTCGGAAGTGTTTGAGGCCCCCTTCCGGGTGAGCAAACAAAATCTCGGCACGGTGGAACTCTTGTTCAGATTGTTTGACCAGTGAGTCAATAAATCGGAAGCACAGCAACGCACTGTGGTCGTTTTTCCCGAAAAGCTGGCCGAAACTAAATTTTTGAAGTAAGTAGTAGATTGTTGCTACTATGACACATTCAATGTACATACATATCAATGTAACAAATATCGTTGGACATTGTAAAATATAGTGGTCAGTTAATGAGATACAGGCAATCAAAGTTGATGAAATTTCGTGCTTCTTAATGGCTTGAAAATGCCAGCAGGTTTTATGTATCAGGCAAAGTTTATTTTTAAAGTAATCATATGTAAACTATTTTACCATTAACATATATGCTATAAACAATAACTTTGCATATAAACAGTGCGAAATATCTTTGAATTTATTCTTGTGCTGTCTATTCTGAAGATGTCATAAATCTTAATTATATTTTAGTATAACTGAAGGAAAATAGTTGTTATTCAAAAATGTTTTGAAATTAAGGTTACCATATTGAATTCGATATTTTAATTATGTAATATCCATAAAAATTAATTTACAAACATTTATGGCAGTGGTATTAAATCTTTCATTGTGAATTTTACATTTTTGACTAGGTATTCGTATTCAGTAACCTCAAAAATATGAAAATACTGATTTTTTGAAAATCAAATGAAGTATAATTAGTTTTGGCTAGCTTTTCGAGAAAAAGGACACTATGCGATGCCGCGACTTGGCATTTAGAATTCAACCGAAAAGAAAAAAAGCCATAGATATACTCGACGGGGGCAAACGTCTTATAATCAAATTCAGAAAGGACAACAAACAGAGTCGCATGTTCGAGCAGCCTTCGAGTACGAGCCGCTACTGCCATCGTTTGTTAACACTTATGGCGTCAGCGGTGTCCACTCAGCGAGACATTGCCTTACAAATTACTCGGTTTATTAGGGAATTCAGCGTTCTTAACCCACATTTTCCAAATGGAATTTGTCTTGTTCGTAACGGCAATTAACGGGAGGCTTGGTGTATTTAATGATCGCGTGCAGAGTGTATGTCACGATGGTATATATATATATAAAAAAAAATGGATTTCTTATTGGATTACGTTTACCTCGAAAGGACGTCTGGTATACCTGTAAGGAATTCTCGGAATTCTTTCTCACGAAACGCGTGATGTTTCTTAATCGTAGTAAATCAATCGAGTTTATTTTTTTCCTATTCCGGTGTCACAATTCAGCCGGAATGAACGCTTGGAATGTCTTGAAATTTTTATTTATCGAAACTACAAATTTTGTAAAAGGTCCCAACCTTTTGATTTTCGATACATTTTAGAATCCACCTTCAATGGTAATATTTTTCAAAGGGATGAGCAGGTTGTCTTCAAAATATTATTTATCGATACTACAAATTTTGGAATTAAAGTTTCGACCTTTTGACTTTCGATACATTTTACAATCCATCTCCAATGGTGATATTTTTCAGAGGGGGGCAGGTTATTTTAATTTTTCCCTTCGATAAAGACCGTAAATGGAATACAAAGGGACTATATTTTCTTTAGCAATATTTTTTCTGGCACAATAAACACGCGCGGAAACCGCGAACCATACGCAGAAGGTATGAAGCATTGCCAGTGACTATCGAAAAAGGAAACGAGGATCAACAATGAGACGGATTTCCACCGTGGCAATAAATTTCTTCCCTTCCCTCCTCGCGAGAACTACCTCCTCCCCCGTCGTGCTCCTCGTTCCCGCTAGTCCGGCTTCTGAATGAATGAACCGACAGTCGAAAGGTGAACTTCTTTTTCCACGACGTGTTTTATACACGCTACACGGAGGGAGCCGTTTACGGCTGTCGTAATCCACTGACGGCAATGACAGCTGAAAGCCCACGTTGTCTTTGGTCCTCTCGCGGCGCGGCACCGCGCAGTGGCACTTACATCAGAAACATACCTACCTGCTCCCCCGTTGCCTTCTCATTCGGCTCCTTTTGTCGGCCATCTTGGTTCTCTTAATCTTGGTTCTCCGGCTACCAGAGATGGATCGAAGCTGTATATACTCGAATAAATTTCATCGCGGTTTGGTAACAGTTCTTTTTTTAACCCTTTACCGCCCTGACCTTAAAACTGTGATTTCAAAATTATGAGACTGATATGTATGTTGAGTCCTGTTATTTCGAAGTCGGAAATGTCGATACTAATCCTCAGATAACACACTAGTGCGAATTTGTGCCAAGAAAATAATTACCACTGATTTATAACTAATTTCCTAAGTCACAAAATTATTGTTCACTTTTGCAATTATTACCATTGAATTTCGGAAGATATTTTATCGTGAAAAGAAGTTCTTAATCGTCAAAAAATCAATTTTTTACAAGATTGTTGTAACGAAATCCTTAGCAATCTCCGAAATAGCGCATCTTCTATTTTTGCAGAGACACATAAAATAGAAACCTTTTAACGATCACTTAACTATCACTAAACTATCTTTTATAAAAGATCATCTGACGGTTATAGAAAACTGTCATTGAACGCAAGAACACGAGATAATCGACTTCGACTATGTCCGATCCCTCGAGCGATCTAGATAAGTGAAACTAGGGTGAAAACGACGAAATTACAGGTGGAGATACGTTAAAGAGGCGTTGATAATCTGTAAGTAACCGTTGCCTTCCAGTCAGCAAGTTATTCGCAGCATGTCATTACTGCACTACGGAGTTTGTCCATTTATAGTATACGCGCCTATCGAAAGGATAACAAAATGGAGACTTTGTATCAAGTCTAAAAACATTTTTATTTAATTTTAAATCCAATGAGATCCAAGATAGAGGAGATAAGTTTCTGTTTAATTATTGATTTGTAAATTATTCGATAAATATTTATTTTACTTTATTTATTAACTGAAATAAACTTACACAATCTCATTACTTACCGTTCCGCCCAGTCTGTCTCTTCGACAACGAACCGAGATTCCTGTAATTAGGTGGAACAATTAATTAAGCCGACTTCGTATGAGTCTCTGGTTGAACCAGTTACCTGCTCACCCCTTTCACTCCCAAACAGCTTGTCGATCGATGAAGTTAATTATAAACTTCTTAATTAGACTTGGTCCCGACCGAGCCACCATGAAAGTATCTCATGCAGCTTCCGTATTGGTATTAAAATTAATACTTTCTTATTCATTGTATAGAGTCGACGATAATTCTTCCCGCCTTACGTCCCGATTGAACTTGATATAATAATAATGAGAACGAAAACGAATTTACTCGTTTTCCATCGAAAATACTGAATGGCTCAATTATCAAACCATAATTATTATTCAAAATATTGAACACTTAGAAATATCATTGATTATCAAGTAGTATCTGAATACAAAAGATGAATTGATAGTGTTTTAAAATTCACATGAAAATTCGAGGATTCGCAGAATTTGTGTTCTTTGAACTACCATAGAAATGGTAAAAATGGAGCACACTCGATAGACAAGAAACAGGTATTAATAATGAGATCGGTAGGAATAAAATGTCAAATGGAAAAAAGTAACTGCATAAAAATTCCAAGATTCACAGAATTTCTGTGTTCTTTGAACTACCATAGAAATGGTAAAAATGGCCCACACTCGACAGACAAGAAACAGGTATTAATAACGAGATCGGTGGGAGTAAAGTGTCGAAAGGAAAAAAGTAACTGCATGAAAATTTGACTTTACGGTCGTCCGAATAATTACGACTGGATACGTTCCGAGGGACCAGTTTTAATCGATTATTTTCACCTGGTTTACACGAGTTCGTCTGTTACGCGGCTTTGCCCTCACAAGGAATTTGCGTGGGTGGTATATATTTAGCGGGGGCGTCCCCATGTAGCTTGTGTGTTTCACATTCAAATCGAGGAAGTTATGTCAGGGCGGCCGCTGCATGTATAAATAAATCGGTAACGAAATGCGGTAACTAATCCGCGAAACGTTTCGCTATCCACGCTTTCCGTATCGCGATCCGATAACCGAGTGACCAAGAAATTCTACGGCCTCTACGAGACATGAAACTCTCGTGAAATTTCCATCCACAGAATGTTTCATAAAACGTGGACATTATTTCAACACATTAAAGTGACGAAAAAGAAACAAACGCCTGTCGTATGATTTTTCTCATTGGCAACATTAAATGGCTATAACCGTTGAAATTCAGTTGGAAAATTATGTACCATTCGAATATATCAGATAACCTTGAGATATTCATGTAACTATTTAGTAACGATTTATTAAAATTGCCTTTCTTCATGGGCGTGTATGAAATGGAAATTATTTTCAAATCGTAACCAGGAATGATATTTTCGATGTAATAATTTTCTAAATTATATTAACCCACGGTTGATAGTTTCAGGAAGTTTTCTGATTTTTTCTGATGGTACATTAATTTATAAATATAGAGAAATTCAAAAAAATTCTGTTACCAGCATTAATAGTTACAGAGAATTGACAATAATACTGTATTTATTAAACTTTTTATTTCGTTACACTTGGTATAATAAATCCATTTATGACGATGATATCGTACCGTCGGCGAGTATGCAAATAAATGCAAATTGGATGCTTTTATTGTCCACTTGTGCGTTCACATCGATGAACGGTTGTCGAGAACTTACGTACACAATCGGCCGGAATTTCACGGTCCGATGGCCGGGGAAGTCGGTGGAAGTTAACCAGTAGGTAGCGTGCCTCGTTGAGGAGATAAAGGTCAATCATGGCTGGATGACTCACCGAATTTTTGGCATACTTTTTGTTTCCAGACGGGCCACGTGAGAACGTCGACAGGAAGCTACATAATTAAACCGGCGGAGCCGTGGCAAGGGAACGACAAAGATTCTTTGGACTCCTCGTTGCAGCACGAGATCCAAAGGATGAGGACACGGACCAAGGATTCCAACCACGTGTACGACGCCGATGACCAGAGGAGCCACAATTGCGGTGTAATCGGTATGTTATAAAAACACTTCGACGTCGATAATATTACCGATACTTCGACATATTAACATTTAATATCTAAATAGGTACGAAACGTTTGAGAAAAAAATCATTGATCTCCCGGTTGAGGGATGATCCAGAAATACATAATTTAGACAAAAATACGTTCTTTAGGCAGCAACGATTCTTCACAAAAAAGAAACCTAGAATGAAATTTGTTCATGTAAAGTACCATTTTCTTGGGGTCTATAAAGCTGCCTGTAAATTTTGTTGAAAAAAAATCATTCTGTTTGAAAAATTCCGATGTTCCCTTGTTAATACACTCTAGCTTGGTGATCCAGATTTACAAGTTGTAACAAAAATATTGGAAGACCCTGAAATGGGCGACTCGTGAGGAGATTTGAAACAAGTTTTTCCTTAGCAAAAATGTTGTCCGAAGCTTTGTTAATGAGATATTAATGAAAAACCCCGACCAATCAGAGCGCGAGTCTACCAGCTGAGCTCCTGCCGTAACCAATCGCGGCTCGTAGCCAACTTTACCGCGGAAGTTCAGCCGGCAGACTCGCGCTCTGATTGGTCGGGGTTTTTCGTTAATATCTCGTTAACAAAGCTTCGGACAACATTTTGGCTAAGGAAAAACTTGTTTCAAATCACCTCACGAGTCTTCCATTTCCGGGTCCTCCGACATTTTTGTTACACCCTGTAGAGCATCACCCTCTGTTGTACCGTAATTTTCGATACACCCTTTGTCAGCATCTTCGAACGAAAGTGAAATCCACGGACACGTCAAAACTTTCCTGTCCTACAAGAGATACGTGCACATATAGTCGAGATCCTCAGGGACGGGTTTTGTCGGACGAGTTGAGGTCCCGCGCCGAAAAACGTATTAATAATGCATGCGCATCGGGGGCCCGTATATATACATTAGGGACCACGGAGACCGTCGCGGCGTGTAGTACTACAAATGTGCGCCCGGTCGACTACTCCGATACGTATCCGTTTTATTCATGACCGTTTCGTTCGGGCCCGCCGCCACCGTGTCGCACGTCGAAAGTTCATTCCGGGGGCCGTATAACGCGAGACTTCGCGAATAATAAATCGACACGGGGCCCCACCGGGAGTTTTTGGGGAACCGTGGCGACCGGTTTTTCGTCGTGCTCGATCAACATTCCGTTATTGAGGTGTATTGTCGGCTGTGTAAATCGGCCTGCATCGTATTAATTATCATATTTCGTCGGACGTGGCCCTATCTTAGGCGAGACGTTTCTTCCGGTAACTTTTAATTGCTCCTGTACGGTCTTCTTTCTTATTTATGCTGATTTCTCTTTCCATTGCGCACAGGTGGTCGACTCATTTGTCCGAACACGCGTCTTGGTTGATCATCGGACCTCCGCGGTGAAGAGATATGGTGTGACCGTTAACCTCTGATCGGTTTTTTGTGATTTAAGACTCCCACAAACCAACGCGAAATATTCGCAGCGAGAGCGAATATTTTGCGGCGATAGATTTTTTATAGATAAAGTATTGCGGAAATTTTTCGCATTGATGAGAACAGTCTCATAAGACGCCATGCATTTTAAACTGTTGCGAATCTATCGCTGCGAATATATCGCGATGGTTTGTTGGAGCCTTTAAGCTGATGAGTTGTGGAGGAATTAAATCGATAGTGTATTAAATTGTCTGTCTGTTCTGATGAGTCGTTTCTGATGGTGGGAAGCATGGTCTGAGATCATTCGCCATTTTTGTATTCTAGGTACCGTAATTGGGGTAAGTTTGTACCAAGTCAGAGAATAACAACTTTCGATTTTGAAGCTCTGCGGTTTGGTAAATTGATTTTTACGTGAAAAGGTATTTTACGTAAAAAGACCTGCGGAAGAGCTGCAATATCGAAAATGATCATTTTTTGAATTTGGGACAAGGTATCCCAACTTATGGTACTGTCTCTTCCCATCATTTTTGGTGTTTTTATATGTTTGTCTGGGATTCTACTGGTTTAATTAGATTGCGATATTCATATTGTTAGGATCTTGATTAATGTACAGGTATGGATATTATTTTCAGAAAAACCCCTATTCATTCGTTCTTGGATGTCTTTTGGAACGAATTTCTGTAAAATATACTGGCTTTGTTATAAAATGTTATTATAAACAAGTGAACAGTAGGTTGGCGTAAAGATCTGAAATCTTAGGTCAGAATGAACCCAGACACCATCGTCGAAAGGTTAATTATCGTCAAGATAAGATCACCCGAGATAGTAATTTCTGATTTAGTAGCGTAAATTACTGGCTATTAAAACCTGCAAATTGATTTTCTTCGAGATTTCGTTTCACATATCCAGCAAATGGAAAAATCCGACTGGCCTCCCCCAGGATGAAGATTTCTCTCTGACAAATGCTTTCATCTGCTTAGGGAATCGCCGGTTTAATTGACGGTTAAATATTTTTTTTAGTTTCATTACCCCGTCCCGGTTTCCCCCATGCCCTTTTTAAGCCTGCGGGGCACTCTCGTGCGTACGAATTTAAAGAACGTTAACCCTTCGCGGTCGAGGACCGGAATATTAGCAGCGCCTTTGGCGTAACCACGGATTTTCGACGATTTTTCAAGAGAAACACACGAATATTCGTGCGTTCCAGGCACGATTCACGAATTGACCGTTTGCCAATCGCATAATTATGTAATCAGCTTGTTGAGCAACAGTATAATCAAGCGAATACATTTATTTTTCACGAAGAACTCGGTTTGAGTGGATGAAGAAACGAAGAAGATAATTGTGATACACATTATTATCGCAAAAACATGTATCAAATAATCCTTGAATATTCAGAAAACTGTCTATCTACATCAGAATTCCACATTACTGTAAGAAACTCTGCATACCAAAGAAGTAACTTCTAATCCTATGGTCAAATCATCACACATTTAAAAATCGTTGGATCTATATTCCTCATTTTCTTAAAAAACGGGACCTATATGGTGGAACCCTAATACAGTTTGTCTATATACAGTAAATCATCGATGAATGTTCGTAGGCCCCTCGGCACTGACAAGGAGAGGTCCTCAGGTGTAACGTTGACTTTTTAATAACTTTCAGCCGTATATAGTCATTACTTAATAAAATATTTAATGTTCAAAGCCGAGGAGCCTCCGAACACTCATCGAATATTTACTGTATAGTCTATACCAGAGGTGGGCAAGTTCTTCGATAATAAAAGCTACATATAATACTTTTCGTACATTTTTGAATCTTCAAGAGCTACAACAATAAAATACCCTAACCTTCGTACATACATACTATACTATTATAGATTATTAATATAAAAATTGAGGAAACATGGCAATATTGTCTCGGGAGCTGCACAGAGTACCTAGCCGCAGTTTACCCGCCATTGGTCTATACCTGGGTTTCCCAAACTTTTTCTGCAATGGAACACTTCGCAAACCCGGAAATTTTAACGGAGCACTTAGCTTATTTTTTAAGTTGGGTAATTCCTACTAATAAAAAATAAAAAAAAAAATAAAAACGTATTATTTATTTAGTAATTACTTTTAAATATAAAACTATAATATAATATAAACATAAAAATATGAATAAATAAAGCACTTAATGGCTTTGATGATAAAACCTTTCCAAATTGTCGCGGAACACAGTTTGGGAAACCCTGGTCTACACGTTAAGAGAAACATGAATCAAATCTGAGACATCATTTTAGGGTACCTACTCTCCCTACAAGAACAAGTGCCAAACAAATTTCTGCACCTCCCCCTACTACCAAAAAAATAAAAAAACGAAGGAGTCGGGCCATGAATCTTCGGCAATCTCCACTCGAACGTTAAACGGCGCGCAACACGAGAGGCTTTATCCCACAAAAGGAACATCGTCATCGCTGTAAGTCACAACAAGAGAGGCCCCGCGGTATACATACGCTCGCATACCGGCCATACTCTGCTCGGTCGCCCCAGCGATCGTGGCCTAATCTCGTTTCGAACTGAAGGGCGTATCAGCGCCACGGTCCGAGCCGGGGAGAGGTCGAGGAGAGGCATTAAGAGCTCTCTGGTAGCGTACTGACGACCACCTGTAACCGAAACAGGTTCAGCCATTTACGGATGCCCGCCGGCGAATTCTGACGTTCCATCGAGAGACAGCTTGGCGACGCTCTCTCGCCTCGTTCGGACCACGGGACGAGCGTGGATAACGCTGCTTGGCTCCGAATTCTTTTCCTCTGTAACGCTTCCGAGGGGACGCACATCTTCCTACCGTCTCTGATCGCATGCCAAATGCTCCGAGCTCGGTTCGTACTTACGCGAAAAATGGATAGGAAATTTGTGGAAGAATTTTTTGTTTTGTCAAAAGAAGAAGGAATTCCGTATGTTTATGTTTGGCGGAAAAACCTGCACGTTTGTGGCGCCCCCACCAGTTGGTTTAATCCTTGCCCGTGCGGGCAACATGCCCGAGCGGGTTTACAGTAATTAGAGTAGTCTGACGATTTTTGGAGGGTGATTTGTAGTGGTAGAATGTTTAAGGAGGTATAACATTTTTATTTTATATAAAAAAAATCATATTCAACGATTTGATATTGTAGAATTTTCGTTTTTCCGGAGAAGGAAATTCTGTGAAAACTCTGAGGATTTCAATCGAGTGATTTTATTGTTAAAATTTGTTAAATGGAATAACATTTTTGCATTATATGATGGAAATCATGATAACAATCTGATATTGCAAAGTTTCCATTTTTCTAGACAAGAAGGAAACTCTGTAAAAACTCAGAGTTTCCTGCTTTACATGAAGGAAATTATATTCAACCACTTAGTATCTTTACCCGATAGAGAAGCTACATACATGTTCTATTGATCAAGTGATATTCAGTGTTTCGAATTCATCATGGTTTAGATAACCCATTAGAGCACTGGATTTCTAAGGCTTCAGAAGATGCTATGTTATCTCAGTCGACATTTTAACACACAAAATCTGAAGCTTTAACATTTACACGGAAATCAATAGTTAATCATATACTCAAATGTTTAGATCGATTATACGACTAGGTTTTATGTAATCGAAACGTGAACGTAATATCAACAGGCGCGCAGTGGCGGTGACTTCAACGCGTGGATAGAACAGTGCGCTATTACAGGGGACTTTAATGCCAGGTAATAGCTTCGTATACTATCTTAATTGCATATGGATTTTCTATTCATAAAAATTTCATAAAAAGTCACACTTTTATCACAATTTTTGCAATCTGCTTGAACTCGATCCCCCTCGATCTTGTAAATTATTTATAATATTTCCCTAAAGGAAGCTAATTTTCGTGCTCGATAAAGTGATTTCTATTCATTAGCAGCAATCGATTCCTGAAATCGACAAATGCGTCGACAAGCACAGTTACATCCGAGAGTTATGGAACACTTCGATTTACGCATTAAAATTTACATTCTTCATTAAGCGACATCGGGCAAACTTTTACACAGAGGACTTTACATTACCGTAGCTGATAATCGTGTAGGATCCATCCTGGAGACGTAGATTAATGGACAAAAATGATTAGAAAGTCCAGCTGACGCTATCAAGAAGCAATTATCGATTGGAAAGTTTTAAATTTCTAATATCCCGGTTGGATATACACGTTAATCGTGGTTTATTTGCAAACGGAATAGCTTAACGTAAATTGGGATACCAGCAGAGAATTTCATCTCGCGTTAGCTCGTGCGAAGAGCTGCCCTAAGTATACAGTTCGCATCGCGCAGAAATTGCTTAAACATCCCTTCGAACGCTATTATTTTTTTGTTCCTTCTCAAAATGCATAAACGCGCTCTTGTCATCATTGGTATTCGTCACGTGGATTTTCTTGCTTGAAAATCTACACCCTCCCTCCCACCCCTTCACCCTCGGTTAATCAGGCGATTTCAGTTCGTCGCTCGGAGGTGCAGAAGGGTGCTGGTTCGTCGTTCGAAATTCGCGCGTGATTACAGGTTCATCGGCTTAACAGGTTTACCGTGCCGGGGGGGCCGATTTCAGCCGGTGGATCCCTCGATCGATTGCGATCTCCCGCCTACGTGCGGTCTACGAAACGCGTATCCCTTCGTTCGTACTTGCTGTCACACTGCTCCTCGCTTCGGCCGTTCACTTCACTCGAGACTCTTAATCGAGCCTTGTTCCCTTGATCTGATCTTCGTCTTTTTTTCGTTAGATCGGTCCGGAATCTGATACTAAATCTAAATTTCACAGAAAAAGTAGTCTTTTTTTTTCTTGGCCCCCTGGGTCTTTTATGGCACGAGTAAAATGTCGCGCTGAAATATTTTCGAAACGAAGGGATCGTTATTATAAAAACCTTTTAACATACGACTTTAAAAACTATTGGATTATGTAGTAGAGACCCTGGGAAGTATCCTTGAGTTTTTTTAGATTTTATATGCGTTTTTTGAGGTATCTGTTAAAACTAACATATTTCTCTTAAAAATGAAGATATTTTCACTTTTTTCTAATTTCATTATTTTATGGGAATAGAGTGTCATTACATGCGTTCAAATTATATTAAAAATGGAAATATATTGGCTCAAGGTATTCTTCGAGAAACCCACAAAGCCGATACAGTAACTCCTCGATGAGTATTCGAAGGCTCCTCGGCACTGAACATTAATGATTTCATAAACTAATGGCCAAATGCGGTTAAAACAAATATCATTGACTTCAGAATTCTATACTCTATCACTATACTAAACCACATTAGAAAATCAGCGTTACACCTGGGCATCTCTCCATGTCAGTGCCGACCCTTCGAACACTCATCGTTAATTTACTGTACATCTAGCTCTACGGTACTAAAAGGATTAATGTTCAACCCAGAATATCACTTTTGCAAATGCTTTGGAATAGTGAGAAAGAACTGAAGCAGTCATGTGAGTCTCAGAATACTAATCCACAAGAGGAACGTAGGACGAAGGGAAAAAAGGAAGAGATCATGCAGTTGTAAAAAGCACCTTGGGCAAGAAGCGCCTGGTTAAATGGAAGGCGTGGTGAGAGATGCAAAAGATTTCTTTGCACAGAGGAGGCGTGTGCCCTTCGAGGGTGGGCTTGCGGAGGCGAGGAGGACTTGGTCCGAGCCAATTGTGGATGGAAGGGAACGAAAGGGTTAATAACGATTGAAAACCGCACGAGCAAGGGCGCGGCCACGTAATCGCGCGACGACCCGTGGCTATCTCGGTAATTACTAATAATCGCGGCACGAGTTGCGACGTTAGACTCGTTCGTCTTCGTCCCGTGCATCGAAGCCAATGACCGTGCGTCTACCTTGGACGATACACGATACTCGTGTAAGTATTCGTTGCGCAATAATGCGGCGAATGGGTACCCGTTTGCTTCATTTCTTTCGTGTACCGTGCCGCCGCCGGTTGCATCTTATCGGGATGTTTGAGATCGATAACCGTGACATGCTGTCCCTGGACAGGTGAGACCAAACGGTCTGTAACGAACGATTGTCTAGCTACGGTGAACCTTGTCAACGATTGGACTTTTTAGATTTTATCCTTTAGTGACACTAGAACTATCGACAACAAACGTGTATCTGTTCCTGTCAGATCGATAAACATGACAAACTTTTGAGTATATTCAGATTTGTAAATTAATTTCCTCATTTTATTATACTGCAATAAAAATTATGGAAGGTGTAAGAAAATTCACTGTTGTAACATTTTAAACGTCGTTGTAAGAATGTACGTATTAACCATGTATTTTAACTGCTTTCGTAGTTCTAATGTTGAACTCGTCAGTATAGAATGTTAAAGTAAATTTTCACAATTTTTTTACATTTTTTGTCTATGTCAATTCGATTAGTATTGAAGCAAAGGAAATTTATTTGAATACTTTCGACCGTCCGCGCCATATTTATGAACACAGAGAATTAAAAATCAGAAATTCTCTTCGAACCAAATTAACCCAAACGACACGTCGGGATCAAAAAAATGACGTCTATACAGAATAGTAAGAATTTAGAACTGTCACGATGTTCATAACCGAGTGTATCGAAACCCATATCCAGAACTTCCAAGGTAAACCAAACACACGAAAAAATAAATAGAAAACCATTCTACATCATTCTTATTCCTAATCGTTAAAAGCACATCTCTATTTCATCAATCCGAGTATACAGAAAAAAAAAGGAAAAGAAAACTGAAGTCAAGCCCACGGCGTTTCGATACACCCGGTACACTCGGGATCGTCAGTGTCAATAGAAAGTGCGAGTAGGAGGATTCGTGTTTCCGTTCTGAAATAACGAGCGTGTCGCTAAATAAGCAAATAAAATTTCGCAGACGTGGTCGCGCAGAAACGGGTATGCATATATCTATACCGAGAACACGAGAAGTCGTCCGCCGAATTCATCGGAACGATTCGGTTGGTAGACTGCTCGGCGCCAGCGGACCCACGTGTGGATACCGATCGAAGTTATGCGCGCGCGCGCGCGCGCGCGTTCCATTCTGTGTTGGACGGGGAAGATCGATCCGCAGATATGCAAAAGTCATTGACTCGCCACGATCGTCCCGGAATAACGGATACGACGATCAAGATCGAACTCGTGCCGCGCCCTTCCCCTCGAGTGCTCCCTTCTCCCCACCCTCCAACCCCCTCCTTCGACATCTTCTTCCTTCTTTACCTCTTTTTTTTTTTCTCTTGCTCCCGGCTCTTCGACTCGATCCCGATCTCGTGGATCGCGACACGATCCGTCGATCGAAGGGAGAAGTCGTGTTATTACAGGTTACCGGGCGAAATGACAGCCATTACGTGACCTTTTTCGATCACCGTACGGACCCCGGAGCCGCTTATCGATTTCATTGCGCTCGGGAATGGACGTCGACCGATGCTATTCTTTTTCCCCTTGTGTACTGGCTTGTTGTCGATGTAAATATGACGAGAATAGTGGTACAATTTAAGTTGCAGGTGCGTCGATTTTTTCTTCATTTTACCATCTATTGACAATACTGTTTTTGGTATAGTGTGGTTATTGACGTTGGGTTCCAACGGGTTAAAAATGATTTCTATTATGATATATTTTAATGTAAACGTTAATAATCGATATACGAAGTGTATAATGTTCAAATAACAATATCGAAACATATCTAATCAAACAAATAATGTTTTCCTGAATGATCTTATCTTTTATGTTTCATTACACTGATTCTTTCTTTGGTCCTTAAATTACACTCTTCTATTAGAATTCAACAGATGATTGTCAAGCTTCAATTGCATAATTACAACCGAAACGTGTTCCCGTCTGATTGATCCCGAGAGTTATAAATCACTGAAGCGAAATGAAAAGGCTGGATACTTCGACAAAAGAGTCGATCGAAACGGAAAAATTTCGCAAGCATTCCGTACACGTTGACTCACCGGAGGTGTCGTAAGAGGTTCATTAGAAACTTATGTTATCGCGATAATTACCAGTTTATGTACCGACGCTAATAGATCGATTTAGAAATTGATCGGTGCGTTTATGACGCCTGTTGCAGCACAGAATGAATCGAAAGATGTTATTAGAAAGCCAGGTGGTCTATCCTTGTTATTCGTCGATAAACTGTAAACCAGTCGGTTATCCATTGGTATCTCCCTGATTATTTTGTAAGGGCGATAAACATCTAAAATCAGTAAATGAACAAAGAATAAAGAATAGACAAAGGCTCTGCGTATGTATTTTATTTTTTATCTTTGGTGTATTAACACGGGGGAACAACCACGCGTGACTTTTGATTATACAAATTACAGGGATGCTTGCGTTACTCTCGAATCGGAGGGAATGAAATGCTCCATAATTGCTGGAAAGTTACATTGCGCACTGTAATTTCGGGTGAAAGTTCGTATCATCCGTAATTTTTAGGTATATCCACGTCGCGAGGAGATGTATCCCCGAACCGTGTCGAAAATGGAAAGGTAAAAACCACCTAAAGTTCCCTCGTTCGCTTGATATCCTCTTAGTGGTTGATTCTGTTTAATATTTCAGCGCCAACGTTTACCAGTTTCCTTCGATATTTTCACTTTCGGTTCACATTGTCTTAAGAATTCTTATATTCTAATAATAATAGTCTAACAAGTGAAATAATACAGCATGTGCTAGAATAAGTTCAGAAACGATAAGACATGCACATGATGCAACGATACGAAAATTGCAACTTTGCATTGACGCAAACGGTCGCTACTTCGAACATCTCCTGCAATGTAAGAAAGTTTATTTTACTACCACATTTGACCTTGAATGACCTTCAATGACAGCTCGCTGAAGTCGTCTCAACACCAACTATCACATCGCGATAAAAAAAACATAGCATTCTATTAAAAAAAATAGAGATGACCTTGAAATCTCCTCTATACCTTCACCCATGCAGAAACTATTTATGTCATAATATGCCCTCCTCGATACCGTGAAAGTTTTGTACATAACATTTTTTCATATTATTACAAATAACGGCAATATTCAAAGTGGACATAGTTATTGCCCCACCCTGTATAATTCGTACTAGCGTCGACTCACGGCGACCCCGCTGTTCCAGTTGCGGGTTATATACCCTCGCCAGCCGTCATCCTGGCTCGCTGCCCATGGAAATGAAATATCCTTGGGTGTATCGCGCGTGAAAGCTTTCGATTTAACACGAGCCGGCTGGGATCGGTTGTGACAGAAGTCGTTTCGAATACGTTCTGCATTGTGGCGTCGAATGGAAGAAGCTGTGGCGGCCGGCCGGGACATACGCTTAATAAATATCTCGGAGAAGACGGCAGGTTTATACGCGCGGGGAAACCCCCTATGGCGAGATTGGTTGAAATCTACGAATAAATCACCGTGCGCCCGTATAAAACACGCCGTTTTACCTCTGAACTCGTCCTCGCCGTGGGATTCCACCGATTCGCGATTAGGTTCGAACAGGGACGTGTTAAAAAAAGAAAAACCTGCTGATCTTATAGCGTCATTTTATGGTCATTGGGTAACCATTGATCTTTTCTCCGTTTATTCCATAATTTAGCATAGTTTCAAATTAACAGAGGAGGTGATTCATTACAGGTTAAGGTCTAAATATGGGCTGGTTAAAAGTTAATAGGTCTTAAACTACGACTCAAGAACGAAAGAAGGTCATTTTAACTCCATATCATAAAGCAAAAACATTTTTTAGATACATTAAAGTGTTACATTTTAAAAATCTTCAAAAGTCCTGAAGTAAAATTGCCAGCCCATATTTAAACCACCTCTTCTATCGACGGAATAGCAGAAGTATACAAGGTGAGGCTATTAAAACAGGCCACTTAAATATCTTTGCTCCTTACCGGTGACAGACAAAAATGTGTCACACGAAAAACATGTTGTTTTACGTAAAAAATGAACTTGACCTTCATATGACCTCTACGTGTCCATCTATCAAAAACCTATCCATATCAAATTATGTGCTCCTCGCTACCATGCAAATTTGATTTCACCATTTTTTTCCAATCACCGAGATATTCAGGTGGCCTGTTTTGTGTGCCTTCCCCTGTATGTCATTTACAAAAAGCAGCAGTTTATTTTCTTAATAACATGGTCGTACAGCGATGATTGTTGGAGACCTGGATGTGCAATGATAAATATTGCAAAGGGTGAATCCAGATTACTAGGCGGAACGAATCTTAATAAAACAAATCCGCTGACAATCGTACACCAAGAGAAGTCTTATCCGAACACCATAAATTAAGATGATAAAATCCCTGGCGAAGGTCTAAGAATTTTTCTCCCCCCCCCCCCCCCATAAGACGTACGATCCATGACGAAATCGTTTCTTCTTTTTCCCCCGTCGTCGTTTAGGGCAAGAAACCACGGGCAGTATACACACCACTCTCACGATCATTCACTCTGACGTTCCCCACTATGTCTTTGCCCTCGGTTTAATTAATCATCCGGCCCCTTTACACGTGTTAACACGTGGAACAGTGGGATTAGCCGTTTGAAGAAACGCATAAAACTTCGGAGTTCCGCGGGACCTCTCGAAGCTTTCTTTTTTTCGCCGCCATAACTCATTCCGGGATTTTCTTCTTGCTCATCCACTCTCGACGATCCCCACCTCCTTCTCTTTAACTTGGCAATCCATTCAGAATACTTGCTCGTCAGCGATCTTACGCACGGTAACGCACCCCGAGCCAATCTGGAAGTCTCCTCGGAATGATTAATGTTACGCTACCACCGTGCGCAGAGCGATTTGACTGGCAAGTCGATGGTTGGTTCTCAAGAATCCGGAAGCCAAGGTGATCGATAAGTCAACGACGATAGCGGATGGAACAAAAATCTGTGGTGGGGGGGTATTCTAGTCCTAAAATATTAACAATTTTTAAAATGCCTACAACTTGAAAATTAAGTAACGCGATTGTCACGACATATTTTATCTTTGTCGGACTGTAAAATTATAAAAGAATAATATTTTGGCTCAATTCTGGTAGGAACAATAGTGACACATCTACAGAAGATGTGTGCACAATATGGGCCCGATCGGTCAAGTAAAATTTGGGATATCATAGCAACCATTTTCCAAATCACGGTTTCCAAAAAAACTTTATATGTTGTATAGGCGTGTGCTATACGCGTTCTTCTTTATTCTTCTATAGGTTCGACAATTTTATATACTTCGCTATAATGTTTCAGGACCACATTCTCAGGACCCCAAACTATAATAATATGCAAGGTTTAATTATTTGACCGGCTACAGTAGAATACCCCCTTAAATTATGCTTTTCTCCCCTATGGGCCGAACAGGGGGAGGAAATTCCTCGGCTGCCTAGACCCACAGCGTCAATTAAATCCCTCTCTTGCGCTCGGTTCCTTGAACCGGAATGTACCGTCCAGGCGATCGCGATTACGTCGTGCGCAGCGATTTATTCCCCGGTTTTCCGCGAATGTTAACCCGGCCGGCTCTAACGGCTAGAGCCAGGATGCGTGACAATAAACGGCGCGCTGGATAAAAGGCTCTCCGCAGCCTATATCCCGTGCGAAAGAGAAACGCGCAACAGCAAACTGTAAGAGTCACGAACGAACGACAAATAGGCTGAACGCAACCCGCAACTTCCATTATCTCGCCGCCTAACGGGTAGACGGTTTTCGCTCCGAGACTCACGGCATTCATGTCGGGAAGGACGACGCGTGGGCGTCGCCGCCGCCGTCGTGGACATAGATAATCGTCGACGAAACGCGATTTTAGACGAACCGGCCGGTTCTAACGACCCCACGACACGGTCTCGGCTCCTTGAGACCTTTGTTCCGACACTCGTACGAATGTATCGAGTTTCTTGACTCGTTGAATCGCGGTAGGGTTTAGAGAGCTTCTAGACTATGGAGCACGGGTTCCCAACCTGTGGATTGCGACACAGACGAGATATAAGAATAGACCTAACGTGCAATATCATTTTCTGTCCGATGCTTTGGAGGCGTCAGGAGCCCTCGTACCGTTTCACTATTCCATTCCTTGATAGCAAAACCGGGGCAATAATGTACCCTCACGAGCAAACTCGGCGTCCACTATCCGCGTCGGAGAACTTCCTACCATTTGGTATCGGGAATTACTGAAATTTGTACCAAATTAACATTCGGTTTAACATTTATTTCAGTACTTGAAATAAACTTACGAAGTGATAAGGAGACGTTTCTTCCACTAGGGGAAAATGTGGCGTTGGAGGAGAACTTCCTACCACTTGGTATCGGGAATTACTGAAATTTGTACCAAATTATAGGGAAAGGGACTCCTATCACTTAGTTTTGGGAGGTACTGAAATTTATGCCAAATTAATATTCGATTTAACATTTATTTCCGAACCTGTCATAAATTTAGTAAGTGGTAGGAGACTTTTCTTCTACGCCGCTTTTTCCCCTAGCGGAAGCAGAATTTGCTCGTGAGAGTATGTATGTATCGGTATATGCAATCACGGGGTGTGTGTGAAAATGAAAAATAGGTCATTTCGTTAAATAAAATCAAGTTGACCTTGAAATCTCTGAAATTCCTCCAGGCATAAAAAATCACATACCTTGGAGGATGTGCCCCTTGGAGGATTAAAGTAGGAATTGGACGTAAAATTTTGTGTATATTTTCAAGTTCAAATGTTACATTTACATATAATTAGAAAGAATACTGCAATTGCTACAGATGGGTCAAAATGGTCCTGCATTCATTGTACGAGGGTTAATTGTATTGGCAACTATATTACATGAAATTTATAATGTTTATCGATCTATATTTTCACCGTGCAAAATTTATAGGTTATTTTTCTCTATAAATAACGAACTTTCGAGGCCCCAGTTTAGATATTAGACACAGGTGTAAAATAATTTTGATCGAAGTCACGAGTTAAGATTCTTTGCATCGCTCAAGAGGATCCCGCAGCGCGTTCATCTCTATGCATCCTGTTGCTGGCACACCCTGTATAAGTGGAGTAACTCAAGCAAAGGAAAAAGGAGTCTGTATCGCGCGAGGAATGCACGGTTGAAATTAGAATGACAAAAGCCGCGCCCTAATGGGCCAGGCAGGGAATGGTCGTTGAAAATCTTGAATGTCGGAAGTGGAAGAGAAACACGAGTAGATCAGAGAAACACGACCACGGAGATCTAGAGGAAGGGTGGAAATCATCTTGAAACAT
Source organism: Dufourea novaeangliae (assembly GCF_001272555.1). NCBI lineage: Eukaryota > Metazoa > Arthropoda > Insecta > Hymenoptera > Halictidae > Dufourea > Dufourea novaeangliae. The sequence goes on along the minus strand of NW_015373918.1, from coordinate 2,101,320 downwards.
ATTCCAGGCTTATCGTGACGTATCTGAAACGAACAGAATTTTCTATTATGTATATCGTGGAGGTACATATACGTGAGTACTCTCAATCACGTTGAATGTCTTTTGTGTCCGAACCGAACGTGCATTAAGTGGCCGATCTGATAACGATTTACATTTTCACCGGGTGTTCTTTACTGATTTTATTCAAATTTTCTTCACAAGAAAATATTCACTTCCTGGATGGAAATATTTTCTTCACAAGAAAATATTCATTTCCTGGAAGGAAATATATCCTTCGTGTTATTCAATCAAGCTTATAAATCGCTTTCTACGAGGTTCCGAACGTGTCGTCTGAACTAGGAAACGGATAACGCGATATCAAAAGTATAATTTACGACTTAAACACTTTAACCAGAGCCAATAGGCAATCACCGATAGTCCAGCTGAATGGTACTTACTTAACTGTATTAAGTGATTACAGTATCTTTTTTCGCGAGACCGATCGAAAGAAATGCTGTCTGTAATGGACAGATAATACAATACTAATGATACTCTAATTACTCAAATCCCGATGGTCAAGCAGAGAAATTGCGTGTTCGGGATTCTTCGTAGTACGACCGCGAGGAACAGTATAACAGCAATCACCGCGAGTATAATAATGGCAATTACAGCGAGTAATAAAGCTATCATTACGATTGCATTAAAGCGCATTCCATCGGGGACCTACCGCAATCTGCAAGGGCGTAGCGCTGTTTTTCCTTCGTTCGGAGCTGCGATTTTCTTCCCTCGATGCTGTTGCTGCTTGTGTTTCGATATCACCATTTAATTTTCCTTAAATTGTCAACAAATTACAGGTTTCACATTTCCCTTGATTAAAAGCTATAATCAGACGAATATTTTTATTGGACGTTTAAAGATATCAATTGTTCAAATATTCTTAAGTATCAGTAAATACATACATATTTCAACTTTTATTTCAATTCACTCAACCCGTTCACTTTTTTTGTCCACTATACATGACATCAACTTTATCAATGGGTTACTAATACCAGAAATATATTTTATCAACCGTAGGTATATAGATTCTTTCATTAAGTGATTCTGAAACAATAGAAAATCAATGTAAAAACTACTTCTTTTCTAAAACCATGTATTTTGTTTGCTGTTATTTTTACATGCGATTTAGTAGTAGCAGAATTTGGACTTTTGCGATATTATAATTTATAGTCTATATTTGTAATATGTCCACTATAATGGACAAATACAGTCAACGATCTCATGGTTAAAGCGTTTATTTATCTTCCATGTTACAGTTGTACAATTAATAAAACCACAAAATGGAGACCGTTCACTTTCTGTGTCCATTATAATGGACATTTATTTGCCGCTATTTGTTTTTGTCGAAACAAACACTTACCGTCGGGATAATCTTATTGTCATGAGTTTTTATCATTTTTAACAAGAAATAAATTTTTCCTATTGCAAAAGCATAGTAAACAGTGATTTGATTAATCGATTATGCTTCTATAGTTTTACAAAAAAAAAAAAATTATCTTCGTTCAATCTCGTTCCATTAAGTCGTTTCTCTTCGAACGTATGTAGTTTATGATTCGTTTCAAACTCTTTTCCAAGATTCCGTTTTTATTTAAAAAAATTTTCTTACACGGTCGTTAATCAAGATTTCCATAGAAACGCTCCGTGTGTTACAGGTTGAGATCTATTTTCAAGGTTCGATCGTGAACGCGCACGGTATTTGCAAACAAAACAAACGAAGGTTTCAGGGATCGAAAGGTTCGCGTTTCATGGCTACGGGCAACGGTGGACTCTCTGCTCTTTATCAATATCGCGATCTCGCCGCGGAGATCCATCAAGCGTGCGCACACACGACCGCGGAACGGATGAATGCTTAATCGATGCAGGCTAATCGATTTAACGAAATCATTAAGCAACCATTCAGCCGTGATTCATTGGCCGCGCGTGTGATTTAGTTACGGTGATACGATTCGCGATCTTCACGAAGTATCCAAACAATTTAACAATATAAATACACAAGAATCTCATTTATATTGACCTTTACTTTGCAAAAAAAAAACTCTCAAGAATTGTTGCGATCTGAAGCAAACCGTTATAAATGGGGATTCCTGGACAACTACGCATCATGTGAAAAACATTCACTGCCCCAAAAATCCTAAAGACAATACATACACCAACCATAATATTGAATTTTCCACCAATCGCAAGTCGATCACTTGCAACGATCGGCTACGAATCCTCGAATTAAGACAGTACATATTCACCTAGTACCTATAGAGGGTGAATCTCTCGCTGGTAGGGTCAAGAGACAAGCCGTCTGTTTGGTCATTTAAGAGTCGCTAGCTACTTCTGCTGAGCAGTCTATGTGTGTGACGGAGACAGAGAGTGTCGGTTTTCGCTCTGCCTCTGTCGCACACATAGGCTGCTCAACAGGGGTAAGCTACCGTTGACACGTTTATGGTCACTGCAGTTAAACGACAAAGCAGGCGGCTTGCCTCTCGACCCTAGCAGCGAGCGATTCACCCTGTACGTGCACGAACGGGCTCGAAGGACATCAAGATGGATCGCAATGCCGCGTCAAGACGTATCGATTTCTCGCGAAGTGTCAACCGCGTGTTCAATTAGACGCGTGTATAATCATCGGCCCGATCCTTCGACGATACTTACAGCTATATCGAGAACAGTTGCGCTTTGTCCACGATTCGATCCAAACTGGCTCCGTATGTGGCGCCCGGGAACAAAGACATTTTTGTCCTCTAATTTCTTTTTCGACCACGGAATAAAGTGCAAAAGCGTCTATTTTTAGCGAATCGGTAGACGTAGCCAGCCGTCGACTATGAATTAATAAACGCGATTATCGATGAATTTATGTCGGTGTTGATACGTTTGACTTTTATGGATTTCTAGGTATCGTGGAAGAAGTAGCATTGGTGGATTTTTTTTTGTAGGATGATTCACTTTAGATTTAGAGCTGAGGCTTTATACATTGTTGGGTACTAGGTTGGTGGATATGAAATTCAGTTTTTCTGCGGATCGAATTTTCTGGGGTCTAGTTTTGTCGGATCTTCTATTGCTTTAGAGCAATATTAGTTAGTTTTGAATACTAAGATTTGTAATAGTAGTATTAAAATCTTATCCGATCGTCATGAATAATTAGAATATTCGTGAGTTTTTTTTTATATCAATTTAAACTTGGGTTCCAATTTAAAATTGGAATCGAGAAGGCCAGAAAATACTATTTGGTAATAATGTTTTAAGAGATATTATTGAAAATAATCCACGACAAGCAGCAGGGGAAATAGTGTTTCAATAGCGTTGTGGAATCTACCTATGGTATGTTTCATTTGTGAGAACGACATGTCATATGCACCAACCTAATAAAAAGAAGTAAAGTGTTACAAGAGAATGTGAAGGGGAAAAAAGTCACCTTGCTAGCTTCATTATAAATTAGTTAAGGCTAAGCAAAAAGACTCTTTTTTTCTTTCTCTCTCATTTCTTCTCAGATTTATGAACATAAGAACATCGTACTTCAGAGTATGATCTCGGAGGTATGACTAATATTTAGTAAAAATATATATTCTTATACATGAATTCATTTTTATATTTTTTCCTTACTAAATAAGCCATTCACAAGCAAAAGTGACTAACTCCACTTTTAAAATTTGTTCAAAATTTCAGTGACAAAGCACTTGACTAGTGTTTAACTTTTTATGTTTAAAATAAATTTTAAATATAAAATTTGTGGAGCTAATCGCGTTAACAAATGGACGGCTCAAGTATCTATAATTCTAAACAACAAACTTTTCCAAATTTTACAATGTTAGAAACGAACGATGATTGACTTCTCGGTCCAATGCAATCGGGAAAATCTCGAAGAGCGATCGGAATGAAGTTCTCCAGGCGAACGGACGTTCCGCTCGATCTGCCTGAAAAGTGACTTCCGTCGCGTCTTTGACGTAAACTATTAATCACATACAGAGATGATAAATGGAAAAACCTGTCGACAATGCCTCACATTGTAACGGAGCGTGCCGTCATTTTTTTTTTACACGATTTGCTAAGACTGGCTACTATGGTAAACCTAGATAGATTTATGTATCCAGTATACTTTATAAAATTTTTAACTATATACAATAATTCTTAAATAATTAATTCTGTAAAAAGCAAAATAGAAACTGTAAACAAAATAAATCGAGTTAGTGTTTCGCTTTTAGTTTTTTTTTGTCCCACTGGAATCCTTGAGTATGTTATCCTGTTCCCGAAAGCTCAGGGCCCTCTTACCAGTTGTACCAAATTAATAAAGTATAGAAATTTTCTACGAAGTGTTGGGTAAAGTCTTAACTAACTAATATTTTGATCTATTTTTTTTTACAGACCACGACACGTCAGCTCCCATTTTGGACGACACTACGTCGGACATTAAAGTTTACGCCGGTGGTCGAACCCGAAGACGCAGATCGTTGTCCAAAAAAAGGTACATAGATTACACTCCGAGCGAAGAGGAGAATCAGCATTTGGTGGGACAGAGTGTGGAGCGTCGAGGGTTTTTACAAAGCGATGAAAGTTACGAGAGGTAATGAACGTCTTCCTGCTTTGATCACGATAAAAATTATATTCTACGATCATTCTTCTGTACTTATGAAACCTCTTCTGTAGAGACGTAAAGATACTTCCTCGATCATTTCTTCCATAAGCATAGATAGAGATCATTCAACACAAATCTTCTTTTCTATTCGTTCAAAATTCCAATACCAAATTTTATAACGCTGTTATGTTTCCTTAGAATCACGTCAAAAATTTCGTTTCAATGTGATCTAAGTATTTTTAAAGAGCAGTTTATAAATTTTTGAAAGTTTAGGCGGATCAGAAACTAAAGAAAAAAGTGAAAAATTGCAGATACTACACCGTGGAACGGAGAAGAAATGATCCTAGGGAGGTCTACAGCCAAGTCTCGGAAATGGAATCGGATCCGTTCGTGACTTGGCGACCACGCCGGGCCCTGCCACGTAAATATTTCATCGAGATCATGGTGGCGGCCGACGCCGAGATGGTGAAATACCACGGCAAAAATCTGACCAGGTACATTTTGGTCCTGATGCACACGGTAAGTGTCGGAAATATTAGAAATGATCCTTATTCTCTCTAGTCTCTAATCGAACATCACACCATTAAAACTCTTCTATTGAAAAAAAAACTTCAACCAAAATCAAATTGTACTTAACTCTCTTATAAACCGTACACTTTCTGCTATTATTATCAGTACAGAGAATTGATTTGCTTTCGGGTCTATTTCAACCCAGGCATGTTTTCATTGTATTGACCTACTCACGTTTTCCTTTAATAAACGCTGTTACAACTTCACATACCTTTCTTCGATGTAATCTTAATCTCGTCTTTTCAGAAATGTTCGCAGGTTTGCGATATTTGCAAAGAAATCGTTACTGATCCACGTGTTTCCCCTTCCTCGTTATCAGTTCGAACGTATAGCTGAACTAAGTACCTTAACAGTGTTAAGCGGAATCCTACTTGACATGTAAAATCTTCGATAAATCATTCCAATCGCTTCTTCAACGATCTTCTTTATTTTCGTGGGATAATACATACAACAATCCCCTTTAGTTTCTAAAAAATTATTGAATTTTCCGTTTCGAGTACTGACAAAAAATATTCCTCCAATCCTGGGACACCTAAAACAATGCGTGGACGTTTTATCCGAGGTACCACCCTGTATACGGGCCCAGGTATTTATTACCCGACATCCGTTAGAAAAGAACGAAACAGGAAAAAAAGCACGGTGAAACAAAGCTCGACAGGCTGCGTGGGTGTATCACTTTGTCCGAGCATGGCTCTGGTGGAGAAAAAGAAAAGAAGACTGGGGGTGGGAGGGCTCATGGGTACGAAGCAAAGCAGGATTAAAAGAGCTCGAGGATCCTCGAAACATCGCGGCGGCTCTCTGTTCGTTCCATGATCGATCTTGCGTGCCAGCGGGATCTGTCGCGAGCATTAAATATTATGCAAATGGCGCCGGTTGCGTTCCTAGTTAATTCTGAGATATCGAAAGGTAGCCAAGGGGAGAACATTCGATCATCGGTCATCGACCGCGTAGCAACCACCCACGGCACTAATTCGATTGTCGCTGAAAAATCATCTGTACAATCTCTAAATACGAAGTTCCTCTTTTTTTTAGGGTACTGAACAACAGACGAACGTGTAGAAAAGAAGTGTTTGTTTTTTATATTCTCGTGGATCGGTTTTGAACGAGGGAAACGTGTCGGGTTCGGGTCTTCTTCGCGTCTGTGTGAAAGAAGATGCATCAGATCGGTTTTATTCTGTTTTAAGGTTGAAAAAGTTACCTTTTAGTTAACTTTTATCCCTAATTGTCCCTGGTCCCTAACTGGTTTTTCTTCAAATGAAAAATATCTTCCAAAGTCGTCTGTGATAAAATGGCGGACGCTGTGGAGAACGAGAAAGAATATTAGAGAGGTAGTGTAAGGTTCTGATTTCCGTAAAACTAGATGCTTTTGGCAGAACACTTTAATTGATTTTACATTAAAAAGAAGAATGTCGAAGACAGTGTATCCTCGCTAGAACAATCGATTCTTTACATCTTCGGTAAAAGGGTAGTAAGAAGACTATCTTCGGAACGTTACGAACTTGTCGAACTAACGTTGTTATTATTAGATTGTGGATTTTCTATAGTACTTACAGTTGTCTATAACTCAATATCAGACTATGTTTAATAAAGTTCAATGACGCTTTCATTTCACTTAGAATCCGATACAACCGTTAACGCTGGAACTACCAAAGCAGTCAAAAGGACTGGTTAACACATTCTTATAACGATGATTAAAATATTACAACCAATTTTCTCGGATCTGTCACATCTTTTATTGCAATATCAAACTAAAGAAACTAATCCCTTGATAAATTTGTATATTTTCAAGAGTATCCCATGTTTACCGACCCAATAGAAATCGATCTACGTTTATCGTCAGTAGTTCTATTGTTAACAAAGCAAACAGTTTCTCTAATATAACCGACAAGAATCGATATTTCCATAAACGTGTACAGTCTAGTCATTATTCTACTCTGTTTTATGTGTTCATATCACCCACAGTCTGTAGCTGACCTTTCAAGCAAACATACCCATAAAAATATAATAATAATAGGAAGGAATACCTAAAAAAGTTCGCCATAAAGCAATGAAAACGTTCTCGGCTAGAGCCAGATGAATGAATGGGATAGAGTGTGTACAAGTTTCGTTTTCGCACGGGAATAGCGTAGGTTGTCTTTCGCAACGAGACGTAACGACGGCCCCGTGGGGTCGTTAATCATCTTTAATTAGCCACGGCGTATATTCGAGTTTTACCGGCGAAAATTTTCAGGGGTCCGCGAGAGATTAGCTGGGCCCCGCCGGTTGACATAATGGACGTCCCTTGTTGAGGGGAATATAATCTGTCGACGGAGCTCGATTGCCGCTGTTCCACGGGCCCGAGATAACCACCGCCAAGCCGTGCGCGCGCGCGAGATTCCGCCGCGGACATTTAGAAGCCGTATATTCCCGAGGAACATAAATTTTAAGAGCAGCCCGCTCCTGCGTTGCCAGGCCTGGCCTTCTCTCCGGGGCTGTGCACAATTCATCGTCGAAAGAATAGAATGTACAAGTTGCACCTCGAGGATTATAAATTCTGACGGGTCGAGGGGCCTACCGATACGATCGCCCCCGGGGACTAACTACCTCTAACGCGACGTTGACATTCTCGGCACGGCAATTGGAGCTCGGATAGAATTGGATCCTCGCTGCTTCCGGGCGACGAGGATCGTAAACCTTCGCGACGGGAATGGCGTGTCGATTGTGCATCGTTAAAGCTTGAACCGTCTTTTGTAATTTATCTTGCTCTGGATTTTTTGGATTCATTTTGGATTGTAAAAAATTCGGTGCTTTATCTTCCCTGAATTGAAGGATAGACGATGTTTCGGATATTGTAATGGGGGTTAATAAGATTTCGGGACACTCGCAGAATGGATTCTGTAATTTATTTGTGATTTATCTTGATGTGGTTCTCCTGGATTTATTTTTGGTCGTGGGAAATTTTGGGTTCTATCCCTCGAAAATCGAAGGGTAAACGATGTTTCGGTTATTATACAGGGTATTAATATAATTGTTAAAATAATTATTAAATATGGGGCACTTTCGCAGGGTAGATTCTACACGTAAAACTAAGACGGAAATCAAGAATGACGAAATTGCGTTCGAGGCTTCGTTTCCGAGTTATTAATTGTTGAAAATGAAACCGACTCGTGAGACGATTGAAGAACGCGGCTCTCAAGTAGAATAACCCGTCGCGTCAGACGCCTGTATTTTCAGTAACTCGGAAGTGAAGCTTCGAACGCAATTTCGTCATTCTTGATTTTCGTCTTACAATTAGTTTGACATGTAGAATCCACACTGTGCAAGCGTACTAAATTTTTATTAACACCCCGTAAAAAAAAGATAAACAATTAACATACAGATTTGTGTAGATAGACAATTTCACTAAAAGTTCATTCTTTGAAATTGTATGTATTAAACATTCACGAATTAGATAAAACGATAGCAAAGTTGCATAAGATCTTGGTGTTGAATCTGTAACAAGACATTCAATACTTACGCTTATTATCACTAACAGGTTATTCTTCTCATAACTCTGAATACGTACAAATAATTCACATAATCACATTATTAAAATAGAATTAAAAGAACCTCCATTTTCTACACGCCAGCTTAATAATTTCCTTCTTAAGTCTTGTTCCCGACAGCTAATTTATACACTCTCTCGAACCTCTACGACCTAACGATAAATGTTACCACTAACATTCCACTTAAGCATGATTAAGAAACACCAGAATCATAATTTCGCTAATTTACACAGCCCTCTGGCGGGGGAGGGGGGAACCTTTAACGCTTCGTACCTGTTCCCGAGCACGTGTGATAAATTCATTCGAACAAACCGATCCGCTAATTACCCGTGGAATTACGAGCCTCGGAATCGATGGCGCCCGACAGATAGCTGGTGTTCGAAGTCTGTATATGCATTAGAAGGAGGTCGGGGCCCTCGTCGCCGTTTCAATTCCTCGAACAAACACGAAAATCACGACCTATCCCAGCTGCATTTGCATTCAATCCGATCGCCCGGCAGAAAACGGAATTTGCATTCGAATCGAAGTCGCTTTACGCGGCGAAAGATCGATCCCCCCCCCCCAACTGGTTGCCCTATACATACATACTACGTGTATTGTGGGGATGACCAATTATATAATCGCCGGCCCAGAATCCTTAAACAGAGCGTAACGTTCGTGCAGCACGTGGGATGTGCCCCACTAAACCTTGTTCTCCCTCCCCTCGCCCCGCTCGCTGCACCCAGGTACACTTTTCCCACTGCAACAGCTCTCCGTAATTTATGCCCCGTGTCGGTCTGGTTTTGCAAGCGGCGCCTAGGAGAGAATAGAACCACGGAAAGGCGATCCTCCGCGCACCAGGGTCCGAGAGGGACTCGTTAAAACACGCGACGTTTTGCAACCCCATCCGCGGTGTTTCTTTTTTCCCCCGAGATCCCTGGGCTTAGACCGTAAATATTCCCTCTTGGTGAATATCGTCGCGTAAAATGGTAATTTTTATGTGACTATCGGTAGTATAACAACGCGTTGTTTGACGATACGCGATGGGCTGACTGCTGATCCGTCATAGTTATTGCAACACTCGATAGGAATCATCGACAATTATTCATTTGTAACGTCTTGTGAAGGAAGGACAATAAAAAATTTCATCGAAATTTCCTTGTGATTAAACATTAGGATCATCTGGTCTACTCCTAATGATTTTTCTAGGTAACTGATCCAGGTTGAATGGATTTATGGACTGATCCAAGGAAAAGTAAAGTCAGTAGGCCATGTAAAATCGGTGGAACACGGAAATCCGATCGTAGCCCGATAAATGAATGATTCATGTAATTTGACGGTTAGCCTGCTCATTGTCAACCAGGTCATTACCATCCAGTCGGTTGCACGTCCCACGCGGATCGGGACCACACCTCAGAAGAGGGCAACATCCCACGAAGCGTCCGGGGGGGACTCACTTTCACGTGCCCACGCCCGTCATTCATCCGACGATTCAATCAGGCTTTCCTGGGTCTATCGATCATCCTTTGATATTCATGATCATTTTTTTTTTTACGAATCGATGAAATCTAATTTGACGTCGCGTCGAGCGGTGTTTGATAAGTTGAGTGGCCAACGTATTCCGTTCGGGCCGTCTCGTTACGGTATATATGATGCATAACTCAACCGCAACGCGAGCTCCTCGACGTTGCTTTCGCCCCCGTGATACATTTTCATTCTTCTTTTATTAATGAATATTGGTAATTCAGTACATAGCACCTCTTTTCTTCGTATTTTCAGCTCTTTGTACATCTATTTCCGTACCAATGCCACAAACTGGTGCAACTTCCTGCTAGAGAACTAAAAATTTTGTCTTAACCCTTTCACTCCGAATCGGTCTGAAATCGGAAACTGTTTATATTAATCCTTTGCACTCCGAGCAATTTTTAATATGACTTCCCAGCAACTCCGAGTCATTTTTACTATGAGCAACCAGCTACTCCAGGACTATTTAATGTTAACATACAATTATACATGCAATGTAACAATAGAGGCCCCCATGGAAAAGTGAAGAATATTTTAATTTTTAAATGTATAAAAATACAATGTTGCTTCTACATAGATTTCGCCGCTTTAGACATCGGAGTGCAATGGGTTAAAAAATAAAAAGTTCTAAGTTTTAGGACAGTCTCCAAAACACGCCAATAAAATCTACCATAAACGTTAGCAAATATGATACAACCTGCCAAGTAAATCACCTTTCAAATCAGACCTTAAACTGGATCCCAAGAACCCAGAGGGTTAAGGCCACACCAATTTACCAAACGATTCTCACGATTGTCACCTTTCACGACATACTTCGAATAGGAATGACCGTAAAATAAGTTCACTAAACTGATCGTAAATCCGCCAGGAAGACATTAATCTCTCCTAGAAAGTCTGAAAAGAGGGATCGCGCGATGTCTTGTCACCTATCGCGGCCCGTTTTCCCGGCATCCATCGCGACAGCTTCTTCCTGAAGTTCTCCGCGGTTTCGATTGGCTTTTCTACACGCCCGACTCTATCGGATCGTGTCATGTTTTTACGCGTGGCGATAACTAAAGAGGGTCGACGGTGCATCGGGCATAAATTTCACTCGAACTCGGTCAATCGTCGCGCGACGTTTTAGCACTTCGGTGAATGCTCGTTCAGGGCTGATGCGCGTAGCTGGATGACGACAGTTCGGTAGCCGTAATCTTATCGACCGGTCGTAACTAACTTCGAAGCAATAAGAATCTAAATGGCCCTCGAGATCGACCGCCTAAGTGATTCTTCGGTGGAGAGAAAGGAATTGTGACTGGGAATCAAAGGAATCTACGGTCTTTTTTATCCTACTTAAGACTTTATACTCGGGACCAGGTATTAATAACAGCTCTTAACTGTACCTACCTTGTAATAAAATCCTACCTACTATACTTACCTTGCGGTGTAATAAAGTCTCGCAATCGTTATTATTAGACTGCGGATTTTTATGCAAAATAAAAGTTTCTAAAGTAATTTATAAAGACGAGCAATCGTAGAAATTTATTTTCCCTCTTAAGTATCTTATTAGGATCAGAATAAAATAGAGAACTCGTTGAATCCGATGAAAGTTTTCTGTTTTATTGTATTTCACAAAGTCCTATAGGCTATAAATGCATAAACTCTGCAGTCTAGTTATTATTATTATTATTGTTCAGTTTAAAGCTAAGTCGATAGGTTCGATAAACTTGACAGTAATCTCTGTATTACAATCATATTTGAGTCGTTCAATTTGTCAACGTATCATACTCTTATGTGTCCACTGTGAACACCCACAAAGCTCATTCTGATCAGTTTGTTCTACAGTTATAATTTACTGAAAAAAGGCTGACACTATATTTCAAACAGTAAAATCAACAATTTAAAAGATTTTCAAAAATCCTTCGAAATACGTTTACAATACCGCTAAAAACTATAATATATTCAAGTTGCAACAAAATCCGAAATGGTATTCCAGAAAGTGTCTGATTTCGCGTTGAATGACCCCAAAGCAATTAATTCCGAAAATTTGATTTAAATGTAGAAAGTTAGTACCAATCAAGTGCTTTGGCGGCAAAATTTGAAGAAATAAAAATTAAAAAGTGAAGTTAATCATTTTGGCCTGAGAAAACTGTTCATTTGATCATCAGAATCTTCGTCACTTAAGAATGAGTATCAGTGACAGTCTACGATTGGAAGAAAGAACTAAAAGTGGGCGAATGGGAAGAGACACACACAAGCGAAACACGGATTTTTGCCGTCGATTTAACCCATTTGACCATACTCGTGTTGTAGCGCGCGGAGCAGGATCGCTGGTAGATACGAACGGCGCTGGAGCGCAACGACGCTCGCTTATGGATGACCACCTCCATGGAAATGAAAAACTTGTCTCTTTGCACGCGTCCTGACGTCGCGAGATCGCCTGGTGACACGATTGAACCGCCGCAGTTTCTCGGTCGGTCCCTCTTAACCGGTCCAGTGAGACTTCTCTCCCTCTCGAAACACCTTTTTTACGGTTCCCCACCCGTCTGCTTGACGGGCACATTGATCGAACCTTTGAGCTTTTGCAAAACACCAAAAAATGAAGGAAGAAAGGAGAGAATAATAAAATAACTCCGGTACCATGGTACAAAGGAAGCTAATATTTATACACTTGTTTATACACTGCTCGAAAGAGTTAGGGGATCGCTGGTGTGGGTGGTCCTGTTGCATCCACCAAGCGAAAGAAACGGAACAAGTGTTACTTATATATTTAGGTTTGCTATATCCATATATTTTCCGTAAGATACTAACACTATTAACACCTAGTTATATTTTTGTGAAAAAACTTTTGGAAGATTATACGTCGTGGTGACGAACAGAGCAATACAAGATCCTCTAATTGTTTCAAACAGTGTATATTTGTATGTTTTAGTAGTTATACACTGTAAATATTCGGCTCACCCTTAATTTATTTTGGTAATATGGTAATATTATTTTACTTCGTTACTTACGGTACTCTACTGTAATATTTTCTATTATTTTCTAACAATTTCTATTAATTTCTATTATTCTCTATTATCTTCAATCATTATTTTTGTAATTCACTTTATTCCTATCTGTACTTGACCCTTTCTTCTATTCGACAACCACCGAGGTATCAAGAGATCTCTGCACCTATAAAAAGCAATTTACTACTCGAGAACATATAATTATAAACAAGGGACAAGCTATCTCTTCCGTTTTCCTTGTATTTCAATTACGTTCATTTGAAAATAATTATTTTATCTTTGAACTTGACAAGACACTTAGTCTACCAATTTAATCCAGCCAAGCTTTACCACCACGATGCTGAAACAACGTCGTTAAACGACAGATTAACCGGTCTAAGCGCAGATAGATCAAGAAAACGACCGAACGACAACGTGTTTCGCGACAATTCAACAACCCTCGGAAAATCTTCATTGAGAACGATTAATCGCGAACAACGAGTGTCCCGAGGCATCCCGAATCGGCTTAATTAGATGAAACGAACCGGCCCTAATGCATTCAATTGGAGCAACGCTTCGGTCGTCGGGGCTGATGTGTCACTCAAGAGACACGTTTCTCCGACTCGGGATAGAGTGGTTAGAACAGATTCGCGCATGTAGAACGGCCGTTTGCCCGTTAATTGATTGATTGAACGCGCGCTTGCACTTCAGACCACGCGTAATAACGGCGTGTTAATGACACGCTTTTTTTTTTGTCTTCCCTCGTTTCGAAATACCCCTTGAACAGGCCACGGACAGCTAGACAGCTAGTGAATGGCCGAACAGAAGTCGCGAGGACGCGGCAACGGTCTTTGAAGCCAGGGAAAAAAGTTTCCGGAGGATAAATTTCTTGGCGAGCATAGAAAAAGATCAGAAGATTAAACGATCTAACACTTTCTGACGACAGTGGATTAAGTTATAAAGAATTTAGAAATATTTCATCAACTGACAGCAGTTTTATATTCTGCACGACAGAGATGGACGAATTTATTATCTGGATAAAAAGTAACGAATGAACGATAAAAGAAGTACTTTGGTATTTTTCATTGATTAAACGTGTAAATTCTAATTTTTTTATAATGAAATGATATTTCTTCTTGAACGAATAGACATTTGGTAAACAATTATTTAATTTCATTGATTGTTTCAAGGTCAATATGACGTTCTTGGGTTCTGTTGCTTTCCTCTATGTATTATTCGAAGAAAATTCTGCCTAACTCTGTTGCACAATTATTATAGTGGATTGGAACGATAAACGGATGATGGTTGTAACAAAAATAAAAACTTGAAAGTCAAAATCTAATTGTAGGGGGAGTACACGATAAAACGCTAGATGAATCGATGAGAATAAAAGAATAATTATTGCTGAGTAATATGATTAGATGTTATAGTAACATCCCAAAAAGTCTCCGTTCAATCTAATCCGTTCGTGGATCAATCGTACGTAACTTACACGTTTGAAGCGAAACGTCTGGCACCATTTCTGCTTAAAAAGCGTATTTAAAGTGAACGAGTTTTTAATAAATTGCCCCATCGAATTTATTATTATTACAAAAATCTGTGTAAATATAGTTCTACGTCGACTGCTTCGAAAGTCGAGCAAAGAAAAAAAAACTGCCTTCAGTTTCGTCTTCTGAAGCATTTCGGTTCGTTCACCGTCAGACAAGTGGGGTGGTCCTGAATCGCGCGTCCATGAAATCCACCAGATTATCAGCCATAATCCCCTTTTCACGCGTTTACGAACGCATTCTCGTCAGAATCGCAAGACATTTAATAAGGGGACTGAATTTTTTTACAAACCAACTCGATCGCATCTTAATGAAGCGTGTTAGGGAGGGAGGGGGTGGACGAAGGGTGAGGCCTGGGTGAAGAAGAATACACGCACGAGTGGTGGGGAAAGAGAGCAAAAAGAAGATGGCCATGCATAAACAATGCAAGGCACAGTTGACTCTTAATTAGCGGCGTGCCTCGCATCCCGAAAGCCATCGTCTGATCCCCATGGAACGAATCCGTTGGACGGAAGATGAACGACTGTGGTGGATGCGTGGCCAGTTTTCGGTCGCATCGTTCAGTCTAATGGGTTTCTCCGTTAATTTTTAATTAAATGACCGTTATAACAAATATTCGTACGGCATATGAATAATAAAATATTCAGTGTAAACGTGTTAGTAGTACCGATGAATTGTAGTCGTACCGATTCTTTGTTCAAAATTAGGAAGACAGTATGATGGTACTGATAATAATAGACACATTCTTATTATAATTTCCAAAAAAATATCTATGATGCATTTGGAACGATTACAAATAAATATGACAATAAATTTTCATAGTTTTCATGGTAGTGATATTAACGATATGATTGTAAAATGCGTACTGAAAGAATCACAGAAGATTTTAAAATCATAGTATTCTACTGACCCGACACTTTTGTTCTTCCAGGTCTCTCAGATCTATAAAGACCAATCGATCGGAAATCCCATAATCATTTCCGTGATGAAAATCGTCCAAGCCGATATACTATTCGCGACCAGACGAAGCAGACGGGGAGGGGTGATCGCGGACGACATGCTGAAGCAATTTTGTCACTGGCAGAAAAGCAACAATACGAATGTATCGTCGCCGGATCACCATGACGCGGCTCTCCTTCTAACAAGGTGGGCCCAATTTATAATTATAATATTAAAATTTTCAATTCTTATCTATCTAGAGAAACGAAAGTTTTGTCGCCGGTTAATATCTACCTTTTGTCAGCGAGGATCCGTAGTTTCACTGATGTGAAGTAGATCTCCGCGTTTTCAATTGAGAAATTCAAGTATTCCCTCCAAAAATAAGTGAAGAAAGAACAAAATGAAAACAAAAATAGGTCTGTTTAATATCGATATTTTCGACTTCGAAATAACAAGATGCAACATATATATCAATTTCATAATTTTAAAATGACAATTTAAGGGTCTGGGTGTCAAAGGATTAATCAAACAGTCGAAAATTTAAATTTAACCAAATGTTAAATTTACGTAACACCCTACGAATTATCCTTTCATTTGTAGGAATTATAAAATCGTAAATTCTTCGATTAAATATTTCGTGGAAAATATTTTAAACCGTGGATATACGATATATTTGTTTAACTTAAATATTTTCAGGCATAATCTCTGTCACAAGCCCGAGGACGTGCACTGCGACACTTTGGGCCTGGCCAAGCTGGGACAAGTCTGCGCCCCAAGATTCTCCTGCGCTATTGTTATGGACAACGGTTTGTCCGCTGCGTACACCATCGCCCATGAGATTGGTCACCTGTGAGTAAAACCATCGTCGGAGGCCGCGAGGGTATTTAGAATCGCGTAAATAAACGCTTATTCCGGTCGTGAATGGGCACGGGATGGTAGTCCAAGCAACTGGCACCAGCTGGACCGCTCTATAAATATTTCGGGATTGTAGGAAATGAACGGTGGGATGCTGAAACATGCCTTCTCTCTCGACTCTGATTGGAAATTATGACAAATGAGGAATGAACGATATTTATATTGTACTATATTATTAGGTGCACCAATAACTTATCCACTAATTTCTTCTTAATAAACTGATAACACTGTTATAAATTTAAAAATCTTTGAACCTTTTTCTTCTGTCAAATATTTCGGGATTGTAGGAAATAAACTGTGGGGTGCTGAAACATGCCTTCTCTCTCGACTCTGATTGGAAATTATGACAAATGAGAAATGAACGATATTTATATTGTACTATATTATTAGGTGCACCAATAACTTATCCACTAATTTCTTTTTAGTAAACTGGTAACACTGTTTAATTTTAAAAAAACATTGAAGAACGGGTAAAAATGTCAGTGAAGCAGCATAGACTTCTGATTTCCTCGGAAATCATACTGAATTTGACTGAATCTAATACATTACTGATTGGTACACCTAATATACTATATATTCATTAAGCCTTTGACTGCGAACAGCGCGTTGAACGTTCTTCATTCTTTGTAACAAGAAATTCGGAAATGATTGTTTTTTAATCTGCCGTTACTTTGCATCCATAGTACGCTTCTTCTTCCTTCATTTTTACGCTTTATAAAATTCATACAAACAATTGGATGTTTTTAAAATTATTAACATAGAACATCGGAACATCGTACACGGCGAACGTCCTGCTTTCGAGTGATTCGCAGTCAAAGGGTTAGATTTCTGTGGTACCACACGAATTAATTAAACATTGGTTGAACACTAACTTTTCCAAATCTTCTAAAGAATATGGACTTTAAAAAAAGGAAAAAGCATCTCAGAATATCCTGTACATTCTACAAAAATATTTTCCGTGAAGAAAACTAATTAGACTTTGGAACTTCTTCCGAAACACGTTTACGCGAGAGATTTCAGTACGAGTCAAAAGCGCTCAAACTGCATCTTTTGTGGGATCTAAACGGAATTTATCGTTTAAATTTCAGATTAAACATGCCCCATGACGATGAGAAACAGAAGTGCAGCAAGTACGTGAACGGCACACACGTGCAAAACATTATGTCCACGGCGATGGACAACAACACTTATCCATGGGAATGGTCGAATTGTTCCAGACACTACGTCACCGACTTCCTCGAGTGAGTTATATTACCTTGACAATAAACGGGGACAGCATTCTGAAAAGCGTCATTCTGTCGAATTGACCCGGGTGCCATGTAGCACGGCCTCGTGGTACGTTTGATTTCGTGCTGTGTCTCGTTAGAATTTACTTATTCTTCATATCAAATCCAGCCAGTCTGTCCACCTTGCCTTCAATAGGAGATATTCTAAATATCGATACTGTATCACCCATCGAGAGGGTGATTACAGTAATCCCAAGAGTTTTTAAAAGCTTCACCCGACTCATCAACCCATACAATCGTATTTAAGCTAACGATTCTTCTCGTTAAATTTTATAAAAAAGCGTTGGTAATGTTGAATGATTTCCGAAAACAATGTTTAAAAAAGTAGAAAGTACAAGGGGTCCAAACAGACCCAAGCACCACTGCTGTACGAGCGTTAAAAACCGTCGTCCACCCTCCGAAGATTAAATAAAATTCTATCTTCTTTTCAAACTACTTCGTACATTCACGAAACCCCTCGAAAATTTAATCATACCCCCATGACGTCACCGCGCGGAAGGAGTACAGGCGTTCGGAAGAGAGATGCAGTACGGCGAGTTTTTCTGCGATGCCAGAAGAACACGGTGAGCGACTCTCTTCGCGTAGGAATCCGGTTCTCCGGGGCCTGGATTCTAAATGACCAGTGCACGCTTCGGGTCCCATTTGTTTCCGACCGAAAAATTCGCTCTCTTCTCGATGATGGTGATGCATGGATCGTTGACCAGGACACGATCTTTGAGCTAATTCTCGAAATTTCGTATTGCAGAGCCGGCCACGGCGACTGCCTGCTCGACGAGCCCGACGAGATCATGGAGAAGGAGGACACGAGTAGACTGCCCGGCGAGGATTACTCGACTAACAGACAATGCGAGTTGAGCTTCGGCGCCGGGTCCAGATTTTGTCCCCGGTTAAGTAAGGGTAAGTCACGCGTTTTTCTAACCGATATCCGAATATCATCCACTTGAGATGGCGTATCTATTTAAGATTTTTCTTCAAAGAACGACATACTGGTTGATAAAAACGATATAATGTGGTCTTGAAGCAGAAACAGTCTGACCCCGGATAGCACATGACGCTTTGAAGACGCCCATTTCACGACTATTTTAAGTCTAAGGCGCCTTAAAACTATGTATTAAAAGTATACATATATATATGCTATCTGGGCGTCTCTACCGTTAAGAGAGTAAAGCTTTCCGTGATCCTTTTTATGTGCAGCCGTGGGTAGCCATGTCTGGTAATCCATAATAAAAAGTTCAATTAATGTCATAGAATGGTTGGGCTCGTTTGTACCTAATCTGAATGTACACCCTCTACGATTTCTCGTCTATCCACGTTCAGATAGAGCGATATAATCTCGGCCCAGTTGCTAGAATCACCCTCTATAATGAACACGCTGCTTAAGAATCGAGATAAACTGAGCGGTTGGTTGGTTATCGGCCAGGCAGTATGCAAGAAATTATGGTGCACCGCACCAGGCCGGGATGACCGTGGACAATGTTACACGGAGCAATCGCCATGGGCGGATGGAACCCCGTGCGCTGACGGGAAATGGTGTTATCGTGGCAAGTGCGTCTCCCGTAGGAATCTCGAGCCGGTCGACGGCCAATGGGGCGAATGGGGACCGTATGGTCCGTGCTCGAGAACCTGTGGCGGCGGTGTGCAGAAGAAAAAGCGGGAATGCAACAATCCTCCGCCGGAACACGGCGGCAATTACTGCGTCGGTGACAGCGTTTACTATAGCAGCTGCGGGACTGACGAGTGTCCACCTGGAAGTCCGGATTTCAGGTAGTTACGTACCCCTAAATGATCCCGTGAAAAAACTGTCTCCTCTCCTCGACTGAGTATCTCGAATTCAGAACTTGCAAATCTCTTTCTAACCACAGAAAGAATAGAAACAAATACAGTAAATCATGGATGAGTGTTCGAAGACTCTTTGGCACTGAGTGTTCAGACGTCATCCTTATTACTGGGCGCTTGATCGGTTCCACAGAGGACCCCTCAGTGGTGGGAATGACGTCTGAACAATTCAGTGCCAAGGAGCTTTTTAACACTCATCGATGATTTACTGTATCTGTAAAGAAAACAAAGATACATCCGGACAGAGGTACCTATGTATTTCATACAAGCTTTATCCATTGATCCATTGTAATCTCTTCTGTAGGGGACAACAGTGTTCAGGTTTCGACAACAACACCATGGACATAGAGAACCTTCCGAGAGATGTGAAGTGGTTTCCCAAGTACCTCGGCAGTAAGTAATTCCGTTGGCTATGATTTTAATGGCGGCCTATAAACGGTACGATTTGTCGTACAACTGATCGTACAACCTAGGTCGCTTCGACCGTCTGAACGACAGTTGCAACGTTTGTGGGACGGTCGTACGACTTGGTTCGACCTAACCGTCTGTTCAACTCCTTGTGCAACTTGTACGACAAATAGTATGAATTATAACAGCCTTTAGACTCTAAGACTTAGAGTGTCTGGAATCGACTAAAACTTATTCTCCGGTCACGTTCCCCGATTTCAGTATCGCCGGAGAACCGCTGTCGATTGTACTGCCAAACGATCAGCCATCAGAACATCTATGAGTACAAGATGAGGGACAAGGTGATAGACGGGACACCGTGCGGCCTGGACAGCTTCGACGTATGCGTGAACGGCTACTGTAAACCAGCCGGATGCGATCACGTTTTAGACTCGACCGCGGAACTGGACACTTGCGGGGTATGCAGGGGTGACAATTCCACCTGCCAGAGGATCACGGGCTCCTACAATTACACGAATCAGGGTTACAGGAGGGTAACAACGATACCAGCGGGCAGCAGCCACATTGACATTAGACAGCACGGCTGGATGGGATTGCCCAACGATACCAATTATCTTGGTACGATTCTTCATTACTGATTTCGTTTGTCGCAACAGTATTGCTAACAATGAGAGGATTCCAAATGTATATCACAGATTTGGTTCAAACTCTTCTCACTTAAAGTATAAACTATGCACAAACAAACCCTAATGGGGTTTCGCCACATACTCTCTTTAACTGCCTCGGTTACATCACTCTTGTATTCAGTGTTTCAAATTATGTCTCATCTTCCGCCTCAAAAATGTTTATTGTTAATTTTCTCAACAACGAAGGCCTATGTGGCGAAACCTCACTAGGGTTTGTTTATGCATAGTCTATACTTTAAGTGAGAAGAGTGTGAACCAAATCTGTGATATACATTTGGAGTCCTCTCCTTGTAAGACTTATTATGAGATTCGGCTCGAATAATGTTGCTTCACACGGAGCTCTTCGTTTATGAGAAAATGGGATTTCGAATGCGTCTAGAAAATATGTATATCAAAGCCCATTGATCAGCAATTGATTGCCATTTTCTCGAAAACTCACACTGCTCAGCCTAACGGCAGATTTTATTTATGCTTATGATACTACGAGACAATTTTATTTAGCATTGAAACTGGCAGAGAATGGGAAATATATTCTCAACGGGCACTCGAAACTGATGCTCGGTAAGGTAATCGCCATTGTGGAATCCGGTATCACTATCGAGTACAGCGGACCTGATTCGGTCGTAGAACGTCTGAACAGCTCCAGATCGATCGGCACCGATTTGATATTGGAAGTAAGTCCTGGGCGATTTAACTTTTCTTTCTTTCGTGAAACATTTCTTCGATCGGGGCATTTGATCTTTCCAGGTGTTGGTATCGAACGAATATAAACCACCTCAAATCACATACGAGTACACAGTACCGAAGAAGATCCTGAACAGCTACGCTTGGGTCCTAAGCAACTGGTCCGAGTGTAGTCACATATGCAAAGGGATGAAGTATCGTAAAGCTGAATGTCGAAATACCGAGAACAAAGACATCGTTTCTAATGATTATTGTCGTAAGGAAGAAAGACCTCGTGAAGAAAGCCAGATATGTAACAATCACTGTAATCTGAAGTAAGTCTTTGTATCGTGAAATCTTTAAGTTCAAATCGTTCTTTATTCACAGTAAGATTTCAACGTCAAGTCATCTACCAATGATCATTACAAAATCCGTTTCAGAGTAATTAGTTGTACCCAGACGAAGATTTCTTGCGTCCATCCACTTGCACTTATAGAATATTAAATATACAAATAAACGGTTAAGACGGGAACATTAATGATACGATTGTTCCAGGTGGCAAATCACATCTACAAACGAATGTTCCAGTCACTGTGGTTTGGGTACACGAACAGTGACTTCGAAGTGTGTGCAGATCTTACTGAACTCGGACGAACGTTCTCACCCTATTCAAGAGAGAGCTTGTGCACATCTTAAACGTCCTAATCAAGAGGAGCCTTGTACAGGACCTTGTGACAGTTTTCATTGGAATTACACGGAATGGGGCAGTTGCAGTGTCACTTGTGGAAATGGCGTTCAACACAGAACAGCTATTTGCGTGAACTCGAACGAGAGGCATGTACCTGCAAACAATTGCGACAGACAGGAGAAACATCTGACGAGGCCATGCGCTCAAACTGTATGCCCCAAGTGGGATTTTGGAAACTGGGATCCTGTAAGCATTATAGATAACTTTCCAAACAATAACCGTACACACAATATCATAAATATTGATGCTGACATAGAACTCTCCAAGCTTATGAAACTTATGAGTTATGTCGTAGAAGTTAATTTTTGTAATTCGTATAATCTTTTCAATTATAGTGTTCAGTAAAATGTGGAATCGGCAAACAACATCGATATTACTTCTGCCATGTGAATGGTCGTGTTGTACCAAACAACCATTGCGGTGACCCACCCTCTGGGATTACAAGGGACTGTAATGCTGGACCTTGCAAACGCTGGCAGTCCAGTGATTGGAGTTCGGTATATAATTATATTATATGGTTACCATGTTTCACTCATTGAGTTACACTTCTTTGTCATTCAAAGAAATTACTTACGACAATGGCACAAAAGAGAGGAATGGTAATTCGTGAAAGTTTGAATGAAAAAATAAATGCAAAGTGTTCCATGTCTAATAAACTAAAAAAAAAACCAGTCATAATTTGATGTATTTAAAACATAATAAGTTAATATTTCTTATCACAGGTCAATCTAACACCAAATAAATATTCTTCTGATCCACCGCATGAAGGTTTTTCTCCGCAAGACAATGAGGTCGATGACATCTCTTTCCATTTTGGGTATCAATGGCAAGTTGGATCATACAAGGAAGTTGGTACTTTTATTCGGTTAAATCTGATATTTACTCAATTACGAAAATTATATATTGTTTTCATCTCAGTGTTCTAGGGCATGCATCGGGGGCTTTATCAACAGAGTAGTGAAATGTGTTTCTAATAACACAGGAATCATTGCTCCTGATGTCTACTGTGACAAAAAGAAGAAACCGTCCACCAGAATTGCTTGTAATCGTCACCAATGTCCAGATTGGCATACAACTGATTGGAGTCAGGTTTGTTACCAAATATTATATCGTATTCTATCGATATTATGAGATTCTCCATCAGTACAATTTAACATTTTTGCAGTATGTTGTGTAAGGTGTTGTATATTACATACAGTGGTTTAATTCTTTAATTTGTCAATTTAGTGTTCTGTAAAATGTGGATCTGGATTCCAACATCGGTACATACGTTGTCAGAGTCCAAATGGTACAATCTTACCAAACGAGAATTGTCATGAGAGTCAGAAACCGACAACAGTACAGGTGTGCTATCAGGCCCCGTGCATGACTGGCCGGAAGCATCACTCGGACACGAACATTTACCGAACATGGAAAACCTCTACCTGGAGTGCTGTAAGTATTGTTTTTCCATATAACATTAATGTCTGTATTGCTTTAATTGTATATGTTAGTTACTTTAGCGCAATTGCCAATAACAAAAAAGTCTTTACAATGATTTGATATCATAATTATCATATTGAATTATTTTATAACATGTAAATTGCTTAATGATATAATTAAGTAACAATAAAGATATGACTTTTTATTGTACCTGCTATGAATACATTATACTTTACAGTGCACTTAACTGCTAGTACTCTTTGTAGGAAAATTATCTTATGAAAAATTTACAAAGGTAATGTAATTGAGTGTGTTTTGTCACTCCATGCTGAGTCTTCTATTGATGTTGTGGATATTTGATATTGTCGTTGTTCCAACCACCTGTTTTATACTGTGCACTGAACAGCATGCAAACGATTTACATTATGATTGTTAAATTTCCTTGTTGCTCAGCACTCTATGTAAAAATTCAGCCTTCTTTATAATTTTAATGCTACTGCAACATGTAGCCGTACAAATTACAAGATGAGAACAAACATTATGAACAGTGTGATTTAAAGACAAATTTTGTTCTACAAAAGCTATTAGATCCTATATAGTACCAGTGACAATTAGGTAGCACAAATAGAATTGGAAAATATTGGTTCGATAAAATTGATCGATATTTGATTGCTGTTCAATCCAAAAGTGTATTGGTAAACATTCGTCTGGGTTCAGTGAAATTGAATCTATTTGGTACGGTATCGTTGTGGAAGTCGAAGAGAGTTCAGAAAGTTGCCATCAGTCGCAGTTTGGTCGAACGAAAATATTTTACAGTGTTCGAAATCGTGCGGTAGCGGACTACAAAGGCGACGGGTGGAATGCACGATCAGGAGAGGAAACCATGGGCCGCAAGTGACTGTTAAGGATGAGCAATGCACGAGGCTTGGCCTCAACAAGCCAAGATCGCAGAGACCCTGCCGACGCGTTGCCTGTGACTATATTTGGCAGGAAGGCGCTTGGTCTGAGGTACCTTCATACCTCGCCATTACGATCAATCGATCATATTTTATATCATCGCCTGCCTCTTATTCATTTCGACGTAGTTCCCCACTGAATTGTCTTGGCTGGATTCTATTGTCGAGCTTATTGATGGATTCACCATCAACTCTAATCCATAAAACAAGTAGAAAATCAATTCCTCAGCTTAAACGTATGTTGTATTTAGGAATATCATGTGTTTCTTCTGGAATTCATCTATAAGCTTGATTTTTTATGCTCAATTTGGGTATTGTTTGAATAGAGACTCATTAGGAAGTCGTAATCCATTATGTGGTTTGAGGGATATTAAACGATGTATATTTGTTTATATATACTTACTAAACATATTTATAATAACATGCATTATATTGTTATGCCAACTTTGATCGTGAAAGGTTTTGGTATGTTTCCAATTTGGTAAGGTGATTGATTCGTAGGCATAGAGAGCAAACATCCGAGTTCAATATCAGTGTTGTTCAAATATTTCTTTTCCACTATGAAAAGTTTTAATATTCATGACATCCAAGTCTTATATTTATGTATAAAAATTCTACAAGTATTTGAATTGCAAATACGCTGAAAACATGTCGTCTGAAAAAAGTAACTCGATAAATTACTTTATTAACACTGATAACTTTGTGTTAGTTCAATTGTTTCATTCATATGTTTTTGTTTCCGAATGGGTATACAAATTGTATGATTTTCTTTATCCAATATTCCCTGACATACAGCATGTGGATGCTGTCACATGCATGGTATATGTAAGATGCATATACATTTATCACAATGTGAAACATTTCTGTGTTATATCTTTATTTTCCCATGCAAATATATTTTTTGTTTTATTTTTTTTTCAGCTTCCATAGAAGTATATTTAATCAACATTTTTAAACATGTATTAATTTAATTATACTCAGTGCATGAGCATGAATTTACTACATTTTTAATTACATTTTCTGCACGCTAAAAAATGTTTTTTAATGAACTATGTAAATTTTATTATTTAGAGAAACAACATTTTTTATAATATATACTGTATCACATAACTAAGTTGTTAATATACATTTTTCTCATTACAAAATTTCATTGTCACTAACTTAAAACTTACTCATTTGAAAAAACAAGTATGATCTACTCGACAAATTTATAATGTGATATTAGATTCTATATTTAAAGAAAGATACACAAAAAACATTAAAAAATACACCAGTTTCTAAACTGGTCTATATTACTATATGAGAATTCGAAGAGAACATAAGCATGTTTATTTTCAGTGTTCAGAAAAATGTGGAGAAGGGATCCAACGTAGAACAGTGACCTGTCACCATGTCGATTCTTCTGGATTCATGAAACCAACACCCAGTGATAACTGCCCATTAGATCAGAAACCATCTACTAAGCAGATTTGTAAATTGCAAGAGTGTGATGATAAGTATATTTGGAACCCTGGCCGATGGAGGAAGGTGAGTTTTTTAAAAGCAGCATTAGTATTGGTTTCTGCAGCAAAATAAATTTGTAACTAATAGACAACTGGGAAAAATTTTAATTTCAGTGCAGTCACACTTGTGGGCAAAAGGGTCGTCAGACTCGACGACTATTCTGCCGTGAAAGAACCAGCAGAAAGAAAGTAAATCATAGATATTGTCCTCTCCAATTCAAGCCAAAGCGAAAGAGAAAATGTAACCAAAGAAAATGTTATCCAATATCTTGTCTCGACGCAAAGGATTACTATAGAACAAACATAGATAGTGAGTACAGCTTACTTGTGGGTGGAAGGAACATGTCTATCTATTGTCATGACATGTCAACTTCTCAACCTAAAGAGTATTTGACATTACCAGCTGGGAGTAGAGAGAATTATGCGGAAATATACGATAAAAGGTTAGTGTTTGAAGGCATTCTGTTTTGAATAAAAAATATTGACAAAATTATATTCCTTTTGTTAATTTTGTTGTTAATCTATGTCACTTCATCGGATTCCTCTTACATATAAAGTTATACATGTTTTAGATTAATAGATAGTCAGTCGTGTCCATACAATAGATGGAGAAATAATAATAGTTGCGGCTGTGCTACTAATACTGGGTCCATTTCTGGTAAAACAATGTTTAGAAGGGTACGAATTGATCCAATTAAGCTGTACATTTTAGGTAAGATGATATTTATATTAGCTCTAAATATATCAAGAAGTTAATGTTTCTTCTTAGTACTTTTAACCACATGTTGTGTTTCAGAAAGTGATAGTATATTCTCATGGACAACAGGTGAAAAACGAATAAAGTATGGCATGACTGGTGATTGCTACAGTCATGCGTACTGTTATCAAGGGCGTTTTAGTATTAATTTAAGTGGAACTCAACTGAAACTATCATCAGATGTTACTTGGAGGAGGACACCTGGAGCATCAATGGAAATTAATAAAATTGTAAGTAATACATGGTTTATTATCCACATATGTGAAAATTGAAGTAAAATTTTAAGAATAAAAGTCAAATTCTAGTTTGAATCTTAATAGAACTCCATAATAGAAATGATCTTTACTTATTTACACAAAATTGTATTGTTGTCATCATAAATGTTATTCAATTACATCCTACAGAGCAGTCAACATGTCACTGGAAAATGTGGGGGCTACTGTGGCTTCTGTAGTCCTGACATTGGATTAAAATTAGACGTATTGCCACCTTAGCCTTTGATATAAAGAGCTTACTAATCTCTAATTGCCTGTAGAGGACAGGTATGTAAAAAGAATACTTTTTAAATTCTTTTTTTTGAGGCTAATAAACAAGCTGTTGAGGTAAAGTAGTAAAGTTTCAAAATCACTAAGCCATTACATGAAACTTTAAGAATCACTTGAGGTTTGTTCACTAATTCTTAACCGCATTATGCCAATTGTACAATTTGAACTTGGAATTGAGTATAGCGCTAACAGCCTTTTAGGATCCTTGTCAATACATTTTTATCTGACTACAAATTAGAAAATTTTAAATGTATGGAAATCTAAATAGAACATTTGCAGCTTTCAGCAATTAGAAATTCCATTAGTGGATTTGAGTACGTTGTAAAGACTGATTCAACGAACACAAGATGAAATCGACGACCTGCTAACGGGCTGATTCCTTGACGTCAAGGTTGAAACTGTATCATTTACTTAAGTTGTCACTAGTCTCCGTGATTCTTAACAGTTAAATATTAACGTTACACAATCAAAGAAACAGTTTCGACGCGAAGTTGCAGGCCCAAGAATTGTAAAGGGACACTGGTAGTAATTTATTCTCGAATAGAGAATAACTATCTATTGATTCGTATTTAAAATTCAATAGTTTTATTTATTGAGAATAAAAACGCTCGTAGGACTCGAATTTTTTTATTAATTTCATTTATGATAGTAACATTCTGAATTGCTATTAGTTACTGTTTATAATTAGTGATTCTAGGAAAAAACCTGCGAATTATGTAAGTTTTCAATAGCCAGTTTCACGAATGATGTACTATTCTGCAAGGTGGGAGTAGTTACATATTAGCAATGAATAGAAACTCTTTGCAAAAAATTCAGTGAAACTGAATAAAATTTATATTTGAATACTTACAAAATAGATAGTATAGAAGACAATATATGTAGATTACAAATTGATAGGACTCCGTAATAGTTCTATTTTTTCAAACTATTTACCAAATTCTTACACACCTGTCCAGTTAAGAGTTCCATTAGGTGTATAAGTAACTTAATATCCAGTAAGAACTGCAGTATTCATTTTGTTTATACTCATTGAAACATCATGACTGCCTGAAACTTGTTTATAAAAAAGTATGTAAAAACAAATAGCTATGTCAGTAAGCAAGTGAAGTCCAAATTGGAGAAACAAGTGGTACAAGTCCACTTATATTCTGGAAACTAATGTACAAAGGACTCTAAACTGTACTAAGTTCAAGAGTTAAAAGCACTTAGAGTATATTGTAATGAACAACCAGGATTGAGCTTGAACTGCTTGGCCTTTAAAAACTTCAGCTTCGCATGGATGTGAAAATGTAAAGTGCAGCGATAACTTAAAGCAGTTATCCATTCTATCACTGCCATATTTTCATGCCTTATATTCTACGGTTTTACGTAGTATCATGAGAGAAGCATTAAAGTTTTATGCAAACTTAGATTCTACTGTAGCGGAACTATGTTTATCAGATAGAAAAGTATCAAGTATGGTAATGAAAGGAATTATATTAGGGAGAAAATGTATTGATGTTCTCATAATAATTCAAACCTTCCTTTTCTCTGTTATTATTCGAGCTGCCAAATCCTAAAGTCACCATAATTTCTGCTCCCTAATATAACACCACCGCAAGGGTTAAACACCGCGACTTTAGTATTTTCATGGCACGTAGTAATAACTATAAGCAACATATAATTTAGTGTGGTAGATTTAGAGAACGTACTTTTGGAGCTGACAATTTTGTATCGCGTTTTCGTGAGCTCCCGATGTAGCTAATGAATTAACTTATTGACTTGAGTTCATGGGAACTCAATTATTGCAGACGATTATTTTATATATACCGATATTTCCAAGGAAATTTATTCCCCTCGATATAACGTCTTACGATTGTGCAACTGGGCGAAAATATATAAGATAGTTTCGTACCTATAGAAAAAAAAAACAATTGTTGAGTACAAATCTTGTTTGGTAGAGGTACGACGAACTCGTTCTTCACAGATTAATCTGAGGTTTAAAAGAAATTTAGCTGACCACATATGTTTCAACAACTGCCATAGTTAACATTATCAAGTACATACTATAGTTATTAATAGTTTTTTTAGGAGAAAGAGAATAATCTCAGCGAATTCGGCCATCCTGTAGTCTAGAGTCTAGAGAAACTTAGAAAATAATTGAGCGACCGTTTTGTCGAATGAACAATTGTATTACCAAGGTGCCCCATTAGTTTGGATACCCTAGCGGAAAACAGTAATGCGAGAAAAGTGTTTTGTAACAATTATTTGTACAGCCGTATGATCAAAATTTCATATCATCGTCGACCAAATTGATCAGACGATAAGTTTCATTGCGTTTGTAAAGATTTAATAGCTTTTATAAAACAGCAGCTTTCATATTTGCTTTTAAATCATTTATGACAATATTGATATGTTTGTCAGTGAATGCCAAACCACGACTGTTTAATGATAAAAATAGGGTATTTTGCATGACTAAATGTATCTGTTCACGTATGTATATTACTATTTAGTAGTCGAACAGTAGTTTAGAAGCTAACACGTGACAATCTCTCCCATTATTAGTAGGTATTCTTTTTCATTTAACTGTAGTTTTTTCGTGTGAAATTTCATACGTTCTTTTCAACAGTTCTGCGAAACAATTACGATTTATTACTGCCACTATCGAGTATTTTTATAAACTTAAGAACATTGTATAATTATAAGCGTATAAGTTACGATCTCGGCATCCGAAGTTGATTTAACTTTCCGTATCTTGCGTGTTCTCGAAGACAAATGTAATTGATCTGCACACAGCAAAGTAACACTGTACAGTTTCGTTTAGTAATTTATTAATACGTATTGTTTAATACCATTAATATGTAGCTTAAATATATTAGATTCACAAGTAATGATCCTTTTTGTTTATTTCAGTGTCTTCCTTGCTAAAACATTGTGTTAATACCATTAAAATATCATTGGTATCATCTCAATATCTTTTGTAATTCAAAATTATATGCAATTTCCATACAGGTCAGTTATGTCAAATAGAAGTGACTTATCTATTAAAATCATAACATTCCATACAATATGTATATATCTTGTACACGTATATCAGTACTTTTGCTTCCACAAGGTTACTTCACAAACTTTTATCACTTTCTGTATATTAATAATAATAATACCAATTATCTGGAACACTAGTGTCTTTTATTCAATTTTACATTCCTATTAATGAAACATACCTATATCAATTATAATTCTTCCAAAGTTGAATAAACATAAAAATTTACATACATTTAATTGTTTTGTAACACTCCTAAATAAAATTGTTAAATCAGTCATATGTTTATGTAACATAACATTATATTCCAAAATAAAATACATGTAATACTTTCTCTGTTACATTTTTATGTAACACACAAAGCAAATAAAACCTTAGACATAATAAGTCATTTTATTCTATATAAATACTCTTTTAAGTCATGTAAATTTAATAGTCTTTTCTTTTGTTAAACATAAGTAACAACTTTTAAATTAAAATTTTTAAATGAATTTTATATTCTCTTACTTAAAAATTACTAAATTTCACCAGCACTATTAATGTTCTCTTCACTTAAAACCTGGATAGGATTTTCCTTCTTTTTTATAAAGAATAAAAGAATATTTTCTTGGTTATTTTCTTCTCTATTTACATAACCTTGTATGATGATAGTCATGTAGACAACAAACAATCATCAATATTTAATCTTTTTGCATTGTTTTATATTACTAATCATTGTTTTCAATGCAAAAAAACAGATTCCAAAGTGTTTTTCTTCATTTAATACCTCTTCATTGTATGTGTAACTCATCCAATATGTGGCATAGATGTCGCCACCTTCGCAACGATCATAGATGTTCAATCCTTTTTCACGTTCAAAAATTTATTCTATTTAGTCGTAGTTTAAAAAATTGTTCATTTTAATTATTACTTCATCCATTGCAACAACATGAAGTGTGTTACTCTATATTACGAAGAGAATTCGACCACAGATAGATATGAAGTTTAGCGGTAAGATGTGCGAGTCCGCATGATATGCATTGGATTGCTAGATTCATTTGAATTAGAATTGTCTATTTCATTCTGACTTTCATTCAAAACTGACTTCGGAATCCTAATACGCCAGGTTGGTTTACTATTTACCGACCTACTTTCACTCGATTGCGATAAAGATTGTTGCGATATATATTGATTTTTCCTTGGTTGTTCAACCAAATGTTTTCCGTTGGTGTACAGTTTTGTCTCCTCTTCCGTTAACTTCTGTAGCATAATTCGACATTCTTGTAAATGCAAAGGCTTTTTTTCCTTCTTTTTCATCAAATCACAAAACGATCGTTGCGTCTTACCGTCATTAATGAAAAACATTTTTGAAACACCGGATTTCTTATTCCTTTGAATTTTAATCTTAATTTTACCATTAATTCTCGGACATTTCCGTTTGGAGATTGATGTCATTTTCCATCCGTCTGATTCCGTATTTGACTTCAATTTCATTTTATTTTCACCATTAATCAACAAGTTTTTTTCTTCCAAATGTTTATCCGTTTTCTCGTCTCTCCTCATCGAAGCCCATTTTCTCGCTATTTTGTGCATCTGCCCGTCTAGATGTTTACATTTTTCTTTTAGATCCTCCAACTTTATTTTACCTTCTGTAATCTTTCTTCTCAGGTTCTTCACCTGCTTCATTAATGCCTTTTCATATATACTCTCATAAAACAGTAAATCCTTTTTTAATTTTTCGTACTGTACTGACAAGCGTCTCCTTTTTCTTGCTAACTTGTTGATCCCATTGCTCTTTAGTTCCTCTGCTTTCATGTCTTCCTCATGGTAGACATAGTAGTTTATCCGCTTTTTAAGTAGTTCCAAATCCATATAAATTTTGTCTACATTGTACTTTGCCTTCTTGGCTTTGACCAAATCCATGTTGTCCCATATGACTGACCTCATCATGAAATCGATTCGCCTCTAACCTAACAAACTCTTCGATGATGCCATCTAGCCTTTCCAACTCGAGCGGGATACGTTCTGTCGATTCCCGTTTGTTTCAGATCAAGATCAGTCTTCATATGCATATAATTCACACCTACAAAGATACGATTACAGGTGAACGCAGGTGAACGGATACTGTCCACCTGACAGGCCCAAAATTAAACAGTAAAGTTCTCGTCAATCGTAAATATGCTACAATATGCTGTCTCCACCACCGCAATAACAGGACACCGCGCCATCTACAAAACAGACGCTACTATCAAAAGTTCAACTGGACGTGCCCTTCGCGTCCCCTAGAACGCTTTAATCTTGCAACATTGTTATATTGATACTCAATTGGCTATTTTTTAAACAAAACACAGTTTATCTAGCGAATTTGAGATTTATTGGAAGAGCTAAGGTGGAAATACTATACAGAGCTGAAAAGATGGCATGCGGAAGGAATATGAAAGGAATGCGGATCCGCTCGGTTATATCCCCATAGGCCCACCTTCTCTAACATAATCGTAGAACTAGGGCACACGTATTATTTTCATTCATTTAGCTACTACAATCAGTTTTATCCTAATGTTACAAAAGTACTGATCTTTGAACGAAGATAGTACTACTCTAATGTGATGGAGGTCAATTTGTTCTCCTACTTTTCCCCCTTTCTACTTCCTCCTACGCGTTGGAAGACCTCAAAGTTGCTTAGCAGACTCATACCATTAAATATTTTCAGCTCATTACTTGCAGATATTTACAAAATAATCACTGTACAGAAGTTGAGGGGCATTAGTTCGAACACGTATAAAAATAATTTTATAAATATCTCGTTCACTATTAGGTTTACGAAGTATGATGGTCAGCACCTTTTTACTGAGAATTTTATACTCTATCGATCTATGGTTTAAAAAATAAGCCATTCCGTTAAAAAGAATCAAGGTAACCATGAAATCTTTGAAATGCCTCCACCCACAAGAAAAGCACGTAC
The DNA here is from genome assembly GCF_001272555.1 of Dufourea novaeangliae. Lineage (NCBI taxonomy): Eukaryota > Metazoa > Arthropoda > Insecta > Hymenoptera > Halictidae > Dufourea > Dufourea novaeangliae. The sequence goes on along the minus strand of NW_015373918.1, from coordinate 2,067,990 downwards.
CTTATAAGATGTGCCCCTTGATGTCATTTAAGTTACACGCCTCGAAATTTTCATAAAGTGTACCGCTAAGTCATTATTCGAAATCATCGAGTTAGCTGAGACACTCTGTATGTAATAATTTCGAAATCACGTAGCTGCAATTCTAATGTCTACTAAGCCACCCTGTATCGAAGATTCTTCTCAAGGGAAAGATAAGGCCACACGCAAGATTCCGGGAACTACTTACAAAGAGATTTAATAACAATTTTAATCGATGACTATCTCTACGCGGTGATTCACATTTAGAAAACAACGATCAGTATCTTGCCAGGAACAACGTGAGAATATTAATTATTTTCAATGTCTTTCAATTTTATCGTTGGATCGACGTCACATCCGGACGTTTTGTAAATTTGTACAGAATCAGGGAAAGTTCTTCAGAATCGCAACTTCATATCTTATTAACTTTTGTCGCATGTTATGTTCACATTTAGATACGAATAATAATGATTAATATAAAGAGAAAATAATTATAAAAATAATATTGAAGAAAGTAATGTTGAAAACTGATATTGACTTTTTCTCTGCAATTCTGAAGTTTTTTTGTATTGATATACATTTTTATATTTCATTAGAGTACATTGATTAATTTCAGTAATTATAGACATTGTTAATAAAGTGGAATCAGATTAAAGATAATATTCAATTTGGGAATGAGACAGATTATATACATACTTTTAGATATAACCTTTAATATTAAGTATTTTCTAGGTGTATACAAGTGTTCGACAAACTTTTGGCCAGGGATATTGCGAATGGATGAAGTCAATGATAAAACTTTCTACAAAAACATTTTTTTACTTTCTCGGTTGTTTAAACATTTACGAATTCTTTATATACTGGAAAGGACTTATATTAAATGTGTTTTACTGCATAAGAAACATATTGCGTAAGTATTCGTTTCTTTTTATACCTGTAAATAAATTTTCTTTCTCGAAAAGTGCCTAATTTTATTCATTTGGCAGCACATTCCGTATACACTGAGAAAACTGTTGAATTCATTTTTCAAACTTTTCAACACGCAATGAGAGACAAAAGTAATACAGACATTGTTCGCAACAAATACGCAGAAAACAAAAATATAAAATTACTCTACTAATCTCTTCAAAACAACCGATAGTATAGAAACTTAACACCTTTTTATTTCCACACATTCTTACTATACATATATATGTATACGTTTGTCCATTGCTATAGAAAAATTCAATCCAATCTTCTTCAAATACCAAACAGAAAGAAGCGAAGTAATATTTTAAGACTTAGACTCTGAAGTTTACACAACTGATTCGAGTAAACAGTTCCTGGGGCACGTGTCTCCTCATTCAAAAAGTCACATTTTTCTTGTTAGTTTAATCAACGAAAAAATGGCAAGTACATATATAGTTTCTTATCTTTTACTCATTATACTGAAATACTCTATCTAGACAATGAATTCACTCGTCTCTGACTGCAGATTTACGATCTTAGGTACACAAAAGGTTCCATATAAACGGTTGGACGAAAAGGGGAAGGTGGATTAAGTGGTTATAAGGAAAAGGTGTATATACACATATGTATATAAGCACATTGGAAATTTCTTAATTTAAAATCGCCCGAATAATCGGTAAATTCCTAATAAGTCGTTCGAGAGTATCAAAACCGGACCGGTGACGAGCTGGGTACTAAACTGCCGTTTCGGTGTCGTCTCGGAACCGGGGAGACCCGTTACGGAAATAAAACCCGACACCCGTCGCACAGTTATATCCGCAATGTAATCGTTCCGGCGTGTATTTGCACGTGAATTCCCAATTTGCGAAACCACGGGGGATCACCGAACGCAACACGCGCATAGCCGGCAATATGCGAGCCGTGTGCGAGTGTCTTGTGTGTGCGTTATCGCGCACTCCGTTCGCCCCGATGATCTAATTCGATCGACGATCGTTTACCTATAAAAACACAACAGTTCACGTTCGACGCTATCAGTTCGCGGTCACACTGTGAAAGATACACGAGTCGCAGATTTTCTCAATCGACAACCATGAAATCGTTCGCCACCATTTGCCTCCTTCTCGCGGTCTTTTGCGCCGTCCAGGTAAGTGTTTGCAATTTTTAATTGATTCAATTCTCCTGAGATCATTTTCTTATTACCCTCTAATGTATCCAATTGTTTTTGAATTGCAGTAGAATCGCGTACATTGAAATATTTCTGTAATTTCTTAGAAAATTTGATTGAAATGAGTTTACTAATAATTCTATATCGCTACAATTATCATTAACCGCAGAGCATCGGTTGATTACAGAATCAATTAAACGTTGGAAGTTTAATCGATTAGTTTTATCATCGAATCGATGATATCAAATAATGCTCGGTGAAGATGCACATCCGCAGGAAACAGATTAGATAATTAATTAATTTCTTAATAAATTGCTAATTTTCTGTAGTACTCAGTGTATCAACAGTAAAGAGAACCACAATGAATCATAAAACATCGATTACTACAATGAAAGATTAAACGACAAAGTTCGTAATACCTCGGTAAAGTTCAACGACAATGCTTATCTTTTAGGCTGGCCCGTTGGATCAATTGAGACAAGGGATTCAAAATTCCAAAAATCAAGTTAATTCGATCACGTCGGACCTGAGACGTTTCCAAAGTAATCTGGATCGTACGACGAAAAACCAACTGAGCAACTATAAGCTTCAGAGCATGACGAACATAAATAACATTGTGAACCCAGCACTAAGTGATATTCGTGTAAGTACACATATTATACAAGAGATTATGTTAATTGAAACAAAGATTCCTGGTTTAATTTCAATTTATCAAGACCACAGTAGTCATCATTGTTGAACTTAATATTCATAAGGAGCTCGTAATGTTATTAGGCCAAAGTGGACGCTGCCAATGCCGCAGGAAAGGACGCCGAACACTGTTACACTGATGCTAAAGCTAACCTCAGGACTGCAAGCCAGACAGGGTTCTCAGAACTGAACAGATGCGAACAAAACGCGTTGCAAAGTCTTCAGCCACAATTTAACGCTCTCGACACGGCGGAAGCGGTATGTATCGTATAATAAATTGTATTACTGATATTTTATGGACCATGGTGTACTAAATATTCACACGAACTTATGATTAACTATCTTTCGTTTACGCTTTCAGACTGGAAATAAATATATCACGGAGCTGGACGCTGTCTTCCTCAATTGTTATTCGTCGGATATATTCGCAATGCAAACTTGCATCGCCTTAAAGTTGGGAAACATCAACCAATCCATTAGAGCGTACGAAAGTACGATCAACTCGATGAAAAACGATGTACAAAATGCCGCGAACAGGGCTGTCTTAGCGGCTAACTCTTGCAATATGGACGTTGTTTCGACAGTCCGTTCCAGTGGTACCGATGTGAGGATAACGGCGAACAGATGCACTAGCAACTAAACGAACCCGATAAAAGAACTTGTTGACTGATGTTCATTGTATTATTGGCATTTTTACGGCGCTACGAATGAAACGTAACTGATTTTTGTAACTCGTCCCTGTGCTCATACATATTCTGGACAATACTGATTGTACATTCCATTCAGTTCTTGACTTCTTCATTTTACTCTGTAATATTTACTGAATAAAATCGGTTGGCATACATCAATCAGTATGTTGACCCATCAAAAATCAAGTGAGTTCAAACGTTTTCCAAATCCTGCGCGATACTTCCTCACCTAGATTCTCAAAATGTTCATGTTTGGATAAAAACTGAATTAATAACACTGGGAATGATAACACAGTATCCACTTGCAGATACTCATTCATAATTTAATATATTTATGGATGTCTCTACTTTTCAACATAAATCATTTGGGAGAAACGACATTACTTTACAGAAATTATTTCACTGTTCACTTGTAAGATGAAAGGGAAAAAAACATGTATGAATTATCCACAAATCAACACTTTGAACTGACCATTAGACTTCATCGTGAATTAAGTTCTATGTACACTGACGTGCAAACTTGGCTTCCGCTAGGGGAAACAGTGGCGTAAGAGAAAGGCCACCTACCGCTTGGTACATTTCTTTCAAGTACTGAAATAAATGTTAAATTGAATGTTAATTTGACATAAATTTCAATAATTCCCGAGACCAAGTGATAGAAGGTCCTTCTCCTGCATTGCTTTTTCTCCTAGCGGAAGCTGAGTTTGATCGTGAGGGTACAATGGGCAGTATCCAACCCCAAACACACTAAAAGTTTATAGCTTTTTCAGCAACCAACTATATGGTGGATATTATTTAACTTTGTATTCAATAAACTGAAAAAGGTTGATGTTTGATGAATGCAAACATTCGCATCTGTATTTAGCATTGGGAAGAAGTTTCCTAAATTCGTCGTTAGATGGTTACCAACTGTAGCTCATTCTCAAAAGTTCTTCAACATTAAACTCCTTTAACTAATAATATAAATATTGCTGTAATTAATTCCACAATAAAAATATATAGAAGTAAAACATAATTCTATGAGCATTACTTATAAAAAAGCAATATACTCATTAACACGTAAATTAAAATGACCAAATTGTGTAGGGGGAGCAACTATGTTGACGAACTTGAGTAACCAATGGATTCTGTTGCAACTATATAAATCTTATTGCTATCACTATTATTATATGAATCCTCTTCTAACGATTTTGAAAACTGAACACCCTGTCTAATTTAAATGTAATTAAAAGCTATATAGTTTTAAGTAAAATTGATGATTATCTGGGAAAGTACTTTACTTTTCTCTTAATGTAGATTATTCAGTAGCCTGCAGGGTGATTTTATTAATCTTACAATTTTAAATATGGAGAACATAAGTTAGTCGCAGACATCTGTGGGTTTGCATAATATCAAACACTCAGGACTATAATGAGAAAAATATAATAGACTGAGTTACTACATCTTGAACCCCTTTGTAGCTATTTGTACTAAGAAATACTGAAGTATTTAGTCTTTTATAGTTATCAATCAAAGAGATATCTCTAATTCATGTATGTCTGTAAATGAATGTAATTTATTCTCTATAAAGGCGTGTGTGTATACGTATATTTGACATTAACCGTAAAAATTTGTTTAAAACTTAACAAAGGCCGTGTAATATACATGATATTAATATAAAATATTCTATACGCATTTTATAATCTACTCATAGATATCCTTAGCTCAACATTCACATATACTCGTATATGCATATACGTATATGTATATATATATATCGTATATCATACATATGTATATATAATAATGTATATACTACATATACATTTTTTTGGATTCCATTTAAATAAATAGTCGGTTTAAAAAAGCGATGAAGATTGCTTTGTGTAAAATCGAATATACTTTCTTACATTCGTACAAGGGTAAATAGTCAATTTACATATCAGTTGGAACGTAACAACATATTGAAAAACTCTTCAATAAAACCATACCGTATTACAGCTAGCTTCTTAGTTGAAAAAAACTATTTCCTATATTATTTTTCACATTTCGCTAAATTCGTGCTAATTCAGTTATATTTTTTAGTCTTATACACTACTTCATACAGGGTTGCTAGATTTGCTACCTATCTTAACAGACACTCGTCTCAATAACAATATAGACATCGAACCACAATAGGGATAGTCTTATACTTTTTTTCCTTCAGGTCATCGCACGATAATTCTCCGTGACACGGACATATCAGCGAATTAATTCGACCAGCTCGTAATTTTTCTGCAATAAATGTATTTTTCTCTTTGAAATTTTTTTTGTTGTTTCAGTTCACTTAAAACTAGGATTAGCAATAGTAGTTTTATAGCAGCAGCAGCAGCAATAATAATATTTATAGTATCTATCGTTAACATATTTTGATAAAATTATATTAATAGTTATAGTTATAATCGTCATGATCATGATCATCATTTATATACATATATAATTACGTATATATGCGCACATATATGACAATGCATCTTATAGCAGACCGAGACTGCATAGTCATAAATGTACGCACATGTTACACGTGCTAAACCTTTCAATAATAAATCTTATAGGTATGCATCAATTCAGCTCACGCAATTTTTTTTGCTCTATATGGTTCAGGATCGTGGCTTAGATTTAAAATTATAAATTTAAATATGGAAGTGATCGTCAGCACCGCGTCGCATATATTTTTCAACAACTAATTGAAGTAGCTGTATTTTTATAAATCTACTGATTATGTAGAACATATTAAATCAAAGTCTAATAAAATATCTATATCGCAAAAATTCTTTAAATGAATATTCTTGTTAAAAAGTTACATTATTTTTTACAAAATTAATAATTTTATTTATATGATATATGTTGTGACATTAAAATGGAAAATAAGCAGAAATTAATAAAATTAAAAATACTTTGTAGAAACTACTCAATTGTTTTCATATGTCGGATGATATGCCAAAGAGATAAAGGTTTTAAACAATTTCTGACAAATGCTACTTACATCCAAATAAATTTTGTGAAATTAACACTTGCTGAAAATTCTTGCACGTGGCCCTGAACTCTCACGTAAAGATGGAATTCCGAAATAGAAGAAAATACTAGTGTACAAGTATATAGTGTGGGCCGATTGAAAACACAGAATTACAAGTTAGCCAACTAGTGAATTGTTTTAAGATAGAAAACCTATTCAGATAACTCAGCAACTAATTCAGCTAACCTTTTAAGATAGAAACAGCCGTGAAAATTCACAATAAATTACTGTTATGTTGTTAAAACTGTAACCATATTCAGAGGTAGTTGGAGGATAGTTAATAAATTTTGATTCAGATAATTTCCGTTTCATTGAACGAGGAACGTCCAAGACATAATCAAATGTGTCTACCCACAGATCTTAAATCATATTTTGGAGCTTTTCTATAAATGCGATTGTACTTAGTAACTCATGAGCAAACTCTTTTGCGACGATCTAATTGTTACGCTGAGTTTTGTGTTCCCGACCAATGAATTTTCCTTTCGACATAACCATTTATGTCTATGGTGGTTCGAAAACATCATAAGATCATTCCACGATGAAGACCGTCAACAATGAGTTATAAAGATGCAATTGAAAAGGGCAGCTCATACTGTTCGCCATACCCAATGAGAGAGCATTATAATATTTAGAAATGATGTGTTCAACATATTGCTTGACTGACCAAACACATTAATTTGGACAATCAAGTACAACACAAACACACAATACAAAATACAACATAGTCTCTTATGCAAGGAAGTTAAATGGATGCTCCTGAATCCAACACTTTCGGATATTGCTGTTAGAAATATGTTTTGTGTGAATCATTACATATTATTTTTGTATAATTCCAATAAAAATGTTTAAATTGTGTAAACATTTTTCATCCTACTTTAAATGAAAGCTAAAATAACCAAGGAGCATACCTGAAACTTCCAAAACATATGAAGCTCAATGTAATATTTTCAAAATGCGCAGGTACGCGAATGTACGATCTGACCTGTACATCTATGTGCTTGTCCAAAGTTCTCATTATTCCAAGACCTAGCAGGCACATGAATCACCCTTGCCATTGTTTCTTTGGTCATTGGTCAGTTTAATTTGGTCTGGGAATTCATTATACAATTCCACCTAAAATAATAGCATGTTTGTATATTACACTATCTAACAAATATGAAACTCATGCGAATATAAGAAGTAAAATTATTTATACGTAACTTACTTCACTTTCCTGAGCTAGAGCATTCTTTGCTATCGTCTGAAAGGCTTGTTCAACATTAATGGCCTCTTTAGCACTTGTTTCAAAGTATGGAATATTATTTTTAGACTGACACCATTGTTGTGCTCTCTTACTAGAAACCTGGAATTTGAAGAAATAAAAATTGAATACTATAATCATAGGAATAAATAATAGTAGTATTACATGAAATTATGCAATAACATATAGTATTTAAATCATCAAATTTAATCTAAATATCCTTACCGATTTGGATTCTAAATCAACTTTATTCCCAAGTACAACAAAGGGAAAGTTGTCTGGATCTCGAGGAGAAGACTGAATTAAGAATTCATCCCTCCATGAATCTAATGATTTGAAGCTACTTGGTGCAGAAACATCAAACACAAGAACACAACAGTCAGCGCCTCTATAAAAAGCTACACCTAAAGACTGAAACCTTTCTTGACCTGCTGTATCCCAAATCTACTCAAGAATGGAAAATGTTAACAAATAATTGATACAAAATGTAATATGCACAAGTAACATTCTATAAAGATTGTATATATTTACCTGCAAAGTAACTATCCTATCATCTACCATAACTTCTTTGGTCAGAAAATCGGCTCCTATGGTAGCTTTATATTGATTGCTAAATTTCTTGTTTACATATTGATTCATCAGAGAGGTTTTACCAACTCCAGAATCTCCCAGAATAATAACCTTAAGCAATACTTTCTTACGAGAAGCCATTGTGGACTAAAAATAAATAAAACTCTTATTTGCCACAAATTCTGTTAAACAATCATAAGAGAAGCAAACATATATTTATTTCTAATACTGTAGCCAATGCTTCATCGTAGAAATATTATATAAAGATAATGTTAAAATATATAGTCATGAATCAGAGTCATAGCCCCTATAATCAAACTCACATTGCACATTCAAATAACAGATAAGAACCAAATGCAAATAACACAATTAATGTATGTATTGGATGAATCATTATTGAACACAGAAATTTGCTTAATCAGTTTTACCAAGAAGAAGACATGAGAATCTGATCTATACTATGGAAGAAAAAAGCTCGACATTTCATAAAATGGTAATTACAACTGAAACATTTCGATGTCGAATAATTTCTACGCCGTTAGATAAATATCGTGTTAGAATACAACAGCTTCATGTGCACAAACACGGTGTAAAACGATTCGAGAGCTGGATAATGGTCAGAGTATTACAAATGCATGACTTTTTTCGTGAATCATTGAACGTAAATGGAAAAAGTAGTTCCCTTGTAATGACGTATGTACATTACTCGAGAAAAAATCATCGTACGAAGATGCTTCGAATACATTTTTTGGCGGTTAACGTCTACAATTATTCCTGCGATATTGTTATGAAAACAGAATGCACCACGAAAGTTTTATATGGGCTAAGTTGAAAGGATAACGCGACGTACGTGATCGAACAGAGACAAAATAGAATCCGTTTAACTGCGATGCTTGAAAACCTGTCAACATGCGATCTCGACAATTGAGATTTACTAGGACGATTAGATGAGAGCCCTTAAAAACGTACATGACGCTCATCGTGAAATATAGATGACAATTCATAGAAAAAGAAAATGTCAATTGTAATTTACGTTACCTTGATTTTGGTAGAAAACAGTGAGGGAAATTTTCCTGTATCAGCACTTCACACAAAGAAAATGGCGTGTTATGAAATCACGAGTATGACAACGATGTCGTCACCTGTTCCTCGCCACTGTTATCGACCGAGTACGATAACACTCGATTGTCGAAATCGATTTTCTTAGTCGATATACTTAGTTTCGATTAAAAGGGGAGCAACATTTGAAACTTACTTCATGTACTCCCGCTGTTTATTAAGTACAAATTTTATGCATTTATAGCATAAATAACTATGTAAAATATAGGTAAACAAAACCCTTAATGAAGAATAATCAAATTTTTTATATATTTTATTAGAGCTCCAATAAAACTTCGATTTCGATAGGATTTAACGAACACCATACCGAAACCGATGGTAATACATAACAGTTTTTTGGCCAGTCACAGAATGTTAACTCAGTTCGAAAAACATTAATTTTTCTTTTATTTTCTGACACATGGTGAAAGAAATATACATCCATACCTTTTTAAATATATTGAAAAAATAAAGGTAAACTATCGGGGTTTTATAAAAATATAACATTTTACAAAATACAGGACATGTACTATATGTGTATATAAGTTACTGTTAATCAAACACTATGTGGAAAACTAAAAGTGTAAATTCCACACGACAAAAACAATAAAAAAATAATTTTTTAATTTAAACGTTCAGAGTTTGTTATGTTAGACGTATAGCTTTAAACATTTAAATGGCATCTGAAATTTCCACTGTTACGAGTAATGTTCGTTCTGTTGTTGTCATAATTTTCTTGGTGTTAAATTAAACAAAATAATGGAATTACAAATTAAAGTTAAATCTCTTCTTTGACGGTCTAGTTTCAGTATGATCATCACTGTCAGTCTCCATATTATATCTCCTTTTCTTATGTGAATTACCGTTATACGATTTTCCCTGTGAAGTGGTCTCTGACTTATCCCGTGACTTCGGCATACTGGTCTCTTCGTCGGATGATACATCTTCTTTTATAGCAACTGTATCAAATTGATCTTGACTTCCCACTTGACAATGCCTGACTGCGGTGTATCCACTGAAGAATACATAAAGGAATAATCACACATACTACATGTAACATATCTGTTAACATACATTTCTTAAGAACATACTTATTTTTCCGATAAAGTTCATAAAAGCCTTTATTGTTATTTAATTCAGCCAATCTGAATAAAAACTTCTCATCGTGGCTGATTACAATTAGTTGAAAATTCTTCTGATGCTGTGATCGCAACCTGACAACCCTGTAATACAAACAGACGTTAAAACTGTAAGTATTCAATGAAATTGATTTCAATAATAATGCTTGGAACACACATGGCCAATGCACTAGCCAAACTATATGCATTTTCTTGATCTAAATTTGTTGTTGGTTCATCTAACGCCAGAATTCCGCAATCTTTACAGAAAGTTTCTGCTAAAGCTAGCCTTATAATTATGGATGCTAGAACCTGAAATGTGATGTTTATAAATTAACAAATTTACTACTTTTCAATAGCTAGATTGTTATAGAACAGAATTTACTTTTTGACCAGCACTACAACGACCTTTCATGTCAATTTCACGACCATGTTTTAGTTGAACCAGTTTATAATTAAATGTTCTTTTTGCAGTACCCACACCTTCGGTAGCATTCGTGCGAATTTCTATAGACGTTGTATCTGTTCCAGTGTATACGAGCTTCCACATTTCTTTCATAATTTTATTAATTGTTAACATACGCTCCTCGTGATATCTGATCATGGCAGTATCTAATACATTACTATATTCTTTTAAATTTAATATGGTTTCTTGTACTACCTGAGTTATATTAATACCATATTATCGAATAAATAATAGACATAAAATATATTGTCATAAACTAGGCAGTTGATACGTTACCACTAATTCAATGCACTTGGTCTTATATTGTTTTCGAGCTTGTTTATATATATCCGTGTCCAAATCTTTTGTATATTGATCAACTTGCCTTTCTAATTCTTCTTGATTACCCTTGGTCATGTTTTTCTAAACATATTTTGGAATTACACATGTATAAAATAACATTTGTTGTAGAATATAAGGAAGCATTGTTGTAGGCATTTCTAAACCAAGAAGAGTATATCTACTCACTACTTTGCTATAAAAAACAAGACAAATTACATGTTTGGCCAAAAAATGTCTACAATTCTGCAGTTCATTATAAATCATAATTTTTTATTATAATTATACTATTTTATTTCAACCTACATAATTCAACTATTTTTAAATAAACAACTATTCTAAATTTACTGAAAAATGTTACCTCCCGCAGCAGAGCTTCTTCTCGATCTTGCAAGCTTCTCCATTCTTCCCGTACTTGAGTATAATTTATAGTGGCCAGTTTGTCTCTTAAAATTGTACACTGTCGCTGTAAATTTTTAGTGGTTTCAGAAGCTTCGCGTAACAGAATGTTATCAGATAAATTCCTTTTCCGGAGATCCTGACGAGTAATGTCTTCTTTCAATTTATTTATCGTTATTTCGATATCGCTTTTTTCACTCTGAAGATCATTACTCGAGCTTTGATATTTTTGTATTTTGAGTTCAGACTGCTCCAAAGCTTCAGGAATATTGCGGAACACAAATGTATCGACATCATCTTGTACTTTTTGTAATTCAGATAAACGTCTGCTTCCTTCTGCCAATAATTTTCTATCAACTTCCTGTTTCTCCCAATTTTCTTTCTTCTTCTTTTCCAACTTCTCAATTCCTGAATTTAAGTTACTCTCCGCTGCAATCACTTTTTGCTTCAAAGCATCGACTGATTTCCCAAGCGAAACCTCCTTCAAGAATAATGTTTCCTGTTTTTCCTTTAACTGTTTCAATTTTTCCACACCTGAACGTATTCTTAATTGTTCTTCATGCAATGCGTTTAGCTCTTCCCGAGCGTTATGCGTTTTTTCATTGTGCGCATTTATCGCGGATTGTAAATTTTCAATGTCATCACGAATAGTTTTTGAAGACACATTCAACTCATCTCTTTGACGTTGAGCTTCTTGAAGACTACGTTCCGATTTAATACCTATATGTATAAAAATATTTGTTACAAAACATCCATAAAACTTCCTGTAAATAAAGTTGTTAATGTACCTGCGTTAAGCATGCGAGTTTGAAAACTATCAATGGTTTCTTTAAGTTTGGAAATTTCATCAATGTATCTGTCCCATAATATAACATCACCCATGATATTTTGCATCACTGTTAATCTCTTTTCGGGATCAGATTTCTTTTCTTTCAGGTCTGTTATGCACATTCGTAACTTTGTTAATTTGGCTTTAGATTTTTCTAAATTATTCCTACAAATTGTCGGATAAATTACTAAGAAGAGTTTTTAACAGAAGAGAAGCTGAAGTAGTTAGAAAATAAAAACATGTTTACTGTAACTTGTCCAACTCATTTTCTTGTAAGTGTATTATTTTTTCAACCACTGGTTTCAATTGTAACATCTTATCATATTTTTCTTGCTGCACTTTCAATTCTGCTTCACATTCTTTTAAACGATTTGGATGATTTTCCATTTCATTTTGCATTTCTTTTAATAAGTTCTCAACAGTTTGACGTTCGTCAAAGCCTCTGTGACATAAAGGACAACAAGGATTTGTTTCTTTCAGTTGTTTCATGTACTCCTTGTAAGCAACTCCTTGATGAGCATATATTCCCCTTTTGTCTTGTAAGTCTTTCACTTTCCTAGATTGTAATAACAAAGTTTCATCAAAGTTTTTGTAACTACAAATCAATGAAATCTTTGCCTGATCGCCTGAAAAATAAAAATTTATCATTAATGATTAATTTTTCTTTTAACACTTACAAATAGTAACTTTTAACTTACTCTCTATTTCTTTTTTTCTTTTCTGAAGTTCCTCTTCGGTATGCAACATTGTTGTTTGTACTGTTGTTTCATGATGTTCTTCTGTTTGCATTTCTCGTTTAATAGATTCAATTTGATTCGTCTAAAAAATTAATGAAGTTAGTAACATTAATGTGAACGATAAATTATAGACCTTTATATAATAACTTTTATTTTTAAGTACCAATTCTTTCTGAGCTCTATCTAACTTCTGTTTTAATTTCACTTGTGTTAATTCTTTAATATCCAATAAGTTTTTTATTGTTTCTTCATGTTTATCTTTCAGCTTTTGTAATTCTGTTTCTTTTGTTAGTAATGAAGATTTATGTAACTCTAATTCAGTTTGATGAGCACTTTGTTTTAACAATGAGGTTATTTCCTCATCAACAGTCTTTAAAAGTGCTTCTGTTTCATTTCTTGCTTCTATCTTAGAATTTACTTCTTGCCTTGCGGCATTTACATCCATAACTTCGCTCAATTGTTGAATTTTATTTTTTGCTACATCCATTTTAGCTTCTATAGAGTTCAACTTTTTTGCTGTAGCGCCAAGCTTAAAATGAAATAGAAATTAATTATACTAAGAAATACAATACATACCACATAGCAGTTGCATTATTACCTGCATGATCTCCAATTTTATTTGATTAATTTCATCCCTCGCCTCAACTACTTCATTTTCTTTCAAATTCTTTTCCGATTGTATTCTTGAATATTCACTGCGCAAAACATCTACTTCTTTTTGCAATTCCTTCTCCTCTCCTCCTCTTCTTACTCTATTGTCTTCCACATTAACCTCTAACTCTTGCAGTTTCTCTTGTAATCTTTTGAAAACAGCTAAAATTTCTGCAAAATAGAAAGATTATAAATGTAAGCTTAACATGAATGAGTATTTATTTTTCACTATTTAAAATATAGTTAAATTCAAACCTAGTTCAGACCCACTGGAATCTACAGTGTCAAGATTCCAAGCAGATAACGTCTCATTTAATATTTTATGGCGAAGAATAACTTTTCTTTCCTGATCTTTAATCTGTTGTTTCAAAGAACCACAGGTAACTCTTTCATCAGCTAATAAATTTGATATCTTGTATTCTTCTTTAGCAATATCCTTCAATCTTGTTTCCGACTAAATATTGTAAAAGTGGATGTGAATCAAAGTTCAAAAGATCATTATTAATTAAACAAAAAATATTATACCTTTCTTATTTCATGAGTTTTCCCATGTAATTTTTTATCGTATGATTCTATCTGTGCCAATAATTCTTTCATTGTTCCCTCAAACACTTCTTCTATACTATCTTGTAATCTTGTTAGTTGTTGTTTAGACAATTCATATTCTGTCCTTTTGTTCTCTGAAACAAAGTTGAACTTACAAACACACAAGTACAATTACAAAAAGTATTCTTATCAATATTATAAAAGAATTACTTTCATCAGCTTCTAAATTTTTGTAATCACTATCTTTTTTTGCCAGATTTCTAATTTTCTGACTTATGGGTTCTAGATCTCTGTCAATTTCTTCTATTTTTGCTTTAGAAGTTTCCAATCGCTTTTTATGATCTTCAAGTTTCTTTTCTTTGTCCATTACTTCAGAAACAACTTGTAGAGAAGTACGTTTTTGCTCTTTCAATAACTGTACCTTTTGGAGTAATTCTTTAATGTACTTCATAAGGCTCTCAAGGGCTTTATTAAATCTAGCACTATCAAAGATTTCATCAAACTTTTCTTTCAATTTTTTCCCATCATGAAATGGCCAATTGAGATCCTCTTGGTGACAAAATATAACATATTCCAAAATTGGTTTTGAAATACCCATTGCTAATGTGAGCTCTGTGTCAACATTACCGCATCGATTGGTGATTGATACCATCTCCTTTGAACCTTTATCAATTCTACTTAAGGCATTATCAAGAGTTTTGAATTTAAGTTTTCCACTTGCTTTTGAAGATTCTATTGTTCTGGATATAATGTAAATATTACCCTCTGTACCAACTATCTCAGCTTTTACAACACCTCGAACCTATAATACATTAAGGTGTTTATTAACTTTTAATCGTATTACAACAGTTGTTTACATTTTCCTTTACATAAATATGTAGTGCTTTCTATTAATACAATATGAAAAGTATGTAAAATAACAATAGATAATAATACCGAGGACATCCCTGTTAGAGAGGGATCATGGACAAAGAATTTTCCCTTGTCGGAGTTGGGTGGAAATTCGCCGCAAGTAGCAAACTTAAGGGCCTCAATAATTGTCGTTTTTCCAGTGCCATTTGGACCAAGAATAAGTGTTAGTGGTCGAGAAAATCGAATTGTAGCTTCGTCGGTGTCGTCACCAAAATTACGAATACCTCGTATGGAAAGTCTCCTTATACGTGACATCGTTTCAAACGTGTAAGCGCAGCTTTGATCATATCACAATAATATGCAACACTGCACAACAGAGATAATATATTGAGGACGAACATTTAATAGATACGAAATAAAGGTGGTACCTACATCTCGTTGAAATGAGTTAAGTTCAGTCACCGATGAGGTATCCTATTCGGTGGTTCAGATAAGATTGAATTATTCACTCTAACTTCAAAATGCTTCAAATCCGCGCGAATGAAGTTAATATGAGCTGCCATAAACTAACGTATACTATGAAAAGAAACAGCACAAATTGTTAAAGAACACTTTGCTGCATAGTCATAGACATATTGTAGTATATAGATACGTATATATGACGATATATATATAGATTCAAAGGATTCAAAGAATGTTTATCCGGGTGTGGAGTGTCTGAGACACAACCATTAAATTTGAACTTTAAACTCGCAATGAATATCTAAAAAGGGTAAATTTCATAATTTTCTAAATGAAAGCAAAGCGAATATGTCGATTTTCAATTTAACGACATGCAGAACAATACAGTTTCTATCTACATTCAAGAAATTTGAAAATGTATTATTGTCAGCTGTTACAATAAAAACACAAAGTCAATGTTACGGTCCTAATGGACAATCTGGTCAAATACCTAAAAGTGGTCCATGGAATGTATTATTTTTTGGCACAAACGAATTTGGAGCAGAAAGCTTAAAAGCTTTATATAATAAATAGTAAGAAATATTTATATTTCATATAAAATTAAGATCTCTGGGCTTGCTATTTATGATTTTAATGCTATCCAATGTTTTGTTTAGTGAGACTCAAGTTGTGCAACGATTGGAGGTAGTTACTCTGAATACAGGCAGAGAGGATGCAGTTATAAAATATGCAAAGGAGAAAGGAATTGTTATAAATAATTGGCCTCTTGAAACGAATATGTCCAACTTTCATATTGGTATAGTTGTTTCATTTGGTCGTTTAATTCCAACTAAGATTATAAAATTATTCCCACTGTAAATTATTTTCTATCTGCAATAATATGGAATTTATTACATCACATTGGTAAATTAATGTATTTTTGATATTGTTATATAGTGGTATGTTAAATGTCCATGGTAGTTTATTACCAAAATGGAGAGGAGCAGCACCAATAATTTATTCATTAATAAATGGAGATCATCAAACAGGAATAACAATAATGAAGATAAAGCCAAAGAAGTAAATATAACTTTTAACCTTATAAATTCCTAGTTCTACTTTAAGGGTTCACACCATCTTGACTAGAATGAAAGAAATGACATACATGTAGTTTGCTTCATATATAATTCTCACTTTGGCAGTACCTGAAAGCTGAACTACATACAAACTTCTAATTTTTTTTAGATATCTTACAATCTCTGCCATATGATGTACATATTCATTTTTACTATAATAACTTCAATAATTTTTATTTTACACTCAACCAGGAAACTTTGATTCATAATACAGGTCTTTCTTAGATGTTCAAGTGTCTTGATTTGGTGTTTTTCATTGCTTTTTAGCAAGTCTACTTGTTTAGCTACAGATCGAGTTTCAGGACTGATACTCAAGCTTGGGATATACATTATTTTGCAGTACTGACTGGATGGCATTGATTGAAAATACAAGCTAGTATGTATCATGTCATTTTACTTGTTTTCAATCCACTGAAGAATGATTTTAGAGTTGTCTTCCATATAAGAGCAATATATTCATTGTACTTTGAATGAATTGTCTTAAAAATGACAAAGTTACACTAGAACCATTTGCACAGCATATTTATGGATTAAAATTAAAATTTATGGAAAAAAATTGTTCAATTTTTGAAGTACTCAAGGTGGTGTACCCAGTAAGTAAGAAATACATTACTACAGGTCAGCATATTAACAATAATTTTCGACATTGCAGTAAAAAAATATATAATGTAAACTATAATTTTAGATTTGACACAGGAGAAATAGTCCTACAAAAACAAATTAATATAAGCGAGCATGAAACATTACCTGAGTTGTATACTAAATTGGCAAAACTTGGAGCAGATGCATTAACAGAAATATTTGAGGATCTATCACAAGCGTTGCAATTTACAAAGCCTCAAAATGAAGTAGACGCAACATATGGTAAACGCACTTGACTTTGATTGATTCAGTTAATTAATAAAACATAAGCTACAAATTTTTAAGTTGCATTATGTTTCTTAGCGCCAAAAATAACATCGAGCATAGCTTTAGTTAAATGGGATGAAATGTCTGCAAAAATTGTTTATAACTTACATCGTGCTCTGTTAGGATTATATCCATTAAGTACAAAATTTCAGGATAAAACAGTAAAATTACATGATATTACGATAGCTGAAGAATCGATTACAAGGAAACTTGACGGAGAAATGCCAGGTAAAAATATAGTTTTGCATAAGTTGCTTAATGCCGTGTGATAGGGTATTAAAGCATTATGGATAGAATATTTAGAATTTATTTTCTATACTTCATAAAAAACTGTATCTTTGCAGGAACAGTAATATATGATAGAATAAGTGATGCATTAATTATAAAGTGTGCAGGAAACAGTTGTATTTCTGTAAAGAAACTAATTATTCAAGGTAAATCTGTTATGAAGGCACGAGATTTTAATAATGGTTTCATAGCTGGAAAGAAAGAATCGAAAATATTTTTTTCGTAGTGAGTAACTAATTCTGAAATTTAATTTATTGAAATAAAATTGAATTATAATGGAATGTAATAAAACTAGTGTAAATATTTTAAGATACTGAAATTCATAACATATACCTAATTTTTCTGAGAAATAAACAATTGTTATACTTAACTTCTTTCTTACCTTTATAAACATACACGCACCCAGAATTCTTGAATCATGGACTACCTTAATATTTATAGAGACATAGAAACCATATCAAGTTAAGTAGAAAAATCAACTGAAAATAAATACTGAAAACTTAATGGAATACAAGAATTCTAAAATATATTTAAAAATAAAATTTACAGTACATATTTTCAGGAGGTTTTTTGTTTTGTTTGACGAGGAATTGTATCTATATTCTTTATATTTTACAAAAAACATAATGACATTCAATGTCTTAATTTATTTAAACGTAGAATTATAGCTGCAGACATAAAATTGTTGATATTAAGTCTCAGTTTCAGAGGCCTGAAATAAAAGAAATATTTTTACTATTATAGATTCTTTCTTTTATTTAATTATTTTAGCATCAATATATATGCCTAGTGACAATTTCCGATCAAAGACAAAATTAACTATAAATAAGTTTTAAAGCTAATTGTTACTTTGGCCTGCCTCAAAATTATAGGAAGTGTAGTTGTATTATCCATCTTTTACGAAGAATTGTTCCCATTTTCTTATAAAAGTGAGATTTTAATTATTTTTTTTTCGTATTAATAACTAATTGCCTTTCGATATTTCGTAAATGGAACGTTGAATTCGATAATTCAATAAATAAAGATGGCACAGCTCTTACTGAAAATAAGTAGTTAATGTTAGCAACTAGTTATTAATAAGATTGTTCGTTCTACGGTTAAGATTATTTCGAGAACTGGTGATTTCCATGTGCATTAACATTAAAAGTACTTTTATATTTTGTCATGCATTCGTTGTTATCGAATACTGACGTTCACGCGTGTAAACTCGTATCTTACAGATGAACACTATTTGCAATTGCATATCTTTTTGTTACGACCAAATAAAAAGTACCTTTCTTTAATTGTGCAATGGATGCAAATAATAAATAATATTTAACTTACACTAGGATCGCAGTCTGCACAATGCCACGAATAGCCTCTTCTTTTGGGCGACTTTTTAACTGGCGGATCGAGACAGGTGAAGTGGTAGCATTTTTTACATTCATCACACCTGAGATGTGAAAAGTAGTAATGTCATGATTTTAGAACATACTTAAAAGTTCAATGTATGATATGTTTGTGCAAACTAACATGACAAGATTTTGACTGGTGCCAGGCATATCACAGACATTACAATGGGTTAAAAGGTCTGTGTCTTTCCCTCTTTTTCCGTTTCCCGTGGATGCTCTATTACTTGTACTATTAGTAGTTGCGTTTGTCGTAACAGGCGTAGGTGTTGGAACTAGAGGTGGTGCAGGTGGTACAGGTGGTGCAGGTGGGGGTGGTAGTTTAGGTGGCGGCGGAGATGTGATTTCAGTACTGGTCGATGTGGCAACAAACAACATTTGTGGACTTGATTCAGAAGCTGCTTCTCCCTCTGGTCTTGGAATCGGTTTTATCTATTGAAAAAACGAAGTAACAGTTATTCATTTTATATTTCAAATGAAAGGAGTTTAAAAGATAATATCAGTAATACAACAGAATAATTAAAAAGTATACCTTTATAGTTATTCTTCTATGAACTTCTGGTTGACTTTGTCCTTCTGGATTTTCCACATCGAGACTTTTCCTTTTATGCTTCCGTTTTCTTTGTTTTATTCCCGTAATTGGATCTGGAGTGTACCTTTTGTGCTTCTCCCTGGTAAAGGGAAAACAGATTTTATATCTTTTATTCGTGTACAAAATCGCGTAACGAACCTTCTCCTCTTCTTTGCACTCCTTTGTGAAACAGACTCTGTACCATCTGCTGAAGCGACCATATACTCTGGTGATCCTTCCCTCGTTGGTATTGTCACATTATTAATAGATTGCTGATTGTATACTAGTTCTCCTGATTGAACGGGAGTTGAAGATAGAGGTTGTGGCCCCACTGGTTTTATAGTTACCTGTATATATTTAAAAACATAATATTGTATTGCGTACATTACAATAATGAAAAGAGAATGCTATACTAAGCGGTAATTACCTTTGGTGTTGTAGGTGTATCAGGAGCGGTGACATTTGTTACACTACTAAGGTTACCGGAAGAATTTTTCGAGGTGCTTGGCGTCGTTGGTGTTGTAGGCGCTTGCATCTCTTGCGGTGGTGTTGGTGTTGATGTTAAGTTAGAATCATCCTTACAATGTCTAAGTTTACGTGGGGCTGATGTATCGACACGTTCCACCTCTGATCCAGAAGATTCTTTATCACATTCCGAACACTGCCTGTGTTAAACAATGAATTATACACATTTAAGCATAATGCAAAAATATTTCCACAAAAGCATTAGAAGTATACACAATATTATTAATATACATACCATCCCATGAGTTTTGTTTTTTTGGGCATACGTGACAGAGGTGGACTAAGACAAGATAAATGGTAATGAAGATGACACGTGTCGCATTTTGCAAGAAGATGCTGGTTCGTAGATCTTCTACATATCCCACATTGATGCCTTAATGTCAGTTCACCTTTATGATTCTGATCTTGTGCCTGACTACTTAACACCCTACCTTCGCGTATTCCTTCTATTCCTTTACCAACTGGTAGAGGAAAGCCAACGCCCATTTTTAAGGCAGCTGCAGTCGGTACGCCTAAACCTGTGCCTATTAAAAAGTATGATACATTCGTATGTTATAAGTACATAATACTGTAACTTTAGCTCTACCTAGAGTTGGTGTTATCCTTGGCTTTGACAAGTCAGATATTTGCGGTAAAGATTTGGCATAACCGCTATTTTGCAGGACTTGATGATACATTTCAATCTTCTCTTTTAATGTTACATTAACGCGAATTTGTTCCTCGTTGTCTTTCATCACCTCGTCATACTTTCTGTCTAACCTTTGCTGTTCATTCAGTAATTGCGAATTGACATCAAGAAGCTCTTGCAGCCTTCTTTTCATAGACGTTACTCGCAAATTACGGTCTAAATAATAACCGATAAATTCTACACTGAAAGCAGGCGGTATATGCCATTTTTTCCTAACATCGACTAAAGCTACCAGTTGTGCTTCCTGTGCTTCTAATGCAGCTGTATCAACGCCCATGAGTTCTGCTTTTCTAGCCAATTGTCGACAAGCAGAAGCGGATGTTGTTAATAACCGAGGCATTTTCTGGGTTGGCACTGAAAGTAAAGCAGATATTTTTTATTAGATTTGACAACATTCTTATTATATTTTATGTAAATGACTTACCCCATGGCGGTGGTCGAGACGCTTTATGAGCCAAATATTTATGTCTATGTTTTGCTAATTTTCTTTGAATTCTACGCTGTTCTTCAGTATCTAAGTGGTTAGGTTGTTTTAATAACTGTTGTCGATACTGAGCACGTAATTGCAGAGCTAACCAATTGCGTCTACGTCTACGGACGAGAGTTTTATCGGAATGAAGTTTACAGTGTGCATAGAATGGATCGGCTTGATCAACTTCTTCGCTATGAGCTTCAGATAATAAACCTTCTCTTTGTGCGCTATAACAGAAACAACATTGTACTTTTAATTTTTTAATCAATATTTCGTTAAATGCTATACATATATGTGAAATGACGTGTCTTACCAAGTAACGTGAAAATATGTGTGACACATTCCTGCATCACATTCTATACATACACCAGTTCGAGCAAAACGCGCATCTTCGCATAAAGAGCACTGCTTTGCCCCCCATTTGCTATATGCCATTTCGAAAAGTGTTACACTTGATAAACGATCGACCTAGGGTAATTATGAACAGATATAAAGATAAATATTTTAAAATGTTCTTGCTTTATGTATAACTGAAATAAAAACCTTCCATACTTCTCCAAAAGCAACACCGGGTACATAAAGTGCACATACTAAATGAACCCATTTGCCTACATCAGTCTCTTTAAAAATTCCACCCTTGTTTGGACAGAGTTCACAAGAAGGATCCTCAATGCCTGCACTGCAAGCTTCACAAAACCATGGTGCTGACTGACATAAAGAATCAGTACTTGAAAAACTTTCTACATCAGACACACCATAGCATCCTAAAATACAACTTTAATATTAAATTGCCTCTATGTCTGATAACAGGAATGAACACTACTTTGAAGGTACATAGGAAGTAGAATTCATGGTTTACATTCTTACCTTCATGTACACTAACACCACATCCATCGCATTCAACGATTTCATTAATATCATCGCTTCTATCTCCTAAGCAACCACAACAAATTAACATTTTACTTAATTTGTCTTCTAGAGGGCCTCCTCTTAATGCTTGTTGGCGAGCTTGTTCAATTACATCCCCCACTGTCAAATTAGGATTTTCTTTTCTATTGAGTAATGGATCTTCCAAGGAATCATCAGATTCCTCAGACACATCTTCCTCCTCTTTGATGTACATGTAAAATTACTTTATTAGCTCCACAAAAAACATACTAATTACTCAATAAAATTATTGTTTAATTTTACCTTTTCCAATATCGTTGGAGTCCTCTGAATCATCATCAGATTCCTCACAATGATCCTCAATCCTAAAGTCACTGTCATCAGAACTTTCACCTAAATCAAAGTCAAGCAAAGGTGTAGTTCCTATAGGCTTGACTCTCCTCTTCTTTGGGTCTCTTTCAACTGAAAATGAATGTAAGTTAAAGTTTTTTATTTGTATGATATATTAAAAGTGTATTAAGGAGAATATGTAGGCTGATGAAACATTTTATAATATACAATACACTTGCCCAGAAGTGCACATATTACTAAAAATGTATTAAAAAAAAATTAATGTTAGGTTATGTAAGTGTTTCATTTATAATAAATACATACAGAAGCTTGTCATATTACTCTTGTAATGACACTTCTATTTAATTTCGATGGGGTTATTTTGTACTTTCTTAGTTACTCTCGCTTAATTTCCGATCAGTGGTTCTGACACTTCGTGCGTAGCTATATAGATCTTGAATGTCTCCCACTACTCGCCGAAGTCAACGAGTCGTTGCTTTGTAAAACACTGACATACGCGTAACATACAATGCCGGCTATATGAATTAGGTTAATTTTATGTACACTGTACTTATCGTATTATGTATGCGTCACATAAAGGACTTACTAAGCGATCAAATGCTTTCTGAATTAAGTTTCTTGAAAATTAACTAACCAGTTAATACACAATTTTTTATAGCAATTTATAAATTTGTTCGGATAATTTTAATAACATTTGATGTTATTGTAAAAGCTTGATAGAAATATATAAAACATATTTTGTATATACTTGTTAATAAATCGTAATTTTTATTTTTTAGAACTATGAGCAGTGTTCTCTTCAAAACCTGATACATAATTGGAACACAAGAATATATCGTAAAATACGATGTATTAATGCAATACTTGCATATTTTCAACTATGTAAACAAATCGTGGTGACTAATTCATTAATTTACATTTTTAAATATATTTAATATTAACTTAAGTGGGCTGAAAACTTATTCATATGTTACACATTACTTTTCCTAACTAGCAATGGAAAATATTATATTACGTTTCAGAATATAACATTTTCAACTCACTCATTGTTTTGTATAAAAATCCTACGTCATCGTCCTGAGACATTATCCACTGGTAAAGATTTTCTTGAGTTTACAATAAAAAATTTTTGATACTTCTTTAAATGTATTCTCTTTACTTTACAGAAATTTTAAAAAATTTCACTGCACACACGAACGACACAATATACACGCTATGTCGTATAAATATGCATGAAATTTTTAAATATCCAGCTACCCAGTTACAGAAATATAGAAGAAACTTCCTTTGCTAGTATTATCCTTCTGACGCCGTCGTGTTCTGCTCGAATCAGTAACAAATCGCCATATTGAATCTATCAAAATCCTTTAGCGGGAAGTACAACCGATATTTACCAAATTATTTATTCATAAAATAAAATTATGTTGTGTACATTTTTAAAGTGGACAATAGATTTTAAAATGTTACTGTGTACTTTATATTTTGTTTTAACTTATTCTAATATCTACAGCATATTGTCTCGTCATAATCATAGAATCCTTTGAAGTTATGCGATAAGACAACGCGTATGTAAAATTAAAAATGTATTTTTTTTACAAAGTAAATATTTAATCTTTCTAAATTTGACTAATATAGATAATGTATACTACATGATCGAGGATCATTGAAAAGATGAAGGAATGGGAGCTGTAGTTATAAGGTACAGCATACTTACGAATAGAACAAAGAAAAAGAATAAAAGTTTCCATACATGTAGTATAATATACTATACTATTTACATACTTTAATGACAGCAATAGTGAAATAAAATGGAATGCAAGGATAAAATAACGATCTTGTTCTGTCATCAATTACGTACGTAGATGACCTTTTCATTTTTCATGTTTCAATTTGTTTCAACATGTCTCAACGGTTTCAACTTCTTCCATATTTTCCGAACATCGCTTGTGACTGTTTGTGACTCTCTTTACAACTTAGATCTGGTGAAAAAATAAAACGATTTGTTCAAATATATTAAAAAGCAATTACAATAATTGGTTAAAAGAAGTAATATAACATAAATTAATTGAAATACATTTTTTTTTTTATCTTATGCGAATCTCATTAAATAAAACTTATAAAATGATAATCAAATAATCACGAAGTAAGTAATTATGATCAAATTACAATGCATTTTATTGTAACTTTCGGATTTTTAATTCCGGTAAGAGTCGATGCAAAGATCGACAGAGATGAACGTGCGGGTAAGGGTAAGATTAAAAAGAAGAGAGAACAGAGTAAGAAGTTAACAATAATTAAGAATACATCAGAAATTGTGGAATCTAAAAAAAATGTTATAACTGTTGGGGAAGTATTAGCGGAAATACACGTTGAATACGAACTACTGCCAGGTTATACTTTTAAATTTGACTGCCGTTGTTGGGAGATGGCTTCGAAGGTACACGATTTTATATGTTATTATAAAATTATAATTTTGTATGTTTTATTTGTCAATTCCTTGATTTCAATCACTCTGAAACCGCAGATTCTTTTAGTAATCTTAAATAATATTGTATTATTGGTTGTAAATCACATGATGGTCAATTTTTGTTAATCAAGATAACTTTCTTATACTGACCCTCATTGTGTAGATTTATATTGAAAATGATGATTGGTGTTTAAGGCCCATATTATGTCCAAATCAAGAAAATAATGTTTGGGTCATATTTTCTGTTCATCATATAGTTCATTTAAATGAAATACACTTAGAGAAGTTCTTTAATTATCTTATTACTTACCACATTTTCTCTGGAAGGAATAAATTCTATGAAAGGTCAGTTAAAAGTTACAAACACAACATTTTTGAAGTGTATTTATTAGTTTTACACAATCTCGATTACAAATTATAAATAAAATGTTGTATTAGGTATAAGTCTTACTATATTCATTTATTAAATATGTATGTGACAAAGTTATTAATTAACATTAAATATTATGTAGGACCAAAAGAGATAAAGTAAGACAGTTTTATATAGATGGCAAATCAATGAACATTGAACAAAATGTTTTTCTTGAAATATATTCTTCTGAATTGTATAAGTCTGATTCCACTATTAAATTAAAATCAGAACCAACAGTAGTCAAATATGAAACTGATGAATTCAGCATTACATCATATGTTGATGCAATACCAGGTATCAACAGATTTTAAGATTTAAACAATTTTATTAGGGTACTGCATTCTAAATATTATATTATAATTACTGCACTTAAAAACAAAATAAATATTTATAGTTGTTTTAATTTTATTAGACATCAGACATCAATATAAGTTTTGGAAAATGTTAAAAAAACAACGGTTTCCATCTGAATCTGTGGAAATTGATTTTATTCCATCAACTGACGTTAAGACAAATTTTAAATTAAAAAATCAAAAGACAGTAAAAAGACCAAAGAAGGAGAAATCAAAACGGGAGACTGTTCAAAAAATGTCTCTACCAGCAAATACTTTGTTTTCTGGTAAATTGAATTTTTAATTCTCCAAATAAAATGATGTCAATCACAGGCATTCTTATTATACTTTATACATTATCTTGTATTATCCTAGGTTTCACAAACACTTTAATTTTCAGATATGGGTACAATTACTTGTTACACAAGAACATCACAAATACCAAACATTACATCTTCTTTGATTTACACACAGTGTAATGATATTTTATCCAATAAAGGATTACGAAGAAAACTAAATCCTATATCTATTAAGTTAGAACAAATGTCAAATTTTCCATACGATATAGTAATCAAAAGTGGATTTAATTATCTCTATGCAAAAATTATGTTTGTTGATCAAACAATTATGACACCATATTATATTCCTACTAGAACAATATATTTTGAGTTCATGAAATGCTTTCTCAATGAGGAATTTCAAGCAACAGAGTTGATCAGCTTCCTTGGAACAAAACTTCTTACTGTTGAAGTAATAATTATTTTTCTTCTTATAGATTATGCATAATTAATTAATTAATTGATACTATAAATTAGATAATTGGCATAAGGAGGAAAAATGTAGCCAAGCCACTAGTTTCTGTATCCCAGAAGCCAGGAACAAAGAAATCAGTGAAAGAACCAGATACACATGAAAAAGAGGATGTTTTACTTTGCTTTGCATCATTTGATGTGTCTGATCTTTTGAGAGGCTTATGGGAAGTTAGATTAATAGGTAGTGTATCTCAGCCTAACAATATGCATTGTGTTAGTATCAATGACAACAATGCTGAAAATGATCAGAAAAATTCTCCACTCACCAATGATATTCTGACATTGTTTGGAACTACTATAAAGATCAAAGTTCATGTAGCATGTGATCTACATGTGGTACATAACATGGTTCTTCGCCATTTTCATACATTTAATAGAATTTTCTTAATTTTACATGAGTATGAGTTAGCTAATAGTATTTTGGCAGATGTATGTTCCCACAATTGCAGTTTATTTCGTAATCTTCCATCTTTGAATGATGGTAGTGACTTAAAGGTACAGTACATTATTAAATTTCAAATTAATTCAAACCAAACTTAATATAATTTTTTGTTATTGCATTCAAATGATTATGAAAGGTATTCAAAAATTACAGAACCAGTAACATTAATGAAAACAATTTATGATGCAGGTAGAAGAAGCAACAAAAAACATTTTGACTGGCTTTGCTATTGATGCTAATGATCAATATTATATTTTTCTTGAGGGTTTAGCTAATGGATACTTGTTAAAAATTTGGGAGAAGATAGCCAAGCTTTCAAATGAAGAAGGCTATGTTTTTTATAACAGCACTTGTGTATTTCTCACAAGACTATATACAGATTTCATGCCTTTAGGTGGATTTCTTACACTTAAGCTAAGGTGAAATGAAAGTAATGATTATTTATGAATGTGATATGATTTTTATATTTATTAATCATTGTTAAAGTGAATCCTTGGAGACCGAACTCCTACATCATGGTTTATACATTGGTAAAACAGGAAAAACTTTCCGAGCCAATGTATTGAGAACAATAGGTTTGATGAAACTAACTTCAACTATGACATCTCTATCTCAGAAATGTTTATTACCAAATACAACTGCTGTAAAATATTTATTTCATGAAATTGGTAAACACTATTTTGAAAATTTTGCATTGAAAAGTGAAGAATAATTGTGAAGTAAGTAAATGAGTGGATTGCATACAGCTAATACAGACCTTTTTCAAGATGATATAGCAAACTTTTAGTTATTAAGTAACGTTTTATTACAACGAGATAACCTCGTCACCAATGATTAAGATTATGTATATTTAAAATATAATTAAAATACACGAACTCATTAGCCAATGTATAAAAGAGTATACACTTTGTATATTCACTAATAGAGATTAAAAATTTGAATATAAAACGCTTATGTAAAAATTACTCTTCTATTGTCTCTGACTCTGCGTCTATAAAATGGAGTTTGCGCGTTGAAGTCGGGATACAATTGGTTTAAATCTCTTGGTTTCCTTTAAGTTCTGTATTGCATGTACCATTCACAAACTTATAATAAGAGCTTTACAAATTTTTGCATAATAAATAGACGAAATCTATTATTATATTTTACTGTAAGATGGTACGTTGAAATTAAATAATTTTTCCGACTATGAAACAGAATACAGTTTGCACTATGTTTTTAACAGAAAGCGTCGCTGATGTGTCGTCAACGATATAATAACGAATGTCATCCCAGTGTCGCAGCTCTTAACGTTTTTTTCGTCTCGGCCTCGACGCAGTTCCAGGAAAGGTTTAATTTATGCCTAAATTATGATGACGATTATTACTACAATTATAGATTGTAGATTGTATACACTGATGTACGACCAAATTGGAGAAAACTGTCAAGAAATCCTCGGTAGTATAGTGGTCAGTATCCCCGCCTGTCACGCGGGAGACCGGGGTTCGATTCCCCGCCGGGGAGGATTTCTTTTTGATTCTTCCAACTTTTTCTGGTTTCTCTTTTTGTTTGTAATATATTCGTAATAAATGAGTCGGCACAGTGGTATTATAACATATTATTACAGATGATAATTGTATGCCGCCAAACAGAGGTAGACAAAGTGCAGCGACGTCATTGTGAAGACTTTATGAAGTTTTGAAGACGAGGTGGGAGATTTGCAAAATACAACAGAGGAAATTATTTGCCATAGTTGAATTAACATGATTCTAGAAATATAAATGTAATACTGAAGTCTATGTTTCATCAAGTTAGACAAATATTATGAATTGTATATTATTTCATAATAATTTTAATAAAAGGCAATGAAGAGGAAAGTTTGTATTGTTTACTAAACTTATTAGTATTTTGATTCAAATTCCTATTCCGGAAATTATATAGTAGCGTAATCCGTCGGTGATCTGGCGAACCACGCTTAAGAAATTTTGTAATTAGTTTATTGACAGATGAGAATATGAACATGATTAAATCATATATTAATCATATATCTCGTCTGTGGTCTGAGGCACAAGAATAGACTTTGTATCACTGACAAAACTATCGCCTGTCACTCAAGAAATCTATACTACCGGTATCTTAGACTCTGATTTTAACGGACTCTACGTAATAGGAATGTTGAATTCGGGAGTTTATTCTAGAGATCTCGATTACACTTGTACACGTGTAATTAATATACCTGTGTTTCACTCCGTGTATTTTTTAATACACGTTCAAAAGCATGAACGCTAGTTTCTTTCACCCAACTCAAGCTCATCTAGTCAAACTTCAACAGCATTGCCAGGTCTGTGTTTTCTTTATTTTCTCCATAAAGAAAAGCTTTTATCTCTTATGTAATTGGCAATATTTGTCTGATATATTTTAAACATTGGCGCCATTATCTAATCGAGGGTCGTATTTATCATAGATGGCGTTTAGGAAAGCATCAGCAGTATCGGTTTCAAAACTTCGAGAAGGTGGCAGCAGAATTAATGTT
Source organism: Dufourea novaeangliae (assembly GCF_001272555.1). Classification (NCBI taxonomy): domain Eukaryota; kingdom Metazoa; phylum Arthropoda; class Insecta; order Hymenoptera; family Halictidae; genus Dufourea; species Dufourea novaeangliae. The sequence goes on along the minus strand of NW_015373918.1, from coordinate 2,037,988 downwards.
TTCCATTTAAAATAAATTGGAATAACAAATTTTCGGTAATATACTGGGATAAATACGCGGTTGAATTTCTTTATTAATTGGAGAGTGAATTGGAATGTGAGTTTCCGAAAAATGGTTAACCAGGGGCACAAAACGTATGGCTGTGGAATTGTTTATAACCAAGGGACATCTGCGAAATTGTTCTTTGGCCTCGGTTTTCCTATTTTATGAGGGTCGTTTTCCGCTGAGTTAATCTCGGATGCACATAACAATAATGTTATTCCGAAATATAATACATATAGTGGTCAATATTCTATTTCGTTGAAACAAGAAATGGAATGGGGAAGGGAGGGGGAACTACGTGCATCAACCGATTCACCAATCACGACCCCCCTAAGATAACCGAATTCACCTATCGTGACCAGTCAGAGACAGTCTAAGGGTCATTCGTCTTGGGGAAGTTGAAGTGATTAGACGTAAAGTGACCTCGCTCGTGTCGAAGTACGTAATCTTTACCTTTCATTTCTAATCATTTGTACCTTTTGTACCGGTACCTTCGTTAGCATTTTATTGTTATTTTTGTTTAATATTTATTCAATTCGGTGTAAATAATCGTAAATTAACTCAGAATTGCGGGATAAAGTGAACTGGTTTTCACGACTTCCGTTATCCCTCCGATACCAATTAGTATTTACGCAGTTTTTGTTCAGTTTGCAATCTTTGGCGACACTTTTCGAGTCAATTATTGTTCCGTTTCGACTCAGCCATTGTTAATTTAGTATACTTACTTGTTATTAACGTTGCTGGAAAGGACGCGCCACCGATGCCATGACAGTGGACCCTCCCATTAGACGCAATTTGGCGGGAAATTGGTGAATTCTGGTAATGTATTATTATACTAAATAAGTTACACTCCAATGCATAGTTTCACTTTATTGTATTTTCATTGTTTTTCCCGTAAGCATGATCGTGATTTCGTGATTAATTGTTCTAAAATCGAACAAGAATTCTATCAAAAAATATTGCACATTCAAATGCATAATTGATGCATTCAATATGGCTTCCTTGACAGTTCGAAATTTTAAACGATAATACTTCCAGACATTCAAATTGCAAACACTCATACTTTACTGCATCCCGGTCGCGAAATTGTGTCAATTTTAATAATTTTACGATTTTTTATCTTTATGTAGTCGTCCTATTTGTATTTATATACGGTTTCGGATGTAAGTCTAATTATATACAAGCTGCGTAGTTTATCATGCTTACCGAAGCTTAAGTAAATAACGACACTTTAGTACTAGCAATGATTTTTTGAATATTTATAAACTTCGAGACGTGGTTTAGACAAAAAGAACACAATACATTTTCAATATATTTAATAATATTTATTGAAGAACATAATTTCCATCGTTTAATCACCCTTATAATGGCAAAAAGAGGTAGCCATATATGTTTCAAACGAACACGTTCAAACTGGTTCAAACATTTTGAAATTTGAAATGACATTATCGGACAGAACTTTTCGGTAGACCTAACCTACGTTTTCGTAGTTAAACTCACATTGCATATGTATTTACGCTCATATTTATCATTGCATAGGCAGTATTTTCTAAATAAACATTTGGTAGAATATATAAATAAAAAGGATAGGCCGATCTACATGTGCCGTAATATAGTTCTTTTTCTACATTTTTTCAGATTCTTCGTTGGCTGCGCGTCAGGCAGTCGAGTCGAGGCAGTGTTTGTTTACATCGTAGAAGTTTTTTCTGTTTATGCGGAGCGAACTGGCTCCGAGTAGAATCTCACCGGAGATGTTAGGTCCTCATGAAACTAGAGCCAGTGTTTGTTGCATATTATCAATTACTTTCAGAGTGTCGGGACACTTTGCTTTTTGAGTCGTGAAACTAAAGTCACTTTTTTCGCCGGCTGGAATCTTCGGTCGCGATAGTCTTTTAATTTAATATTTTTCTATTTGAAAGTGCTCGTTCGCGATGGTAGATTCAGTGCATCATCGAAAAGGATGTTTTTGGGCGAAGCTCTTCTAATAGAGATCGTAAGTACCTTTATATTTTATTACTTACACAGTTCAAGTGAAACAGCCAGAATTTTGAGAAGAGGCTATAACGAGTTTTGTTCCTTTTTTTCAGATTAATCAGATGCTGCATAAACAAACACTGCAGAGGATGTTCTTGGGCGAAGCTGCACCATTTTTCAAGATTCGTCGAGAGAGAATATTAAAGGGAGCTCTTCAGTCATCGGGTGAGTGAATGTTTTTATTCCTCCAGTCCCCAATCATGTCGTAGGACGATTGGTCCGAAACGGCACGGGCGACTGGTTGTATACGTTCTTTCGGCGAGTACAGTGAAAACGGGTATGCAATCGTACGATTGCATATCCGCGAGTAATATATGATCTGTTATGTTTCTTAGTTAGGTTAAGGTCTTCTTGTACGCCGCGTTTATTATTAGTAACATAATTCATAACTATTTTGTATTAAAAGAGTATGAGTTGAATATTTAATGTTCGGCTTAAAGGCGAACATCATACAGATGAAATCACATTGGTTATGATGTACTTTCTTTAAGTGTTCAATTTAACATGAGATATTAATCTTGGATATTTCAATAGAGATCATTCTATTGTTTAAATAGTTGTTATTTTTTTATTAATTGAGTATATATTGAGAACGTGGTAGTATGTTATTTTAATACAGTCGTTTGGTATCATTTATGAATGTAGAACGAAATACGATCTACGTAAGGAAAATTGCAGAACATAGAAAATACAATATATTCACAATGGTCTATAAATAAAGGTCAGCTGATTAAAAGAATAATAATCAACTTGTTAACGTGTGAAATAAATGTCAACCGTAGATTTGAATATAGAGTAGAAAGAACAGAAACCACACCGGTATGTTTAAAATAGAGGGGAAAACGTGGTGGTGCCTTCTTTGATAGGCATGTTATAGCAGTTAGCGCAATACCACGAGACGCGACAGCACGTTTCAATCCTGGAACCAGTGTCGCGAGACACAAAGGTATCATTCGTATTTGCAAGTTCCATGAAATAATGGAACACGTGTACTGGGAATCGCGATAAAGTATCGGTGCATAAAAAGAAGACGTATTAAGTTATGTCACCTGTGCATCGATATGCACGACCTAGTGAAAAACCGCGTGTTATGGAACAATTTAACACGTTGTGCATGTATGACCATTGAACAGTGCATTGTGATTTCCAGTTATCGTGGCCGGTGTTTTCGTTGCCAATGGCAAAGAACGCATACGGTTGCGTACACGGGTAGAGTACCGAGACGTACTGGCGTGTACTCACGTCCACTTTAATGGAGTGTGAGCGTTAAATGCAGGGAAGTTACTACTGTGTTTCACCAGTATGTATAGTGTTCCACAAACATATTTGTATGGTCGACGTATATACTCAGAAGGAATGAGTATTTATATTCTGTCCTTTAAAAAAAGGCAGGCCCAGAGGTGTCCATCTACTCTTGCGAGCAGTATTGTTTCCCTCCGGAGGTACCCTGACTATGGGACTTGGATTGACTCGCTCGAGTCAATCTGAGGTCGGTAGTCGGGGAAACCTATGAGGGGAAGCTTGTAATTGCTTGTAGCTCGTGGGCGGCATTTGGATACCTTTGGTATTAGAGTTAATTTTTATGATAATTAGTATTTAATAAAATTTTATTTCACCCATTGGTCTGTTAATTATTATTTTCAACAGTTATACCGTCATTTTTAGACAAATAATTAAATGAATATAACTTAAATTTATTTACTATTTGAATACAGTATATAATATATCAGTTTACTTAAGAATATGCAATTCTACATTAACAGTTTGTACTGAATTATATCAGAAATACGTACTACCACGTTGCTCTAAGACATAAATAAAAATGAAGTAGTGTATTTTGAAACACTGAAAAAAATGATATTACAGATCATGTACAAGAAGGCGTTTCGCGACGGGTAGATTTCTGCGTCAAAGTGACATGTTTGTTACACTTATGTTATGTCTTATATTGACTTTGACGACGGGATCGCCCGAGGGTTATTCAATACGTAGAGTCATTTATCTAATTGCAGAGTCTTGCTTAGAGTCTTAATAACTAAATTCTACAATATTAATAAATAGTCAATCTTTGATTTTCAATTTTTATTAATACAAAGTCGAGTCACTTTTATTGCAAAATGAAATGAAAAAGAATAAAAGAGAAGTAGCCCGTTAGAAGAGCAAAAAGTAATAATTATTTTAGTTAGGATTTTCAGGATAATTATTCCGTGTTCGTTGCTCGAACCCTTTCACGTGCCCAGGTGCTACTTGGTTGGGCGAGAGCAACGGGGAACGATGACTTGATTTCATATAATAATAACATGTCTATGCGACTGGCAATGCGTTAGCTTACCGTGCACGACGTATTTTCCACTTATGTGTGTGTGTGTGATTAGGCAGTGGAATTGCGTCGTTTAGATTTCTATCCATTAACATTTCATCTGTAATTGTTCCATGGAACAATTTCGCACAATTTCCGGTATCGGTCGTACATATTCCTTTGCTTTATACAATGTTTATAATAAAATTTCCATGGAATATGTAGCGGTTTATAGTATCTCGCTATCAGACGAGAAAATTATCGCGTAATCGATATAAAGTGTACCAAGTATACGTATATTGCTTAAACAATTTTTCTATTCTCGCAATGGATGCTAGCCTTTGTCAGTCGATTTCAGGAAAATGGTACGTACATTAGAGTGTGCAAGTTGAATATCACGTTCGGGTGTCGGAGGCGTCCCGGGACGTCCTCTCTAGGTGTCCGATTGATTTGCACCTGGGCGCATGCTTGAGAACCGTGGAGTGTTGTGTGTTGGTGAGAATCTGTCTTTTGCCAAATTCTTTTTAAATATAGGGCTAGGTAGGCAGGTAGCATACTTTCTGGTGTGTGAATGTGTGCGAGTAGACTGTAAGTAGGTAGGGGCCGGGGCAGGCTATCACATTCTCCGATGGGGTAGGCTCGCGTAGGCTCGCGTAGGTTTCGCGTGATAGTCCTGCTACCGGGATAATTTGTAGCGTCGATTCGAAACTGGTCCAGACGGAGCATGCTGTCTGCTTCCGATTTCGATTTCGATTCTTCAAATTTGGCGAACCCCAAGGGGGTCGTCGTCGCGGTCGCGGTCGGAAGGATAGGATTGTCGAAACGAACGACCTGCTCGATTGCACTCGTGGTACGATCATACAGACTCTTCGAGTCGTTGGTCGTCCACAACCGAGCAGCATTAGGGTTTCAGGGGGCGGACCGCCGAAGAAAAGAAGAGGCCCAGCACAAACTGTGTACTCAAGAGGGCAGCAACGAATGGCTCTGCATCTTCGGATGTGGAGTCATTACTAAATATTTGTTCACTGTACTCGCCTGTAATTGTAGTAGTAGTTTGTATATTGGCCGTCATATCGGCCCAACGACCAGCAATATTGGGCAAAATCGCGGATTGAATTAGTGTTGCGGATGAGACTAGATCACGGGTTGCATTAGCTTTGTAAATTGTCAATATTAATCTTCCTAATTACTTGGAGAATAGTGTTGCGTATGATGAGATCGTGTTTGCATTAAGATCATTTTTATATTTTCAGAGTAGTGTTGCGAATGATGAGATCGTGTTTGCATTAAGATCATTTCTTTATTTTCAGGGTAGTGTTGCGAAAATGACTGAGCGCGATTGCTTATTACTTTTTATTTAAGTCGTTTTCTTTTGTTGAATTAGTGTTGCGATATGAATTGATCGGGTTTGTTTTAGTGTTGCGATCGATGAAATGCCCAATGCTGGAACCACAGCAGAACCACAAGGCAGCTGAAATAGCTGCAATGAGTGGTTCACGACAGCCCAGGTGGCTGCACTAACTGCATCAATCTAAAGTTAGTGTTGCGTATTGCACATTGAAGGTGCACGGGAGTTTTTTTGATTTTTGGATTCAGTAAATTAGAGTGGCGAACAAAGGAGACACTCTAATTATTGACAAATGATTAGTGTTGCGACTGATAAGCGCCTATGTGGCTGCTCTCGGGATCTTTTTCTATCATATTCAATAAATTAGTGTTGAGGAGAAACGTATGGTCCACTCACGGTTTTTTTTAGAAGTAAATAAAATGCAAAGAGTGGACAGGTTGTGCGCCCTACGAGGCTGCTTTTGTGTCATTTGTTTTAGCGCACTATTGTGGCTGCTATTTTTTACTTGTTTAGCGCCCTATTGTGGCTGCTATTTTTTACTTGGTTAGCGCCCTATTGTGGCTGCTATTTTTTACTTGTTTAGCGCTCTATTGTGGCTGCTGTTTTTCTATTTTTGTTGTTATTGTACTGAATTATTATTATTGATTATTGTGCACCAAGTGTTTACATTGAAAATACTGTCGATAAGAATATTTATGTTACTAAACAAAATGTTCTATTTTTAATAATTCTGTAAATGTTCGTTACAATTTGTAATACACATTAAAAAATCTATGCATCGACAATGATGATAGATTTGATTAATTATTGACACGTAAAAATTAAAATAAATTTGTAATTAGAGTCCTTAGAAGTGACTATTCGTTGTTAGAGTTGGTGATATATCAATTCTTGAATCGTTATACGTAATTTGCAAAAACCATTGATATCAAAATAGTGTACATTTTTGTAAATTTTTGGAATGTTTCTGCGAAAATCAAAGTTTCCTCGGGACTGTTGCTGAATGTGATACTAATGAAAAGCTTGCAACTGAAAAAATATGCAAATGCAATTCGATCCTTCATATTGATAGCAAATTTTCAACTAGAGTCGCTCTCAATTTGCAGATACTATCTCTGAACGAAAATAATTTAAATTTCGATACAGTAAAATACGATTGTTTCTTGATTTGTACTTTGACACACGAAAAAGATATAGTTATCAGTTAGTCGATAAAAGTTAATTGTATAAAAAGTTAGTGTTTGTATTCTCCAAAATTTATTCTTGTTTGATTTTTGCACAGAGACGTATTAAATTTTAAATTCAGTCATTTAACAACTTTTCTAGTAAATTCATTTTTTTATTTTTTGTATACACGATCAAAATGTCTGACACTTTCTTATCCTTTATGTCTACTAACCCCTTCTTTTTCAACTTTTAATCCAAGGGATCACTTTTTGTTTCAGGTTATTTGCAGAAATTTTGTAGATTGAATCTCTGTTTGCCAAAATGAAGAGTCAACAATCTCAAGAAATTTGATATTATGTTTCTAATCGTTTTAGTTTCTGTTTCAGGAATCCTCGTGGGATCAAATTTAAAATTATTGAATTGAAATGTTGATAAAAACGTATTGTTATATTCTTCTATTCTTATTGTACGTTATATATGTATGTTCTCTTCAATTTCTGTTTCAGAAAGAATCCTAGGATCGAATTAATACTCGCTAAATTATTCTAAATTATTAACTGTCCACTGATATGATATTCACTGAGTTTCTCTTTCAGGGATCATTGTAGAATCAATCTACAAGTTCATCTGAACGAATTATTTATAATCTGTAAAACGTTTTGTTATGATCCTCCCAGTTTCTGTTTCAGAAGACATCATATGAAGATTTCTCTTCACCCGAAGATCATTTTATGAAGATTTCTCATCAACCGAGGATTGTCATAAAGCCGAACGGGTTTAAAAAATAACTGCGTTATTTGAACATTAGTTTCCATTAGCACGGCCAGGTTATCAGTCAGGGGGAAGCAATGCAATTTTTTTCCGTCCAGGGGGGGGGGGGCAAGTGCCCCTCCTGGCTACGTCCATGTTAGTTTTAGTTTCTGCGTTGTTGAATATGCAAACATTATTGTAAAAGGGGGATAGATGTGGAACGCATGTGATTCCATCTATCCTCCTTGGGTCTCCATTCGCAGCAACCTCCACGTGGTGAGACCTGGGCAATCATTATTGTTTGCTATATAACCTGTAACCACAATCACCTATAAGTTTACTAATTTTATAACAAATAATAAGAGCAAATTGGCTGCGATTTTGTTTATTGTTTTCAACGGATTCGTGTTGCTAAATTCTTTACCGGCTGGTATTTTTACCATGGGTGAGGTGAGAGACGAGATCATACGTGGTTGAATCCATCGTTGTGGGATGGCGCCATTACGTCGTGGTATCTTTACCGCCTCTTCACGCAAATGTACTTGATAAAAAGGATAATAGGAAGAAGAAGGATAGGTATTCATTATATCTTTCTGTTCCCTGGGACCTTAGTCTTCACTACTTCTTCGCACAGGATTTCGCTCCCCAGTTGCATATGACAGATCATAATGGGGGTACATCTATTCGTGGTGGCTTCATGTAGGTACTAAGAGTTGTAGGATTAGTTCCGTCAGGTATCGAGAGATGGCGATTTCATTCATTTCCTAAACCGTGAATAATCCTGTTTTCACATTGGCGGGCACGTCATGTGCATCTACCCTCGCGATCAAACTCGGCTTTCGCTAAAGGAAAAAGTGATGCAAGGCGGCGATTATAGTGTAGTGGCCTAAAGCGCGTTTAGCAGCGAGGTGAGCATCGCGGTAAAATCAAACCAAGAAAATTCAGTGCGAGCGATTATAGTGGTGCTGCGAGGAGAGCTGCGAGGATCTGTTGATTTGTTTCTGTCGCAATGCTCACTTCGCCGCTATCCTCGTCTCTTGCCGCCTCGCTATATTCACATACTAAGAGAAGGGTCTCCTACCACTTGGTAATTTTATTTCAAGTACTGAAATGAATGTTAAATCGAATGTTAATTTGTCATAAATTTGATTAATTCCTGATACCCAGTAGTAATAGGTCCTTCTCCTACGCCACTTGTTCCCTTAGTGGTAGCAGAGTTTGCTCGTGGGTGTACATAGTATAGTATGAGCTGGTAATTTACAATTACATTGCATTTTTAGGTTTATTCTATATCTCGTCTGTTGTATAATATATCTATAGGTTATGGTGAACGCAGTATTCACATAAATAACACTCTAGTGATTTCAATGCGTGGTTATGAACGATTGTATTCCAAGCGTTAACAAATCTCGTGAGGCTTTCTAAATGTGCTTTAACAAAAAGCTTCGCTATTAATCTTTCGTACAACAATATTTCATAATTGTTTTATATGGAAATCTGTCGTCTAAATACTTATGATATGCATACTAAACCCAATGTTTCTCATCATTGATCAACAATATGATCAATAAATCCTCTTGAAATATCTGAAAGAAATTACAGTTTCGGAAGTTTCTATTGTATTTACAACAACATTGAACACTTGAGTTCCATCAAATGAAGGAGACAAAAAATCAAATAATGTTTTATTATACCGATAAACTTTTAAGTGCACGTTCAAATCTGTGCTATACCATCTGTACAAGACCGGAAGAAACTATTATATACTCACACATATGAAAAAATACATGACACTAATATTTTATTTTGTAATTTAATATCCGTAGCTGTATAGCAACGGTGGGAAGTAAAGGGTTAAAGAAATCCGCCGACGTTCGCCGAATTGCGCGTCGCAGAGAGAAAGAGAGATAGAGAGAGATTTCCCGTTTCGACGATGAGGAAAAGGGCACGAACGATGCAATTCAGTTACGAACTGTTTAATACAAGATTTTACGAGGCACCGATTCTCCGCGTTGCGGTAACCGCCGCCTGTATTTTCTTCCGGGACGTAATACACATTTCTATCGCCACGCTTTCGCGATGAAAGTCGTGCGATGTATATACACACGTAAAATGTCGGGGCCCCATCGGCCAGTGTAATTGAACGGGAGCGCGTGCGCTTCTTGCCGGAACGCTCGATAGATTTCGTTCGGACGAGCTATGATGGACGCGAGCTTCCGTAGAAAAATGGGGGATTTTACGCGAGCTATTACGTTAAATCTTGATTAGCATCGCGTGCGAATCATCACCTTCCGCGGCCCACCCGACTTTATCGTTATTTCATAACGACCGGCAATTATGATCGGATGAACAAATTGCAGGCCCCGTGTACCGACGCGATTTTTCATTTGGTCCGATGAGCAATCGCGTGTCTGATAAGCTTTTTTGCTTCTTTTTTTTTTGTAGGCTCATTCAGTTCACTGTTTTTCTATTTTTATGTAAATAATGGTGTCTTCTTTGATGTCAATGTTGTATGATAATCGTGGTCAAACCTTGTCAGAATAGGAGCAATATATCGTCTATCAGAAATACTGGAGAACTGTATCGTCTATACTCTATCGGAACGGTATTAGATTGTGAGTTATGCTTACAATTCACGTGTATATCACACTGCATAATAAAGTCAACAATCTTACAAAAATATTATACTACATATGTGTATGTAATATGCGTCGAGTTTATAAAAAGATATAATGTAGGTAAGTGTGTAGGAGCCACAGTAAGGATCTAAAAGATTTTGTGCAGTTCGCGAACCGCAGTTTGGCCACTGTGGTTATATGATACGTAAGCTGAGACTCTTTATACACATGTATATCTCTCTCTTTATACATCAGATATTAATGTACGAAAATGGAAGATGAAAAGAACATTTATTGCCTGTTTTCAAAATATAAGGTATTAATTTCTAGTTTCAATATCTTTCTTTTGAACCAGGTGTCAGGTAGTAATTACGACAGCATTTAACTGTTTATGTCGTAATTATTATCGTCTTAAAATGGCGGATCAACTTCTCCCCGAACATCTGAAACTCACACATCTACACGAGTGTCTACGATCGTCCACGCATTATTGTAATCGAACATGTAATGAAGATGGATCATTATTCTTATTCCTATAATTTCAACTTCACAATCTGCGTAAACGTCCGCAGTTTCCTGATTGCTGAACGAATAGTAAATCTTCCAATTCCTCCTACAAAGAGCTAAATAACTATTAACGAGAAGTTGATTTATTATAGTCTAGATCTTGATATACCTACTACGATCTCAAATATTAATCCAGTAGAGTTTGTATCCTATCTTGTCTCCAGTTATTAACTAGATTTTCCGCACCATTGATAGTGCGAAGTGACGGGCGCCAGATGTTAGTGCCACTAGGAGCAGCTGCGTCATCCGTCGCGGTCCGCAAGAAGCGTCGGCCGTTTCCAAGTTAGTCGCTCTCAAAGTCATTGCCCGGGGCTCTGGCCTACAACGAGATGAAATAATGTTGCGCCAGTTCCTCTGGCGACGTCCCTCCTAGTTCCATCGACCAACGGGCCCACGGTGTGGTTTCCTTCGGTTAATAAAGAGCCGCCCGGGGGATCACTCGAGGGATTCGCACTGGGTTAACTTGACCTCGGTCCGCATACGGGATGCTCCCATTCTGCGGATGCCCATCGTTCCTCGCTCGGGCCACGTCGATGTGTTTGCCCATTTACTTGACACCGAGGACGCCCAAGCACCGTATACGTAACGTCACTTTCTTAACTAGGAAGCTGACAGTCGGTTCGGCATCAAGCGTAATAGCCACCGAATTCCCTTTCGATGAACCTCGTTCGTTACGCTCTCGTCTCGACCGAGCTCCCGTTATTCAAATCACAATGTTATAGAATAAATTGTGATAGAAGTATGCATACATACGAGTCTGAGATTCAGATGGGCGAATCGTCATTTTTTTCGCTGGGAATCAACCGTGTTGTATTTGACTAGGTCTCTACATGGCTGAGTTATTGTTGTAGCTAGACCACGTTGTTTTGGAAAACTGGAAGAAAAAGAACTTCGAAGGTGTATAAGTGCAAAAAGGGATTACCTTGAAAGTGATCCTATACGGTTATTGTTGAGATTAATGATAAATGATATATACATAAAGTTCTTGAACTTTTTGATCAGACCTTGTACATGATCCATTTATATGCACGGCTCTGTGACTATTTCCGCGAATGACTGTGCATGATTTGCAGTCGAACTTACCGCAAAAGGATTCTTTTTTTCGGTTAGTTTCACACTGGGCTGAACGTTGACGTGATTAAAGCGAACTGTCGACCAATGAAATATGTCACCGATCTGTCTATAAACGCGAGTAACGAATTTTCATAAAATTGATCATATTTCCCTCTTACCCTCGTAATTCCATACGAATGCCAGAAATTTCGCGTAAATTGCACCTGAGCATTTTTAGACGAAGTTGTTTCAGTTTATGAAATTCCGGATACTGTAGGAGTGTGTTCACTTTTGAAACCAATTCCGTTCAGATAATAGTTCTCCGCGGTACCTACTTGTTTCACGAGATGATTATTGTGCCATAAATTGCCGTGGGACACCGCGTATACGTGACATTAGCAGGATTGACGAAGCCAAGAGTTAAGGCGACCATTTTCCAGTTACGTTCCCCAGTGCATTTTTCTACTCAGCGGATTACTGAATTTGTCCTGGCGGACCTCGATCCCCTCCGTGCGTGATCGCACGACGAATGGCAGAATGTGATTTCTTGTGTATGTATGTACGTATGTTCGGTGATCGCGTTTCTTGACGCTCGCGGAGCGGACGTTGCCGAAGGGGTAACGTACCGGGTGACCTGACAATCAACACGACTCCAACGGAGCCTTGTTCCTTCTAAATGACAAGTCCCAATCACTCCTTCCTGGGAACACCGCGAGGACGGCGGAATGATCGAGGCGGAGTGATACGGACTAAACGCGTCGAACAAAAAAATTGTTGGCGGGTTGTGAAGCGGGCACCGCTTGGACGCCATCTTGATTTATTGGTAGCCGTTGAATTGAAGATTGGATACACTTGAACGAGTAAACATAGCGCAATCGCAGTTGCAGATAGAGAAATATTAGAATTCTTTATATTATACCAACTAAATTTATAAGGAATTTTAATACTCGAAATTAAATTTTCTAAGTGATCGAAAAGTAATTTCTAAGACGATATTCTCATTTTCGAACCTAAAGTAATGTTATCATAATTTTTCTATTCATGCGTATAGTATGAATAATTTATAGGATACGATATATCTATAGTAGCTAAGTTAAACCTGATTGTCACACAATTACCTAAGACAGTAGATGTATTCTTGCATACGAGGTTGTACACGCGTAATTAAGTTAAATGAGCAATTGTAGAAGTGAAGGGTACACACTTGTTACGTGCGAACTTCCTCCATTTTTCTTTATCCCCGGGGTTTTAATTCCGCCTGCACAATGATCCCCGATCAATAAAATGAAAAGGAAAGTGTGTAGAAACGTACAGAATTCTTGACAGAAATAATGGGAAACAATGTTGCGTTCACCTCTTATGGACTGGTAATGTTAGTTAAATTTACGACTTTAATAATACAGTGCCCGATTGCACGAATTCCGAGATCTAGTTCGTACAATGGTTTTACTCTTCTATGAATGCTCAGCGGGTAAAATCGCGGGGAAAATTTACGAAACCGGGGGGGCATAAAAAATCACGTCTCGCTCGTATCGAGCGGTGCCTCGGGGAGCATGTACCGGGTGACCTAATAATTCGTTATGAATTACACAATCCACGGAATCTGAGAAGTTGCCATAAATCAGTGAATAACTATGGTTCGACTAGATCTAAATTAAATTTGTTTTCACACGATCATCCGAACCATCAGTTAATGGTACATCAAATATCTACAGATCGATCTCGATACATCTGGATTAGACCGAAACAAATTGAACTGATCAGTCCTTTCAATTTTTCTATCAACACACCTTACTTGTATTTAGTGATGGAACTTAGTTAGTAGTACACTAGATGAACTAACAATTACTCCCTAATTACTCACCGAATAAATGTACAAGACATCCCCTAAAGTTATCAGTGTCTCGCGAATCCTTCGTTCCCACTGATTTTCATGGCTATTCCTGTTCTCCAGACGAACGAAAATCCAATGTCGAGAATGGTCAATCGAATGGAACGCAGGTGACACCTCATCACCGCGAAATTAAGCTCGTTGTGGACGGTGATCAGTGGCTGTTTGCAAAGTCCACCGGTGGGGCCAACTGCTCCAGATTCGTGTCCCAAGGATGGCGATTGCAGCAATCCCGGTGCCGATGCCTCGGGGGCAACACGGATTCCCATATCTGCGAGCTCGCGGGGCACGGCAACGAGCTTAGAAAGTAAACTTCCATGCGGCGGGGCTACGCCTTCGGCTGCTTGGCTACTTAATTGTTTAATTATACGAGCCGCGGTGGCGGGTAACTGGGTTTGCGGAAGAGTGGCGAGACAGAACGACCCTTCTTGGTACTGATCGAATGTGACGTGTCGATTATTGCGAGGGGGAGGTTTTTGAGCAGCTTATAGTCACTTCTTTATGATCGTCTTAAAGAATGTAGTGTAGGAGTTGTAAAAATTCCGCTGTTGCTATTTGTTCAAGGACGTATCTTTGGGTTTAAAAGTATTTATTTTCGACAGGGTGTAAAATCATTATGAATATCTGTTACGTTTAACCCTTAAGTAGGCGTATGCCGTCACTGTCACTTCAATTTATTTAGTTGGTTTTTGTTTCTTGAAGCAAAATTGGGGACCTTCCAGACCCTATGCACTCACTTATGATTTTGTCATTACGTCTACTTAAGGGTTAAACGCTAAGCGACATAGGGACACAGTATCAAACGTTTACTTGCAAATTCTGTTATCTTATGGATGACCTGTATTGATGAATCATCGATCACCGCGCAATCGATACTCGAGTTCTTCGTCCTGGCCACGTGAAGCATCGATTTGCGCTGGACTTCTTGTCGAAGTGAATGCCATTTATTTCCACCGTAGTAATTAGGGAATCGTGATGAAATCGAGCGATAAGCGTTTGCCAAACTGATTTGAAATTCGATCGAGTTCGCTTCTAACGGTGGAGGTTCCAATTGGATTGATTCAATAGAATCATTCAATTGTTCCAACTGTTCTATCATTTATTGTTCCAATTAAACGCTTCTTCAAGATGAATCCAAGACCATTGATTTGTATAGATCGAATCGTTATCGTTGAAAATCTACAAATAATTATCGTTGTATAATAACATGTATAGAGACACGAGTAATTATACTAATTCATTTTATTTATATTTTTTAATAAGTTCATAATTGGAACAAATAATCTGAGTGTCTATGAAAATAAATCTTCCGTTTTCTTCTTTCTTTTTCTGAATCGAAGTGCAATTCTTCGATTTAAAGGATAAATTTTATTGTTTGGTCGTGTAAGGGTTCCGTAGAATGTTTCACGAATCACGCAGGTAATTTTTTATGGAAAGGTGTTAACAACTTTAAATCCTTTCGCCTCAGGGAAATCTAATCAGAATTTTTCCGCTGTGACCGGTTGCCGCGGCGTATCGTAGTCGCTCGAAGCGTTTCTGTAATATCCATACACCGCTCGCAGAAAAACAGCCAGTGTCATTAATTATGCAGCTACTGAGCCGACATATCGTTATTAACGTATACTATGCGCGATAAAAATGGAAAAAGGAAGTGTGCACCGGTGTAATGACACTTGCTACCTCGCTTTCGTATCTGTTTATATCAGTCTACTTAATCAGTATACTCTCGGAGAACCGATATAAATATCGTCATAGTCTTTTTATAAAACCATTTCCATTTAGGATATTTTCTGTTCTATAAATAAAAGTGTGTTTAAATTAATGTAACGGTGGCGTTAGTGTAAACTATTTTATTACAAATCATTTGCACGTAATATAAATTGTTTTTAATAGGTAGGGGTAATCAAGTATAGCATAATTTAAATATTTTAAGTAGAATATAACTTACAAGATTGAACACTCAGTGCCGAAGAGCCTTCGAGCACTTATAAATGATTTAGTATACTAATAATCGTGATGTAATTACAGTGTAGTATTTGTTTATATTATATGTATATAAGTTGGAACTTATCGAGGTACATCTTCTTTTAATTTATAAACTATCGTAAATCAGGATTGCAATTCTAATTCTAATTAACGTCTCGCCACTATTTTTTATCCCTATATTGAAACTTACGTTTCTCACATTACCTAAAATTAGAAATCCAGCAAATTCCAATAAATCTTTCCCCTTAAAAAAATGTTCTCAAATTCCATTTCCATACGCTCTCGCGAAGAACCTTGGCACCTTTACTACCACGAAGAATCATTACAATCTGAAACAAAACAAAAAACCGGAACAGTTAATATCACGGAAATAAAATAACTCATAAATTCCACAATTGATCGGATATCCAGAGCGAAACGGCGTTATCTGCCAACAGAAATCGACGGTTAAGGGGGCAGAGTTGATATTCTGCACGCGGAACAGGCGGGAACCGTAATAATTTCCCGGTGATTCTGATCTGGATGGCCGTCAGTCATCACTGCTAGATCCGTAATTCGTTTCGACTCGTCTGGGAATTATACCTAATCTAAAGCGGCGGGCGAGCGAACGATTTAATCTAGGCAGACGGATTGCCTAATTCGCCAGGTGCTTCCCCAACGGTATTCCTCGTGCACCGGTGACCGGCGATTACGACGTGCAGATCGTTTTTCGCGATCAAACCCGGCACGCCATGGGAAACTGCCCGCGCATTTCGAATCTCTGCCCGCTCAACGGAGCGTGAACTTCTTTCAAACGCGGGCGTACCTTTTTCCCGGGCTTTTTGCACAGCTGTTGGCTGGATCGTAATTAATTGTTGGGCGTTGATCGACTGGTTTTATAGATTGATTCTCGAATATACTGGTATTTATTGGTCCTATGATGATCGATCGCGGAAGTTTCTTTTTGTTCTTCCCGTCGTGTTTATGACGGACTGGTTCATGCAAATTTACGCGTGCGTAGATTCATTTACAAAAGGAGTAGTGTACAGAAAATTACTCCCACTGTGGACAATTTTAGGAAATCAGAAGTGAAACAAAAAGTTTATTCAATTTTGGGGTTCTGAGATGTGGATGTTGAGAAATTTGTCGAAACAGACGGTGTAATATTTGGTACCTGTTCTTGAAAAATAAATAAATAAGAATAGTCATCATTTTTATGAAGGCAGTGAATTCTATTAACACATTCGTAACTGGCAACGTAGTCGTACGTCATTTTAAAATTTTTAGCATTCATCACCCGTTTCTCTTTAGTAAGATGATCATTATCTTGATTTTAAATTTTTGTTAGGTTAAATATTCTCTTTATAGAATAACTAGCTAAAGCTGTTCAATGTTTTAAAAACGTGAATTGTAATCCGTTATACTTTTATTATGAAATAATTGTTCTTTGTTTTAAATTACAGAAAATACGATATTGCTCATAGAATGATCTAATAGAATATTACAGGATTTTGAAAGACCGAATAAGGAAAACCGTTAATGAAACGTAGCTGCACGGGCAATCACGTTACGTTACTGCGGTTAATTAGCAAGCGATTGAACTCAATTCAAATTGAATCACGCCGGCAGCGAATTCGTTTCAAGCGTAATTTTGTTCGCGTTGCACCTTTATTACTCACCGTGTCTGGTAACAAGATATTACACCGTAAATTCAGAACAAATGTTTTTTTGTATACGAAACAGGAAGAAAGAGTATAACAAATAGTCAATTAACAATTTTAGTTCGGAAATAGTATACGAAAAACTGTAGACAAAATTATATTTACTTTCTCGGTTAATCTGTGCATTGTTATGTCGTTTCAATAGATTCGTTTTACAATTCTGTATCAGTGAAGTAAATGATAAAATAATTTCTACTTTTCTATTGTCATTCGTCATTTATGGCTAGAATGGAATATCTAATGTAGAATAATTATCACTGTCAAATCCACCGCCACTATTTTATTCACTATTCTCTAATTTCAACGAAACACCCCGTAATTTCGCAAGATCGCTCGGAATCACATCTGATAATAAATTCTATGATTATATAACACAACTTAATATAGTTCACCCGAAACAATGTTTTATGGATCTTGGGAATGCCAACGGTATCACAACAAAATCCACGTTGTGAAACGCGGCTCGGGACGGTTGCAAAATGTTCGAGTACAAACGCTCACAGAACCGTAAACCGAATGTTGCATTTTTTCTTTCTTTTTAATCCGGCCAGAACCAAAACGCGCTCGGAACTTTCCCAGTTTTGCAACCGTGCTTCCCCCTCGGATCCGCGCGTCGGGGTTGTCTTTCTCCGCGTCTCGAAACAACGAGCGCAACGCGCCACAAAAATTGCGCAAATCGACCGAGTGGTGAGTGGCTGGAGCGCAACGTTCCCGCATAATTGCCGATAGGTCGAAAAGAAAAAAAAAACGAAAAGAAAATGACGAGAAAAGGAACAGTTACCGTGCAGGATGAACGAAGAAAGTCCGAGCAGATTCGCACGGAAAATCCCGGGTTTCTTTCCACAAAGAACAAAGCAGTGTTTCTGGGAAACGAAGCCTGATTTGGTAGTAAAAACGCATTATCCGTAACGAGCGTTGTCGAAACGCGAATTTCGTTAGCAGATATGGCTAATGAAGTTGAACTTTAATCAGCCGATTCGTCCGATTTAACCACTCTGTTACAGTTCGTACGACGTTCTTTCTAAACAAACAGTTAATTGAAGCGGCGCAGGTGTTCTACAAAAAGAAGTTTTCTAAAACTTTTTTGATAGATTGAAATCGTGGAACCTTAATTCGATCATTTATCTGTCTACAATTAATCTATACGCTCGAAGGTTGAAACAGCTGGTGTTCTGAACTTTTAACGACGGGTCATCGCGTTTTTTCCAGCGGCGGCGCGAAGATTGGCCAACTGGCCGGTGCACTCCCATGTAAAGGGCGGCTAGTTTTCTCGAAAAGGAGATCGAGCAGGCCAAAGGTAGCGAGAAAATGTCGCCTTAGAGAATCCGTGCCAAGGTGGAAACTTCGTGAATCGTTGCAACCTTCGTGTCTCTGAAGATCATGTAGACGAACGTCATCCGTTCTTCTGGCGGGGGAGAACCGAGAGACGCTTCTTTTTCTTCGTCATAAAGCGATTAATTTACCGTTACGTTTCTTTACGAGGAGTAGGTCTCGTTTATGCGGTCCAACACGATAAATTGGCGAAAACTGATTGCATCACGAGTAACACGAATTAGCTCCATGAAACGTAATTCATTCCGCTTGGAACTATTTTAACGTTTTCTTTTAATGGCGGATTCCAATGGTAGATTGTTAGGAACGCGGTCACTGTAGAATTGGAGTGTAAAGCAGTTCGTAAAACACTTTCAAGTGGTTTCCTTTTATTTTGATAGATACATACGCGGTGCTGTGATTTTTGGTGTATGGAATTGCTTAATTCGCGTGGAAAGTCTGAGAGATCTTTGTTCGTCGGAAGGAATAATACAATTTCTCGACGGGGGAAGGTGTAATTTGTACACAATGTATTACGCACGACCCAGAACTAGATGCATTTACGACTGTGCTGGGACCGCGCAAGGCCCGTTAGGTTACACCGTTCCGACTTTTACAGCGCTTACGAAATTGGCGAGTCGTAAAAGCTAGCCTATTAACGACGCGAGGGATAACTGGGCTAAATAGGGTGGGAGGGACGAAAATTGATACTGAATTTCAACCGTGCCGCTCGATCACGCGGAAATGATCCTTCCCCCCACCCCCCGTCACTGTTACATAATTGTCCTCGAAGAAAAAGTCGGGTTAAGAAAATCGTGTCTCGGGGAACGTTTCTTCCTTTGACGCCGTTAAAATGGGTGATGTTTGCCTCTTCTATTTTGGGACAATGAACGCGGTTAAAATGTCATTTTTCCATATCAACATAGCGATCCACAGGTGTTTCATTTAATTTCGTTAACATTGAGTATAATTTTCGTTAAATAAATTGCTGTGAATATAAAAGCATCATATGTATTCGCCTGCTTTGCTTACAGCTTTTTACATTAAAATACTAATAGTATTAAAAATATTGGAAGTATGCTGTTAATCCAAGTAACGAAGAAAACAAAAGGAGAAAGAATATATTAAGTTTTGTAGATAGTACGAAACTTCTCAGTCGCTATACTTTATTATTATAAAAAGAACACGAACAATGTACAGGCTGTCATGTGACTGGTGGTACGACTGGGTAGGGGGTGATTCTGCGTGAAAAAATAAGTCGAAAATAGAAGTCAAAATTTATTCATCTGTGGGTTAGTTTTCGAGAAAATCGAATTCGAAGATTCATCTGTAACGCGTGTCTTCATGCTAGCAGCAAGTAGAAACAGAATGCAATGAACAGACGCGTTATCCCAGTCCTATTCAATTGTACGTGTATCCAACAGACTTTCAAAGTTGATTTTCTCGAAAACAAAGTCTCACATGAAAAAATTGTATTTTATATTTTCGATTTATCTTTTCACGTAGAATCATCCCCTATTCGGTTGTACCATCAGTTACACGATACCCTGTATATTTTTTATTTCTATCAGACGACAATCATTATTATCTAGATCGTTAACGACCGCCGATTCCCCATCAACATCAGCAGAAAAAATCGAGCCAACTCTGATTTTTATGTAGGAATAAAGTCGACCGCGATGTATCTGGAAAAACGTGGCGCGTTCTAATTTCGCGTCAATACAATGGCCGCCGTAAATGGGAAACAATAAAACGGTTGCTCGACGCTGGTTTTTGTGTTCCATAGCGACATGTTGTTTCGTGTGCCAACGGTCCGGCAGCAATTTCTTGCCTCGACGAGTCAAGTTTTAGCGAAATATTGTGCAATCCTCCCGCGGCCGAAGTGAAACGATCCCCCGCGAATTATTCGAACGGAAGCGCTCTTTTGGGCCGCGCCGAAAGTGTTAACGGGGATCCGCCGCTGACGGGAGGTATCGGAGCACGTCGAGAATGAGAACAGGAAAATTAATGCCCGGGGAAAATTTTTAGACGGCGGGAAATTTCACAAAATGCTCGACGAAACATCGTCGTGGTTCCGCGGTTGCGTCGATCCTGCCGGAAGTCGCGGCTCGTTTTCCGTTGTGCAATACTCCCGATTGCTGGCCAACCTGTATTTCGAGATGATCGTCCCGAGATTGGAAAGCTGATCGACGACGAAACAACACGTGTCAAGAGACGAATTTTATTCGGATGCTCTTTCGATGTAAATCATAATTTACACGAAGCAGAATTAACATAATGTACACGTTGACATAAGTATCATGATCGATCGAGTGGCAAAGATGTTCAGATAGATAAAGAGTTAAACGAAATGGATGATGAGGATAGTAAAATGATAAATTGATATGTTCCTTATGGTTGATATATACTACGTAGCATAATTCTACAACTGCCTTAAAATTGCAAATTTTTATGCATTGTGGTTAAAATAAAAAAGAATCACTTTTTTCTGGGGAATGTAATCTATCCTTTCCTGGAGAAACATTATTTCTCAACACGATGTCAAACATGGCATACTTCATCCGTTTTTATTTTAACCACAATACACAAGAATTGAAAATTCTAGGGTGGTTTTATAGTTATGCCATGGTGTATTATTGAAATTGTTTGTAATACGGTAACTTTTTAGTTCAATTCCTATACATCTCATATTAGACCGAAGACGTATTATTTAATGTATGTAACAACAAATGAGTATTTTTCTGTTCAGCTCTTTTTTCCTTAACTCAATACTTATTTTCGAAAACGCAACAGCGAAAAGACAAATTGAAGTCAGACTATATTCCCATAATATTAAAACAAATCAGTGGATTATTCAGCGATACTCATAACATACAACAGAAACCTTTCTACTAATCTCCGACCACCAAATTATTTTCCCAAACAATCACAGTTTAATTGTATAGAAATATGCCTCTGTCGACGAATATCCCCTTCACCGTGGCCGCGTAAAAACCACACAGGAAGACCGATCAATTTTTTTCCTCAACTTACACAACGTGTTTTGATTGTTCGATCGAAACACAGAAACGTGTTATTCTCTAATTAGCCAATAGACAGAGAACAAAAAAAAAGGCAAGTAATCGGTTAATCACTCGAGAAAAAACAGTGCAAGCGAGATTTCTGATGAATTTTACGCGTGTCCTAAGCTTCAAAGTTTTTTTTCTCTCTCGATAGGCCAATGCAACCGCAACGCGTCGTTGCATACGGCGAATCAGGTCAATCGAATCATCGATCGTGAAACTTCGTCCATCGAAAAGCTTTAGACGTATCGAGAATTTGGGAAATTTGGAGGGTTACCGGAAGTGTGAACGCCGCCGTGGTCTGCGGTGCACCGAATAAGGGGGTCCGAAAGGGTCGATCGGTATTGGTGAAAGGGGTCTGTATGCAATGCAATCGTTGGTGCCCCCGCCTCATCCTGGGGCTCCCTAGGCCTGGGCAGGGCCCAGCTATAAAAGCATACCGCGTCGCCCCTCAGATACGTAGTGTTTTCCCGTGTACAGCACAAGAAAAATCGACCACGATGAAGTTCGTCGTAAGTTTCAGCCAGCAACGAAACGAGTCTCGGGTATCGTTACTACATTACGGGTGTCCATCTTGCTTTCTGTTCGTACTCTTGGAGCGTACAGAGAGTACTCGTGAATTGTAACGCAGAAGTATCGTTATCCTTTTTGATAATTCGTTTTTAAAGTAGTTATCGAGTCTTTGGTTTGAGTTAGGTGATACAGTAAGATTTGGATATACTTAGTATTTGTAAAAATTAGTCCTAGTTACTGGTTCTTTTCTGTTAGTTTGTCCTGTGGTATCACTGGTTTTCGTTGATTTTATATCGTTTGAAGGGACAGAGAAATTTAAGAATAATTGTATAGTATATTTGATATTGGTACTTTTATAAAAGATTGAATTTTTGATTATTGTTTTACGTGTTGTAGTCAGTATTTATTACAATACTTGGTTTGTTACCCCTTAAGATGAAGAATCGCAGTAGCAGTTTCAGTTTACAAAATAAAAATATAATTCTTTTTTCGGAAACTGTATTTTCACTGTTCATTGAATTTTTGCCATGGTTAGGTAATTTGAAGTAGTCTTTGATCCTGTGTTTAATACATAGAAGAATATTAATGTTGCAACTAGACATCTGATTTATTTGCTCTTGTTATTAGATTTTCTGTTGGTTTCATTGGTTTCAATTTATTCTACTGTATGACAAAATTCTTCAGAATATTTATAACTTATAACATGAATGTATTCTTTGTTATACTCTAAATATTTCTTACTGCAATTCATTGATTCTCTCGTTAACAGAATTTTGCTTTTCGTTCGTTTCTTATTATTCTTCTGTGCTGTTAATTTGTAATATATAAGTATTGTGCGTTTGCGAAGTATAATTGTGTGTTGTATCTTACTGCAATTCATTGATTCTCTCGTTAACAGAATTTTGCTTTTCGTTCGTTTCTTATTATTCGTCTGTGCTGTTAATTTGTAATATATAAGTATTGTGCGTTTGCGAAGTATAATTGTGTGTTGTGTCCAGATGCTTATTAAATTATTTACCTCCCGCAATTGCAGATTGTTCTCTTCGCCGTCATGGCTGTCGCCAACGCCTTCCCCGGAATCCCATGGGCTGCTCCGGTGAGTGAAACTTACAGATTTCGAAAAAATTCCAAACGAAAACGAATCTTGTGCGGTTTCTGTCACTTTCAGAAACTTCAATTAACCACAGCATGTGACGTAACAATTGCCTAATAATTTTCTACATTGAGTCCGACTGGAAGTCTATAGGTACTTTATGTAGTACTATACAATAAAAACGTAACACATTTTCTCGTAACATACATTCATAGAAGTATGCAACTTACATTTCTTGAAGTATATAACATATGGTATCTATTTTACAACTTTCGGAAAGGTGGAATATTTTAATCGTCTCTCGTAACGTTATCAGGACGAAATAACAAAAGTAACTGTTATCAGTGTCTTCGAAAGATTACTAGTAAATCAACGTTGTCAAAACTGTTGTAAAAATGATTACTTATGCCTGCAAAACTTTCCACTATTATACTGCTGTATTTCTATAACACTTGTTTCGATCGTTCATGAATTCCCTCGATACATGTTAATTACTCGGTTCCATCGAGTAACATTTAACGAGGGTGGACCATGGCCCCCGTTCTCGAGTTCATTTTTGTTCGAGTAAATCTTCCAAGATGGCGTTTGCAGCAGTTACCGTATCGAGATAACAGCTATTAAAACGAACTCTGTATGTTACTTTACACTGTTTTGACAACACCAATCAGCCTTCAATTAATCCAATTAATTTAGCCATCTCGTAACTCATTCGGGACGTCCAAGTGACTCGACGAAACTTGGACCTCGCAGGTCTCTATAAGATAATGGAGATCCTCCAACGTTCTCTACCTAATCGTCTAACGTCATCTCTTCAGCATCCATCTCTGTTCTCGTTTAATTTTCCGAAACTCTTCTCTGTCACTGTCTTCCGGCATCGTTCATCGAACAAACCGAGTAATTGGACCTACTCGGCGGAAAATAACCAAACGTAACACAAACTGTTCCGCGACGAACTCTGTGATTGAAACGAATTTGGTGATTTTGAAACACTTAGGTTGCGCAACCGTGGCCAGCGCCTCAACCTTGGCCAGCGCCTGAACCTTGGCAACCTTCGTACGTGAAGGTCGCCCAACCCTCGTACGTGAAGGTCGCGCTGCCACAGGTAACGACAAAGATAATTTCAGACGAATCACGGTCTCATCAGGTAACCAAAGCGACAGAAAGTCGAATCGATGTCGATCAGTACACTAATCTGTTCATGGATCCTCCGACTATCATCCGACGATAACTGTTATCTATAAACCCGTGGTGTTGAGTTCTGAGGGGTCCAAATAATTTGAACACCTCTGATCAGTTTCGTTGGTAACATTTCAATCCTTATTTTTCATATTGATCATGTAGATAGGACCTCCAGCAGTATTCTTGTTAGCTACCATTCCAGATGTTCGACGCATGATCATGTTAAATTACGAGTTTCCGAATGTTTAAAATTCCCTGATAAGCTTCATTTCAAACATTCTATTCCTTGTTCCGTATAGTCCATGTTTCTGAACTGCCTTCAGCTACCATTCGAGAGTATCAATCATCTAGAAACCGCGATGTCGAGTTCTCACGATTTTTAGAGAAGTCAGAACCTTCTGATGAGCTTTACTGGCTACACTCTATTCCGCGTTCCTTGTACTGATCATCTAGATCGTTTCCCTCCATCATCGTAATGTCTGATCGATGATTCGCTGGCGACGACTACCGCATCGCCGATAACTCTTCATTTCCTATGATTAACGGTTCGCTTAACGCCGGCCGCTCGTTACGAATCACGTAACGTAACTTTCCAGCCGATGTGGAAGCGGAATCGAACCCCGATCGTCGTTTAATTGGATTTCTGCTAGGGATCCGCGAACCCGCTGACGAAATCACGATCGATTCAGAGCCCTTGTGCAACTGTATCTTGCAACGAGTCGCTCCAATTGTCGGGCGGTTGCTCCAGACGTTCTGGATCTTGTAACCTCTGACATACGCAGCGATTTCCATGTTTGCTATTTAACTTTAATTGATGCAAAAGTATATACAATTCAGTTTAATTGCGAGAAATTGCTTAAAGTGGCCAATTAGATGCGACGTAAGTCTATAAAATGAATAATATGTAAAAGATACAATTTTGGAGTGAAAAATAAGCCTCTGAATGTTTGTAAAATATAAGGAGACCGACTTTGTTTGTTTGCTTCTTTTAATTAATTCTGTTTGAAATGTGAAAGGAAGTTTCTATTGATTTCATGGTACAAGAGCTGTTTCATATGAAGTTACGAAGTTTTAATTAATACTAATTAGTTGTAGAATTATCGCGACTTTCCTGTATCATAAATTTCAGCTTCAATTCTGAAATTCGTATGATTAATGTCGTATTAAATTTCTAAAGCATATTTCTCTGCCATGGTTTTACTAATTCCGACGGAACTAGAAAGCCACTTTGACGCGGATTATAGAAGACCATGTAGAAATATTTGATATAATACAAACTAGAAGTGAATCAATTAAGCAGATGTCTTCCATTTCAGAAAGGAGGTAGGCAATTACTTTTCTTTTAACGATCACCACAATAGATACAATATCAATAAATTCTGTCACTGCTAGAGTTAATTATCTTAGAAAACTTGTAACATTAACTGATTTTACACGAATTAGTTCATAATATCGATAATACCGTTTACATGCACTACATATACACACATGAACAAGATACTGAACCGCCATACTACATCTCATTATATTACCCTAACCACTTACAAGATACCATTAATTCAATTGTCAAGTGTACCAACAATTCTTCATCACAAGTCCCCAAATTCTCGATTCATCTATCGCGATTCTCGACTAGGACACGACAATTGAAACCGTTCAATTCCTCCAGGTACATGCCCCGGAAGTGCATCAGGTGCTTCAGGTCCCCCAGCAGCAGTCGGTCCCTCCCCCACATCCTCAGCCGCTGACCATCAAGGTGCAAAGCCATGCGAACAGGATCCCGTACCAAGCCCCGCACATTGTCAAGCCCCATTTGATCGGGTACGAGGCGTACGTCGAGCCCGTCAAGGTCGTCAAGGCCCCTGTCCACCACCCCTGGGATTAGAGTTCGGAACGGCGCCAACTGAACACGCTGGTCCAGGCTGATCCATCCTGGACGAGCCTTAGGTGCTCGACGTAGCGACGCTTTGCGGATATACAACGGTAACCATGGCCAATCATCGAAATTCTCTTGGCGGGAAAGAGGCCCAGGGATCATATACAACACGGAGGGCATCGATGTCGACAGGAAGGGGGCAAATCCGTGGACACGGAGTCGTTCGTTCGATGGCGGGAAAAAAAGGCGGTATACCTTTTCCTGATCCCCGATTGGATACCACGGGATTCAGCCGAGGTGCGGAAAGGGTTCAGGTGTTCGTGATCAGTATTATCCAGTAGAAGGACGAAGGACGTGACAGACAACGCCCTCAGGATCGGCTAGCGTTTTTGGACCACCACCCGAACACCACCCTGGACCAGGCATTTAAACGAGAAAAATTACTTCCTTCTTTCTCTCTACCTTTTTTTCTGTTCCCTTCTCTTCGTAGAACAGTTAGCACACACGAGCGTGGCGATTTCTGTACAATCTCAGCCCACCCCCTTGGTCCAGCGTTCCCGTAGATTTTATTTTGTGCCCTGGTTTATTCGCGTCGAAAATTAGTATGTGCGGCATGTGATATTGAAAAGAAGACAACACGACATCGGAGCCGTTTATTGTATATTTCCCTTCTCTTCTTTCCGTCTGCCACCTACCCCACCCCCTCCCCTGATCATACTTCTGCAACAACACTTTTATTTATTTTCTAATAAAAGTTAATTTTTATGTCTTGTGATAAACATCGGTGTTCCAGTCGTTTTATTTGTTTGTTCCTTGATCCTGGTTGTAGAAATTAGTTTATTGTTTTATTAACAAGATTAATCTAAGGGAAACGGGAAAGTATGAAATGTGATGAAGGTGAACCGCAGAAAGTTTCACTTGGTTTTGTATAATTTTATAATTTGTTTTCTCTTCGATTTACTTATAGCAATTCGAATGAAATTCGAATAAAAAATTAAGATATCTTCTTTAGCTCTCGGAAAAAACACATTCGTGCATCATTCCTTTTAAATGCATTTTTGAACAAGTTCCTTTGCGAATTGGCTTTCTTTGCCTTTGAATTAATATATACAATTACTCAGTTAAACGAGTTACCGAAAGCTGTTAAATTGGATGTAGTTCTTCAGAACTTTGGTCAAAATGACTTAATCATTGTTGTTCAAGGGTTGATTCCTAAAGTGTAAAATATATTACAATTAGAATTTAACTTTCCCAACTAAAATTTAATCAATTTGAAAATTTAATATTCACGATTTATTATATTTTCTAAACGAGATGAAGCATAGTTAGATCATTTGATGTCTGATCTCGCGATCGAAAGATCAACGATTGAAATTTACATAAACACATTTTTCCACTTTCATGTTAATTGCGTGTGCTCGAGGGGGTTGACACGCGGTTATGCGCCCCGTAAGCGTATGCGACGAGGAAGACCCGTGATAGAAATCAATCCGATGTCGCCAGGGTAACCGATCGCGTAAACAGAACGTTCAACCCGCTGCCGTTGTTCTCGCAGTGCACCGTGCTGAGAGAAAAAACACGTCGACCCGTCTTGTATTCGTAAATTTTTTGAAGCTTGAAGCATTAGAGTACACTCCATGTAACTGTAACTCGAAGTGTCTGAAAATCTCGCTGTGACGAAAGACTCTTCGGAAGACTGTGACCTTTTTAGCCTCAAAAGAAGCTCAGTCAATGGTAGAGATTGCTGAAACTTTTACAATTATTCATATTATGACGCTTTAATTGATCTAAGTGATGTGATTCTATTGGCTTTTTATTAAATATTCCAAAAAGTGAAATGATGGAACCCTGAAGCATTTAATGAAACGTGCAATTATTCAAATTATTGTTCGCATCCTAATTCAATTTCGTTTTCCGTTCCTTTCTCACTGTTTTAACGAAAATTCGAATTCCACTGAGGCACAATTATAACTCTAAAAGTCGAGCATACCTTCTATTCGCCACGATTACATAGTTGCACTTGGTCGAAAGAAAAAAGAAAAGAAAAAGAGAATACCCGGGAGTCCAAGTTGTGAGACTTGCGCAACGAGAAACCGCTATGAATCGTAAATCGTTCCAACAGAGAGCGTGACGTAGCCATCAATAAAAACAGGAACTCTAGGAAAACGATCGTGTAAAGACGGAATTAGTCATCTGGAGATCAATGAAATTCACTCAAGGATCCTGAGTGTTATGCATCGATAGGATCGATAGCGTTCAGATTTCCTTCTGTCCGATGATCGTTTTAGCGATTCAGTTTATCGTCAGTGAAAAAATCTGAAATGAGATCGATTAACCGCATAATTTAAATTTCCTTCTACTTGATGATTATTTAATCGATTCATTTATATTTTCGTACCGTGGAAAAGTCTTCGAGGAGTATAAAAATGAATATTAATATAGGAAATTCTTCGTACGATGCACGGTATGGTTCGTAAAAAATGAAACAAAACTTTGTAATAAAGTAAGCACTGTATTTCCGCACAAACGGACCGGAAAATAGCCAAATCGCGTGGAGATCGTTCCGACGATAGAGTCGCTCTTCTTCCGTGTACGTCGATCAAAATCGTTTCATCGATCGTTCTATTCTATCCTGTGTTTCTCCTAGTTGCATAATCGACTTGACACTCGTAATCTAACGTAATAAATTATACTACGGTGTGGGATCATTTTTCCCGGTGCGTGGAGAACTCATCAGAGAAAAATGGCTCGAGCATCGCGGAAGGGCCTCATTCTAATTACATTAATATGCAGTGAATTTAAATCAACCTTACGCAATCCAATACGCAGAAGCAATTAACGCGGGTAGTTTGCCGGGAAATTCTATTGTTTGCGATTTTCTCTGGCTATGCGCATCTTTTCCATAATATCTAATCGCTAGATCGCGGTTTTCTACATTTTATATAATGTATTCTGTGTTTTATATAATTTTGTGTTGCTTAAAGGTATGGAACTGTAATGAGTATGTAGATTAATAATCAGACCGTGGATTTAATGCATTCGTAACAGATGCAAATGTTCTTATCAATCTAAGTCTTTAATTCTAGGTTCTATGAACATGTAAATTTGCATAAACATCCACGATCTACCGATAAGAAATGCAATACGAATTTTTGTCTTGTATATTGATAACAGCAGGAGTCTATTTCTTACAAAACTGTACAAAATGTAGTGGGTAATAACCTGTTTAAATAATCCTTTAACCTGTTAATCTACTCATCATGCATTTGTAAACACTGAAATATGAACATTGAAAGATGAATGAAAATAATCTAACTCACCTATTTCCTTAAAAACGCAAATACTATGCAATTTACACTGATAATCGCTGAATTCCTGATATAAGCATATAAAAAAATGAAAAATCATTAGAAGATGCTATCAAATTATGTCGTACATAACCGACAATTTAAGAAGAATAACAAAATTTATAATATCTATTAAAAAGTAGTGTTCAGTCTTCTGAACTGTTAATTCTAGTCGCCTGGTGTGCCAGGTTCCATTTGAACGAAGGTAACTGCGAGGCAAAACGTCATAGAGAATTCCAGTCCTCTGTAAGAACGCCTCCAGCGATTCCCTCCAGGCGGTTCCCTGTCATTTCAACTCGGTACAGATTTTATTTTTTACTGCTCCATGTAGCCTGTGATTTCTTCGTGCGGCCACCTTCCAGCCGCGTTCCTTCATCACGAGCGTCGCGGTTGCGATTGAAAGGGAACTTGGAAATTCGCTACCCGCGGGGGGTAACTGTGAAAAGTGAACGTAAAAATTTGCGATTCAGAAATGCAAATGCGTGCACCGGTATTGTTTACGAAACCTTTTGTCGAATAACTTTCTTTCGAATATCGTTCAGTTTCTGGCGCAGTTCAACGCCTCCAGTGACCGTCACTGTTCTCCATTATGACGCGTGGATGACCACAGAATAGCCACCCACTTCCACGACGGACATCGATTATGTTATTTCGACTTCCAACCGAGTCATCGCGTGGTAACTGTATCGATCGCTAAAAGACCACTTTGTTTATTTTTCAACGATCGGTGACAGGATATTTTCCCTTATCGAAAATTACATACTATTAACATGGAATCGTAGGCTTTGGGTATTTTTAAAGTTGGTCGTAAAAATTTTAACTGTAGGGTATTAAATATCATGACACGATGTCGAACGATTTTTATATTATCTTCACATTTTCTTGACTTGTTACATTCGTAATAACGTTTCTTCAAATGTAGACCATTCATGTAAACCTGGTCGTTAAGGTAGTCATAACCAATTACACGATGTAACGATGATTCACGCACTTTGTACAGTTTCTTTCATACTTTCTCCATGGAATACGAATAATTTCGAAGCAAACGGAAGAATCTGTTATGTCACTAATCTGTGTAATGCAACAAAATTGTACCGAGGATGTTTAACCGTAACCATACATGCTGTTATTTTTATCAAAGGGAAGAAATTGCGATTGGACTGGACAGGAAATTGCCTCGACAGAATTCTATTCACGTGAATGTGACTTCCGGAAGTTAATGTCCTACCGAAGGCGTTCGTAATTCAATTTCGTGTAATTTCGTGGAATACATTACGCGTCGTGATCCAGACACCGTGTCCCAGTCGGAAGCAAGCTTTCTTTGAATTGCGAGTAACGCCGATATCGATCACGCGTTTCATGGCAGTGCATGTATTAATGATACACTCTCTGCATACGTCGATTACGTCGAAGGTCGATTGGACGGTTTCTATAGACTTTTGCGGTTACTTTGAATCCTCTAGGAGAAAGTTTGGACTGTCTACTTTGTTAACTGATTGATTTCCGATGATTGCTACCGTTTATTCGTATTGGAAGTTAATTTCGTACTACATTCAATCAATAACGTGGAATGTTTTTATATACATTAGGAGGAAGGAATAAAGAAAGTGTTGAAAGTATCAATCAAGTAGGATTTTGTCCGCTATTTTGTGCAACGATCCACCATCTTGATTTGAAAATTTCAATTCTCAGCTTAGGAACTAGTAAACAGTCTGTGGTATTTATGGAAAAATTTAGTGAAGATCTTACTGATTAATTACGTTGAATCGAAAGAATGCTTATGAAAGAATTGTAATAGAAGAAAAAGGATAACTTCAAGAATAGGAGATGTATTTTAACAGGAAATGCTTGAACAAGAGTGGAGAATCGAAAATTACATACCGAGAACTCATTACTATCCCTGATGATATAAAAACAAAAACTTTCTCACTGTATACTTCACTTTCATGTGTACAGAAGATTTTCCAAGTACTGAAAATGGCACCACAGGTATTCTTCTTTCGCAAAGTAATCTAAAACTTATAATATATTATTATGTCTGGAAACGTTAATTTTTTTACTTACCTAGCTTGACTATCTCTTCCTCGATGTAGTAAGTACCATTTAGAAGATTCGAAATTTTTTTCTTCGCCTTGTTATTAGTCAAATTAAGAAGGACCATTTCCTGCCCTACGTAATTCTCAGTGGTCCGTTAAACTTCCAACAGGTCCGTGGCGGTACTTCATTAAAATTTCACGATGGTATAGCCAACGGTGAAACGGCTTGCCATTCTAATGGGGCAAGACACGTGGCTGGGGTGAACGTAACGACGGCACCGGTGAAAATTGACGAGCCGCGGGACGTCGTCGTAACGAGAACCACTGGCGAACCAGGAAAATGTGAACGTATGGATAGCCACCGTTGTCCCTCGAGGTTGTTCAGTGTCGTCAGTTCGATCCGGTCAGTGGGCCATTCAGCATGAACGAGCGGAGTGAGTGTATATTTATACCTTTTCTTTCTGTTCACTGCTTCCTGGTTGCCGTTCCCCTTCTGCACCCACTATGTCCGGATGTATCACTTCAAATGGCACCTTGTCTACCTGCTGCACGATCAACTTCTACTTCATGAACTTCGATTAAGAGAGACGTGAAACGTTACGATTGAGTTAAGTCAGGGTTATACGTGTCCTCCTTTAGTTTCTTTCTGCAACAATAACGGACTGTCATTGACGTTCCGAGGGTATACTGCTGGGATCATTTTACATGAAGTGTTCTGTCGCTATAATTGAGTGTGAAGGGTATATTCACATGTTCTTCTGATATACAAGATGTTAAATGGGAACGATGGCTCGGAAATTAGTAACAAGTCTTTTGTTTGTCGAAAATGGCACTTGGAGGACTTTAGTATCAGTCATAGTAATTAATAACTGGTTTCTGGAATACTTTAACATAAGTTCTGCTTCTTTAACATATTTATAGCAAATGATGGAGATTTGATGATCACGTTTCAGATATTAATTAACAATCATTTGGTTCTGTTAGAAATGGCACTTAAGATCTCTGGATATTTAGTAGTTAATAATTGTACATTCAAAATTTCTATTTTCTGTTTAATGTGATTAAATATTTAACTTATATCCTACAATTAAACCATCGAATTTTCCATTTAATCGAAAGATTTTCTTCCGATACAAGTTCCATAGATCATCGATGGCTCGCAAGGTGCAAAATATATTAAGCTCCAAAGCAATTTAGTACCTGCAAACATTCGATTAATAGTAATTAGCATTTCAATTCAATTTTCTCCGAGCGATTTACATACCTTAATCAATAAAAGTCCGAGATACTGGAATCCTAATCACTTAATTACGAAAGTCAAAGTGGTACCGTTCAGCATTCTAATGATTTCTCCGTTTCGCCCTAGAAGATTGTTGTTATTCTTCTTTTTCCCAGAGGATGAGACTCCGTCGATATACACGATCGCCAGCAACACGAATCTGGTCCCGATAAGATCCAGGCAAGCCTAGTAAGTGAACGCTAGATCGACGTACGCCGGTTAGACCTGGCAATTAGATCTGTCCTCGTTACAGCCTCAAGAGACGAAGATACGTGCCGAATTGCGTGATGATTTGTTTGTGTTTGTTGGCAGCTCTCTGTTTCATAGCAGCACTCACACTTTCCATACTGTGTAAGTATTATTGTGTGTGTACTAATAGACAGAGATGAGAAAATTCATGATCTAAATAGATATGGAGTTTCAAGTAACAATACTTACGGAATTTATTACCGATTCTTTTGCAGACTTCACACATAAATATGCGAAGCTCTGCGAAACGCAGAATTGTGTCCGTATAGGTATGTGTAACAAACATTCTATTATATTTAAAATTTGCAGTTGTACGTCGAATATTTAATTTATATATCTAATCCTGACTGCAACAATTTTAAGTTTTAAGAACTTTAAGTCCAAGGTCGTAGAGATGATTACTACTTCCAATATTTCTAATATTAAAAAACTTCTGTTTCTCTAGCGGCTAGCTTGAAAGAAAGTATGGACACGTCTGTAGATCCCTGTGACGATTTTTATAAGTGAGTACACCTGAAATCGAAGCGAGACCGTCTATAGCACTTTATAAATGCATGGTGTACTTTCCAAAGAATGCATTCTATACTTCCGTTGCTGTAGTCACAGAGATAGTACGATTTTCATCAATCCTGACATTCAAACGACATTGTTGTTTCACACGTGCACGTTGTAAAAATTTAAATTGAAATTGTTAATCGACAGACACTTTCTCTGCCACTTTCATAGAAATAAAATCTCTATGGAATATCCTAAAATTATCCGAACTCATTTTATTTAATGTTTTTCTGCAAAGGAATATTTTTTGGCACGTACCAATTAATTAACCGGTTAATGGAAATATATTTCTTAGATATGCTTGTGGAAAGTGGACTGAGGAGCATCCTATGCCGGACACCAGTATAACGAACTCTTGGTTCGAAGAACGCAGAGAACGAGTGTACAGGAAAATCAGGGAACTCCTGAGGGACAACAGTACTAGCAACAACGCTCCTTGGGCGGTGAATCAGGCTAAAATATTATACAACAGCTGCATGGACGTGCGTACGTTTGTATTTTCTTCAACAGTTTCATCTGATAATATAAAAATAATTTGCAATTAGCTTCAATTGAGTGTTTAGTATTAATTCCGGAGTAATCACCTTCTGAGTGACACGATTCGTTATGTCCCAACGATAAAAGACGAAATTTTGGCACTCGTCATAAATAGTTTTATTTTGAAAATTTTATTTCACCAGTTGTCATTGGAAATTTGGACAAGTAGAACCATAATATCTTTTCAGATGCCGCGGATGAAATGGGACTCACGCCACTGTTCGAGTTATTGGAGGAGCTCAATTTACCACCGATACCGCCGGCGTTCACCAAGAAGACCAGCAGTTATATCGAACAGATGGCCAGGGTGAAGAGAATTCTGGGAAGGGATGTCTTTTTCGGGTTTGACGTGATTCCCGATCCAAGGAATACGAGCAAAAATATCATGCTGCTCGACACACCCATGATAAGGAACCCCTTGCCCAAGTACAATCTCTCGTTCACTTTTATTGAATCTTTGATAAAGAAATGGACGAGACTGTCAGGAACGAATCGGGGCTAAGTTAATGTTAATAACAGCATTGGATTATTTTTTGCCTGAAGTGAAGAAGGAAAACTTTTATTTTATTTTAGGGTTGAAAATACTTTTCTGATCATTTTCTGGTGTAGATTTATCCTTCAAAGTTACGTTAATTGTTTTTTTTTATGAACTTGGAACATCCTACCACTTGAAAAGTTGTACATCAAAATTCATAGAACCTCTCTTTTTAAGTTATTAATCAGAGTTCTAAAGGAATTTTTTATCGATGGTCAAGGTAGAATGGAGAAATAGTTAGATAATTACTTAAAATGACGTGAACTATCTTACAATTAGTAGGTACCTAATAACCACAAAACTCGTCAACTTCAGGAAATCGTACATTTCCATTCTCCCCTTTCGTTTACACTGTGAGATCAAAGTGATCAATATCACGTGCCCTCTATCATTAGCATCTACCGCTCTGTAATTATTCTGTCCACAATCCATACAGCAAACATTCGAGAAAGATGTAAATCTCGGATATACGCTACACAGCAAGTTATTCGAATCGTTATCGACCAGATTACATTTTAGTGTTTCGCGTGTCCAAGATAAAAAGTAGTCATTGAAATCGATACGAACAGCGAATAAAATTCTTCGTCGAGTAAGCACGTTTTCTGTCCTTGATATGCTAATACATATTGATATCGAATTTATTATTTATTCGTAGAATTTTAATCACTTACTACTTCAACGCGAATGTTCATTATGCGCTTTTCCATAATTGCACAGCGATAGAGAGCTGGAGAAACGGTTGCACTCGATCCGATCGCGTTTCCGGCAGCTGGAGGAGGAAGAGGATGAAGATGAACTGCACCACGAAGAGTCGGACAAATATAAGGAAGCAGAAATAACGTACATAAGCGGCGTGATCAAGCAGGTCCTGAATAACGGTAGCTTGGACGCCTGTTCCTTGATCGACGATCTCCAGTTTCCGGACGAAGACGATCTACAGGACGTCGCGGAGACTCTTTACGAGCTGACTAATGCTTTTTATTTCGTGAGTGTTAATTTCGACTAATAAACTATGTTGGAAATGTATCATCAATTAGGAAGATTACTGTGTTAACACGGTCGATTACAAGTTACGATAATTTAGTAAATCATTGGCTTGGTGATTATACGAATTATGGTACTTTCAGTTATCTCGTTTGGAAAGCAATCAGACCATATGGGAAGACGATCCAACAGAAGCTGACTATATGTCAGTGGATGAACTTCAGAAGCTGACGGACGCGTACGCGATGGAAACGAATTCGAGTGTCACACCTGAGCCATTATGGCGACCATATATTGAGATGGTTTTTAAGGATGTCGATACCGTGGACTTGGATGGCAAGGACAAGATACTGGTGGCGGATCTGGAGTACTTGAAGCTCATTGCTTTCATGTTGACTACCACTGATGAAGAAGAATTAGGTGGGTTTCTACTATTTACCACCACCTTACCAAGTATGACCTTAAAACCCACCTTACTATTCGAGGGTTAAAATCATTATTCTATGTGTGAAACAATTACACCACTGTCATTAGTCCTAAGAATGTACATTATTTTGATTTGTTTCAGAGACTTACATTTGGTGGACAGTGATCGACATCGTGGTACCCCATTCGTCGGAGAGTCTGAGGAAGCTCTGGCTGAAGTACATCGACGAAGTAACCAGCGTCGAGATCGGTGAATCGAAGTCGATTCGCTGCGCGGCTGCAGTTAACGAGTTGATGGGTCAGTTAAGGTTTCTCTTGGGTGTCGCGACCAGCTTCTAGAATCTAGATCAGCGGTGGGCAAAGTTAGCTCTCGGGAGCTAAAACTTGTCCCCACTACTGTCCACCGTTACCATGGAGTGACAGAGACAAGAGTCTGGGCTTCTTTGTTTCTACGAAGGCACACGGTGCG
Organism: Dufourea novaeangliae; assembly: GCF_001272555.1. Taxonomy (NCBI): domain Eukaryota; kingdom Metazoa; phylum Arthropoda; class Insecta; order Hymenoptera; family Halictidae; genus Dufourea; species Dufourea novaeangliae. The sequence continues at coordinate 2,001,082 of NW_015373918.1, read as the reverse complement.
AAAGAAAGGTTGGAAGGGGAAACAGGCGCGCGAGATGACCTACGTTGCCCAGCGCTGATCTAGATCAAGGACGAGAACGGGGCGATGGTTTTGTTTGGATTTTTATCGCGAAATTCGAAGGTCCCACTGATCGTTGGCCTGGGCGATGATTTAGGGATGGCGGTCTCCTGGCTGTACGTGGACCCGTCCTTCCACGAAGCGGAGGGCAAAAAGGTGTTCGAGATGCTGGATGACATAAAGGAAGCTTTCGCCTCGATGGTTTCCCGTACCGACTGGATGGACGGGAAGACAAAAACGGCCACGCTCGAGAAGAATAGGAAGATGGACTCGCAGATCGGCTTCCCGGACTGGCTGTTCGATGAAGATGTCCTTAACGAATATTACGAAGGCGTAGGATACTGTCGATTTACATTTAATCGTTTGTCAACTATGTATTTTCTTAGATGTTGTGCAGTAAGGAAAATTAATTTGCATGTTTTTAGATAGACCTCTCGGAGACGGAGTACTTGGACAACATGGTCCAGATTGTTCGTCTGATGTCTGTCTCGGAGTTGGAGTGTATTCATCAAGTTAATTACAATAATCTCTCATAGTAAGTTGCAATATTTCATGATAATGAGTAGCTAACAGAATATTGAAATATTGCCATATTTCATATCAATGGGAAGCTATGGAGTACCTTTTATGTTTACCATTCTTCGTTTTTCAGCTGGGCAACTGATCCGACGGATGTGAATGCGTTTCATACGTATCAGTTCAACCACATAAGTACGTATTAACGTAGACTACTGTAGTATGAATTAATTATTATACGCTATATTTAATTCTTATGCGCACGCAGCTATACCAGCTGGAATACTTCAATTCCCATTTTATGAATTGGGTCTCGAGTAAGATCTGTATCAATATTCAATTTTTCAATTAAACTATACAAATTCGCTATACGTATTACAGATTCTTAAAAATCAACGTATTTCTATATTATTCCAATACTATTAATTATCTTCATATAACGTTTCTTTGCATTCAGAGCCTTAAACTACGGCGCTATTGGTACGGTGCTCGGCCACGAATTAACGCACGGTTTCGACAACAGCGGCAGACACTACGACAGCAATGGAAACGTTAGACAGTGGTGGACCAACGAGACCATTTCCGAGTACACTGAAAAGACCCAGTGTTTCATAGAACACTACAATAGCTATTACTACGAAGAGGTAAGTGGAAAGATTCACAGCCTTTGGAAATCTCCAGAACTTAGCTAATCTTCCCATTTAACTACAATACTAATTAGATAATTCGGTAATATATATTATGAATTTTAATATTAATCTTTATTATTTCTACTTATTTGTGAAGTTTTAAAGTTACAATCTGGAATAGTACACCGTCCAAATTCAATCGATCTACGACCGACCGGACAGGTTGATCGTGAGTTTGTGGGTCCGCAGGTAGACGATTACATCGACGGTGAACGAACGCTGGGCGAGAATATAGCGGATAATGGTGGCCTTAGGGAGGCTGTCATCGCTTACGAAAGATGGAAGGCCAGACACGGTCAAGAGCCTTTGCTTCCGGGATTCACTCACCTCACTCACGAGCAGCTCGTTTTCCTCGGTTTCGCGCACGTAAGATTGCCCACGCGTCTTTCAAGGGGGGATTACTCAATACCGTGTCCCCTTGATGGAGATTCGGTGTCCGAGAGTGAAACACCGGGCGCCTTCGATGAAACGTTTTATCGTGTTTGAGGACGGAGTAAACCGAGGAATCTGTTTCATGAATATTGATAAACGCTTGATATAATTGGTATTCTGATCGAAGGATATTGAGGATGTATTTTCTATTTTGGTTACAACATTCAGTGGTTATTTTAGAATTTGTTGAATTGTGCTCCATTATTTGTGAGTAAAAGTTTTGGTTACAGCAATTTTATTCTTAAAAGTACACTGTTTAAATATACATACAGGGTGGTTTAGTAATTCTGTTCACTTGGAATATCTCCGTTATTTTTCGAACTATTGAAAAACTTTATTCGCAGAAGTTGTGTGATACAGAAGGGATCATGATAGGCCAGTAATAATTATTTTGTAGATGGAGGGTTTTAAGAGATTTCAAGGTCACCTCTATTTGTTTTAAATAACATGCAAGATTTTTTTATTCTACTAGAATAGCGGATGTTTAGATGATTTCAACGATCTTTAATACAAGGTCATTCGACAATAAATAAAGGAGTGGTCATTTGACTGCAATCATTCTTTGTGGCATATCTCTCAACTTTCGTAAAAAAAGTGTTTCTATATTTCCAAAAATAACTAGAGACACGCTAGGTGAACAGAATTGTTGGGCCACCCTGTATATTGAATGCTAGATATAGTAGAAAAGTTCTTTCGATTTAGATTCGGGAAATAATTATTTTGCGCAACTACATTCATCACGGTGTCTTTGACTTCCATTAACACGAAACTTCGTTTTCTGATCCATGAATATTTCATTGAACAGTAGTTATTCCACTTTTTAATGTGTTCCGTTCCGAAATCGTTAAAGTTACTGAATAACAGATTGAAGTTTTAATTAACTTCAGGTTTGGTGTGAAGCTTACACGCAGAAGGCTTTAAAATGGATGCTGGATGATTCACATTGCCCGGGGCGCGTGAGGCTTCAGGGGGTTCTGAAAAATTCCAAAGAGTTCAGCGATGCTTGGAAATGTCCTGTGGGATCGAACATGAATCCACAGAACAAGTGCCGTTTATGGTAATGGTACCACAGCCGAAGATACTTCGTCTCTTCTTTCAGAGTGTTCCTTCAATTATTACTACAAAACTCGTAAATGGATACACGACTTCTGGTAATTAATTGAAGTCGAAAATTGTTGTGTGAGTGCATAGAAAAGTATTCATTGCTGAAACAGCGACGTATCAAGTGATTTTATAAGGAATGGGAGGGAAAGTACTTTTCAAATAAAACTGGTGGTTCTACGTCAAAACCATAACATTATCAACGGGATAAAATTGAAAGATTATTTAAAACACAGAACACAATTACAAAGGATGTTGATCAATTTATTATCCTTTATTAACTTTTAATGTCTCTAAATTGCTTATGGAATGACTCGATGGAACAGGCAATGTTAACACACAGGATAGTAACCAAGTGATCGAATATTTGTAATAAAAGAATTTTATTTACTTACAAACTGTATACATTCATTCTTTATGTCTGTAACTCTCTAAATGTTGTCCGTCTTGTATAGAAAATCTATTACAATGTCAATTAACATGAAGTACACATAGAAGAATATTCCGACACATAGTTACAAAAGTACTTTCTTACAAAGTGTGTCATGATAGGTTTCTTCGTACCTTCCATCGTCTTAACAAAAACTTAACAAATCACGTCCAATAAGGTGTTCTTAATAGACATATCCGCCATTGGCATCTGTGGGTTGAACATACTCGTGAGCATGTGTTAAATGCTTGGTGTCGACACTGTTCAATAATTGTTCTTCACGGAACAAAGGGTTGTCGACTGTGATTGAGTCCGTCTCGTGGCGATTTGGTACGTGCACGCTCACTGGAGTGGACACGGGAAATGGAGTAGCGCTGGTTGGATCGACGGAGTAATTAGGTAGCGAAGGGAATTGGGGCAGCGACGGCAGCGATGGCAGCGACGGTAGCGAAGGTAGTTGAGGCAGCGTCGGGAAGGATGGTAGAGATGGCAGAGATGACAGGCTATCGCCAAAGCTCGAGATAAGATCGCTTAACGAGCCCTTCTGCACCTGGACGTGCACGTTCTTCTGGATCACCGGGGTTGTCTTTGTCTTGATCACTTCGCTAAAGGTGTGTACTGGGCTGTCGGATGGCAGAATGTCCACGGTCTGGACCGGATGAGTCAGAGTCTCTGTGGACTCCACAGAGTGTTCTGGTGTATGCACAGAGTGAAGAGTGTGGACTGGAGGCAATGAGGTCACGCTTTCCAGGGTCTTGACCGTTGGTAGACTGTGCACAGTGTGTAGAGAGGGCCCATGGTGAACTGGCGTCAGGCTCTCATAGGTTTTGACCGTTGGCAGACTGTGCACAGTGTGTACAGAAGGCACATGATGCACTGGTGGCAGGCTTTCGTAGGTCTTGACCGTTGGCAGACTGTGAACAGTGTGTACAGAGGGTTCATGGTGAACTGTTGGTAGGCTCTCATAGGTCTTTACCGCTGGAAGACTGTGAATAGTGTGTACAGAGGGTTCATGGTGCACTGGTGGCAGGCTCTCATAGGTCTTTACTGTTGCCAGACTGTGTACGGAAGGCACATGGTGCACTGATGGAAGGCTCTCATAGGTCTTGATCGTTGGCACACTGTGCGCAGTGTGTACAGGCGGTCCATAGTTCACTGCTGGCAGGCTTTCGTAGGTTTTGACCGTTGGTAGACTGTGTACAGTGTGTACAGAGGGCACATGGTGCCCTGGTGTTAGACTCTCATAGGCCTTGACTGTTGCCAGACTGTGTGCAGAAGGCACATGGTGCACTGATGGCAGGCTTTCATAGGTCTTGACCGTTGGCAGACTGTGCACACTGTGTAAAGCGGGTGCATGGTGAACCGTGTCCAGAGTGCCCACAGTTTGTACTGGTTCGACTGGCGTCAGGATCTCTGGAGTCTGCGCATATGGGTAGGTGTGTAGACTGTGCAGTTGCGGGGCATGTGTCACGGTCTCGACGGATTTCACTGATGTCAGAGGCTGTACAGAGTGCACAGCGTGCACGGGGTGCGCTGGTGTCAGGGATTCGTAGGATTTTACCGAGTGCGCCGAATGCACTGGTGTGTAGGTCTCCACAGACTTAACCGATGGTTGAATGCGTTCAACGATGTGAGTGAGGGATTCTGGAAGTTGGATGGTACTTTGTGGCGCCAGAGGTGCTTCTACGTGGACAGATTTCAATCCAAGCCCTGCGTACCCGGAATAGACTCCATTGTAATGGGGTTGGATGTTTGTGTAGACGGAGGGCACGGAGCCAGCGACATCGCCAGCCGAATACACTCCACCGTATGTGGAGTGGAGAGTTGGTAACTTCTCGTTGAACAGGGTACCACCGACGTAGTTCTTTGTCACGGTGGCAGTGACTGCTGGTACGCTCTTGATGCCAGTGGTTAGATGAGTTAGCCCTGTAATGATAATGTTTTCACGTCCTAATTGTATGTACCGGAATAAAGTAGGAAAACTCTACAAGGGATCTATATTGTTTTTATTCAGTGATGGTACTATGGAATTCAAAAAGGAGTGTTAAGTCATTAACACCCGCTGGTTCACGGAGGGTTAAATATAGAGATTTACGAAGCTAAAAAACGATGGCACAGAGTAGGAGAAATTTTCTACACGAATATTAAAAATACCGTAATTTATTACTGCAGAATTTGTGGCTAAGGTTTTACGTGCATAAATTACAGATACACTCTTATTTGTCAAGCCATCGCCGGATTGACTAAGCACCTAAGTGTATTGACAACGTTTCGAAATCGAAAGCGTTGCGTAATTGCATACACGATACCCGAGGTTTTACTGCTTTCGCCAGTATATAAACTCGTCTTTTTTTTTTTTTTTAAGATAACAATTTTAGTTGTAAAAAGATTCTCACCTTGGACAAGAGGCGCGTGTTCGGTGACCTTCACCACGGGTTTAGGCAGGTCCAACGTAGACTGGCCATGAATTTCGGTTTTGACTGTCTTCACTACATCGGTTCCCACAGAGGTCTAAAAAAATTCACACTTGAATGTTATTCCTGGTTAAAATATCCGGACAACTTTTCGATGAATATTAATTTACCTTGACATGGTCGACCACCGGAGTACCATAAGATGTAGCTGGCGGTAAACCAGTCACCGTCTGCAAATACATAAAATCGTAATTTTATGTTTCATAAATATACCTTATTATCAAGGAAAAAGAAGCAATTAATATATGTATATATCACACGTACCTGGGTTTGCTCGAGTGGAAGTGGCAGCGGTGTGCTCGAGACAAAGTTCCTTACATCTATCACAGCTGGTTCTCCAACGGTCTCGGTCACTTGGGGAGTCTAGATGAATATATAGTCAAATTTAGTTCATTCATTGATCATCATCCATTCATCGACTTAATAACAAAAATTCGGATAATTACGTGAATAGTCTCAGGTACTTCGTAAATTGGTTCTGGCGTGGAGTATTTGACATCACCGATCGGCGACAAATACTGATTGTTCAAGGGAACACCTGGTTGGTACCCAGGGGGTCCGTACGTGTCCACTGGCAATGGGAACGGTTTCTCCGGGATGCTGTAAACGTAACCACCGATGGATTTCGTGGTTTCTACTATGGTGGTGTCGTGATGGTGATGATGATGATGGTAGTCGGTTCCATAGCGCGGATCGCCCGGTAGGATGTCCCTCTTCTGCTTTTGTTGGGGCGCAGCTAAAGAAGCCGCCAGGCAGGTCTGAAATATTTAACGAATTAGCCGAAGGTTATTTTGGACGATCATGAGAGTGCTTGTTTTTCGAAAATGCAGCATCGAGCCTGGAAGTTTCGGCTGTTGCAAAGGACACGCCAACGAAAGTGGAAGGGATTCAAAGTGGTCTGACGAGTGTCGAGTTTTCTGTTGTGTGGTTTCAGATCGGTATAAAAACAGACTTGGATTGATAGTGGTATGATTTCGAGCCTGTTATTGTAGTCGCGAATATAGTGAACACAGCGCATCGATTAATAAATGTTTACGCCTTAAGAGTTTTGTTATTTTAAGAAATGCATTGCTTATATTTTAAAGAAAGGGTTTTTAGAGAATTATACACTATCAGATGTATTTCAAGAAATTGTGCTTAAAACAAGTGTTTGAATTTGTATAATGATTGACATGTTCCCCCAACTACCCTTAACCACTACAATTAATTCGATATCACAATTATTATTTTTTGTTTATACTTTTAATTCTTTAGTTTACAATAAATCTAAGCCATCCACAAAGAAATCGCTAATAATCGTGAGAATCTATCAGCATCGCTGCAACTACGTTTCCAAAATGGCGTTATTTGTCGAAGGGGTTGACAAAGGAGGATCCTTACCAGAACGATCAGCAGGAGCCTCATGTTGACCGTGTGACGTTTGGATGTGGATTTGAGTATCATCCCAATGATATTTCGACCTTTTATACACGACCGATGCTCCCTCCAGTTTATTTCCCAATCCGGTGGCATTGGCAGAACTAGATTTTTTAATTGACTCCTCCTGAAGGCCCGCGCCTTCGATGACCATCCGAAACGTTTCCTGAATAGGTGGGCACCCGCTGTGTGTGTCTGTGTGTGCTGGTGTTGTTTGTGTGTCCATGTGCCACAGCGCCGAGAAAAACAGAATTCTTCGAATCGTTTCTGTGTTGGTGCTCCTTCTGACTCTCCTCCCACCTATCCACGAACGTTTTACTCCGGATACTTCATTTCGTTACGGAGGGACGAGGATGATTTATGCAAATCGCTGGGCAACTCCTCTTCTTCTTTGGACACATTCGTTTTTTCTTATTTGTCCCGAACTCCGTCTTCTTTCTTAACTGCCCCCTGGACACGACTGCTATCAAGTGAAGAGAGGGAGAAGCTTTTAAATGTGTTCGGATAACGAGGAATCTCTGTACGCTATAATGGATCCCAGCTGTCAATGGAACATTAATCTGACTTTTCTGTTTGAGCCCATGTGTGTTGATTCATTTTCGGATCGGTGATTTTAAGGGTGAATATATTAAGCAACTGTTCCGTCTCTTCGATTGTAAATTCCGATTGTTACGTAAACAAGATTATGTCGTGTTAGTGGTTCTTAAGTATGACTAGTTACATTTATATGGTGTTATAGAAGTTGTTTTTTGCCTGAGAATTGAAGGATGATATAGGTGGATGTGGATAATATAAGAATTCTTAATGTGCTTGATCTTTGCAGGCGCTAGGTCCTTGCAACTTTCTCTGTCGAATAAAATTGATCGAATATGTTTCTGTCACTATATGTGCAACGATCTGACATTGATCATTCTTCTAGTTCGGTTGTCCAACAAGATGATACTGTGAATATTCGAATAACATTTCTGCACCTGTGTCTGCCAACAGCCTGAAATATCCGTGTGTCGGATTTAAATTGTAAATGAACAAGAATGCCCTATCCTTGGCATATCATAAAAATTCGTTTCGCCAGGATATCGTATTATAATCCGTCGATTTATTGAACCAATTTTATCTTCATCGTAATAATATTTCATCGTGCTCAATGGAAGGTGACGTTGAAAAAATTAGGTACACTGTGGATCTAAGATCATTCGTGTAACTATTTCTATGTATAAATGTTCAAACATGTGATTATTGAATTATCTATGTCTATAACATTATCTGGATACTATTACATCAAGACTTCCAATTAATATTTAATGTTCAAAATATCATTCTGAGAAAAATGGCGAAAACTAATGACTTTGTATAAGCATTCAAGGTTCCGAGAATGTTTACTTTTCTAAAGTCTTGCAACAAAGGAAATCGAATCACTTCGAAATATAATTTTGTTACTTGAAAATTGTTTCTTCCTCTCAATACAATGGAGTGAGAAGCATAAATGAAAACGCATAGATGACAGCCGGATTTTGGAGTCATATCAATAATCCGTCTCAATCTTTCAGTAGGTGGATCCGTAACCTTGGTCAGCGAGGATTCCATTCGAATCTCGTAGCATTTTTATCGTATCTGGCCAGACGCGTTTCTACACTAGTGATGAATGGGCTGACACAGAGGAAATTAAAAACACACCGATCTTGCATAAATTGCATAACAAGGCGTTGGTTTAGAAATCGTAGACTGGTCGCATTTTGAATTGTATAAGAAGGTTGAGGTTGATGAAATTCTGGTTAACGGTAATTAACACTAAATGCGACGAGTAAATGTTTCTCCCCATTAATTCTTAGTTCTAAACATTGCTTAAAAATGACGCTTTCGAGAGGGAACACCCCTTTAAGTGTTTAGACTATTTTATGAATGATATTACATCACTGAATACCATAAATATTACGATATTTATGATTTATGGAAGAAAAGAATACAGTGTTGGCCACTCTGGCTTCCATTCATTTTTACTTAATAACATTGGATTCATTTCTTGTCAATTAAATAAAAACAGAATAGGAAAGAGATTATGTTCTGACAAGAACAGGTAAAATTTTCCTATATGAGATAGTACAAAAAAATTATTCATTTAATTATTATATTAAATAAAAAATACGCTTTCTGTTATAAATTTTCTGTGTTTTAGCTATAATTTGCTATTTAAACTCAATAACCCCTTAATTGTTCCAAACCTTAAAATATTTGTGCAATATAATTATGAGTGCGTAAATGTCCATAAATGATATGATATACACCACTTCAGGGAATTTTATGCTTTCTTTTATTAACAGAAAATTTTTAACCTGGTAGCTCTATCTGTTGAGAAGAACGTGAACGTAAGACTGCGCTGACAATTCAGATTTCAGCCTGCGAGTAGATTCCACTCGGAACAGGTGAGCGAACGTCTGCCTACAGGTAGGCGTCAACTGAAGATTTTAAAAAATAGTCATATTAACTGGTACCATTATAACCTATTCGTTTATGTATCACTAGACTGCGGATTTTTATGCAAAATAAAATTTTATAAAGCAATTCTTGAAAATAAGAACAAAAGTAGGAATTTCTATCTTCTCTTAAGTATATTATTGAGTTAAGAATAAAATAGAGCTCTAGAGTCTATAAATTCATAAAATCCGCTGTCTATTTATAACAATTTTGAATGATCCTACGTTCTCTAACATTTCCCTCAGAGGCTGCAATCGGCATTGTTCGGTTTTTAGTCATTCGAATTCAAGAATTTCGAGGGTACGAATGCTTCCGCGACTCACTGTATATGTAACAGCGACCGTAAAAATGTTTATATTATATACAAAAATAATTTACCGTGTTCCATTGTCTCCTAGAGTCTCGTCTTTATTCCTTTTCTTCTAATATTGCCTGTAATTAATCATGCTAGTCGGTGGTTAAGAGCCATTCAACAATTGAAGCGTTAAAGTAATATACGGCCCGGTGCACTCGTTTATCATTACACGAGAAAAACCTAGTTCTCGGTGAGAGTGAATGTAACGCAAAATCGCCGGGTGAGCATTGGATACGCCCGCAATGTGGTCGAACATGCGGTATCATTAAACGAGAGCGTATTATATTATTCCATTTGTGTGCAAGGATCATAAGAACCGCTTCACCGGCGAGTTGCGGAAGGAAAGGTCCGACGTTCTTAATTATCTTTATTGCCTCTCGTGCGAATTGCTATGCATTTCACTGGATTGATTCAGACATTTTGAGCAATTTCGAGTACAAATATTGAAGAATACATATATGCAGGGTGTTCTTATTAATTTGTATGAAGAATTAAACTCTTTATATTTATCTTCCGTTCAGATTCAAATGCAGGTAAATGAATTTTTAGAGTATGTGTTAGCTTATAAATATATAAATATATCAAGACAAACTCTTGCAGAATATTCTTCTTTTTCGATTTATTCGGATAAAGGTATCAGAAAAAACTTTCGTTGCCGTTGGCTGAGACACGATATTGCATCTTCTACGCTTTCAGTATTAAAGCGGTGACCCACTTCAAGCTATTCCTTCTTATTGAAAGGAGCTGTCCTTTCTATTTGTAAAAGTTCAATTCCGCCTGGTCTGCTGTCACGATACTTGAACCGAGCTAGCGGTTCATCTTCTTCACGAGGAACGTGTCAGTGATTAATAGAGTCGTTAGAACGTAGCTTACTTGACCAGATTGGACTCACACCAAACAGATCATAAAATACACCTATTTTTCACCTTGTGCTCACAAAACAGTGATTAATAAATACTTCAGAATCAAAGTTTATTACCTTACAGTCACGTTTATGCTAAAAATTGTATTCTGTCCAGTACGAAGGAAACGTGAATAATAAGTTAATGGGGTTGTAGATAGAAATTTTCAAGAATAATTGGCTAACGGGAAAAAATCATTGACGAACGACTGGACAGACAGCAGCATTGTATTTCTTGACGGTTTCGAGCGTGATTAGATGCAGATTAATGACCTCCCAGGTTTGTTAAACTCCCCGGGCCTTTCCTCTCACGGCGCTCTCCTTCGATTTGTACCTTTTGTTTCTTTCTGCCTTTCTCCCGTGAAATGAAGAAAATCGGAACAAACCACTTTTACTACAGATGCTTATCAGTGCTTTGTTAGCAAGAAAGGCGAGTCATCATTAAATGGATCGAAAGAACGCGTGTCCATACGAAGCGAACCTTGAATGATTTATTCTTCCATTTTAACGCTTAACGTTCCTTTTCCTGTCGTGGACGAAGGGTCGAAGGAATCTCAATCCAAGACGATTATTGGTATGTTTTCCCAAAGTGAATCAGTTGGATCTAGAAATGATATCAGGGACCGACTCGATCCCGCGGAAGTGGTCCCGTAGTAATCTTGTAACCGTTCTGCACGAGAGATCAATCGGTGTACGTTTTGGTGTGGAATTACTAGCTTTCATCGAAAGTGAGAGGAGAAAGAGGGTCCGGCGAATAATGATTTTACTTTTGCTGTTATGCGGAACCAGTTTTTAGCACCCTCACAAGAGGACCGCCTCTACGTGGTCGATTAAAACGCGATAAGTAATTTTGCTTGTGGTTCGAACGACGAAAGCTCCATTAGCCGCTTGCTTAAACGGCACATCCACGCTGTGGAGAATCGCTTATGACCCTCTGGAGTCGATCTTGTTGGAACGTGAGAATAATATCGTTTGTTTAACTCTATAGAGCGATGTTTAATATTAGAAGCGAGGGTGAACGAATTTTGGGTATAATTCCTCGAATGCTGAACCCTATAAGGTTGACCAATTTTTTTTTATATATAACATTGCTGTAAATATTAGTGTTCCTTTGTAAGTAAGCCACTGTTTCTTAATGAAATCAGGATTCGATTTACTGAAATCCAGGACTCTATACCATTTCATTAATATTCATAATAACTTTCTCGTAGTCTAGATTACTTTTACTTGTCTGCGAGAGGTCGAGAAGACATTTGTCACTTAACATATCCTGCTCGAAATAATTAACAGTAGAACTGCCAGCGTTGCATGTATAATAAATTAAATTGCATAATATATTAATATTTATACTATTTATATACTTATTAAACTGTATTATTACAGTTTAGCATAATCTAGTGCAATATAAAATATATGATAAATTAAAGGTAGTCATGAATATCGACGGAAACACTTTTAGGAATTCAGTAATTGTAAAATAACAAATCTGAATTCCGTCATTTTATTTTGTCGTTTTATTTATTTCGCTTGGTTGACGGAACAGGACCGATCATAGTAGCGATCCTCTAATTATTTTTTAGCAGTGTATATCGCTTCATAATTAAAAAGTATTGAATTACTTACTGCTATACCTAATATTGACTAAAATTGTATTTTTCATTTCCTATTATAATCTTGTCGCTATTCATCGAAAATTTAGCTTCAGTAGATAGATCACCTGTGAAAATAATAAAAAGTAGATGAGTACCGTCTCTCACAGACGACAACGTGTCGTTCGATCACACAGAAGTACGCGAAACTAGCGTGTAGCAGTTCGACCGTAGAAAGAACCAGATGATCCAGATTAGTCCTCTTACCTCGAACGTTCTTTCAGTCACCCAGCTGTAGGTAATCCTTTCACCGTTCTCTCCCTCGGCCATGAATCGTCTCGGCCGGCTCGCATTTCAGAACGCCGATTGCTCTCTCCATTTTTATAACAGGAAGTCGCGTAGGAAGCGCCACTTCCTTACAGCGGGCTCCACGGGCGCTGAAAATCGGTAGAGGAAGTGCAAGATCGGCGGCAGCCGTGCACCTAGGTAACGAGAACTCTGGCGAGATAACATGTGAAAGTGTTTCACGTGTTATTACTCCGCTGTAGGTGGAATATTAGCGATACATTTCGTTGAATGAAATCATTAAGAATTAACATTGGTCTATTAAATATTCTTTGTCACTAGTAGCAATATATTTTCGTTACGTACTGGTTTACCTTAGAAAATATCACTATGTAATTGTATTCTTTACTAGGACCTTATTTTTATTCATTTCGTAAGTTATCTATCTTTTTTTATTGTATTAGGTGTACAAATTAATTCGTGGTCTTCTTTTCACAGATCTGTTGTTTATTTACAAATACAGAATTAACAAGAATTTACACGTTTACACCATCTCTGGCGAATCTTTTCTCGAAAAAATGATGACGGTTTTGAGTCAATAATTAATTTTGGGGGTCACTCCAATTCTTTTAGCCATACTAAAAAAGTAAATGTGCCCATTTGATCTTCACAAAATTTCTAGGTTTTATCGATCTATAGATATAGTCAAGTATTGTCCTTCTATGTAATGCCAAGCATTCAAGTTCAAGTTTATAATACTCTACGTAATACTATGATAATGTAGAGATACTTAAAGTTTCAAGAACATACATCATCGTGAATCCTAGTGATGGTACACTCTCAAGACTTCGAATATATTAAGCCAACTCGTAACGATCCGGACAGAAACAACGTGATTATCGGTGAAAGTACGATCTTCCAGGCGCGAGATGATGTGTTACCCTCGGGAAATTATAGCAACAGGGATTCACTTAAGCGCCAGCAATTGAATCCTTGCATGACTAGTCCACTCTGCCTTCTGCTTCCCGCGCGAAATCACAGCCGTCACAATGGACTGTCATCATCGCGATACAAGATGATCGTCTTGTTACGCAACGCATCGTACATTTCGCTCGCGACGTTTACGGTAGCCGGAATGTGTACAGTTTACGTGTTCGGAACGCGGACAGGCAATTATTCAGAGTGGAAATTACGATTTCTACGCACACGATGCGCCGTTATAGCACGGTGCATCTTGACGGCATAATTACAACTATCCATTTACACGCACGCGCATCGATTCATTCATGATTCTGATTGGGCACTTTCATATTGTTAACTGTTCTCTTGTTCTGGTATAATTTACGAATTTATTCGTGATACTGTTAAGGTGCATACAGTCATTATCTAGATATTTGTAAATGTCGAGAATAGATTAAAATAGAATTTTAATGAGGCCTGATCAGGTTTCTATGTCAATTCTGGGCTAATTAATCCATTCCTCCATTTATTATACACTTTTATCATATACTTATTTTTCATTTTATATGCATAATAAATAGAAATATAGAAAATTTAAAGCAAAAGTTACTAATTATATTGATAGAAATCAACTGTTAATATAAAGCAGTAGTATCAAAGTATCTAAATGAATACATAGATTTTATCAGTACAATATCAATATTTAATATCAATTAATAAATTAGTATATATTATATATTGTTTAAAAATATTAGGAACGAACATTTCAATATAATTAATCGACAGACCTTTAACCGTCGTAAAGAAATGGCGATTTTTTTCGTAAGATTCGTGAAGAACACAAAAATTGTCATTTCTTTATGACGAGTAGACTTATCAAAAACAGTTAACAGGTTAGAAATCAAGAAATTCAGAAGAAATTCATCAAGAAATCAGAAGGCTACTGGAAAACTTGTAACTTCAAAATAAGATCAAGACCATTTAAGATCAATCGTAACTGTTCCGAACATTTTCACTAATAACAACGTTAATATTTCTTTAGTTAATACAATTAATATAGAAACAAATTTACCACTATCTGGAGCACTTAATAAATCCACGAAGATGCACTCGATGTTGACGTGGTTGTAGCGAGGTCAGTTACGAAACGAACATTAATTCCGCTCAGAGGTCCAGGTGCACGAGGATGCGGCTGGTAAGAGGATCGATCTCGATCGCACTTGAAATCGTATGTGGAGGACGAAGAGCGGGCGTATGTGCGGTCATCGAACTCCGGGCCGCCTGCGAGAAGAGCAAGGAAGAAAAAAAGTGGAGAAGCGGAGACAAGATTGGAGAACGCAAGCCAGTCGGAAAGAGAGTGCTTTCTTCGTGAATCGGCGACGGTGAAGGTCCTCGTATATAAGCTACAGCCGGTAGTGCAATTGTCAGTGTGATTCGTCCCATCAGAAGCGTCCTATCTGCTTCTACCCTGGAAACCGAATGACGATGTTACGATTTGTAAGTTGCCAATCAGTCACCGCACGCTAAAAAAGAGAACCCTCGAATCAAGGCTACTTGGATCATCCGCGGAGAAACCCGGAAGAGAGTGTGATAAATGAAAGAAGGTCAAAGAGACCTTTCCTTTTCATTTTCTCTATAATTTTGTGGAGGTGTAACTTCAGTGAACGGGAACGTCCAAGAAATAAGGGATTGCACAGGTTTTGGGTAACAAACGTGAGCTTTGAAAGTGACGGATATAGAGAGACGAAAAATGAGTTTGCTTTCTTTGGGGAAAGTATTTCGATCGGGCTTGTACATTGTTGAACCCATAAGTTATGGATCTACTATCACTCTACCTTGTGGCAAAAATATTCGGGGAGAAAGTTGATCTCACCATCTTATCGCTGAGTTAGCTACTTTTGAATTATGTACTTAAGGTCCCCAGATGAAAGTATCAGGGCTTAATTCCGTCTTTCTTGGAAAGGCGTTTCGACATTTTTTTGGGGGAAGATTCGCGTGATCCAAGTCGAGGTGTTTTCTTGCCCTGTAATTTTGTTCGCGGTCCCAGTCGCCTTCAATCGTGATTGTAACTTTGTAGTTTTTACTTGGTGTGGCCGTGGCCGCCGCGAGTGCCTCCTATTACTCCGGGCTGGAGGGCCATGGTCTCGGCAGTGAGCCGAAACTCATTTCGCAATCGGTTCACCTGAAGGAGATACCGACGAAAATCATTAAGGTCACGAAGACTGCGGTCGTCAAGGTACCAGTGCCGTATCCTGTCAAGGTACGTTAAGAAGGATGTTTCCTTCACGCTGAACAGTTATTTTTACTTACTTTTCATTCACCTTATACCACACACCCACCCTCTTCTATGATTACGATATTAGTATTTTTCCTAGCAAAAAGTGATAACTCTTATGACTATTCAAAAGTCGAGGATCTGGTAATTCGGCCAGATTAGAATGCTACATATAAAATATCCTCACCAGAAACCACATTTAAGTACCTAAATCTTAAGTATTGAATTTTTATTCCAATTAAAATTAATCTTAATGGATGATCGATTATAACGAATAATGCTTCGTTATATTTTAATAACTATGGTCCGGGTTATTCCTACATTTAGTGCAATTTTTAATTATTTCCAAAGGGAAACAGTAAACAAAATTTCATTCAATTATTTTTTTACATAAATGGAATGCTTAGATTATGGCCCCCTGCGTATGGGGCCCGGGGGTGCAGCCCCCTAGACCCTCTTGATCCGGCGCTACTAAAAACCCTTTAAATACCTTCTTCCTAATCGGTCCCACATTTCCCTCAAACATTCTTCGATATCATAAAACAGTTCCGCAGTCTAAACGGACCACCCTGTAGCTCCCAATCCACGTTCCCTCCACAAAAGACGAATCTCAAGTTTCACGTCCATCCGAGGTTCCATCCACATCAAGCCCCAAAGGATCGAGTTGGACGGCATCATAGACACGAACCTCAGAGTCTCTCCAAACCGCAGTCGCTTCGGACTCCATAAGACACGCGAAACCGTAATCAACCAGCTCCACCCTGTCTTCTCCCTAGACCGCTGAACAAGCCGTTTCTCCGCAGGCCACGAAAAACCGAGAATCTAGATCGCCCGGTTAATCGAGAATTCCTTTCTCTTAGGTGCCCCATCACATACCCGTCCCGGTGCCGGTGAACCATCCGATCGCGGTTCCGTACCCGAAGCTAGTGAAAGTCCAGGAAACGGTGCCGGTCGAAGTGTCCAAGCCGGTCCCGATACCACTTCCCCAGCAGATCGCGGTGCTGGTGCCGAGGCCAGTGCCGATCCCGCAGCCGATTCCTGTTCCCCAGCCGGTAGCGATCAGCAAGTCGATCTACTACCCGGTCCCGCACCCGATACCATATCAGGCCCACCACGAGTCCGAGGGTGGAGTCGGCGGCGGCGGCTACGACTCAAGCGATGACCACGTGGGACACGAGTCTGAGAGCTACGGCTCTTACACGGTGAACGAGCAGGGACACGAAGGATACGATCAGCAGGCCGGTGGACACGGACACTTCCAGCCTTCGCAGCCAGACTACAGCCCGCACCACTGAATGTCTGTACTATATACAGTTAGTAGTACAGACTGTATAGTCGGTGGAATGGATAAGGTGACATTGGGCTGCACTTATGGGAATGATTTAGCGAAGATAATGGAGGGAGTGAAGATGTCATTTTGTGGAGCATGGAGGCTCCGAAAATGGTACCTTTGGAGTGGGATGTTTTCTGGCTCGGTGCAGGCGCGAATTGGGATGAGAAGTATTATTTTGTGTTAGTAAGAAGGGTGAGTTCGATGGTACTGAGACTTGGGGTAGATTCGTTAATCTGGGGAGTACCTACTGTATTATCTTTTGTGCCACTTGAGAATGTTTGGGACTGATTGCAAATGGACGAGGTCAGGATTTTTGAAGAAGTTTTGAATTTTGAATAAGCTTTTGAAATTTAACAGGCTAATAGGGTAAGTTATTGTTACACGGGTTCTCGTACGTGGTAGTCAGTATGTCAAGCCTTGGTCCAATTATCAAGTTCGACGTATCACCCTTTGATTTTTGTTGGTAAGAGCTTTAAGAATCATTCTACGTGGAGTCTCGGAAAGGACATAAAAAACTCAATCCTTGACATCGCTTCCGCCGATTGTACACTGTAGCGTTAGGTCTGTTTCGTTAAGTTTCTGTTTGTAATTCGTTTTCGTTGATTATGTTTAGTTTTTCGTATTTGTTTTTGTAATAAAAATTACTAGATGGATAGTCTGTGGTGTTTTACGATCCCTCTTAACGGTTCAAGTGTTCCATGTGTGTGAACGCGGCTTAAGGACGGTCAGCATCCCAGCGGAAAGGTTGATGTCGCTGTGTCGAGCGATCTTTCATGGTCCGATGAAATGGAAAGTGAGCTGTTCTGCCACGGTTTTGATGCGTCACGCGGCTGGTTCAATGTCTCTGCGTGATCTATATTTGATACCCGGGCTATTTTTGATCCGACCAGGAAAACAGCGGTGAACGTTCCCACTCCGGGGGAACGTTCCAGCTATGGCGAAAGAGGAAAGAGGACTCGAATGGGTGGCATTATAGGCAAGTATCTATAACGAGTAAATGGTTAAGGAATTAGAATTCAGTTCCTGTTCCTCGTTACAAGAGAGTGGATTTTAACCTTCATTACCATGGTACCTCGATAGAAAGATCTTTATCGTGCTGATCATCATGTTGGATGGTGACAGAACTGTCTGCAATAAATATTGTACGATAGAATCTCCAATTTGTTAAAAGACGATCTTCCTCCTGGTTGAATTTACGCGAATATTTACGTGACAGTCGATGTGTTCATCGTTGTTAAAGAAAGATCTCTGGGTAAAGTTGGTCTATGAAATTACAAAACGAATATTGGAGATCGACATCTATGTTTGTCGTAAATTAGATTTCGTTCTGTCACTTACATAAAGGTGATGTAATTTGACAGTGAATCGCCAGGATGCTAACGCAATCGATTATTTATTTTCTCCCAGTTCGTTTGTAATTTATTTACGTGCGTGATCTGTGACGAATCCATCGAGTTAATGACTTTTGCGCTTCGACAGTTACGTTGGACAGCAAGAGCAAAAGTAAATCGGTTGTATTTTGCGATCAAGAAAGCTGTGGTCGAAATACGTTAATACATAGGCTTCAGATATTTATGTAATTTTATACGTTGTTGTACCATTGCATTCCACATGTCATAAATGCCTGTAGGATCCACAATCTGTTCATTGGAGTTCCTTTCTTTATGAATCATTTTAGAGCTTCAAATATTTATATAAGTTGTTGCACGAACCACATCCACACGATTCCATTAAATCTCTCCATATTTCCCACAAATTCTTCCGCGACAGGTTCCGCAGACTCTGACTCCAAACTCAAACGAACTCGAGTCGAACAAGGGAGTGTGAACGCCGTGAGGATTTCAAGGATACGAAGGTTACCTCCGTTTTCGCAACGTTGCTCCAATTTTCGGCCGTGTCGTAAATCGGTACCAAGGCGAATAAAAGGCGATACAAGACCGGTTTCTTTCGTACGAAAAAAAAAATGGTATCTTTATTTCAATGATGCAAGACGCGCGTCGAGTTGCGTAGAAAATAAAGAAAGAAAAAATATACATAAACAATCGGTACAAAAAAATTATGTCTAATGTCACAGTAGCGAAACGCTCGATCCAATTCCGTTCAGCTCTCGATTGCAAGTCCGTCGATTTGACTTGTGGTTTTAGGACACCGAGACCCGGGGCATCTTTTCGCCCTAGTCTCGCAGGGGAAGGCCAGTCTTAACGTTGTCGATCTTTCGAGTGACTGTCCAGAATGAGGTAAGAAGAGACGAAGAAAGGTACGAGTGAAGGTTTCGGCGATGTCCAGCGGTTGCCTTCGTGGGTGTGGTCGTTGGAATAGTCCCTCTCGATGGTCGTTCTCGAGGTGGAGAATCCGTCGCGAGAAACTTTCTCTGTCAGTGGACCTGGTGTGTCTTGACGACGACGTCGATTCGTTGCGCGGTTACGATCTTCGTGACTGGTCTTCCCCCCCCTCCCGGGTAATCCACGATGAAGTTGTTATTTTACCATGCGTTGTAGCCGGACGCCCAGCCGTTGTATTGTTTCTCAACCAAGACAGGCTGCGCGACTGGGTACGGAACGTGCTTCACGTACGGAACGGGAACGGGGTGGGGTACCTTGACGGCGTACGGGGCTGGCACCGGAACCTTCACTGGCACCTGGACTGGGTAGGGGACTGGCCTGTCGACGGGGACTGCAACGTGCCTGGTCACTTCCACTGGGTAGGGCTTGGGAACGTGGACGGCGTAAGGACGGTCGACCGGGACTGCGTATGGTACCTGGAGAACACGGAGAAAATCGTTAGATCAGTGCTTTTACTCTGTAGAAACATTCGATGATGGTAGCTGAACTGTTCAGAGCCGGGGTACTGGTTTATTCTGATGGCTAGGTTAATACTTTCCGAAGATGTTGGAATTAAAATACTTTAGTGCTTTTAGAATGCTATACATTTTTGATTTTGTGAAGTCTGGATTCGAAGGGGATAATTCTCTGAATTTCTTCTTTTAAGTTCGTCATTAACCCTTTCGGTGCGACATACTTTTGACGAATAGGTCGCGTATGTGCGGAATACTCTACTGTTTATGGAACTACTACTATCGCTTACTACTTTACTATTCATTCTCTTTGTTTATTTTATAGGCTTTATTACTTGTGTAAGATTAGTATAAGCAGTATTAGGCGTGGAAAACTTTAAAAACAAGATCGTTGGTAATGATCGATAAGATGGATTAGATTTGACAGGGCTCGTAGAGGCCAATGTAAACGTGTAAGGGTTAAATATATCTGGTACGCTTGTGAAAAGTTTTGAAGGATTGTTTTGATACAAGTAATTCATGAAAGAGTAGACTATTTGATGGGTCTCTAGGTCAGTGTTTCCCAACGTAAGGCGTACGCACTACCGAGGGGCAATTTGAATATTTTGAGGGCCAATTAGCAAATCATTGCCATTCGTCATCTGATCGTCGGTTATTAATATTAAACTTTATCAGAACTCGGTTTCCTACTCTACTAGGGGGACATCGAGATCTTTGAGGCGTTGAGGTGGAGTATAATCCGAAAAATATTGAGAAACCCTGCTCTAGGTGAAGCATTTTAGTCATGGTGTATTGAAGATTGACAGAAATTGTGATACCTAAGGAAGCCTTGTTCCATCAAATGTTTGTTTCACAACGAAAAACATTTAAACTTTGATATTCACAGTTATAGAAACCTTTTCCCCGATATTGCTTGTGAACGAAAAATCGTAGAACAGTGGATCATATAAAGTAATACGTGGCTAGATTACAAAACGTGGTATAACTTTAAATTCTACTGGAAAATGCAACCTGCAACACCGCGATATCTTACGAAATCACTCGTTTACATTGAAATGATAATTAACGATCGATGATGAAGGCTCCGGCATAGAAACCGCGCGAGACGATATTCCCGAGATAAACAGAGCGTGATTCCACGTCGCCTTCGACTCGACACTCTCGCACATCACATTTCGTTACGTATGCAAATCGTTCCGCCGTGGAATTGCTCGAAAGGGCGATCGAAGGATTAGGTCACTACCGACTTCACACCTCCGTGACATCGTTTGCAACGCGACGGAAATCGTTGTTCACCGTGTATCGGTTTTCATTTTTTTTTTTCAATCAACGAAAAGCGAATGCTTACCTTAACCGGGACTGGGATGTGTTTCTCGACGGGAACTGCGACCGGATGCGGT
The DNA here is from genome assembly GCF_001272555.1 of Dufourea novaeangliae. Lineage (NCBI taxonomy): Eukaryota > Metazoa > Arthropoda > Insecta > Hymenoptera > Halictidae > Dufourea > Dufourea novaeangliae. The sequence continues at coordinate 1,979,603 of NW_015373918.1, read as the reverse complement.
ACCGGGACAGCTACTTCCTTGGTGATCACTGTCGAGACACCGTGGTAGGGCAGGGAATTGTATCCGTTCAGTCCTATACCAGAATCATATCCGTATCCCAGTCCGTACAGTCCTCGTTTGTCCTTCTTCGTTTCGGCTGGCTGCTCTTCGGTCTTGGTTTCGGCATAGGCCACTGCCACGAAGGCAAGAACGATGAAAAGCTGAAATTACACAAGTATTTTCGTTCAATGTTACTTCCGTGGGCTAATGAAATCCTCTGGAGAACGATTCGATGAAAGATTTCAATACACTTCTATTGACAAGAGCAATAAAAAATATGTTTATGTACATTGGTTATATGTTCTATACGACGATTAGTTAATAATAGTGACGATTTTGTTAATTTTATGACCCAGTTTCAGGATGGAACGGTGTAGTCGATAATGAATCGAAAGTGATTTCATCTTTACGACCGTGTTATTCCTTTCGAACAGCGTGGAACGGCTTGGCTGGAATTCCATTCTGTGTTGCTCAGGTGATACGAGGTTACCATTTTCTCAGACTACCGTAATAGTATTTTCACGCGAAAGTGAATCCTTTTAGGTCGGTAAAAAGAACTTAATGGGACAGGTTCAGTAGGTTGTGCGAACGGTATGTCACACGTTGTTCTCGTAGGCAATGTATTTAAACCCGATTTAATTCGTTAAGTGTGAATTCGTTAACTCGAAAACTGATGAATGAAAAATAAACTTTAGTACAAACACTAACATCTCAATGAGAATTGACAATATTTACCGACAACACTTAAACAAAAATAGCAGATTGTTCCTCAGAAATGGCCCCCATTCTTCCACAATTTAAACTTATACGAGTCATCAACCAAAAATTAGAAAGTCACGAAAATGGTAACAAACGATAGCTCTCTGGCAATCATGCAGAAAACAGAGATACTGATTGAAACACTAACTTCCAACAACGTTTTACACGTTCTTATGAGGGTTTCAACCCTCCAGTATGAAGAATGGTACCGGCGAACCGTCCTGATCCTCAGCAAAGACTGATACCTCAGGACCATTCCGCCAGTTCTAATGGTACGTGATGCTCACCTTGGCGTTCATGGTGCTGTGTGCTATTGGACTTGGTTCGTTGTAGTTTTGCGACTGATGATATACCAAGAAGATCCTCTGCTTTTATACGGCTGGACGAACCCTTGAACAGGTCGGAGGTGGTAGGCAACGTGGCGGGCCAGCGAAACGGTGAAAAGAAATTGGGCGTGGGGGGCGCGCAGGGGTCCTCGAAAAGCGAACCAAGGCAAAGCTCTCCGCGCTCTTTTTTCTTGCGAAAGATAAATTATATCCCCCCACTGTTGTTGATTAATACTTTTGGATCCTTGCACTCCAGTCGGTCGCTGCTAGTCATCCACTTGTCTGCGTCAGGGTGACTTTTCCACTTGCTATTGGTCTGTTCGACGTGCATCTAGTGACGTCAGGAACGCGGTGGCTTCGTGTTGTTTCAGGTGGTCTTTGTGCATTTCTGGCGAAATTTCGACGTGCATCTCGTGTCTAGACGACGGAAGTAAGTATGTTCGAATAATAACATTAGACATACTAATTAGTAATTCGCTTATTTTTCGGACAAAATTAATTTTTAAGGAAATTGTATACTTATATTGTATTAAGGATGATTATTACCGTTGTTTACTAATCTACGTTGTTTTTTATCAAATGGAATCAGGATAAAAGTTGTTTCAATTTAGATTCTATTGTTATTCGAATGGAATAGTAAATAGAGTAATGGGTAGATCTAACATTAGTTTTCTTTGAAAGTTTCGTTGTTTATGGATCCATGCATTAGTGGTAAATAGGAGAATTTTTGTGCAGGAGGTACTGACTGAGTGCCAGATGGGAAGACAGGTGAAAAAAAATAACATCTTACCTGGATCATACTTTTTGGCCATATTTTATTTCGTTATGTGTGATTGTGCGTCTTGCGAGACGTCAGAAATGTCCAAAAGAAATGTCTCATTTTTTGGCAGCGGACCCTGAAATTACGTAAATGGGGCAAATTTTTCGCAATTCCACGTAACTTCGCTCGTTAACCGAACACCTGTCGGAAATGGAAAACCATAGGCGTGTCAGCCGGTCCTCGTTTTAACATGCTCGTTAATAATTACTTAAAGTGTACTTAAGTATACAAGAACCTAACTCGACGAAAGAATCGAATCGACTTGATAACGCTCGAATGAATATTAATATCTTTTTCACTCAACGAGAGATACTTTTTTTTTTAAACGTAGATAACCATTGCGATAACGTTAAAACTCTTTCGCAGCCACTGTATCATATTTTTTTTTCCGTTATCGTAAGCTACATCGTTATGCTAATAGAGTGACGTGAGCTTTTGCTTTTTCGATGTTAGTGCAGCAGAGAAACACCAAAACTATTTCGAAAGAACAAGGGATACCATAAAATACCAAAGGGGACGTTTTAACGACACTGCTCGAAAATGGTCTATCGTTTTTTACTTTTCCTCACAGAAGGGTTTAGAATATTTCACGAAGAACCTCTTATTGATTTTTTATTGCCGGCAACCGTGTGCAGCTTGTATAGCATGAAATATTAATGATGATTATATTAATTTTATGGTATGTCAACAATCATTAAAACTTTACTCTTAATTAGGTGTAAAATACTACTTTTTTTATCAGATTAACATAAGATATAATTCATTAACATTCAGTGGATATAATTACTATAAAATAATCACTCTCTTCCTTAAAAAAGTATGTTAGTATTATATTCGTAAAAATTAATTACTACATATTGTAATATCGTGTGCATCTTTAAGTAACTACAAAGAGCCAAGGAAAATGTGAATATGGTCATTAATTGATTGGTTGAAGATGTTATAGGACGCTGAAAACGGTTACAATTTTCAAATTAAATGACGATACAGTGTCATAAGTACAATAATTGCTTATGAAATTATAGATATTAATCTTTATTAGCTGTATAAATACTTAGAATCCTAAAATATCTTCTTTCCCCTATAATATCTGAATCACATGAAAATGAGAATCCAACATGGCGAACATCTCCTATATCTCCTACACTAAAAGCAACTCTAAAACGGATCCATATTATTCGAACCGGCTCGATCGTCGCTAAAATCGACATAAATATTTTTTCACCGTACGATCTTCAGATTGATTCGGACAGAATATTTCATTCAAATGTGTCCTTTCCCGGACAGGTCCGGCCAAAAAAAGCGTTTCACTTCACCGCGAGCCCGTGGTATAATTTCGGACAGAAAATTAATGAAATCGTTTTACCGGTTCATGTTTAAAACATGCATTTAAGGATCCTCTTCCGAATGATCGGTGACAGGTTCAGTCCCGTCCGCTCACCGGGTCCAGAAACAAGACGAATAATCGATACCGGGAAGGATCGTTGGTTACACGCCCGTCGTATTATGACGACGCTTCATTTTCGAATTCCGTGCACCGTGAACGGAAAAACAGCTTTTTTTCTGTGTGACCTTGAACCTCGTAGCTGTCCCAGCCTGGTACGGACGATCGACAGTCAATCCATTTCATAAAGGTCTTTGTCGTGTCTATAATTAATCTTTCTTGAGGTGAACGCAGTGAATTTCAAATTTTGCAATCTGACATTTTGAATAACGTGCCAGGATGCTGGACACTGCTGGTCCCGCGGCTTATTACGGGCGAACGAGCAGCCACTCGAATCCAGCCGGTCTAAAAGAACAAAATAGAGGGAAGGGAGAAAAGGGTTTCAGAGTCGTAGACAAGAGCTAACCCCTTCTGTCGGAGGGACGTCAGCATTCCGCAACGGCACGATCCTGATCCGATTCTGATCGTCGATTTCTTCTGGTTCACCTTGTTCCTGTTAGGACGATTGTTATTTTCGCCGTTGACCGATGATTCATCACCACGATCGGGATAAAGTGATTTTATTAATCCACCCTGGGAAGCAACCGTTTAGTGTTACGAGGCTGCCCACGATTAGTGCCTCGATCCGTGGCGAGCTTCGCTTGTTTCGTTCTAATGACACAGTGTGACGCGTGGATTACGTGGTCCAGGTTGTACCTTCACTTCAGAAAAAAAAAACAAGAAAAAACGGGAGCGTATGTAGAAGAGATCGCGGGTAACCTTCGTGTTACGGAATTCTGCAAAAGGGAAAGAAGGCTGGACGGGGAGGGGACCTCAAGTTCAGTCGTAAAGTTGTCCGTGTCGAATGTCTGCCGGACCCATGTCGCGCGGAGACCGGGAATGATCAGTGGTTGAAGGCTGGTTTTTGGGGACTGGCCTCGTACAATTCTTTTTTTTTTTTGTATCTTTCGTGTTTTCAGCTGGTACTCGCGGTTGACGCGAATCGGGAAAAATTCGGTCGAAAAATTGCCCTGGTAGCAAATGGCTCTTCTTGGATCATTCGAGCTATGAATTCGTTTGAAAGTTCGATCTGTGGGTCATGAAGATGTCATTTACACATCTCAGGGACAAATTATCCGACAACGACTATTTTGTAATATTTTCAATAACCAACTTAGTCTTATTTATTCGTTACCGTTTTGGAAATAGTGTTGTCACTTATTGCACAAATTCTCCACCACACTTTGATGGTGAAATAAAAATTTAAATTCGCTCATGAGACGAGTGGTCTCTAGTTAAGGGTTCATCAAACGCATTCCTTTTGCCACATTTTTAAGATTCCATAAAATTCGCAATCCACTTATTATGACTTAGAAATTCAGATTCATCTATAAGACAAGTGGTTTCTAGTAAAGGGTTAATCAAAAATGTTCCTTTGGTTATATTTTTAAGATTCCCTAAAATTCGCAATCCACTTGTTGTGACTTCCTTATGAGCGATACTTTCGCATTCAATTGTTTGTTTTCGACGATACGGTTTTCACGCGATCAATGCGCACGATTGTGCGTTTCACCGCTTTCGCCTGCGATCATCGAGCAGTAACATAATTTCGGATCGAACGAATCGGCGCGAAAATCGGCGCGGGGCGGGACAGGCGCGTGTCGTGCGTTGCATAAATCGTCTCGCGGCCGGTTTCGACACCGGAAACTGGCTTTGTCCTTTTCCCTTCTTTTCAACGCACGAACTCGCCACGGTCCGTTTGTCACGGGCACCAAGATGGGCCCCATGCTTGTTTCTTCGCGATTGCACAACCGCGACGCAGCGTAGCGAAATCGGCGAAAATTCCACGTTCGAATTATTGCGCTGCGGTTTCCGCTCGATGGGACCCGTCGATTGTTGCCGAGTTTTCGGATTGTGGAATGTACTGGGTAATTTTAAAAGTGGAGGACGTCTTTAGTGAGAGAGAAAAAGAAAGTCGAATGGGAGCAGAAGATGGAGAAATTGGAGGTTGAACAGTTTCCTCTTAATGTTGAATGTTAGATAATATTGTCTTTCACATAGTAATCATTATTTTTGGGGGTAAAATATTTATAGTAATTTAACAGTGTTCAATGTTATCCTGAAATAGTCATTTTCATCGTGAACAAGCAAAAGGATGGCGATATATCAAAAGGAAATACAGTATATCATCGATGAATGTTCAGATGTCATCCCCACCACTGGGCGCTTGGCTGGTTCCACGGGGGACCCTTTTCTGATGACAGCTGAACACTCAGTACCAAGAAGTCTACGTACACTCATCGATGCTTTACTGTAGTGAATTGACCCATTGACGACCAGTACGTCACATGGTTGCTCTGCCATTTTTTGTACTACTATTTGAAATGTTCAAATAATAATTTGACTTCATCAGGTTAAAATTTCTCGTTGTTACACTTACAAATAATCTATTCATAACTATTTTATTGAAACATATCGATACCAACGCGAGTAGCTTGAAACCCGTGCTCGTCAGTCGGTTAAGCATTCAATAATACGAGTTTAACTATATTCAGTTTCCGTACATAATATTCTTCCGAGTACGTAATATTTTTACATTTCTATTATAATAAGTTATCTGTAATAAAAAATATTAAATTTTTCTTTCACTTCAAAGTAGTAATAATGTACTATTTAAATTAGATTAAGGAAACTAGAACTAAAGTGCAAAGTGTTCATCCAACCGCGTGTTTGTTCTACTCGGAACAGAACCATTGAAATCTCCGAAAGAACTGCGGAATAAACAGCGCCGGTTGCCGTAACATTGCCATTAAATTGTACAACATTGTGCGTTACGCCTTTATTAACCATTGTACACTGAAAACGAGAGCAATTTGCTCGACTCTGAATGACCGCTTATCGCGTGTAGCCCGGACGATGGCGTGTACGAGTAGAAACAGACGAAAAGTTTCACGCACGAATTACGCTGGTGCTCCGTATCGTCGCCGATCTACGACACCATGCATGTCGTTTATTGTCATGAAAATGAGCATGATCGGTCCGTTATTACACACCGTGAATGGCGGTGGTTTCACCGTTGTCGGTGTGTATTCTATCCAGAAAGAAAGTCGACTTTGTTTCGATACCCGCCGAATCGCGACACTGCTCGCACGAGGAGGATCGATCGATTGGGCAATCGACACGAAGTTTCGGAACACCGTTAAAAACTATTACCAATTCTGGTATTTTATCTAGTGACAGGATCGAGTAAATAAACAGCGGTATCTATACATACAAACAGATCTTCTATGAATATTTTAAAAAGAAAAATTATACTCATTATTGGACTATGATTTCACTTTCTTATAGATTAACTTTAGATAGTTCTATTTTGTATTTCTACCAATGGTCTACCAATAGACTAATCAATCTGAAAATTATAACGTCATTGTGGTTTCTACATCACGATTCTTTATAGAGTGTATACGAGGTTTTTATGAGTGCCTCGAGTTCTTTTCGTTTCTTAACCACACTTCACATACGACCAAAGTTTTTGCGTATACCTTTCAATCGCTGACGTGATCGTTAATGTATCCTTTTACCGTTTAATTGTTCTTTCTTTTGTCCTGCTTTGGATGAAAACATTTTCCCCGAAAATTGTCGTTGTTTTGAACGATGCTCACGAAATTCCGTTGGAATATTCCTCGGTAACATTAAATGCGAACCGGTGTCTCGTTACACGATATTTTTTATGCGGTAATCAGCTTGCGTATAGATATGCGTTACTCTTTCGTCACGGTTGGTCTCCGTTTTCACGTTTCGAACGCATCTGATCGGCGAGAAACCCCTCGAATCGTAACTCTTCTGACAGTTTCAAATTCGTCGGCGAGTTATAGCTGGGAAAAGATGTTTTCTAAACGTTTCACAATGCCACGAGCCACGGCGAAGAAAGATGTTTCATTGAATTTTATGGTCGGCCATAAGTAACACCTTTTACAACCTGGTAAAATCTACGACTTCTGTTTTTCAGAACAGCTTTATTAGGACGCTGTTAGGGGGATTATGACAAATCTGCGTAAGCGATGGGGAAATTTCGTCAAGACAGATAGGTGTCTGTTTTTAACACGTGAAACGACGACAACGTAATATCTTCGCAGGAATAACAAATAAACAGTGGAGAATTTTGTTCTTCTTTCTTTCGGAAAGATAATAAATTTAAGAGTGCAATAAAATAATATACATCAAAGTGAATGATTAATGTCTCCACCAAATAAACCTCATCGCGAATATGAATCTCTTACACACTATACTTAATCACTATAAAAAAACAAGACTTTTTGCATTTCCACTTTCAAACACAGTGAGTGTCTCATTGAAATTTCAAACGTGCCGGTATTTTTTCCGTCTGCAGGCCTGGAATATGTCCTTCGAGCCGACGAAATTGATCGGGAATTTCCATAAAAATCGCTCAGATTGCGGTTCATAAATCCGCGAACGGTTGATTGGCTTTTATTTCGGTGTTCCTGGCGAAAAACGACGTTCCTCTCTTCGTTGGAGTAAACACGATCTGCTCTCGTGAAATTAACCGGACGAAAAGGAATTCGACCTGGAATTCACGTATCGCGATATGAATTACAGGGGAAACCCGTTTTTTTAAAAATCGTTTTTAACGTCGCGTTTACTTTCATAAGCAGTAGGTTAAGTGGGCCCTTACATAATGGTCGCGTTATCCGTCACGGCGTGTGTGTAAGGTTTAGCCCGGAATGTATTGTATAATCTCTCGATGTTCGGTGACAGCGTGTCGTTTGTTTTTCACTCGCGGTGTGGAAGACGTTGAATAATCCGCGGGCCTATCAAAGAAAGTTGAGTGGCGCGATGGGCCATTACGGTGGGCCGTAGATAAGGGGGGGCCCCAGATGACGCGTGCGACGACATCGGATCGGGTTAAGTGACCACAAATCGACCAATAAATTTTCCTCGAACTATCGATCGGTCTGTCGCGGATTTCGTCAACGGACGATCGTGATTGGACGATGCTGATCAGTTTCTAACTTTCGAACAGCTTGCAAAAGGGTATTTTTTTTAAATATCACGGTAAACTTTCGTTTAATTAATTGAGGATGAATGAGGGCCACGGAGATAAGTGGAGGCATGGGAATCAAATCAATTACGTATTTTCTGTCCCCGAATCTGTCTGGTTTTGTATATTCATATACGGGAGGAACCGATGTGGCAAGGTCGCCAATTAAAGATCTACGTTAATTAGCTGATCCTGTAACGTGATCGGAATGCAAGGGGCGAACAATGATGGCCGTTCGTGTTGCACTTTCTAAAAATTAATAATCGGTCGTGCACGCTGCTCGGGAGTGAACGGAGATGAATAGTAAAATGAGAGGAGGTGCCGACGCGAAGACGCGGTGAATTGTTCATTTTAATTAGCTTCTGTTCTGTGAATGAGAGGATGCGATGAGGTTGGCCAAATTGTACAATCGCTTTGGAGATCTTGCACCTTGGTCTACTGTTCTCTTCAATACTATTATAATTGACTGTTTCATATAATTAGCGTGTACTGGGAATATTGAATAATTTCAATTCCCTGTCAGAATATATATTAAACACACACTAATGTTTTAAATTGACGTTAAAAAATCATAAAAATAAAACAAATTGGAAAAGTGGTAACTTTTTCGTTTGCTATTGTGTCTGTAGTCATTGTGTTGACTTGATAAAAAGAATATAGATATCGTTCTATAGAGAAGGTATAGACATCGAGGAGTGTGATCATGAAAGACAAAAATGACCTTATATGGCACTTCTTGATTTCAATTTCGTATCTTCCACTAATATAAAACGTGTAAGGTGACTCGTTCTTGGTAAACCACCCTATATAGATACAAAACTTCGTCACCATGAGAAATCTGAACTCGATGAAGATCTGCTACTACTTTCAAAAATAATTTTCGTATCTATTTCCAAAGTCTGTTTCCAAGTTTGATCCAAGATCATGGACATTTTCAAAGAAAAATTTGTAATTAAGAATCACTTAGCAGATCCAAATTTCTGAATGGCGGTGTACACGTTTCACGATATCGTAAAGTGTTTCCGTCACCGAAACCCCGAATCCACCACCAACAATCGAGTGAAAAATCGTCTCGCCATAACCGGCCGCAGGAATTCGTTTCGTTAGTTTTCCGTGGAAATCGACCCGCGAGCCCTTTGTCTGTCCGCGATAAAAAATCCTTCGACCATGTATAAACAAAGACCGATGGGGAAACTCGATGGGGGAGGGGAAAGTTCACATCGTGACCCGTATTCTGGCTCCCTCCACGAGATCCCGTGGAAGTTCAGTATACCGGGAAGGCTTCTAAGATCGCGCGAAATCGCAGTCAAGGTTCCGGTGAGACGTGAAACGTCGAGCCCCGTGGGTAGCCTCTAGACAATGAGGGATCAGATAGCACTCGTAAAAATCAGGTAATGGCTTGTCGCACGAGGATGTGTCGAAACATTTCATTCGCACATTAATTAATACCGCAGGGTACAGTAGACGTTCGATAATTGATCATCTCGGGGCTGTAAAGGGCCAAAGTTTTAGGAACTAATCAATTAACGAACCGGCAATTATTGAGCGTTTAATATAACTCGATTTCCCCCCTGATTAAGGCGACATTCTGCACGGATAAAAGGCTTGTTAACGTTTTTTTTTTGTAATCGACCCAGACCACCGATCTAGCTCGCGACGACGTGATCCTGAAACGATTTCGTAGATTTCTGTTCGGTTGCGTCAGCGTTGTCGCGCGTGAATTTATAACGCTAGAGTGGTCGCTGGTTTCCAAGGAATCGGAGCTCGATTTGAAGGCTGTCCGCGGTCTCGGACACGTAAAAACTTGGGCAAAGGTAACTGGACACATTATAGTCATGTGTGTGGCCGTTGATTTTGGTCATCGAGATTGTTGAACGATTCTTTGAGATCGTTTGCGCGGTTGGATGTCGCGTGTATTTTTCTTGTTCGGAAGATCGTGTTATTGGACAGGTGATTTTAAGAGGCACTGGAATCAGGTATTCATACATTATTATGAATGAAATGATTCATGGAGATGAATCATAGTACTTGCATAAACATGGTCCTTGTGGGATGTGTTCGAATGTAAACGTTTCAAGAAAAGGTTGAACTAGTTTAGGTTTATGGAAATTAAACCTGTTCAAATCTTTATTTCATGAGGTATTGCAGGCCTTGTGGAAGAAACAGAATGTAAACTTGAACTTTCTTTGATTTGTAGAAGCTTTCTAGTGATTTTCTAATGATAAATTGTAACTGCTAAATTGTAAGTACTTCTATCAATATAGATCGTGAATTTTAGTTATATCGTGTACAGATAAACACGGCTCTTTCTTAATTAATTTCTTTCGCAGTTTTAATGTCATTTTTAATCCGTTCAAACTATTAGAACGCAGATTAAATGATTCAATTTCCATTTTTATAAATGAGTCCGTAAAAATGCCGGTTTGCATAAACAGCTGCAGTGTAGTTACTGGAAACCAGTTTGACGATTCTTGTGAAATGTAGCTCTAAAATAAACATAGTTGTGTTTTACAAACATGAATATGAGGGTTTGGGATCTATGCTTATAAAAATCTTTCTTTGACAGATCTGGGATGTAATAAAATCTGGATGTATCTGTGTGTTCCTGTAAATACTGCAAACCACGTTATATTAATTCAAAATTTATAATACAATATATAATTGCATATCTCCAATACGTATTTATAATATTTACAATGTTCATGAAAGATATTCTGCATGTGACCGCAATGAAAAACTTTGTTTACTTAAATTTTGCGAGTACAGTTATTTTCACTAACAATAATAGCGACATTATTAATGTCATAGAAATTTAACTGGAAGGCACGTTTTCCGAATGAATCTTAAACCCGCCATGATGTTGGCTCGAAGCCAGTGTCAACATATCTTCAAATCTTTCTTAAAAAACAATAATGGTCCAAAGGAATGACAGGCTCGGTGGAGAAAATAACAGACGTTTCTTTAAAAAAACATTTATAAAATCAATTTATTGCATGATTTGTAGTTACTACGACAGGAGAACGTGTTTTGGTACGGCGCTCGTCACGATGTCTTTTGCGATGCTGCGGGGGGTGGGTTAGGTGGAAGACTGAGGGGGTTTGTGGCGTGTTTAAGAGTAAAATTCATCTAGTAGTGACCCCAGCCATGTTCCTTAACAAGAACGGGAACCTGTTGCTTAACAAGGATGGGTTGTGGAACCGCGACTGGAACGGGGTGTGGAACCGCGACTGGAACTGCATGAGGGACTGCCACCTGAAAATAAAAAAACAATAAGAGTTAGTTATAAATTATCTGGAATAACGGAATCCAAACGTGTTAACTAGTGCTACTACAGTGAAACTTAATTTAATTTTGTCAAAATTTCGCTAATGGTTTACGCCAGTCAAATTTAAATTTGATCTGGTATTGGGTGATTCGATCGGTAACGACAGAAGGTCTTATCGCGTTCGGAATCAGCGTGGAAATATAATTCGGTAACTAGTGTCCACTAAAGTATACGTTAATTTTGATTCTACCAGAATTCCACCTAATGATTCGTCAGTGAAATTTAAATTGCTGTGGTATTGGATGCTGCGATCGGTTACGACAGGAGGCCATATCGCGATCGGAATCAGCGTGGACCGCATGGCTAATTAACGGAATTACGAACGAAATCGAGACTATCGATCGCTTCGACTCACCTTGACGGGGTATGGGGCGGGCACGGGGACGGGCACCTTAACTGGAACCTGGACTGGGACTGGCCTGTCGACTGGGACCTGGACCGTCTGGGTCTGGACTACTGGGTACGGCTTGGGGACCACTACTGGCACCGGGACTGGGTGTGGGACAGCGACTGGTACCTGAAAAAACAAAACAGTACATACCATTTAAATTCCTTCTAAATACCTAAATTAAAATAGCCAAAAAATGGGTAACTATGAAAACGTAAAAGATCGACGAAACAGACAAAATTTGAAGTTTATCGATATCACACAATTCGATATCACATGATTCATTACAAAGATTTTCTAGATGTTAAAGCTGAAACTGTAAGTTCAGATTGCTAGTATCATTTCGCATGCAAGTCTGTTCATTGCTCAACAGTTAAGTACCAAGTTCTGCATTAATTGAAACTACGGCGACCACACGATCGGTTTTCAGAATTTCTGGAAACGTCGTAGATCGAAGAAGGAAGAAGAAAAAACACGTTCAAAGTTAATAGAGCGTGTCGAGTGTTGTAACACAAGCACGGCTCGTGGTAAGTTTCATACGCAATTTTGTTCTCACCTTAACCGGGACTGGTCGGTCGACGGCGACTGGGTATGGTTGCGGGATACCGACTGGAACGGCGACAGCTTTTTCCTGAACAACGACTTTACTGTGTCCCAAATCACCGCCGACAAGTCCACCATCCCAACCGCCCAGACTAAGTCCGCTGAGGCCAACACCACCCAGACCAGAACCGCCCCAACCTAAGTCAAGCAGACCACGTTTCTGGACCGCTTTTTCTTCGGCGACCGCCACGGTGATCAGCATCAAGCATATCTTCAAGTGAAAAACAATACGATTAAGGGCTTGTTAATTTCGATGTTTCTTTGGTCTAGTACATCATTCAATTTAACACCCTTGATTTTACGATTTTCCGTAGCGACAATGCTCGCCTCGAAGTTACTTCTGGTGTTTCTCATTTATCAAAAATCGTAAATATTAATTATTGATAACAAGACAAGTAGCATGTAACTTGAACTTATATGAAATGAATAATATTCATATTTATTATGTTCGATTGGAAATCTACAGTTCGAGCCCGAGTCCATACCGTGAGTCAAGAAATTAAACTAAATCAACGGAAAGGTCGTTTTCATCCTGATAAATCGATCTCGACAGAAAAATATGAAAGATTCTCGGCGCAAAGCATCGTCCACTATAAACGTTCACATGATCCGACTCCTCACTTGAACGGTAATTATATTAAAAAATGGATCCACAGAAGGAGACGAATCGTCCCTGGGGTGTCTCGTCGCGAACTTATGTTAAACGTACCAGGACCCTCATGGTGAACCGACCGGAAAATACTTTGGCTAGGCGTCTCTCGGTAAATTAAATTGGTTCTGTCGCATTCGAGGAAAACCACCCTTTATATAGGGAATTCACTTTCATTTCGCGCGTGCACCCCGCCAATGGGAAGCCAATGGCCGTTCGTTCGGTGTTCTATCGCCACACCTACCGTCACACTATTTACCCACGATACATACAGCCGCATACCGTCGCACATTATAATACATAATGTGCGTTACACGTGTGTGATTGTATAACACTCTAAACGTGAGAGAAAACTAAATAGAACGTGTGGGGCACTTTATGGAGATACACATACAACTATTATATACATATATTTATATATATATATATACCGGAGCTCCGTGCATTTCGAGCTCACAGCAACTTTAACGAGGCATCGATCGCGGCATTTCGAGGGGAGACCCGCGATCGTGAGACTCGTAAACTCAGGAACACGTTCAACCGCGCACGGATCGAACGGATCCATCGTTCACACCCTGGGAATCGATTCGACGACGAGTACAGTCGCCACGCGTTGTGTACGAATTCATTTTTCGTATCGTCTTTGTTTTGATATTTCGACGTGCTGATCCATCCCCGAGTTGTTCAGACGTAATTCGTTTTTTTCGTATCGTCTTTCGTTAGGAAGTTTGTATATTTCGACGTGCTGGCCCTTCACGGAGTTGTTAAGACGTAATTCGATCGAGGACATCGATGATTCTTCAGTGGAAAGGAAATTTGATAATGAAAGTGTTTTGAGGTGTTGTACTGTACAGTACGTTCGTTCATGATATAGTCTGTGCGATGGATGGTAATTGTAAATAATTTATACCTGGATGAAAATATCAGTTGTGTGTGTGTATTTCGATGGAGAGAACTGCGTTGCACGGGTCACTGGAAATGTTATGAATGGTCATTTGTACAATTTTGTCGTGGGAAGATAGTATCTTCTCGTTTGAAGTAGTGTCTGAGGGAAATATAATTTTAGAGACTTAATTATAAATATAGGGTGTTCTTTTGTTGGTAGTGCAACCGGGTATCGGGTGACTTTGTATGCTAAAGTATTCAGGTTGATCATTTTTCGGGTGCTTCGAGCATGTCTGTCCATTATCGACTAATACTACTTATCGGAAATATTGATACTATGTGACGGTATTACCCATTAATGGAAGGTTTTCCAATCGTACGGTATAATTCAAAAATATTTTTGCAATTTTAATTTAAAAAGAGTCTTATTGTGAATGGGTGAAATATAAATGGCGCAAAGTAAATGGGACCCAAAGATAGCTGAAAAGAACATAGTGTTTGCTAATATTTCCTATTCGATAATACACGAATATTATCGAATACGTTCGGTGGATATTTCGCTATCACACCACGTAATATTTCGCAGCTGATCAAGCGACCGTAGTCGACGCCCGCAATTAATTGCACAAAGTCAGAGGTACATGCCGGAAATCAGGACGAAATTATGCAATACATCGAATACAGTAACACGTCGACGGTAATGGAACGGTCAAGCGGGAAAATTATGTCCAGAAATCTTTACGAGCTGGCTCAGATATTTCCTGATTTCCAATCACCGCTCGGTTTTTCGATTTCCCGACCGTCTCGATTTTACACGTAACCCGTTCAATTTCGATTCTGCATACTTTCGATAAAATTCCAATAAATCTTACCGAAGTATTTCTATTATATGTATGTTAATTCATGAAATAACTTTCATACCATATAGCCCGACAAAAAACCAGGTTCATATATACCGCTACATTTAAATTTCATTTCAATTAGATTGTTGATTCATGTTTGATTCATACCAGTACAGTTCGACGTTTAATTTATGACTCTCCAGGGGAATTGCAGCAATGAATTTCTAACGATGATCTGCATCGATCATAGCGAACGGCCGATCGCGCAGTGGCCATTCACCTGAGATTATTATATTTTCGGCCGCGCGTAAAAGTGTCCATAAATCGGATTACTTCCTGATCGAAATAGGTGATACAAAAGAACCGTTACATACAATTCAGTGTCTGATTGTAGAAAAACTTGATTAGCGATCAACGAGGATCATAATCGCGTCCCACGTTAGATCGGTTATGTAAATTGTCTAACGAAATTTAAATAAAAAGTCCCTAGTAATCCGATCGTTATTAATTACGTTGCTCTCATATTGACGCATTGTATCCTACACAAATGTCGTCCATTTGAAAAAATTTCGAGTAATTGATCGTTAAATAATCGGAAACAGATCGTATCGGTGCCGATTAAACGGTCGATCTCATAATCGACCGTGTGAAGTGATCGATCAAATTCGAATCGACAGAAGTAACAGTATATCAGTTGTACATTCGTTAATACGTCGTATAAGAACAGCTCAATCGAATCCTATCAGCAGACCCAGAAGTTCATCGATCCTTGTTTAGTGATCAGAACCGGAACTGGAAAAAATCTCTCCCCCGTATAGAATTTCCTTCCATGACTCATAAACACAGTTTCGTGACTCGTTAAGCTGTACTGTCTATCACGAACAACTTCTAAATCGAATTAGTACCAACCACCCCGAAACGCCGCGGGACAAAGTGGTTCGCCAGTGATCCAGCAACCGTGACCAATGTCGAAACCGGACAATTTCATTATCGACACGTCGCATATCGTTTATCAGTCCAGTTCGCCAGCGTGTCCGTTGTTATTGTTCGTTAATTACGATTCACATGACACGTCAGAGTTTCTAGAGGGTCGTACGAGTGAAGGGGAAGGGAAACAAAGGTGCCAAACTTCGTCATTAGCGAGTCGAAGCTTAGAAAGCGTGACGTAATACGGAGTTTAGAAACACCTGCCCGGTTGATTAAGAAGTAAGCACTGGATGGCTCGAAGGTGTTATCGAATCGCGATCTAGCGGATCGTCGTTTCACAAGCGATTTTTTGGACGTGAATGATACGCAAATCGGAATCGTCAACCGGTTTGGTTGTACGAATGATCACGATTATCATTCCCGCGGTTTTTGCCCATTTACCGAGGACACTGCTTCTTGTCTGTACGCCTTTCCATTATGATCGTGTTTTACTGTTTATTGTATTATACGTATGTATCCTTCCACGAACGAATCACCTCTTTTTTTCAATTATTACGACATTCATGCGCGGCGTTGGTCGTGCGAAATGATACGAATTACTGCAATCCTTTGCTCAAGTTCTCGTAACATTCTCCATGTTTTACATTTTTGCAGGTAGTTATAAGAGATTCCGTCGTAATTGATGGATTTTATTCACTAAGTGTTTTGATTGATATACTAATGATATGTATCTGACTGTTAGGCACTACTTAGTATCACAAGGTGTTACAAACTGTGTGATTATAGAGAGTAATTCTTCTGTGTCCCATCATTCCTACCCTTGCCTTTCTCGTCGTTGAAAACTTCAAATAGACACACTGCAAGCATTCATTAAAATATACAAAATCAGATTTTGAAATTATTTAATATGTCGATAAATATATGAATAAAGATTACTATATTGATTTATACACGAAGCATTATCCTATGTCAGGCCCAACGACGAATTCCAGCCGTAACGAGAGGTTAGTTACTCCCCGAAGGATCGCTGTTACGTGAACGAATCACAACTGCGAAAATATTTGTGAACGTTTAACGAGATCGTAGCCCCGTGGCTTGCGTAATAGTCTACGCTTCAATGCTGCTTCTAACGTCACTTAATTACCGTGTACGCAGGCTGCGTTCCCCTCCACAGTGGACCAATCATAAGAAATTCCTGGACATTTGATCAATTTTTTTTTGTTGAAATCAGTCAAATTTCTACGTGAAAGTAATACTAGAAGAGTCAGTCTATTATAAACTATCGTCATTTATACTTTTTTCATCACTCTAAATAGAAAAAAATAGTATTAGAAATAGACATTCGCATGATAATGTAATTGACGACTGTTGTAGAGACGCGTTTCTAGTGAACATTTTACAATAATATGTTTCATAAATCCCATAACTGATAACATATATTAAAGAATGTAAAATGATGAATGAATTGTGACATTTTTTTCTATAATTATGTGAACATTTATTTAGTTTCAATAATTTTTATGAAGTCTTCAAAACTGTGTTAGATGTATTACTTTACATCGAGTTTAGTAAAAAGTCCCAAAATATCCCACCTTCTCGTTTATCACAATATGTTGTGAAAGAACCCTATTTTTATATGCAATAAGAATCATATCCTACTTTATCGTACTTTCGCAGTTATTTAAACCAAACAAACATACGAAAATTGTTTATTTGACAGACGCGTCTTTTCGCCGAATCGGTTTTTCTTTGGTTTCGTTCCACTGTGCCCTCCCCGTAGGTTGATTTACTTTACGATGCCTTTACGCGGCTTACTGTATTCTCTCAATTTCTCAAATCCTTCGTAGTTGATCCAGAGTTACTACGGCCTGCGATAAACGCGTACGTTCCTTATTACAAAATTCCACGCGAGGCCGTGACTCACGATTGTTACCGTTGAATTCCGCTCTGGGCATGAATACCCTTTAACGCAATTACGTACTGTATTTATAATTGGCGCGTGCGCCTGCGTGACTAAGGAATCCGTTTTCTTCTTCGTTCCGCCTTCGAAGGTGATCGTGGGCCAAGAATTCTTACACTCGTCAACGTTCAACTGGTACTGGGTCATTTTTTACTCACCTTTGCGTATTATATGCGAAAATAATGGATATAAGTGAGTAGTGTTACTCTGGATAAAGGTGTATCATTTTTATCCATTACTTTTAATTACGATAGTATTGACCGTCAGGTGAGTGATCTTCATGTTCAGATTTGAAATTAACCAAAGTTGATGATACAAGGAAACATCAGAACTAATAACTAGACTGTGGATGTTTATGCATTTATAGCGCCCTCTGACTCGCAAAACGTAGCAAAATAAAGATTGGAAGATTTAATATTATTTGTGCATTTCTATTAACGTACTGAATAAAAGAAATAAAAAGATAAACCTATAGTAAACAAAAGAAATTGTTTTTTTTTATATTGCTGTCCAAAATTGTAAATTTCCATAAACGTCCGCAGTTTATTAAAAGCAAATCTTAACTTCCACAGTTTCCATTTTGATAGAAATAAACTTAACTCTATAAAAGTTGTGGGAATGTTTATAGGTATAGGCGTTTATAATTGAAAAGTTAATCCATTGACAGGCTGCGATTACATACACGGTTTATTCGTTTTTGGAATTCAAAATGTAAATGAATACTTTCCGTGTCCACATCGCGAGGGCTTACACGCGCACCTAGTTCACCCATCGATCTAGAAAACGGGTTCGAGATTTCAATATCGGGCAGGCCACATTGACGTCAATCGTATTGGCCTCTGCGTGGTCGTGCCTCCAACTTCCTCTGCGTGCGGTTTCGATCGTGAAAGATCGTATCGTTTGAGTAACCGAGTGGAACGGTGTTTCTCATCCGTCAAGCACAGTATACATGCGTAGAGTCGAAACGCGAGGTGCAAATTGCAACAAATGAAAAGGGGCATGCTTGGTGATTTTACGGCCGGCGTATCACAATTGTTCTGTGAAAATTCAGGTTACAACTAAGAGATTATCAACATACACACGTTCGACTTCAATCTTCCGAAGGAAAAGTAAGAAATTGCAGTGTCGAAGTACGGACTTGCAACGCATGACCGATAGCTTACAATGACAGAGTCAAATGAAGTGTCACTAGAAAATCTTAGTAAACTTTTGCAACTTTGTTCTGCCCCAAATCATTTACAACGCATGTCCTTGCGTCTTGCTACCAAGTTCTTAATGTTCTTGAATGCAAGTCCTTTCTAAAAGCAACCGTGTTCGATAGTTTCATCATACACGTTATTAATATCCCTCTTCAGTTAATACATAGGGTTGCTGTTCTCGTAGTTTCGCCAGTGTATCGTTTCACATGGCTGCATGGCTCCATGGAACTTATCGCGAGTATTTGCATTACCCGATTTTCAGGATACCTGGCCTCTAGATTGCCAACGAAAATGCGTACCGTTCCTGTCACCCGTAATCCCGTATAATTCGCGTTCTGCGAACTGCGGTTGTTTAATTACACGCGTCGGTCGTGTCGTTTCGTGTGCGTTCCAAATGCAATCCCTTGCCACTGTTCAACCTGTTTTGTAATTAGTGTAACATTAACGATCGCGGTGTGATTATAGGAGTGTAAGCGAGCCTTACCTTTTTCGTACGTTTGCACGTCACGCCATTCTGTTGGATATCATTCAAGGATTTGCGGTGCACGTCAAGCGTGATCAATACTGCACTTGCGGTCTGTTTTCTACTAAGACGACCAGCTAAGAGAATAGTGGCAACAAGAAAGAAGTACAAGTCCGCACTTCGGAGCTGCAAGTCCTTAAGTCCTTAGTTTTCTTTGTTAGTTGGAAAAGACAGGTAAGGGTCATTACAATGAGCATAATGCTGGTAACACGATAGCCTCTCGTATGCATGTTCCAACCATCTGTTGGATATCATTCACGGATTTGTGGTCTAGAATCAAACATTAAATCCTTACTTCCCGTCTCTGGTGGACCACCTCGGTTAGTCATAATGCAGTTTCATTTGACCAAGGGGAAGTGGTTTAGCGAGAACGTTCAGATCAGTTCAGATCAGTGTGAGAGTATATCCGAAAGCTATTTCATGCAACACCAGTTGCATCATTGTTGCATTACAAAAAAATTACTAATAAAAATTCATCAACACAATTCTAGTACGACAGTTTTATCTTCTACTAACTTCATCTTCTGACTTTAATACTTGTCAGATTACTGTCAAATAATTCCCGAACGAATAATATGAAAAATTCCGTTCAAGGGATATTTAATTCGAATGGATACTTCGTGCAGCAGTTAATGCTATTAATAATTGCATCATCAGTTACGTTATTTCACGGTGAGGCTTGAAATACGGTTACGCGTTCGTGATCGAGAAAGGGTGTCGTTTCGTGTCCAGCAACTTAGTAGTGCGGGATAAAGTACAGGAAGGAGACAGGCGGCCCGGGAGAATAAAAGGATGAATTCCTGTTGATCCTTTTGCAGCTCTCACTTTCTGCCGGCGGTGCAGCTCGGTGAAAACAGTAACTGTGCCGCGTTGCTATCAAGATCCGCCTTACGTAAGGCGCAGTAACACGCGAGTAAGACCTGGTCGGGTCCTCTGGGTCCTTTATTACGCGTATCGAGGCTACCAAAAATAATCCTTGCCCCCTGCGCTCTTTTCCGGTTTCTTGTCCCTTCCAGGCCATAATAATAACAACACGACTTTATTACGTACATCACTGTATAAATACAAAATTGAAGAAAAGAAGTACAGTACAACAAAACACAAGGTCGTAGGTTATTATTGGTGGAATCGAAAAGATAATTTTACGTACAATATCTGGTATGAAATGTAGAATAAAATTCTTTCTTGTAAAGCTTGATTGCAGATGAGATTGGATTTGAAGAGTCATGGAATGCCGTACTATTGAAGGACTGGATACTTTGTCTGTGTGTTACTGTCTGTTTCTACTTACAACGAATATTGATGCTAGTGCGAAGTTATATGTTTTCCATTTGATTTTACTACTCATGTTGTGTTGATTTCCATGTAATTATTGTGGAAAATAGGCAGTACCATGCTACTGTCAAGATTTGTAAAAATTAACACAAGTAGTCAGTGACAGTTATGATGAAGATTCGTCTCTTCTCGGTTCAATCATAAATTAAGCTTCATCTGGCATCCAACAGATTGTAAATTGAATTAGCATATTGTTTACATGAATCTTCAGACCAAATGGACCCAATTTATGAAATGCAATAAGAATCAGCGTAGTTTATGAATCCCCAATGACGCCAACGTGACCTGAAAAAAAATTACCAAAATATTAATCTGTATTTAAATCAAGGTTTCCCTTTCGCCAGAGAGATGAGCGAATAATAAAGTGTTTTTATTTCCACCAGACTGCGGTATTTCTTCCGTCTTTGTAGCGAGGACCCGGGGGAGATCCTTTGTTCATCTCTCCAATTAAGTTAACGAATCCGAAGGTAACACCCACGTTGGAAACGAATCACTTCGTTATCATTACACCGTTGAATCATACAGGATCAGAAAAATTTCCGCAGAACTGGTTCTAACTGCGCTGCTGGGTACGTGTAAGGTCTGACCAGTGAAAGTCAAAAAAATTGGGCGACGAAAAACAGCCGGTGAGTAATGCCTCGTAATTGTTTCGTCAAAATGATCTTTTTGATTGCAGAACCAACCACGATCGCTTTGGAATCAATTACGTGGATATCTCGTTAAAGTTATGTAAATATTTTAAGAAGATGGGCTTCACTCTTGTGAAATAGGGATCACTGGTGAGTTGAAAACAATGATTAATAATGAACAGTCAAATGGTGAAATGAATTTTATTGGACAGAGCAAGATTGTAACAAATTTTGAACTAATATTATGATAATATTCTTAATTGATATCTGGAATTCGATGTTGCGCCAGACATCAGACATGAGGTACAAGTCCGACCGTGCAACCTCCTCGTGGTGTACCTTGGGTTATTCTAATGCCGGCGGCCCACTTTTCATGTAAAGTGCGATAAAGTGGTGACAAAAAATCATATGTCACCTCTTTAGATGTCGTTGTAAAGGGGACAGTTCTCTTTACAAAGTCATCTCAAAACGAATCCCCCAAAAAATTGTTTAAACTCCGTAGAGTCGTTTGAATTCGTGCAATTTGAAAAGAAAAAAAACAACTTTAGTTTTGCACTTCATTCTACAACGGAAAGTGATCTTCCAAGAAATGGAGTTCAAAATTGTGACAGTAGAGGCTTTAAAATGTGCCCGTACGATTTTTTTTACAAAGTTACAGTTATTCAAATATCGACAATTTTTCGGTTGAAATTTAATGATCCTATAATTTTCTGACGTAGTGTATTAACCCTCGAATGGAGAGGTAGGTTTTAAGATTCTACTTGGTGGGTTGGGATCAGATTTTAGCTTTTTTTACTATTTTAAGACGGGTAATAAGGAATAATAATTTAGTTATATAACCTATAATAATGTAAGTATTAAACGTTTACTAAATAATAAAGAATATTTGGAAACGAGAATACTAAAAAAATAATAAAAAATAGATTGGGGACAGCACAAGAGGAGCAATAATTTGGGTTGGATACGACCCGGACCTTACCATTAGAGGATTAAAATCGATCACATTATGTGCAATAGTCTACAAATAGATCATAAGTGATATGTTTAAGAACTACATTTAAATTTCTGATAAACTATCATATTAATTTCAAGTACCTACCGCCTGAAATGATAAGAATCCTCTGAATTATGAAGAACCCCAGAGTTCACAATGGAATTCCTGAAACACACGAAGACCACCAGGATGCAATACCTTAGAGGAAACGTGGGCTAGATAATTTCAGAACAAAGAGAACGGCAGACACGCGACAGACATACGTATCGGCGTGACTGCGTGCGGTACGGCACATGGTTCGTGATACGTGAGAAATTTCACCGGAATCGTACACACCCATTTCAATAGGCCGTCGAACATTTGGACAGCGCGACCATAGGTAGGGCACGGTGCGCGTGCGAAACGGATTCTTAATATTACTCATGGACAGTTACGTCAGGGGTTATAACGATACCGTGGGCAATTAGAAATGCCATTACAGAGATATTATCACCCATTACTCACGGGTCAAACGGCTGTATTGACTCCTTATCGATGTGTTAACGTGCAGTGTCTTGGTCAAGATCCTCGTAGATAACCTACGACGGGTAAATGATTTATAGAGTTTACCATGATCTACGTGAAATGATGTCATATTTAATCCTATTGACACAGATTCGACGTAGTTTACGTATTTAGGGCGTTTACTTTATCTGTGATTGGGGGATCCGTTAAATGCTTGCGAGTCACCTCTTATTGACTCGAGTCAGTTGTGCCTTTAGGGTATTTGTCTGCGACGTTTGATCTTGTTGACGAGCCGCCGTTAGAGCAAGTATTTCGTAGTTATTTTAATAGAAGAGAAACTTCAATGAAATTCTCCATTCATTTTTACGATAAAGTTTCTCAAATGAAAAACGCTATGTCCTATTTAAATTATATTTTCCATAATCTACACTGTGATGCAGGACAAATGAAATGTTGGTGATTTTCTAAGAAATCTGATCGAGCTGTCGTCAAACCTGTAAGAATAATGAAAATTTCATTGTTTATACAACACAATGATGGCTCATAATTACCAGAGACATCATTTATCAGTTATAATCCTCCGTTTACTTACTTCAAACTTCCTCTCGAAAAAGATCACACACTTGTTAACTGCTCGTTGGAATTCCTCAATAAATAATCGTTCCATAATAAGTCTCTAGATATATTGGCTTTCTATTTCTATCGTTGTACGTGCACACACGTGCCTCCGTTTGTATTCACCGGACCGTTTACGCATGGATCAACGTCAGAAATGAAACGGCGCGACTACTATATCGGAGGTTGTTGATCGATCGGCGCGGCACGCGACTTTTATCAGGGCCGATATAGCCCGATAGAAGTTGAAACCTGTTGACTGGGCTCCATTGGCCGTTGGGCGGGAGGGTCACCCAGCGGCGGCAACGAACAATAGCAAGGCTAACTGCGACCGCGGCAAAGCGTTAATTCCAGCACGGCCGTGGCAGAGAACTTCTTGCGGTAGGTCGCAGACCATGAAGATTAGTTATACAAGCCACGAAGAGGCGCCGCAGGCGTTCCGAGCCGACGGTGTAATTCCCGTTTCGCTGGATTACATATGTGATCACGATTTGCCGGCGGACACGTGTCAAGCCGATGGAAAAAGTCTATAAATCGCCGGACTGGATGTACTGCTCTTGAAGATCAATGGTAAATTTCAAACGGCTATTTCTTGTCCGAATGACTTGGTCGTTTCGATTCGCAGGTTGAACATGATATACACAGAATTTTATGGGTAATTGGGGGTGATTTTGAGATACGGGGGACAATGGTCAGAGATGAGCGAATTCTTTATATAGATCAGGGATCGGCAAACTTGGGACGGAAGACCTGTCTCTCACAATAATTTAAAAATTATTCGAGAGTCATAAATATATTTATACAAATAAGGAAAATTTAACAAGTTGTAATATTAATTATATATTTATTAAACGAAGAAAAAATCGCACAAAAAAATTGCTCTCATTGGTTTTTGGAGCCACATGTAAGTACCTAAAGAGCCGCTTGTAGCTCTCTAGCAGCAGTTTGCCGACTCCTGATCTCGATAGAGAGTTTTGAGTAGGGAGTTAGAGATAACAAAATATTTCGCCATTCTTAATTGATTAAACGTGAAAATCCTAACTTTTGTAATGAAGTAGTATTTCTTCTTGAATGAGTAGACACTTGGCAAACAATTATTTAATCTCATTAACTGTTTGAAAGCCAGAAATGTTATACTTAACAAAGAAATTGAATGGCATTTAGTTATTTATTGAAAAAATCACGTTCTCGTGGTGTGTAGAATCTTTACTCGCGAAATGTACTGGAGTGGCTAATAAAATTGTCCAATAAATTAACGGTCGACATAAATTTTGATAAAAGTAACCTTCCCATTTTCAGCAATTGTAAAACAAGAAATCTAAAATCTTATAATGTGTATCTCATTACAGATATGAAACGAGGTAAATATTTTATTATTTTAATAGACAAAAAAATGATTATATACTTACCCCGTTTTATATCCCTAACAAGATACACGTTATAAGATTTCTATGATTTTCTTATTCCATCAAAATCCAATTCAAACCATGTTAATGCACGTTCGAACGATTAAGAGTTAATAGAATGAATTTAAGGACACCCTTGGTAAGCTGGAGTAACCCTAATGCCACCGGTGAAGCAATCGGCCGGTTACAAGCCTACATTAACGACTCTTTAGGCAACCTATGTATATCGAAAGTGACGAAATCACTCATGCACAGGGTACAATTACAAACGCCTTATTTCACGAAGCAACACCATGGTCACGAATAGTACACGAATATTTTCAACGGCAATCAGTTTGAAAGGTACAGGTTGAACGAGCGAGAAAATCCCATCGACGACCGAAATGATAGATGGTCACCGCGAGTATAATCGTTGCGGGAATGTATATCATTAAGCCCGCTGTAACCACGAGAGGCACATAGCACCAGTTTCCCGGTTTTTATGTTCTGGACGGATCTTTACGATTTTCCATATGACGTCCGACCGATTAACCCACATCCCACCGTTCGCCGGCCATTTATTGCCTATCACGCACACTCGGTTCTCTCGCTACAGTAAAATCCTTAATGGCCTCGTAAAACCTGTAATTAGATTATGTGGTTCATTGTGAACCAGGAATTCTCTCGAAACTCGCTCATTAATTACACCCTCGATGGATTGTCGTGCAAAATGTCCGATGACTGTCATTCCCGAGGGGTAAGTAACGAAACTTTAGAAAGGAAACTTAAAAGAAACGCGTCGATAGGGAAATATCTCGTTTTACGATGTATCGGTTCAGGTGTCTTTCACGCCTGGGTTCCATTCGTTCGCGACTCCACGAATGAGTTTTCCGTGGCCCGAATCCGAGACTGGCTAATTACTGCCGGTATGTAAGGCGACGCAGGATATGGATGTAGATCGGTCACGCCTGTACGATTATTCCGCGACGTCGAGATTAAAATCATTAACCGGGCTAATGATCTGCCTCGTTCTAGGCCCCTCCCCTCGATCGGTTCGTGATTACGCTCGAAAGGTGAAGACTTATCCGCAAGTTCGTTGTCTCTTTATCGGGGTTTGCGCAATAGTCGGTTACGTGTGCTTGATGCGGCAATTGCGTTAAAGTGAGAACACTTCTTGAGAAGAGTTAATGGTAATAATATTGGAAAATTGAAGACTTGCAGTCTCCAAGAACGGACTTGCAGGGGAAAGTGAACATTTTTAAAGAAAGAGTAATATGCCTTCGAAAATAGAAATTTTCTATTGGCAAATATGGGATTATGGAATTTCTACTTGGAGGATTCGAGATTTCAGTCTTTCCGTTGCAAGTCCGTGCTTTCAAGCTGCAAGTCTTTAATATTCCAAAGCAGTTGTGTTCCTTACAGTTATAGCTACACACCCACCATGCGGGCAACGTCTGGGTATCTAACTGGGAAGTTAATATTTTTCCTTTTAATCTCGTACGTCGTGTATCTTGTCCCCAGTCTCATAAGATTGTCCGCCGAACGATCTTTACGAGTGTCGGTGTACCGCATTCGATACTCAAATAAGGTGTCGCTTGTGCAACGTGAACAAGCTACACTTCTAACGATGTTTCCATTCGATTCCCTCGTTCAAACATGGATACGTCCGCGAAATCGTCGATGGTAGGTGGAGATAGGAGCGAGACTGGTGCGCAGAATACATGACTGTATAATTAATAACAGGAATAGTCAGCCTTCAATGTTAAGAACAAAAATAGGTTCTGAGCTTTTGGTATCTTCTTTTGTCTTCTTCAATTCCCGTTCACATACAGTATCTAATCGTGCCAGCAGATTTATTGTATTTATTTATACTGAATTGTCATTCTGTATGTTAATCAGACACGGACACATTGAGTTATGCTAGTTCAGATCGTTTGATAGTAAATGACATACACAACTTTCGATGTCAATCGTATAGTTTGTTACACGCTTGTACAAACTCAAGTATTTCAAGCGAACATTTAGATTAATTATACATATCTAAAACAGTTGAAGTTGATTATATGCTCCTCCTGAGTTACGACGCAGTTTGTTTACTTCGAGCGAGTTTGAAATTGTCGCGTAAATTACTTTCGATTCGGTCAAGTGTGCAACGAGGCTAATGGTACCACTGCCCCCCACCACCGCTGATAACACTGGCGACATCAGTTTAGAATTTCGATCGTTCGTGGTGGTATACCCAAGGAATGCGTGTGGCATTACATACATATATATCAGAGTACAGCATTCACATTCATGTTCCTGACCTCAGATAAGCTGAATGTGGGTCAAGCATTATCATGGGGAACAGTGACCTGAATAGTCAACGCTACCGCCACTCGTTGCGAGCGTATGTGCTCGCATTGATGAGGTCGTCCCTGAATCAATCAGCGGGGGAAGATGTTGAATTTTTCATGACGGTCGTCCCTCTCCCTTTCGATCCCTTGCCAGCGATACAGCAATTGAATGAAATGGGGTAAATTGATAGGTGTAAGTCATAGACTCTGGGGATACATATCTACTCATTTTTATTTATTCGACTATTGTTTCTGTATCTATTATAATATCGAATTCAGAAGACCTGGATTCTTATGTCGCTTAACCTTTCTGTACTGTTCGGATAAATCTGGCCCAAAAACAAATATGAATTTTTGGCCATGTTTCTTCTTATAGAAATTTCTACATTAATTTAATACAGATTATTGTATAAAGTACAATCTAGTTACGAATAAATTTTTTTCTACAAGTCTATGTCGAAGTTAATCTAACTTAATTCACGAAGAATTAACGTAATAATTACCCGAACAGCACGTGAGGGTTAATTTGTACACCAATAATTACTTGTTTGTCTCGTCACGCAATTATTTTTGAGGAAGTAACAAAATGAAAGTATAATAATTGATGTAACAATACATTACATTGATCCTTGCAACTTGACACATGTCTCGTTCCAAATACTCATTTCAATCCCCTATTTCTTGAGATAAGAGCCACAAATTATCTGCAGTCATTAAATGTTGAATCTCAGCTCTAAATATTTCAATATGTGGATGAACGATGAAAAATCAACCAAATATTGCCCGTGCAATCACTTCTAAAAACTACAATAAATTAAACCTGCATTTCAAATGAAATCTGTATTTCAAATTAAACCAACGTTGGTGCTAACACGAAGTTCACATTGTCCCCGACTTAGCCCCAGTGGTGCCACGTGTAGCCTCGCCGCAACAATCTCTAGAATCAGCCATGATCAAGATCCTCTATCTGAACACCAAAGGGTCTCTTATATCTCTTTCTACGACTCATTAGAGCCTCCGTCGGTCGATAAAAAAATTGAGAGAGCACCTCGACACCCCTAATATCGGACTCTGCGTAATTCTACCTGGGAACCTGAGCTCGACTCTGCGGGCCCGATCGTACCTACCACGGAACAATGCCCTAACGGGCTCGCGTCGGCAGAGCCGGTTCAACGGTAGCCAATTACATACTTTTTTCCCCTCTTTTTTCTTCAAGATCATTATTGGCCGTGATATCTGGACAAAGCGATCGCGATCCCACGTAACGATATCCCTAGCAACGAAACTGCATCCGATCGGAATCCGGTGAAGGGTAAACGCGGGGGAACAGAAGCGACCAGGCGCACGTTTAATCGCAGTGGCGGTTACCTCGTGTATATACACGTTGAGGTGCACGTATATGCAAACCGTGCGACCAGGCATCCGCGACGAGAGCCACTTCGCGGTATAACCGGTGTCCAAAGCGCGGCAAACTGTCTCAGGAACCCTGTTACTCGTATGAATGCAAGGCGAGACGGAGATTGCATCGTTCGAACGCCGCCGTGTCGCGGCTGTTCCGTGACGAAGATTTATGCGTCGGTCACTCAGCGCCCGGAGAATGGAGAAGTTGTGCGCTGGTGTATGCACTACCGCCCGAAAGTATTTGATTTGGGCGGTGAAAAATGCGAGGTGATTGATTGATGGCTTGAATGGCGCTGTACCCCTTGTATAGACACTCTTCGGTCCAGAGCTGGAAATTAATGTTTGGTATGACGAACAGAAATTTTCAGTTCTAGACCAATGGGTGTACACCTTACCAATAGGACCCGAACCTTACCCTAGTCCACATCGGGTAGAATATTAAATATATTATCGGAAGATTTAAAGTCCATTAGACGTTAAGGTCCATTCGAGAAGATGAAAAGAATATATGTTGTGGTAAAGCTCGTAAGTTTCTAGTTCATTGAGAAAAGGGTTTTAATTCTGTGGTATCCTTTTAGTAGTGTTGATCTGGTAGTCAAGGTGTTAATTCCTACTTTCATGGACTTAACTGTGTTCCCTCCCTATAATTTTGACCTGTCGATCTTCTTACAGCCATGTCACTGTCTTTATCATGTCATAGACTTAGCTGACAGTAATCAGGATGTGTTTGGTGGCTTGCAATCTGACCAATGGTAGTAAAAAGTGGGATAATGATGGATTGATAGGAAACAAGATAGAAATTAGTGCTAGCCAATGAAACGTTTGTAGAATTGAATCTAGTGCTGTCTATAAACGCATGGTCTGCCCTATATGGTAGCAAGCTCTGCTTATAGAATTTATAAAACTAATCTTTCTTTTTATTTAATAGTATATTACTTACCGTCACACCAGTCGCGTGCAGATAATAGGAGCAACATTTTCTTCGGAAAAAATCGAAAATTGTATGAGTCATAATACACCCACACAAGGCTTTCTCTCGGACATACGAAGTTGATGACGCGTACATTGTTACATGGACCGACTACTCGAAGAAATTGTGTATCCCGAAAATTATTACAAAGCAGCTCCAAATTACACGGTGCTTACCGTTAAAATCAATAACGCGATAATTATACTGCACGCTGCTGAACAGTGTGTAATTTCGCCGTTTCTGCTCGCTCTTGCTTACAGGCGATTACGAAACGAACTGTCGTTCTGTTTATTCCAAGTATGATGAAGTAGGGTGAGCGCTTCATGAAGGATCAGTTGGTAGACTGAAAGTGTGAAGTGGAGAAAATAGAAAACTTAGATTGTTTCATGAGAAACGTACATCCAAAAGAATTGAAAGATCATTAATAGGATTTCCAAGTCGTATCTATCGATGTATAGTTATCCTCAGACATTCACAAATGCTATTAATACACAAAATCCGTAATTTACAATCAGTAGCAATAAATTCGACATTAAGAATATTTAGTTCCTAACTAACCGATCTATTGCTAAACCTAATATTTCGGAAATCCTAACGGTACGTGTGCTATGAATTCTCATTGACGCTCCACAGAAATTTCACGCCTGTTTTCTTTTACATAAAACCTTTCGATGAAGGTCCTTGAATGTCTTAGACAAAGAAATTGTCAGGTGAAACCTCCCGATCCCCACCTTTTCACGGATAAAGCGTTTATCAAGGATACGGTCTAGGTTCAGCGAGTTTTGAATGAAATCGAGCGAGTTGCGGGTTTGTGAACAGAAAATACACTGGTTAAGGTTCATCGAAACAAGAGAAAATCGAAAACACGAGTTCGTTGCGTACGAACGCGTTTCTCTGCTGCAATGTTGACGCAAGAACGCGGCAGAGTTCGAAATTTTTTCGTTACGATGAATCGGCACGGGCTTTTCCTAGGATAATGATCGATCCAAATCGCGGCGGTTCGCCTAAACGCCGGCGAAAATATGTCGAGAAGGTTTACGTAATAATTATAATCGCGAGAGCTCGAGGGGACTGGACGGTGATAAATCAAAAGGGAAATCAGTGACCGTTCGTTTCGTGCGATTGCGCAGCTGAGCTGCGTTCCCGCGATCGCGCCCGGGTAACTTGATGAATTCCCTGTTTTTGAGATAAACTCCTTTTTGTCACGATAGGTTCGAAAGTAATGCTTGGGGACATACAATTATCAACTGTTATAGGTACTAATGAATGATTCACTGTTTTTCTTAGAAAGGCAATATATTGAGTTGTTCAGGGGCCAAAGTGACTGACTCTCTTTTTGACTAGTCCACTTTTTGAATTTTTTCAAATTTTAATGCCAAAGCACGTGATTCGTGCTTAAGTTTGTATATAAAATAAATTTTTTTTATAATATCTGTGTACTTAATCGCTTTGGCAAATGAACGGCTCAATAATAATATCATCTCCTTACTTTCATTTGGTAAAAATAGCGGAAAAGATTGGAAATGACATTGAATATTGTTAAAATAGTACTGGCTTCCCTTTTCTTTGCAAAATTTTAAACCTATAAAATACTAAACCAATACAGCTATAAGAAAAAAAAATGGAGAATTGATAAATTCTGAATCACATCTATAAGCGACTTGTATTATTATTTAAAAGTTTAATGATATTAAGAGTACTGTCTAGCCATAGAAGTTCGTATAATATAGATCTATGAAACAAAAAAAATGATTTCAACTGTATTTGAAATAGGTTTTTAAGAATACAGAGTGTAAAGAAGCAAATCTAAAACCGCGTGTTTATTTCGTCCCATGAACAATGATTTTTCATCGTTTATTAAACCTGGGGAAAAGGTAGGAAAAGGGGAAATATCGTGTACGAACGATTCTCATGCATGATATGCGAAACGTTTTCCTTAGACGACCCTGAAAGAAACGCAATCGTGCTACTTAACGAAGTGCATTACATCCGAGCGTATCGGTGCATGCATACGATGTGCATTATGGATTGCAACCGCGGGGCCAGCGCCAGCACGGTACAATACAGATGCTTGGACCAGATAACGTGTTACGTAAGATCCATTATGGTACTGGTTCTACGACCTGCGCCGACAATGGGAAAATCAGATCCGCGGATAATCGTTTGTCTGGGGTCAAATGCCCCGTCAGAGCTGAATCGATCGCTGAATGAGACGAACATACTTTTTCTGCTATTCATTGCTGTTAACATGAATCTGTTATTGAAGATGGTTATAATTGTCAAGAATATTGTATGAATGACAGCTGATATCTTTTTAAGAAATCTTTATTTGGTGTTGCTGGAACAATTCTCATTAGAATTTGATTTAATGTGGAGTCTTCAAACAGGTCTTTCTATAAAGAAAATGGTAAAAGAAGATAACAATAATATAATAACTGTAAGAAAGGTGAGCTCACAATTGATTTCCTATGACTGAAGGAAATTTAGACATTTTGAAATTAATTTTTTAACGTGATAAAGATTATATATTGTAGAATTTAAGTGAAATTTAATTTTAACGATCACCATGTCTGAACCTAATAGAATAAAGTATTAATCGTAAAGTTAAAACTCGGAACTTGTTTCTAACGAGAATTATGGAAGCACAAAGTCCTTATAATGAATATATTAATTCAGAATAAAACTGTACTTACACGCTATGAGGCACCCTGTATAGTCCTTGGTTGCAACTGAATTGGAACACAACCGATTGAAAACTATTTTTCATCTCCGAAACATTTCAAGTCCCACAAATCAACACTCGAGGACCTATCGAGGCTCACCGCGACCTACCCTTTCATCGTTTCTCGCATCGCCCAGGCAAACAGTCGTAAAAGAAGGGCTTTCCGTTCCGCTCGTTTAATGGAATGATAGGAGCAGTTTCAGAAAAGGCGTAAATCGTCGGCCGATGACGACGCAACCCCGACGTTCCCAGAAGGACGATTATCAGAGCATGCTAAAAGATAGGCCCCGAGACTCTGGACGTGCTTCATTAGCCACGATCAAAGAAGGATCGTACCTGCAATCCAACGATGCTGAGTCAGTCGTAAAATTAGTCGACGGTAACGAAGGAAGGTGGCCCGTAAAACTATCCGAAAATTTGAATGGGGCTCGATCGACCCCCCAATCATGCATTCACCACTCCGACCCTGGGACGAACAATCGTGGAAGACTTTATTGTCCTCGTCTGGAACGTGAATTTCATCGTTACAATTATTTCATACGGAATTTAAATTCTGATTTTTAGTTAAAATTTTACCGTTCTAATTTGAGCTTGGTCTCGATTGTTAACGTTTGAGTGGTTGGGTTATATGGTACCAACTGAAATGCAACAAACACCCGCAATCAGAATCTCATAAAGAATTTTATCGTTCCCTTTATAAATTCATACAATAAAATTTCCAACCCCCTTTCGTACTTTATTATCCCGACGTTGAATACATTCAGAAAATAATGAATTTTTTATGCCCGTCAATGTCGAACGAATAAGGAGGAAGGTTTTACGGCGAACATCTGCAAGTATTCCTTAATTAAACCAGTGGAGAGCGTGTAACGATCGCGAGCAAGGATAAGAAAAAAACAAAAATATCGAATCAAATGGGGAAAGGGTAATTAAATATTCCGCGAGCGCATAAAAATTCCCTGGAACGTGAAATAGATACATAGTAGCTGGTTAAAAAAGTATTCGATAATATCGAGCGTGATCGAGCAATTGCGTACACATGTTAAGAAATTAACACGGGTATTTAGCGGCGACGTAATCGCGCTCAACCAAAAAGAAAAACTGGAAGGTTCTTAAAATATTTGTTTGGTTTCTCGATTTCCTGCTTTCCCGATTAACACTTTCGCTAACGATTTTTATCTACGCTGGCGCGAAACGAGTGGTCTGTGAACGCAATCTTGCAATTTTGAGCACCGTGTGACTTTTCCGTAAAACCGATTTAATCAACGCGATCATAGATATTACTATAATAGGTCCACTTTCATATGAATTTATCAGGAAATTACATTTAGCTAATCTCTATCATTAAAAGTTCAAGTGAAACTTGCAATATGATCATTTTAACACGAGACCGAGTAGACAATTCATCGAGTAGATCGATAAGCTAGATCCCGTGGACTGGTTTCAAAGTGAAACGACCCAGTTTCTGACGTCTACGCTACGCGTTACACCAGAAAACGAGGAACACATGCAATCCAGCACTTCGAGCCTTCCTCGTTATCAACATTGAAATCTAAACTTTACTATCGACCCACTCGATCGAACGTTCCAACCGAGGAATGGAGCAAAGAATTTTTGCGAATGAAACTCCAAGATTCGGTACCTACACTTGGACTTCCTATAGATCGTCAGATCTACGTGCCTCAACGCCTACGTCCTAGTGAAATCAGTACCGATATAAACTACCGAAACACCTGACATAAATTCCCGAACGTAAGAGCCCACTGTTCGCGTTGTAATATTAATATTAAACCAAAAAAAAAACGTGATTCCAATGCAAACACCCACGCTACTCCTGAGTACGTGCCTGTTCAAAATTTATTTCTGCTTCGATAATAATCGGTGGCAGGTACTTATAGGATCATGTATATTGCAAGTAGGTCCGAATTTAACTGTGCAGTTTACGAACACTTCGTGAATACTTCGAAATAAAGACAATACAAAACAGACTCGAACTTAAACGAGATAGGATCGAGCTTTCTCCAAGTACATATTTTGAAAACTGTAGTATAATCGAATCTCGACTAACTAACAGTAAGTGGATTCAAATCTTTCGCTAGCACTATAACCAGAAGATTTTTCTTATGCAGAATTGTGCGATATTGAATTTGATCCCATCACTAGGTAGTGATCGGACCGATATCAATACATATTGATGATATTTAAACAATTTGCTACCAATGTACTTATTCAATAGGAAGTATCCAAAGGTATCCAAATTTTCTAGTCCAATTGCTATCAATTTTGCGATATCCATACCTCCCAAAACGATACCAAATAGGTATCCATATTCGTGAGGACAATGCAATACAATTTTCATTAGATCGGAGTTCTCCCTTTCTCTAGCTTCCAGACGAAACGTAGAATAGGAAAAGCCACGAGATCGTACTGTCGGAAGGAGGAGGGGCTCCCACGAGGTGATTTCCCTTTCAATCGAGTCGCCCTTCGCCGTTCTCGCGCGATCAGAAAATTCCAGATCCGGAATTGCACAAATGTTAGGCTGCTGCTGGCTGTCCGGTAATACTCGAGCGGCTTTGGCGAAATGGAGAATCGAACGGGGGGAACGACGGAACGCCTCGCGGCCCGGAAGGGAGAGGGCGAACCACCCCCCTTTTTGGTATACCGGCTGCTCCGGGGGTCCCGGTTCAAACGTTCCGGTAAATAGAGGGCATCCGTTGGACGATCAAAGCGCGGCCGTGTAATTACGTTCGGTGAACGCGACGTAGGTGTGCGGGGAATGCGCCTCTCGGTTCTGCTCGCGCGACGTCAGCCTGAATTTTAAGTTTCACCTCGACCCGCGCTGATTTACGTACCGGCGCGTTGCGATATCGAACGCTGGAATGGTAAATATTATAATGATCGACTGAGCGAGCTTGTCGCTCCGGTATCATGGTGCCAGGGGCTCCGTTTATTTATTTGCGTGTACTTTTTATGTGTACATTGTTGCGTCAGTTCTAGAGGACGATACTGCAATTTAATTGGAAAATTTGCAGAGGTTGCTACACTTTGGAACTAAGAAAGGAGCTCTGATAAACACGAGTTCTGTGATTATTTAATTTTGTAGACTGTTGCGTCAGCTTTAGAAGATGGTACTACAACGTAATTAGAAAATTTGCAGAGCTATTTACACAGGTCTGTGACTATTTATTTTCGTGGATCGTTGTGTTAACTTTAGAGAATGGTACTGTAATGTAATAAGAAAATTTGTAGAAATGTCTGTAGTTTAAAACTGACGGAGTAGCTCTAGTAAATATGGAGCCTGTGACTATTTGTTTTCTAGATACAGTAATTTTTGTTCTCGTGGTTCAACTTGTTCTGCTTCCTGTCGTCGTTGATCCGAGTGCTATCTTGGATTGGATGATACAATTTGGTAGTTGCAGGTCTTGCCCTGGGCTTGTTGACAGTGAATGAAACGATCGCAATATCGTATCCACTGCTCTCTATAATCACGTTGTCTGACCGAGGCGGTATAACTACAGGGGGGCAACAGCTACAAAGAATGATGTACATTGAGTGTCATGAAAGGTTAGTAGGTATCGTTAAGAATAAGTTTTTGGAATTCCGTAGATTTTAATATAGTACCTGAATAACACTTTACGACAAACCTTCCGCTTTTAATTGCAACGGTGCACTCTGCAAGATCATTACTATGACGCTGATTGTAATTGGTTCGCGTATTCGCGCAATGATAACGTTCTAGAAACAAGGCTGATAGCGGCTAAGGACGAACATCGACGATTAAAACGATGGTCACAATGGGCAATTATGTGGCGCGAAGTTCTCCTTCAACTTGTCTCTTTAGTTGCGAACTTTCTCAAGCTTGAGCTCACTTTGAAAGCACTTTTTCACCGCGAAACTCGAGTTCCGTCGTTCATTCAGTATGAATATTTAAAATAAAAAGTTAGATTACTCGCTGTCCGTCGTGAAATCTGGGTCAGACGGACGTGATGCATTAATAACGTTACAGAATATGATAATATCCGAGCGCGGTCGTTCGTCTGTGAAAAAAAAAGAAACATCGAGGAGAAATAACGTTGACTATGACGCAAAAAAATCATTGGGTGCTAAGGTTTTTCCGTAACCTGAGACTTTCAAGCTACTTAACCTACAGGGTTACGAGGTTTACAAGGAAACAGCTTCACAGAGAAAAAGCAATTATAAACTTGGAATTCGCGATCGCGTTGAAATTTCATTAATATTGAAATTTTAATATAACCATTAATATCTGAATCTACCCGATGAAATTCACGTTCATCTATTAAATTTTGAATTTGACTATAAATACGGTGAATCAAAAGTGTAATTTAAATGGAACGATTAAAAATTTAATTAAAACATGACAGGTAGAATTTAAATTTAAACTTGAATTGAAGTTCATATTCAGTTCAAGGGAAATTAAAATTCTTGTTACGTGATCGGTTAACTGTGTTAGATTTATACACGGAAATCGTTGTGGTATAAATATCTGTCGCGTGTTATGTCCTCGCGGTCTGGTTTGCTCCCGGAACGGACTCGGAACCGGAAACAAAGGCTCGAATGAAATTTAAAATATCGATCCTTCTCGAAGAAGGAAGTGAACCGATCGTACAGCGCGTTACACATCGATCGGGACAGTATGTGTCTCTGCGGGGAAAACCGGTCGGGAGAATGTAGCTTCATAATCTATGTATACATGGACACGCACGCGCGGCATGCGAATAACCGCTGTAACGAGGTCGTAATCCAAATTGTGCCGCTAGATACCATTAGTAAAACTTTACGTTTACTTTCGAATGTCACTTGGAAACCCAAGTCTCATTTTCGAACATCTAGCTATCAGCAACTGCAATCTGTTCGATTGAATCTGTCATGTTTGAAGACTTTAATTAGCACTCTTGAAGATGATAGGGATCAGAAGATTTCATACGTTTCCTACAATCATTCATCAGAAGTCACATCTTTCGAGTGGCAGGATGTGATGACAGGTGTTGAACTGAGAACAGGAAGTCGCCAGTTCAGCAATTGTCTACTTGGTGTGCGAACACTATCATTTTGAAAGTTTAGGATCAGTACCTTGTTTGGAATTTTGTTTGAAATTCTTAATATAAAAAGAAAGTAATGTTTGCTATTTTTGTTATCCAAACTCTTAGCACCTTAAGACGACTCTATGTACTCTAATTGGGGGACTTAAGAGCATTGAAGCTTATTAAATTGAGACACATATTAACCTGAGAATAGGAAATCGCAGCTCATTACAGACTCCTCTCGATTATTGTCTCGAAATCGGATCCGCGTTGGGACAATAATCCTATAGAGAGAAATGCTCCAGACCCTCGAAAGTCTGTGCTTGACAGGTTCCACGCCCCTGGTGGAGATGACGCCTGGACAATAATCGTGTAGAACAAGCCAGACGATAATCGAGAGGAGCCTGTAGTTGTCTACATGATATTTGAACACTATTATCTTAAATGTTCAGGTCAGTACCTTCCCTAGAATTCTATTTCAAATACCTAACAGTTAAAGGTAGTTACTTTGACTACCTTTTTCATCCAAATTACTCGAGTATATCAAAGCGGTTCTATGTACCTTAACTGGGGTACTTAAGAGGGTTGAAGCTTGTGAAAGCCTCGACAATTTTCTCCGTTACATCGAAATTATTTAAATTGCTCGGCTATTTCAGGAGATTCGCATGAACGGTAAACGGGTATCAAGGGGGTTACAATTCGCCAAAGCTTCGAGAATGGGAGTGACGCACGCATCGGGGGTAAAAATGCCGACATTATTACGTAAGGAACGCGAGAGAGACTCGGACGGCCGATTACGTG
Source organism: Dufourea novaeangliae (assembly GCF_001272555.1). Classification (NCBI taxonomy): domain Eukaryota; kingdom Metazoa; phylum Arthropoda; class Insecta; order Hymenoptera; family Halictidae; genus Dufourea; species Dufourea novaeangliae. Next base: position 1,941,142 of record NW_015373918.1, on the reverse strand, counting down.
GGCAACCTGAACGGGCAATGTGTGCGCGCCGATGGAAAACGACACGGGCGAGCGTGCAATATGCATCGTGTAACATCGAATACGTGCCCGTTCGGGCGTAACGCTCCGCGAGAACGTTTTATACGCGTTCATATCAGGGCGGGAGTATGGGTTTCGAAGGTACTTCAAGTACGTACAATTTACATCGTACCTAGCCACTGAAAGCAGTAATTGGCTCCGAGACAAGCGGTGGTCGTCGCTTTCTTGAAAAATCCGGGCGAGCTGCTCAAAACACGACCGATGGTGGTCGTTTGGTAGTGGAATAATAGACCTCGTGAACCGTAATTTTTAAGAGGGATGGTAATGGTTCGGTTAGAAATTCGAATTGGCCCTTGTTTCCAGACTTTCAATTTGAATTTTAAAAAAGAGTCACAGTGTGAATTTCGATATTACCATTGATATTTGAATTTAAATGCAACTTTAACTATCAGAATTTGAATATAATTTTTCATATGGCTGTTAGAAGGTGACCTTCGTAACCTTGTATAGGTACATACATGATTCTGAATATGATCGGTAGTAATCCTTTGGTGGCGGAGTAATAGTCTTCGTGAACCGTAATTTTTAGGAGAGATGGTAATGGTTCGGTTAGAAATTCGAGTTGGCCCTTGTTTCCAGACTTTCAATTTGAATTTTAAAAAAGAGTCACAGTCTGAATTTCGATATTACCATTGATATTTGAATTTAAATGCAACTTTAACTATCAGAATTTGAATATAATTTTTCATATGGCTGTTAGAAGGTGACCTTCATAACTCTATACAGGCACATACATAATTCAGAATATGATCGGTGGTAGTCCTTTGGTAGCGGAGTAATAGTTCTCGTGGACCATAATTTTTGTGATCTTGTGCATTACCTCGGAAGGATGGTAACGGTTTGGTTAGAAATTCCAATTTGCCAGTGTTTCCAGAATTTCAATGTGAATTTAAATAAATGTTCCTGACTGAATTTCGATATGACCATAGATATTTAAATTTCAACTACCATACTGTGAACCTACATTTTTACGTGGTTGTGAGAATGTAACATCAATGATCTTCTATAGAGGTACATAAACGATTCAATTATCTAGAACTGCATTGATTTATATTATTCAACAATTTTTCAGGAGCCTTACAAGATTCTTCCGTCAATTATTCCTAATTAATCTTAACATCACTTAGTCATAACTTAAAAAGAATCTTCGTGTATATCAGCGACTTACAAGAAATCATTAAGCGGTGCAAATATAAATACTTAAAGTAAATAAATAATTTAATTAAATAGATAACAGTTGAAGCATTCACCGTCTCTGTCGCTTCATGTTTCATTTTCATCGTCCATTTCTACCATCGGTATCTCTGTAGGCGGCTCGGTCGGCCATTTTCCTACGGTTGCTGCGGGATCGATAGTGGACGGTGGATCGGTGATAACGATCGGTCCAAGTGGCTCTACCGTTTGCTCTTCTTCTTTCGTGGTATCCTTGTCCTTATCCTCTAGATTCTGAGAATCTTCAACCACTTGCGGTTTTATTAGTATCATTTGCGGTTTCGTGTCCAATTCGGTTGAATCTAGCATCGGTGGCATTAGGTCCGTGGACGGGACCATAGTTTTAATTTGACACTGACGTCCCATGTAGCCCAGAGGGCAGACACACCTGCAATCAGGTTTAATTAGTAACCGTATTAAATCAAGAGACAGTATCTGTATCAAAGCTGATAGTTCAAGGTTTTACCTGTAATCGCCATCTTCCTTCGTCATGCTGATGCAAGTCGCGTTGTTGCGACAGGTATCCGGGTGCTCCTCGCAGTAGGTCAGTTTTTCGTTGCACAGATCACCCGCCCATCCAGGCTCGCAGCGACACTCCCATGGCCGTTTGCAGGACCCGTGAACGCATCCTGGATAAGGGACACATTCGGTACAGTTCGGACCCGTCCAACCTACGCGACACCAACACGTGCCTGGACGTCGGCAGGTTCCGTGTTCTCGGCTGCACCCTTTCGAGCAAAGCGCTACACGAAACAAGAACAAATTGAAATTAGTGGTCTTGTATAGTACAATAATTTTTTTACCTTCTACCTAATGCAATAAGGTATATTATATGTTCAGCGGAATTTTATTTGAATTCGTAAACATGGCAAACAGAAGGAGCTTACGTGTCTGGCAAAGTAAACCAGTCCACCCAGGATCGCAGCGACATTCGAGTGGTCCTTTACAAGTCCCATGCAGACACCCTGGGAGAACGGCGCACTGTTTGCACTTTGATCCTTGCCAACCCAGTCGACACCTGTGAAACATTAATCGCACAATTAGACGAACGAATATTCAAAGCTCTACTGTAAATTCATTCTTTAGAGACCTACGCGTACCGTTCCATTAATAATTGGAGGCACATTACCACGTGGATCTCCACTGAATTATCCACAAATTCAACTATCTTCTAACTATCTCATTGTGTAACAAATTACAACTGAAAACAGTACTATCCCACCATCAACACTTACCAAAAAGTTAATAGACACTTTAGGTAACCTGTCCTCAATCACCCTTCTCGAATTTTCAAAGTTTCTTTATCCCAAAACAAAACCAACCCCAAACAAATGATATTTCTACGACTATGTCACAAGACATTGCCGTATAATTCCCCAACATCTTAGCTCTCGAACTATCGGTCTTCTAACTAGACGTGCAAGAACGTTCATCGGAACGGTTCTCACTATTTCCATCGGAAATCGATTGAACGATATCTCGCGCGGTTGCCTGGCCAGCGGAAAAGCGACGTTTTATGGGGAGGAGGGATGAACACCATCCACGCCCGCGTGCGAAATTGCCGGGTCTGGGAACGTTAATGGAACGTAGGGTCGAGCAAACGGGCGGGTTTCATTGCTTCGATTCGCCGCTACCGGGACTGATAACCGCTCATTACACCGCCATTACGGTGCGCGGGCTCTTTACCTGCACTCGCCGGGCTTCTCGCAGTATCCCTGGCTGGCCAGACAATCGGTCCCGCAAATCGGCTCCGAGCAGAACATGCCTTTCCAGCCCGGGTCGCAGGAACACTCGAAGCTCACGTTACAGCTGAAAGTGAAAATCGTTCGACGTCAGTGCCAGCCGCCGTTGGGATGGAATTACTCTCATTGATCGACATACACGAGAGCGGACCGCGGATCGGGGGTTCGTGTTACGGGGAAATTAGGCTTGCGACCAATGTCCAAAGTGAAATCGGTGTCCGATTCGCAGGTCTGTTTGACATGTTTTTCAAGATCGGTACGGATTAAACGGACTGTGTTCCGGTTCGTTAGCGGCGACGATTCTGCGGTCTTTGGGCGGATATCGTATCGCGTAACGCGGAAACTTTTGTTGTCTATGAAGTGTATTGCTGAGTTAATACAGTGGACTCTAATTATATTGCCATGGTTGGGGCTGTAGGGGAGTAAAATGGCAATAAGTTCAGAGCCCCCTCCATGATAAGTTCTTTCGTCATAGCCTCAGCGGCTGCGCAAAAGCTGGATCGTGCTGGTGCCCCAGCGTACGCAATGTGGTGGGAGAGCGAGTTTGTGTGCTCGGAAGTACGTGTGAAGGGAAAGTGCCTCGCGTGGCAATGTGTTTAGTGGCAATATAGTTAGAGTCCACTGTACACCGACGTGCAAACTCGGCTTCCGCTAGGGGAAAATGTGAGGTAGCGAAGGGCCTCCTATCATTTAGTTTTGGGAGTTACTGAAATTTATGCCACATTAATATTCGGTTTAACATTTATTTCAGTACATGAAATAAATTTAGCAAGTGGTAGGAGACTTTTCTTCTACGCTGCTTTTTTCCCTAGCGGAAACCGAGTTTGCTCGTGAGGGTACATAAATATAATATATGGGAATTTTTGGTAAAGACAGCAGAGGATATATAAACGTCATGTATGGGAATTTTTTGTGAACAGAGCAGAGGATGTATAAATATAATATGTATATGGGAATTCTGGGTGAAGAGTGCTTTTGGACTTTGGCGAAGACTTTAAGTGGGATTGGATGTTGGCAAAGGTGTTAGGAGAGATTTGACGTTGGGGGAGGTGTTAACAGGAACACAGTGGAACTTTTTAGGAATATTATATTATGGTCCGTCCAACAAGACGAGTCAGTAAAAATAACAAAAACATTCGTGTACTAAGCCCAACTATTGGCTGGCAACTGTTTTTGTCCCTTCCCCACCTAACTGGTCATTAACTTTATTTGATTATAGTTACTGACTCGACTCGTTGGATGAGGAAATGAATAAATTAACACGTTCTCTTCCAGAAGTTACATATGAGATTGACTCCAGAAAAATTATCAATGAAAGTTATTTTAAATGTAAAATTGTCACTAAAATTTGAAAGAATTAAAATAAGTGAAGGTAGTCACTTTGGCCTGTGAATCGGATCATATGTACGTGTGACGCTCCAATTTCTGAGTCAAGCATACTTTATGGGATAAATGAATGTGTTTTGCAATGTTCACCTGTATTTCATGTTATTCATTACTTCCGTTTTATGTCTTTTTAATACCCGATCAAGGAGGTAACTCAAGAGAATGGTGGAGGTATAGAGTGGTCTGTGACGAAAGTTTTCGAAGCAATATGGTGTTAGCAAACGTGTCGAATGTAGTCTAACATAATTCTTATGCTACAATATTTTGGTCATGAAAAAAATGTTGCTACAATATCCAGATGAAACCAATTATACGCTGTAATGATGTGTAATAATTTCCATTGTCGTTCTATAGTTTGGAGCATCCTTTAGACCCTAAAGTGGAGGGTCTAGGAGATTTCCTTTTTAACAGACTTACTTTTTATCTTAAAATAAACCTAGACAATTATTTCTCGATGCGTAACACTTTCAATAAAATAAGCTAATCTGCATAGAAAATAATTATTTACCTCGAGAAAGAATGGTTAATAAAAAGATGTTGTAAATGAAAACAAGATGTCTTAATCTTTCGAGCGACAGTATACGTACACTTCCTTTTCTTAACCACTGTCTGTTCACCAAAGCTTGTTTCAGTTTTTCAACAAGGTCTACCATCCCGTAAGTACAGTCTACACCGCGCATTTCACCAAGAATCCGTGTATCGGTTACTTTGCTCGACGTGTAATACGGCTGATTGGCTCGTCGATCAATCAACGAGACGATTCCGTTTACGGTTCTCTCTGTCCTTTCTTTTAACCAACATGAACGTAAAAAAAGAAAAGATAGAAAGGACAACGAAATGACAAGTTACCTGCCATGCTGACATCCCGGCAGAGCCACACACTTGTCGCAGAGCTCGCCATAGAAGCCCAATTTGCAGCGACATTCGCCGGGTCGACGGCAGTAACCCTGAAGAGGGTCGCAGCCCTTCCGACAGATTGGCACGTCGCACAAATCGCCGGTCCATCCTGCGTGCGAAGGAAAAAGAAAAAAAGAAAAAAATGAAACCTTCGCGCGAGGCATACAAAGTGGAATGTCCGTGTATCATTAACTTCTTATTGTGTATTTCGAGAGTATTTTTCGGTTCGTTTTTCTTACCCGGCAAGCATTTCACTTCACCGGCTTCGTCGCAGACGTAGTGCGAGTTCGGATGCTGGGAGGCTGGTATCTCGCACGCTTGTTTCTTCCATTTTGGAACATACCTGAACGTAAGAGTGTTCGTCGATTATTTTCGTGGAGAGATAAATTTTCGAGATTGTACTGTTAATGATTATTGGCATAAGTGGGAAATGGATTTAGTTAATTGGAGAATAATGCGAGATTGAAACACGCGGAATAGTGGAACGGACGGTAATTGGATAATACGGGAAACAATGTTCGAGTAACCTAACAATCAAGGTAATTGCGTTGATCGTGCGATAGTGGAATTTGTTAAGATAATTATACAAAGTGATTCTGAACTGCCATAGAATTTGCAGATGTATTTTTTAGACATAGACAGTAAAATGATATACGTACTGGTGAATACTGGTTCCAGAACCAGTTACGTTTTATAGTGATCGATGCTTCGAAAATGATGTAGGAAGTGAGCTCAACGAGTTTTTATGTCTTTTGAAGCTCGTAGAATGTTTCATGTCAATACAAGATGTTTCAAAAGTGTTCTGACTATACAAAGCACATGTGATATTATAAAAGATCGGTAGAGAATATGTAAACGCGTTAAAGAATTAATTATACGGTATATTGAAGAAGAAATTTCTAACGGATGCTGAAGTGAAAAATTTTTAGACTCACGAAGCAAAGGACTTCGTTATACATTATTCAAACGATGTCAAATAACACGACGTGGAAAAGTAATTCTCTTTACAGTACCTCTAATTATATATATAAAAAACAGGTCTTGTAATCAATTACAATTAGCAAAGTAACACTTCCTTGTCACTTAATATGAAAGAACTTCCATAGAATAGTGTCGAAATTACAACTTATGAAAACTTTCAAAACAGCAGTTCAAATACCTCCCCCCCAAAGTACTACCCACAAATTTCAACCCACAATAATATTCAAAACAGCAGTTCAAATACCAGAAACATTTTTTATTGTAAATTATAATCAGCAAGGTAATACTTTCTATCACTCACCATAACAAAATTTCCCCCCCCAAAAAGTATTACCCACAAATTTCAACCCACAAGAATGTTCAAAACAGCAGTTCAAATACCAGAAACATTTTTTATTGTAAATTATAATCAGCAAGGTAACACTTTCTATCAGCCACCATAATAAAATTTGCCCCCCCAAAAAGTACTACCCACAAATTTCAACCCACAAGAATGTTCAAAACAGCAGTTCAAATACCACAAACATTACACTCTGCAACGAACCCACGAATGGAAAAACACCCGAGTCTCAGCTCACGTCTCAGCCGTAGGAAAGTGACCAAAGTTCGAACGAAATAAAACGATCGGAGAAATAATAAGAATTGCAATTGGTACCTGGGTCCAGTCGCGAATCCAAAGGGCAGAGCACTGAGTCCAAGGACAGTCGTCACGCCGACGGAAAGGCCATTGTTCAACGTGCCCAGCTCACCGGGACCAATTAGGAGGCTGAGACAGGCGACTAGCAGTATCATCTTTGCTTGACTACCGAGTCAAGACTGAGGACGACCGCGTCCAAGGCGAAGCCTTGGATAACGGGACCTTGTTCGAGGTCACGGCACACTTTTTCGTCCGCGACGATCGTGTTGGTGGTGGCGAGCGTGAACACGCGTGTGTGCATGCGCCTGGCACAGTCGGGGCTCTCCCCGTTGGCGTTCTGTTTTTTCTTTTTTTTTTTGGTCGACACACGACGAGTTTATTATTCGCTCGGGAAAGTTCAATGCACCTCTCGGTGGAGGTGCTGTTCTTCGTGTCGCCTCGCGCGCGTACGTCTGCGGGAAAGGAAATGGACGTTCCTGGAAGTTTCTCGGGAGGATAATACGTAAGCTTCTTTCTTTGCGATGGAATTCGGGAGAAGTCCCCGGGGCGGGTTCGGTTCATTGGCTCTACCTGGTCTCGCCGATCGAATAACAGTTCTTTGGTTCTAATTTTGGTCTAGACGTAATTGGGCGGATAGTACTGGACAAATGTAACTGAGATGAATGCACGTCGGATTATAGGATTGATTCAGGGAGTTTCATTTTGGTGATCGATGAGGCAGCGTGGGAATTATTCGTGTGATTTAGTAGAACGAAGTATTATTATGATCCCCGTGAGGTCCCTTTGATCAGGCTTATTTTAATTGGATTTTAGATGTTCTGTGATTATATGGTCTATTAGGGGATGTGGATTATATGTATTAAACGAGGGCAGAAGTTTGTTAGGTATAATTTGGTGTGTTCTATTGTTATTCGTTTTGTCTTTTGGAACATTTTATGGTATACAATAGGATTTTTGAGACATATTTTCATACGGAATAATAGGCATTATGTCTCGAAGTAAACTTAAATGAGGACATTAATCATTAAAATGAAATATTATTGTACACCGTAATGTTGAGTCTTACCTGCATTCGTAGTTGTATCCATCTCTGGATTGAACGAATAAGACGAACCGTTTGAATCCAAATACTCGACCAATAAATAAAACATTACGTTTGATTTTATATCTGTACCGTGACAATAAATTTCACACAAATACAAACGAGTTATTTAAGAAAAAAAAGAATTTCTAAATTCAAATTTGTAACGTGATACAAAACTTGATTTCCAGAGAAACTTGTTTGTGTCCTGTTACAAAGAAATATCCTCGAGTATAGATCCAAAGGATTCCTGTGTAATGTCCAATCCTCTCATAATCTGGTGTAAATCCATTCGATATGGGAAGACAGTCGGTAGACCCTTTCGCAATTGAATGGAAAGTCCTAGGGAACCCTCGTCATTCACTTTTATTCGTCGACCAGGACGTGGATCCTCGACAAAAGAGGGATTTAAAACGCTGACAATATGGGGGATCAAATGTAAAACGCTCATACTACGCGTTTTCTGACGGGAAAAATAAGGTAACGAGAGGATTCTTTTTTAGGCTAGTATCGTTATGTCGACAAGAGACATTGTTATCAGACCTATTTTATTTATCTTTTAAAAACTATGTACAAGCTTCAGAGCTACTATTTACAAATAAATACAATGGTTGGACACCGTCGTGGGCGTCGTTCTTGTTTCTCGGTGATAGGAACTCTTTTACAGTCTGTTCGTTGCGCGTTTGAGCAAGAAGTTAATTACTATTCTTATTACGTATAAAAATATCGTTCGTGAATCTGTACATTTCCTGCTTGCATGAGTGACGCGACTATTATTTATAATCTCTAGCGAGGTTCTTTTGTACATTCCTTCGGTTAAACATTGCTCCCATCTCCTCGATTCGCTTACATGCTTCGAAAACTATTTTACATCGTATTTAACCTACTTACACCTGTCAGAAAATTTACACTGTGTTGTCGAATCGATCACTTCGAAAATGTCACAAGAACGAAGGACTTAATTGTGGTGGAAACATATGATGTTCTAAAATCAATCGCTTCATTTCAAATAGTGACATGCCTTTTTTTTCACAAGGCATAATATAAGTTCATATAAAGATGAACCTTATTTCATCTTCATGCAGAATTCTCTGATATAAACTCCATAAGAACTTATTTTATTTTTGAATAGTAAATCTACCAGTTTGGTTAAGTGACAGGAATAAGATCACCAATTTTGTATCACCCATATAAGCATATAGTCCTCCAAAATACTTGTGATCTTTTCCAAGTGACGAATTCAGTCATTTATACACCGATAGTGACAACGATCCTTCCTCATCGTTGCCTCAGTCCCTCAGAACGATTAGCCCATTAGAGCTAAGGGATCCCTGAGATAGTCATCATCATCGACGATACAAAACCAGTATCATCTATCAAACTTCCTCCACCTCGATGTCTTTACTCTTCCTGCAGACCTTGTACATACCAACAACGACTACCAAAACGGCGGCGGAGACGGACGCGGCAAAAATGTCCCAGGGGTAGAGATCAGGTAGTAAACTGGTCGCCATCTTCTCAGCCTGAACGGAACTGGGCCTAGTGTCCACTTCAATGGGAAAACTTCCAGGTCCGTCGTTCGAGGCGATTCTGACCAGGTATTTAGTACCAGGGAGCAAGGAGATCTGCGCAGAATTCGAGTCGGCCACTTGGTTTCCCATCAGACCGCCCGACTCTGGCTCCCAGGACACCACATAGGACTCCTTGTTTCCTGATTGATCCTTCTCCACTCTGTCGTTGTACGCGCTGCTCGTAGATGGAGTATTGTCAGCTGACAATGACTCATCGCCCCGATCGTCCTTTCTCCTGAAGAAGAATCTCCGGAATATTTCTTCAGAAATTTGAGAGTCCTCTTGACTCCTCCATTCGGCTAGGACCTTTTCTCCATACTTCTCCAGGAAGAACTGTCTTACACGGTTGTTGAACCTGACCTGCTCCAGAGATCTCTGCTTCTGCAACTGATTCTGAACGTCCGTCCAGGAGATCGTCGCTTCGTACAGAGGACCTTTCTTCAGTGAGTCCAGCTTTGGCACCCATTCCTGCCAACTGTAATGTCTCACTCCATCCTCCACGGCGACGATGATCCAGGTGTCTGGCCTCAAGTTTGGCACTCTGTCACCTGGATAGTATCCATCCACCCTCCACTGCTTGTACAGTTTGCGCATCACCACTGCAACGTCGAATTTGTCCAGGTTGATGGGCGACTTCTTGGGCGCTGGCAGCATCGATGGTAAATACTTCTCCTCCACCCGGGTCTTACGGAAGATGCAGGCTGTCTGGCAGGCTGGGCACTGGAGAATGAATCTTACGTTAGTATTGTTCGAAGAATCGCATCGAGACAATTTAAATCTTTTCTTTGGGCATTCTTTTTGAAAAAGGGAGGCTTGCAACGAGGGTTTATTTCATTTATATTGTTTACTCTATATTCATCGGATGTTTATTATAATACAATTTCGCTTCCTTCCAGTTGAAAATGAGAAGAATCGAAGATTTCGGTCCTGAATTATCTGTTCTGGCATCGGTCCGTTCGAACGGCGCATTAGAGGCGCATAATTAACGATCTCTCTAAAAGAGACATTCCGTTATCGAACAAAAATCGAAAGGAGCCCGTAGAGAACGCTCCCTGAAGCTTCTATCCAAACATTCACCGTAACCTGGTAGCTCCCCAAATATTTGAAAAAGATTCCTATCTCGGTCGGTCGATACATTGAGAGTCTAAACTTCGGAACGTCCTCTCTTGTAGCGAAGTAGGCTCGGCCTTCCGTGAAAATCGACAGGTAGCCGTTTCTCAGGATTTTCTCTTGGATCCTCGGTGGTCGGGACTCCCTTTTATCGGAGGACCCTTCTTTCTTCGCCGCGGGCGTACAACGATTACCCCTCCCCCGTTCTTCGCCCCTAACTTTGAGAGTTTGGAAGTTAAGGGATTTTTCTCGCGCTTCATCGATTCCAATTTTCCGCCGGTTCGATACGCCGCGAGGATCAGACACGGTGAAGGTTAACTCGGTTTACCTGAATGAATAGGGTCTCGAAACCGAGAGAAATCGGCTCGAGTTTGTGTTACAACAATTACAGGTGTATATTGCAGCCCCTACTTCTTGAATTCGATTTGGAACAAGGTGAACGAAAACGGTGTTGTTACTAGTCTTCAATATAAGTACGAAAAACGTTTTTCATTAGAAGTTACTGTACAATATCTTGTTTTGAAACAAAACTGAACACATTCTACCTCGACAATCGATCCTAAATAAAAATCATTGTCAAATTCTACAATCTCACGAATTGTTTAACAACAGAGTACATTAATCAATATGATATATTTTATCAGTACGTCAGGTTTTATATCTATACTCTTACAACCGATTTCTCACAAACACAAACAAGTCACTGAAGAAACTAAAAATGAATCTATGTCTCTATAGACAAACATTCATACAAATTACAATGAACTTTATCTCAGGAACTGGCATACTTTTTCTCCCCTTAAACAAACCGAAATACCGCCAACTTTTCACCCCAAAGATCCTACATCCCCGATAAAACCGAGTCGACCTCTATCAATGAACCAAAAACGTTGCTCCGAGCGAACCACAAATTTCCTTACGACCCGAGTGCTCCATGTTTCCCGTGTTTCCCTTGCCCCGTACAAGCCGGCTCAAAGAGGGCAGAGGGGGGCCCGGGGATTCCCTCGTGCCACAGCGCGCTTCCCCTAATCCAAAAAGCCCGGTTCACCCGTAAATTTACTTACATGTAGATACTGGTCGCCCTCGCAAACGGTCCTGGTCTTCTCCCACCGGTTCTCGAAGGCCTCGCAGTACTGCCAGCACTGTAACACAGGAGAAGAAAAAAAAATACAGATGAAAGAACCGAGAGCGTGGCCAGAGGGAGGGTCGATCTCTCTCTCTCTGTCTCTCCCTTTCACACACACAAACACACAGAACGTTGAACAAAAAGCTCTTGCACGCACACGGGATCCACGGAGTAAAAAGGACGATGGTACCACGTCGGCGGTTGGGTGGAGGGGGAGGGGTTAGAGGACGAAGAAGAGGGAACGCGACGCGGCCCGTGGAACGCGAGGAGGGAAAGGGAGAATAAGAACCATCGGGGCCGGGACCGTTGAATCGAGCGATTTAAGCGGCTATGAGGAGGAAGAGGACCTAGGGAGGGAAAAAGGGTGAAGGCCAGAAAGAGGAGAAAAAGAAGGGAACGGACAGGGAAGAGAGATGAAGTGAAAGAGAGAAAGAAAGATAGATAGAAGAAGTGGGAGGGGGCCGAATTAGCTCCAACCTGTTTCAGGCATAACAGGCACCGTCGTTGTTGTCTTCATATTTATTGGGGTACCGTCTCTCGTGGAGCCCTGTTTCTAGATTCTTTTTTCTTCCCTTCTCTTAGAGACCTTCCCCCTCCTCCCCTTCCCCTCCATCTTCTTTCTCGATTATCCTTCATCACGGCGCGTTCCTTCTAAGCCCGGCTGCTTCGTAGAAACGCCGTAGGTCCCTTCTTTCGCGCTAATGACGTCTCCAAAAAAGCAACATCAGCGTCTAACAGCTTCGCGATAATTTCCCCCTCCCCCCCTTTTTCCCATAGCCAACCGAGACTTCCCTTTTTCCGACGGTTTTTAGGCGGGCCGCGTTGAGTGGACTTAGAAAGGGAAACACCACGTATGAAAATGTTTTCTTTTAACATAGAGGGTGCTTCATAAATTCGCGGATATAATTCAGCCGGAAATTTATGCACTGAATGAGAGAAAAATGTTAAATAAACCTGGAACAATCAAAGTGCAGTAGGTTTTTCTATATTGCGGAAGAGTGAGTTCGCTGAAGTTTCATTTATGGATTGAATTTATAGGAAGATTGGAATAGATATTGATCACGAAAAAGATTCAGGGTAGACAATTTTTTCGACATCAATCTTAAACGAACCGTTGTGCATATTGAAATACGACATAGATACTGTATGCATTTTTCCTTTAATATTTAATGAAATATATTATTGCATTTATTCTGCGAAGTATTAACGTGCATACACGAGCCGGTCTGCATTTCATACTAATCGTTTCTTGCACATAACGTGACTGGTTTCCCTAAGTGCACCTTGACGAGAGAAAATTATTAAGTATATTATTTCCAAATGTACAATCTCGAAGAACTACTTCTTTTACAAATCTTCTTCTATGCAGACTGTTTAACATAATTGAAGTACAATTTGATTTAAAATATCAACACGATTCGACGAAAATCTATCGCAATATCTACAAAATAAAAAACTTCCTTCTGCAATCATTTAATGTACCGAACAAAGACTGTCTCCTTTCGATAACCCACATTCCCGAGATTATAAGCCAGTGGATCTCTGTGTCAGTGCTCCGAATGAAGGAGGTCCAGGACGATCGCGAGCCCCTTTTATCCAGTTTATTTCACTTTGCGACAGCTCGGCCATTGATTTCCCGAGTACGAGGGGGACGAAGCCGTTTTTACGACCCTTCGCCGATCGTAACTCGATAACGGTACGATCATCGTCGCCCTCGATGAAATTTGATGGAACGACCGAAACGCCGCCGTGCCGTCGACGTCCGTTTCCGAATGATGCCCCCCGATCGAATCACCGGGAGCCGTTGATTGCGATCGCCGGGCACGATTACGATTAAACACACGAGAAACGATCGTTTTTCAGACATAATTGAGCGGTACCGTGGGTCGACTCCTTCATCGATTTCGATGTTTTCTAGGAAAATAATGCTTAATGGCCGCTCGTAGAGCGCTTATCGTTCGTCCATGATCGTTTTGATGGTGTACTCTGAACCTTAACAGGTGCTTTGGAATTTTTCTTTTACGAGCCTTTACACTTTGAGAACCGTGTAGCGGCGTCATGTTACGTTCGTTCGTTATGTAAGTACATGCGGTGTTACGATTATGCCACGATTACGATATCGTCGATGAATATTCTTGAACTATTTTGTACATGTTCTTTCGATATTTGATCATTAGATTTTTCATTGAAGAACAATTTACGTTGTACAAAGTGACTCAGAAACGTAAAAAATTGATTTCAAATGGAATTTTATGTGACAAATTTTAGATTCATTTGTACAGATAATTTTCAATCATTTTTCGTTATTATGGAGCAAGTTAGTGTGCAATTAAATGGTCAGTTATCTGTACTACTAGATATGAAACACAAAATCCAGCATTTGATGTACAATAAGGCAATACTAACTATCTATGAATGTATCAAGCAATCTATATTTTAAAATTACCAATAAATTTTAGCTGTTGTTGAACTCGAATATTTAAGCCAAAGTATTTTAAAAGCTGCAGCGAAATTTAGCAAAGAGCACTAATCAAAGGAATTTCTTCTTTTCTTCTAAATTACTCTATAGAAATATAAATTCACGTAAACATTTCCAGTACCTGCATACAGTATTTAGCTATACCAATTCCACCACAATAATAAATTAATGTCAGGTGTACCAATAAATCCACTATTTTTCGAATTCCAAAGCGACGTGTTCTAAATTAAAAGTACCGTCTGGATCATGGATCGACTATCTATGTTGTCCAATGCAAGGAAATCACTGTAAACATAAATTAAACAATACCGATTCTTTACTTCCCCAGGAAACGAATACCGATATCGTCAAGAAATAATGAATTACTTATAGCTACACCTCATAGTTATACTCGTAACAAGCTTCCCAGACATTACGTAAAACAAATGCGTACTCCGTAGTAAAGGGGATGCACGAAGCAGAGGCATAGCTTCACGAAACAATTTACCGTGTCTGCTCGACTGCGATCACTCCCCAAGCCACCCCGCGTCGTTTTACGCCCGATTGTTCAAAGGATAATGAAACAATTACGTCCACGAAAAGGGCGGACGGTTCAAAGCGCGGCGAAACGATATTCCACGTCGTGGAATAATCGTCATTATCCGGGGCGGTAACTTCGTCGTCGTTCTCTCCGAACGAAAGGGAAGGGGGGTGTGTTCCCCCTGTCGCGACCTTCGTTAAGCCAGCATCACCTCCGCGACGCGTTCGCCTCCTCGGAGAATCGTTATTCTAATGTGTCCCGGGGTAAACGAGTCTCGAGGACTCCTATTCCCGGGGCATAAATTTGAATGGATCATCATCGTTTGTCTCTCTCTCTCTCTCTATCTCTCCCTTTTCTCGTCCCCTTCTCGATTCTCAGTCTTCGATAATAATCCACGCGGAATGTGTTCACGGCTCACACGAGACGCCTTCCTTCTCTGCTCCACCTACTACCCCGTGGGTGTACGGGGGCGCGCAAGATGGCATCGATTTCCCCCGAAATTAATGGACACCCCCCTTCGTGCACGGCAAATGAGCAACGCCCAGAGCGTGCACACGCGCGCGCTCGTTCGTTCCATGCACGCATTGTGCGTGAGTTAATCGTGATTCCCATCTGTCCATCTGCGACGTGTCTGCCAAGGGTGGCCCCGAGGGTGGGGCCGAGGGGTTGAGGGGGACCACCATGATTTTCCACGGCGCCCCATAAAACCGACATCGGAGATTTATCGCCGGCCCCGGGAACGTCCCTATCCGATTTCCAGACGATCGAATCGTCACCTACTGCCACGGCACACCGAGAGAAATAGCCTGTGTTGGAAAATTCTTCCGAGGAGATGTATTTCCGTGACTACGCGAAAGATCGTTTGTTGGGAACGACCTGGAGGAACATGAAAGCCAGGGATCGAGGAATGTTGATTTTTCCGGGGGGGGGGGGGGAATTTCGAGACGGTACGTGTTGTTCGATGGCACTGTGTGTCAGGGGGGGCTGGGGAAAGAGGGTCAACGTTAAAGTTAGAAGTGTCGCATTGGGTGCACACCGTGGAGCTAGGAAATCTTCGTGAGGAGACGCAGCCGGTTCTCGTTCGGTGGAGGGAGGTGTCGATGGAGGGAAACGTGAGCATACGAAATGGTGAGTTAGAGATGTTCGAGAGAAATATGTTGAGTAGATTCTTGTGAACGTTACTATTATAAAGTATTAGGTCTGAGTACATATGTTACTTTAGGGTTAGTGTAATAAGAATTGGAAGAATTAAATACAGAAAATAGACGACGTTTTATTATTCGAATAAACGGTTACAAGAATTCTTGAAGGAATAGAAGAATTGATAGAAAAAGGAGCTTTAATTACCATGCTGCAAGTAGTCTGCTGTTGCCCCGAGTACCAATCGCAATTCCCATCAACTGTATGCTTCCTGAGACACTGCGATCTGCACTGAGCAGTCCTGATGATCGGGCCAAGGTCGAAACTCGTAACGTAAGCGATGCACCAGGTGAAAAAGACGAACCACGAGATCCCCATGTTCGATAGAAGTTACACTTGTCTTCTTCGATGATTTAAATCCACTCACTGGTTCACTGTTTTTTTCTTTTCAAAGTGCACTGATTTTTCTGATAAAACGCACGAACGTCTATGTGATTGCTTTATAATATAGAGTTCATTTGTGTAAACAATCCGAATGTGAAACGAAACGCGTGGTCGTGGCGACGAGCGGGAACGTGGGATGCGGTACCTCACGAAATTTCGAGCCGACTGCGACCCTTCGGAGGTCGGTACCATCCTTATGTAGCCACGCGCCCCACCATTCCGATTTTAGCTCGCCCCCTACCCCCTAAAGGCAGCGTAGCATCCCTTGTAATTATCCGTGGGCTGGAACCGTCCCTCGGCATATGGTCGACCACGCTGCGTCACCGTCCTTCTGCCCGAATTATTTCTCTGACGAAGAGATGTAGGCCAGACCGCGGAAAGAGTTGGGGGATTTTTCCGTTTCAACGGAGCCTAGATATTGGGCAACTGCGCTATTTACTCCTTCGTTCGCGGTGTGTTAACGATCGGATTTTGGTTATTGAATCAGGGGGGAATTTTGAAAATTGTGAATTGCCTTGAGCGACAAAACTATATTTAACGATTTCACCGTTTACCATTGTGTTTAGAAAGAATAATGGGAAGACCTTGTAATTAGATATTTTAATTCGGTCTTTGGTATTGGAACAATGTGATCTCTTGAGATAATGACAGAATTTTTAACGGTTTTAGAGGAATTATAGGCAGTTTGAGATTTTTTCTATTTTTTGAAAATGGATTATAATAATTTCAGACTGTTTCGAAGTAGGAAGTTATTGAAAGCGATTAAATTCTTCTTTCTTTTTTTTTTATTAGGGCTTGGTTTTGGATTCAAGATATGTAGATTGATTTCTAGGTGTCCCTTTGAGCACGGGGAAGCGACTGGCCAATGGAAGGCCCGAAAAGCAATTTATCAGTTTCTGATTGGTTATTTACATTAATATGGATTTTTGAGTTTAAAAATACTGGTATGTACAATATACTTTTCATTTTAATCTCGTATATTTTCAACACTCACCCATAACTTTGACTGTAAATTTAAAATACAAATCAGTTACCAACTAGTCATTATATTTAGTACACTGCGTGGCATAATTATAAAACCATCCTAAAAATTTCAATTCTTATGTATTATGATTAAAATAAAAACGGATCAAGTATGCTATGTGTAAAATCATGGTGAGAAATAATGTTTCTCCAGAAAAAGATAGATTATATTCCCTAGAAAAAAAGTCGTTCCACGTAGTATTATAGACTGCGGATCTTTATGCAAAGTGAAATTTTGTCAAAGGAATTCAGATAAGAACAGAACTAGGAATATCTTTCTTCCCTTCAATGTCGTATTGCAGTAAGAATAAATTAGAAAACTCGTTGTATCTGATGAAACTTTCATCTTTTATTATACTTCATAAAGCCCTATAGGTTATAAATGCATAAAATCCGCAGTCTAATAATCAACGTTGATCAGATAAATTATCACATAACTTAAATTATAATACCAGACAACCTTTGTTACTATTTTTCACTTCGACAGAATATTTCTTGTACTTTCCAACGGTTACATATTTAATCGTTACGTGCTAGTACATTACGAGAAACTCGAAACGAGAATTCCAATTCTACTGGGAACAATGCTCCGCAATTATCAAAACGGTTCCCCTCCCCCAACGAGCTCGCAAACCTCGCGATTAACGTTGGTCTTAATTTCCTCGGGTATGCTCTGCATACAATCTGTCGTCGCGAATATTATCTCGACGGAGAGGAAATCACCCCTTGCATTACACCCGCGTACTGTTTCACTATAATTATCCACGTGCCGTATGGTCCCCGGCATATGGTCCAAAACGGCGTCTTATGCTTGGACGGAACCACCTTTCCCATCCCTCCTTTTATCCCAAGAGGCAGAGAAGTCGAGAAGGGGGAGGGGAGATTGCTCCGAAATTGACTGGTCCGCGGGACAAATTAAATTTCGTCTTCGGTCGATCGTGAAATCGCGTCGCTTTGTGACGCACCGTTGCTCCCGCGCGCTCCTTCACGTCCCGTCGTAATTTCCGGAGAAAATATGGGAATCGAAGGACAAGATTTCGTCGGTGGTCCCCTTTGAGGCCTTGCCTCGTACGCTCGACACAGCCGAAACGCAATTTAAACCCTTAAAATTCCAATTACGCTTTTTCTACCAGTACATCGTGGACAGCTGATTTAGACGATTTGACGGACTTCGTCTGCCGGACTATCTACCAGGTAAAACCAATTAACTTCTATTTGTGTTTCAAGAATCCTCTTCGATCACTAAACGGCATGAAAAATTAATTATTGTACACCTAAGATAAAAGTATCGAGAAGCATTTTAATACCGAAGAAACATCCTGGATCCAATATCCTCCCTAAAGCTGAACACAAGCAAACAATCCTGCCAGGAAGCTTCATTCTTTCCCGAAAAAAGATTGTTATTAGAATACGCTTCCGGGCTTCGATAATCCCATCGAAAATGGTCTCCCCGGGGGAGGCGAGCTCGGTCTGAAAGGAAGTAGATAATCGTTCCTCGCAACAACGAGGAAAAAGGACCTATTCCCTTCTTGAAAAATCCCCTGGTTCTGTTCAGGGAGAAAATTTGGCCGCAATTAGTCGTCGTCCGCCCAGTCGTCGACGCGCGCGCCTTCCACCCGGACCTGTCCGTCTCATCTTGGGGGCCGATGAAGGAGGATGAGGCGGAAGGTCGTGGAACGCACGGAAGATGGAAGAGGATCCCGTAGAATCGGTGTCGGATGATCGCGATCCGGAGGGGAGGGAGGATACGCATTATCAAACGTCTCGTAGCACGATCCAATACGGTTTTCATCCGGCAGGTACACGATATTCGCTCCACCCACTGAAAAAGAAAGAAAAAACTAAAAAGGAGCAGAACGCCGATGGAAGAGGCGGTGATGGCGCGCGGGGGTTTGCAATGAAGTACAGGCAAACCGATAAAGAACGTTGAGACCAGGGAGGGGTGGAGGAGGAGGAGGAGGATCACGGTGGAAGAAAAGGAGGTGGCGCGTATTCACCGGAAGTCGTCCCCGTGGCTCCCTGGGTGCCCCGCGATACACCGCGTCACAATGCACAGGATGTGTACAAATAAGGGTATTTGTCTAGCAGTCCGATTGTGGGGTGAAATATACGGTGACGTTAAACGGGCCGAGTTCCATCCCCCAGACCCCGGGCGCGCGGCCTCTGTCTGTAGAGCTACGCTCGTTTCAGCTCGCTGGCAATAGAAAAAAGGCCCACGAATAGAGGAGAGAGAGACCATTCATCTAGGCAACGTTTAGGGGTGGCGCTCCGAGAACGACGGATTCGTTCCTTCAATGGAGAGTGACATTTTATTGTGCCCCCGAGGCTTTTCTCACACCTGGACCATCGGAGGGAACGGTTTGACGCGCGACGACGATGTCGCGCTCCCGATGATTTTACTATTCTACGGCTAGCAGAGCCCTGTCGACCCGATCGTGAAATTGCTTTTAATGGGACGATGCTATATGGGCCGTTTCAGGAGAGATCACTGGGCCAGCGAGCGCGATCGAACGCTGCTGTGTTCACGGATGAATTTGGTATGAAGAAATTTTCGTACAGGAGGAAGATGTCTGGGGTAGGACAAAGTGGTAGATGTTGTGGAATAATTTTTCGTCGATTAGGTGAGTCGGAGGTGCTATTTAGGAAGGGTTAGGGATACTTGGTTTAACTCTTAACAATCCAATAGTATCTGAAAGACATGTTTTTAAAATGTAAACGTAGTGAATTAAAAGTGCTGGATTGTTAAAGGTTAGTCCTTACTCTGTGGGATTATTGATGGCTGAGGGATATTGATCCATTGGTAATGTATGCAGAGTGATGGTGGAAAAAATAAAAAATTCCGATCGTCAAGAAATGTTCCATGTATCGTCACTCAAGTGATAAAGTAGGTAGGTCTATTGTGGTAGAAAAATGCAGTCAGCGGATTGACTAGATCTATCTTGTCACTAACAACAATCGAAATATCCAAGAAAAATGTCCAAAAACTCCAAACGTTCTAACTGCAATGAATACTTTACTTAACTACACGTTTCTGAATTAATACTTCCGTGAGAATTTTATCGTACTCAGATGAACAGTTTCGCTATTATTGATTTGCTTCCAGCCTTTTCAGACACCCTGTTTGGTCCCACGGAGAATGGCACCATATTGCTGCAGCGTTAATACCGGCCGAGAAAATTCAATTTGGCCGTCCGACACAAGCGACTAGTTACTTTCATCCCCTCGTTGTCCCTCGAATCAAATATTTATCACCGATTACCGTTGTGGATACGCGACGACCCGTTCGTGGCACCGTAAATATATCCGGCACGCGTCGCACGTGATTCCAAAAACTCATTTAAAGCCTTCACACCGCGAAAGATCCGAGGGATGATCCCGGGGGAATCTCCGTTCCCGGATGAACGTCGGCTGTTTTTGTATTCCTGCCATCGTCGCAGGAAATTCGGTACACGTTCCGGACGATGAAATCGATCTTCTACCCCGTCGACCACGGGGGTGGTATTGCTGCAGCGTAATGGAAACGTCAGAAGTTTATGGTTCCCGTTGTTTTGATACGATCGCGAAAAATAACCCCATGCATCAACGTTCGCCATCAATTTCCCGCGCTTGGCCATGTGAATGTTAATCCGGTAAAGCTTATGTTGGTTGGATTTCGTTCGTTCCTTACGATGTTTTCCATCATCGTTAGCAAATGTTTTCTGATGTTATATTTAGCTTTTAATAATGTTATCCGATTTTTATTAGAACTCCTTATTGGAAAGTTTACTGTGATTTTATTGTTGTAGGTGTAGCTTCGAAAGTTAAGGAGAGACTTTATCGATAATTATTTAGATTTAATGATCACACACTTCATGAATATGTCACAAATGTTACCCAAAATGGAAATTTTCTTACGATGTAATACTCTTATGAAAAATATTTAAACGTGGAACATATTTTGATTCTTTGTTCTGTGACTGCAACTTCGAAAACATTACAAACCACCTAAATTATTATAACTACCTAACATCATAAAGAATAATTACATACAGAAGAATATAAGCCACAGAAATTCCTTTTACAAAAACTAACGAACCAACAGTAACAAGAACTCTTTCACCCACCCACAATACCTAAATCGATGTCTGCAAAAATATTCCAAGCAATTACACCGTCTTTATACCCCAAAAGATCCAAACGTTCTCAACAATACAATCGTCATAAAAATCCCCACCTCCGTCCCGAGTAAACAATTTTGCAGTCGCGCTACACCGTCAATAACACGGAAACGGAAGCATCATTTCCCATGAATCCGCTAACAGGGCATTGTCCTCTTCTGTTTTGAAGGTGGTCCCGACGTTTCCAGCCTGAAAACCGTCCCATCCAAATCCCAGCGGAGATTTTTCTCTGACGCCCGTAGGTGCTAGGTGTTTTCGTAGGATCCATAATCCCGTGACCGTCAACGTCGACCATTCCTTCACCTTAGTCCCCGGGCACCACCTTTTTTCTCTTTCATCCACCAGCGACGTATCGTCGCGTAACATCTTACGCACGATCCGTTCTCGTATTCCCGCGGTTGCCGCAGCTTCAGCGTGCTTTGTTTATCACCTGGTGATCCTCCTTCCAGACTCGAAGGATTACGTGAGTCTCGATTTTCCGTCAGATTGCGCCAGGTCGAACTTGGACCGTCGACGTGTCTGATCCTCGCGACGGAATCTCGAATCGTAACCGCGAACACGGGCCACGCATTCGTGAAACATCGATGATCGGTGCCTCGTAGATCTTATCCGTGTTCTCCTGTCGTCGAGTTTCGTAAAAAGACGCCTTTTCTAAGACGGGGGGAATTGTGGATAATGGTTCGATAGGTTTGTGCGTAGTGGGTTGCGTGAATTGGTTCTGGTTTCGGTGTTTCTTTTTTTCTTTATTCTTATTTTGTGAAAAGAGGTGCTGCTTTTGGTATTCATGAGATCGGAGCACCATGTGGTCCTCGGGAGATTTCTTCTTTTTTTTATGGAATCTTTATGGTTTTGTTGGAATCTTCAGCCTAGGGTGGGGTTAACGTATTACAGTAGATCGTCGACTATCTGGATGACGATTATCGGTACGGTCAATCGTTCGAAATGTAGACTGTCGGAATAGAATGAGTCTGAAATGTTCTGCAGTGAATTCTATAATGCTTTAATTGACAATGCAATGTATGAAATTGGAAAACTTTAATTTTTGTTAGAAGTGCGTAAATAAAATGAAAATACTGGTATAGATGAACAAGCGATTGGACTATAGAAATAGTACCTGCGATTTTGACTGTTATTTGATTTTTTATGGAATAGGCATTCATCTCTCAAACTTGTGTTCTTTTTCACCAATTTATGACATATATGAAATTTGGGTTTTCTTAAACCAGCGACCCGAAAAATTATCTATCCTAACGAATTTTTGTCTTACTAATTTGGGTAATCGATGATCTACTGCACTCTAAATATATGGTACTTTCAATGGAATAAATATATTCGTGCAAAGGAGTTTCATTTGTTTCTGTAGGAAGAAGCTCGAAATTCTTTGGGCGGAGTGTACGGTGTTGGTTTTAAGTCTCTAGGTGGCTCCAAAGTTTTAACCACGGATCACGGAGGTGCGAACGCGTTCTACGCGGACAAAGGTCCCGGCTGCATAACAAAAGGAGTTTGCTGATCGGATTGTCAAACGTCGGGGCACGCGAAGCTGAACCTGGGGAGAGCTTATCTGTCCTGGAAAAATATTGCTTTCGCTTCGTTTCGCCTCGGTCTGCTTGGACTCTTAATCCCCGCATGTGTGCCAGGGACTATTTTCCTCAAATATTATTCCAGGACGTCACCCTGCGTATTCTTGTCTCGCGGGAACCTATCGTGTCCCAGGGTAATTATAGAAAATATCGTATAAAAAAATATCAAAGATTACCATCGAGTCTTCAATTGCCCTCTGAATCCAATTTCATCGGAAACGATTCTGAATTATTTTTAGAAAGAGTTCTTATTGTGACTATAATCACCAAAGTTACTTAAAAAGTACGAAATGCTCATTGATAATTTGTATACTAAGGTGTACCAAGTAGTTCAGTATTTTTTGTACAATTCGGTTTCCGTTTCGGAATACTTCAAATACTGTAAGTTGGGGTAACTTTCTCCGAAGTCAAAACGATTATTTTCGATTTTGCAGCTCTGCAAATGCTTCCATTACATTGATTTTTACGTAAAAATACCTGCAAAAGAGCTGCCAAGTTGAAAATGATAATTTCCTGACTTTGGGATAGAGGTACCTCTGACAGAGTCAAAGTTGCTCCAACTTACGTTAACTATCCTAATTTAACAATATTCGTTACTAGTTTCCATTATCCTCCGTCATTCTGGCTAAACAGAAGATTGGAAAATTACTACATTCATCGCAATGAACTTTGTGTAAATGCTTATAGTGAATCACTTCTAAGTATCCATAACAATAGTGAATTACTTATTGTTGCACCTAATACATAAGCAAAGAAGAAATAAATCGTTCCCACTGTAAAAGGATCCGCGTGATTATGAAAACCGCCGCATGAACGAACACGAAGCTTCCATTTCACCGGAGGATCACCAGGGACCAAAGCGTCGCCCAATTTCAATCGTACCGCGAAATTGCCCCGAATTATCCCGGGAGAACACCTCGCGCAGGCAACACCTTTGCCTTCTCCCGCTTCGCTTTTTACCATCCCCTAGAAATCGTTCGGCCGTTGAAGAGACGCGACAAAGCAGAAAATTTCGGGCCAGTCGTTCTGCTTTTGCCTACGGGTGTGTCGGCGGGTGTCGAAGCCGCTTTGAAAGCCAGTTTTCGCGTCAGATGCGTTAGCGACAAATTTTCATTGTCACCGAGACTGGGCATTAGTCGAGGCTTTCCTTGGCCGCGCTTGCTGCTAGACGGAATGGAAGATGGAAGAAGAGGAGGAGAAGAGAGGACCGAGAAAGAGATTCCTTCAAACGGGTCCCCCGGGAGGACAGGTGGTAACCAGAGGACGACCGAATCTCTATTGAGCACTTAGCCTTCTACCTTACCTCTCCAGGGGCTAGGTATCCGCCAATATGTTACCCTGACAAATTCTCGAAACCGAAATTTATAACCCCCGACTGGCTGGTGCGTCGTATCTGGCCCCTTCGTTTGGCTTTATGGCTCCGGCATCACCGAAACCTTCCGGAGACAATCTTCGTTTTTCTCTATCTCTCCGTTTGTCGCAGCCTCAGTCCCTCACTTTTGATCGTGTAATCAAATATTGCTTCCCTGAAAAGTCTTCGTCAATCCACGTTATTCATTGGCTCTTATCTCGAGGGGGGGATTTGTTGCTGAGCTACGCCGTGGATTTTGGGAATTATTGGACGGGCCCGCTCGGAAATTATTTCCTTTCTCTTGGATGTAGTCTGGTGTTGGGTGTGCGTACGGTGTTTTCATAACATTAAAAAATGTTATATAGGTCTTTTTCATGAATGAACTTATTGGAACGCCAAGTGTAATACTTAGTAACCGCTCCTGCTGTCGACATTGAAAGTCTTTTTGCTCGTAATTAAGCGTCAGTACGTGATAACTCACAGAGAAAGATCGATCAAAGGATTAATCGAATATTAGTTTCCCAAAACCCCCATCAATCTAGATTATTCACCTTTTCTTATCGTACGACCTCACCCCGAAGGAATGGGAAGCTGTCCAAAATCTACCGAACTGTGAAGTTTATTCCTATTTTACTATTCTCCCTACAACATAAACCACTTCGTCATCAATGTGTTCATTGTTCAACGGTCCACCCTTCTCCAAACAGCAATCTTTATCACTCGAAAGAACCAATACGTCCGGCACATCGACACCCCGTATATAAACATCAATCCTTCGTTTTCCCGATCGTAAAATCGACCACGTCTCCCTTTCCATCGGTTTCGAACGGCCAGTCACTGGAAACAATCTCTTTCTCGCGTGCTACACGAGCAATTAAGGAGTCCGAAGCGCCCTCGGCCGCGGCACGGTCGAGGATTTTTTTTCTCCCACCGCGACCTTCGTAAATCACATGAAAGCGGACGTTGTCGCTACGGTGTGCTACACGAGCAATTAAGGAGTCCGAAGCGCCCTCGGCCGCGGCACGGTCGAGGATTTTTTTCTCCCACCGCGACCTTCGTAAATCACATGAAAGCGGACGTTGTCGCTACGCTTTTACGACGGCACTAACTCCGCCGACGGAATCTTCGGGGCTGATTTAGAAGTCGAAGAGGCGCGAGGAAGGCGCCAACATTGCGGTAACTCCGCGGTCCGTCCACTTCCCTTGTAAATCAAACGACTTTCCGTTTTGGAAAGTTCGCTTGGGGAACGTCTTTGCTCGCCAGCCACGATGGGAAGCGAAAATTCTACTCCTGGGGATTTTCCCTTCTCAACCCTACGGTGGCAATTACCTAATTTACTGCGGCTGACTTTCGGTCGTTGAGGAAACTGCGGTGTAACCGCCATTTTTTGCACCCTCGCCCCTGGAGAGAGTCTTTGTCAAGAGACCCTGACCCATCCAGTCCCTCGACATCCGGAAGCTCTTGAAGTTTCCTCTAGTTTCTACTTACAATTAGCATTTTAGAAACTTTGTACGATAGAAAGTTAGCTTTCTAAGTCGTTACAAAGGAAGACAGTAGTGAATTTTGGATAATGAAGGATTGAGATCCTTGTTATAGTCCAGTTTATATTATTATACTGCTAACGATGGAAAATTTGTCTGGCTAGTCAACATAAAAAAATCAAGCACCATAAAAAATAATTTCTTTTCTTCTAAACCAAAGAAAAATTAAGAAAATATTATTTACCTTAATTAAGACGATGTTCAAAATGGAATCCACCAGCTGCAATACACTCGGTAAATATACCGTATATAAATAAACGGTTAACAAACGACTGCTTAGTTCTATTTATGACATCTGCACTAGTGGTCAAGCATGCAAAAATTTGTCGATCGAACAGCTAGCAGTAGAATAACCTAAGCTGATCCACGTTTCGTGGCCCACCCTGTATAACACGTTCTCTGTCATCCAACGTCTAAAAAAGTTCTAACAAAGTCAAATCCGTATTATTGAATAGAATTGCAACATCGACAATTCGATTTGACAATGATGATCCTTTCAATTTGTGGATCCTAATGAAATCCACGTTATTCAGTATTTTGTCATAAAATTCTGTTTCCAGTTCTGAACCACCGAATTAAACCTTCCGTAGACATTACTGCAAACTAAAAAAGTACTTCTAAATGTCTATCCAATTACCACAAAAGAAACGATATTTCATCCTCAAGAAAATCTAATCTCCCCGCAGTAGACCATCTCCATAGAGGGGAACGCATTTCACGGCGCAAATGTTACCGTGGCGGCAACCCCTTCTCACCCCTCCTTTCTTCTGGCGCTGGCATTAATCCTTTTTTTGCCGTGTGCGTAGCCGGTGCACCTCGTGCTCCCGCGGTCACTTTTTGCCGGACACAATGGGCCCACGGGAGAAAGAATATCGTCCGATAATCTCGCATGCACGTGGTTCCACGCGTGTTCGGCTCGTTCGACGGTTTCAATGGGGTCCGTCCGGGGCCCCCTGGTTCGGTCGTTTTCGGGGCCGCCGCGCGGCGCGTCGCGTCGCGGCGGAACCGACCGCAGCAAGAGCGTGTGTGCTCGGGTTCCGGGGGCCCGGTAATTGCCGCCGAAAGGAGTGTTTCGTCGGGGTAGCTCGTAAAAAGCACGCGAAAGCCGCAAAAACGGCGCCGTGGTCCCGACGGCGGGATCACGGGTCCCTGATTGCCCCGAAGACGGGTCGCCGTATTAAGCGATGGTCACCGATTTTTTCTTCCGTAATCAACGGGTTGCCCCGGACGGATACTCCGAGAGATATTTGGGACCGGAAAGCAGCTGGTCCGATGACCACGCTCGAATTATAATGATCTAGTTGAACAATCTTGCAAAATGATCCGGGTTGGATAATGGGCCGAACAATAGCGAAAAACCGAGACGCCTGGGCGTGATTAGCACGACTTCTTTGATCATAAGCCTCCGCTGATGACTCGTTAATGCCAGGCCAGGTGAATGCGATCGTCTTGAATGCGAATTGGGGACATGTGTTCCGGTTAAATTCAACTGTGGCCGACTTCGTTGTACCTTGTCGTTTAAGCCGTGAACCATGATTTTTTTTATATTTGAAAGAAATTTTACGATTTTCGGTAATATAATGATACTTTAGTGAAATTCAATATTAATATTGCTTGAGTGTTGAGTACATAAATTTAGCTATCATAGTAAATATTTTTGAAACTGCTGACCGGATTAAATCTTTCAAGACCAAATGCCTCTTTGATTACAGCGCGATAAAAAAAGGGTCTAAAACTTTAGGGGCTTATAGTACTCACCGAAAGGGGTAAATAACTGACGAAGAAACATAAGTTGTAAAACTAATTCTTCCAAAGAAAAATATAAAGTTTGTTGTCATATTTGTTACAGATGTTCCTTCCATTTCAACACAAATCTCACATCTGCAGATCACAGATTAATGTACATCTTCAAATATTCCTTCCGTGTCTCGTACTATCTGTTGTCATACAACTTTAAATTAATATAATTCTGAACCAATTCTTCTGTTTACATTCAACATGTCTCGAAGGAACTCATTTACGATATCGCACGCTCATAAATATAGAAGTTGACTTTGCATCGAAAGGATTGATTTTATGACCTACGCATGGTCATTAGATATTTCTTTCTCTCTGAAGAGGTACTATAAATCCCTAAATTCCTGGACTCTTTTTGTCCTCATCATTCTGTATAACTAATTTCGCAAGATTTCGAACTCGATGAATAATCGAGTATCGTTGAAAACAAAAGGTATAATATAATAACCATGGATCGCGATTTGCAAATCGCCTAAATCGATCCCGTCCCGCAAGGAATTAATTTAAATTGCGATCGTTCATCACGGAACATGCGGAACGCGTTCCCATTGAAAAAGGACGAACGATCCTAAGAATTCCTAGGGCACGCCGGGCCGTGGGCCGCGGCGATCAGGGCCATATTAAGGATACGGTGCTTAAAGCGGCGAAAATTGGCCCGGGCCTCGTCGCGATCATTATGCTCTGTCTTACAACATTCATAATTCGTAAATAACAGCGTTGGCAGAGGGCTCCGTGGGGGCGCCGCGGCTCCGCGGGCGTTTAGCATATTTTATATAGACGAGGAACGAACGTCAAGCGAGAGGGGGACAAAAAGACAGTTAAATAGAACAGCAGACGGAAGACAGCTGCAACGATCGTGATTCGATCGAGATTCGATTGAGATTCGATCGAGATTCTTTAACTTTCCGCGTTCTTATTCGCTTTATTTGATTCGTGGTTGGTTCTTCGGTAAATAGAATATTTCCGAGGGACAGATTGGAGCCGTTTCACGACAAGATATTCACGAAACGATCAATGATTTTTGTAAATTTTCAGAAATGTTTCTACTTCCGAATGACAAAATAACAGTCTCGTTTAATTAAATCTAGGATCTTTCTGTAAATAAAGAGTTTTTATAGATTAATTTACTTAATCGAAGTTGAACCAGAGATTTGTTTTCTCTATTAAAGGTTTCGTTAAAAATGAATTAAAGTTCATAATCACCTTTACGAAAGTTTTTACTGTAACTACCGAATCAGCAATCAATTTTGTCCTCGATCTCAATTACCATGATAACGTCGCGTACATCAGCGAAGACGGTTTACGTCTACGTCGACGTCGCTTCGAGCTGAAGCCCGGTAGACAAGCCAGCAAAAGGATTCGCGCGCTTTTCGGGCTTGAAGGGTTAATTCGAAGGAGAACTCTCGAGTCACGGAGAGACGTTGCTCCACGGTGATTGGCAGGGCGCGAGCGTTGCATTGAAATTCAAATTAAAATTATGAAATTATCCGGGGAAAAATGAGGCGGGGCCCGCCGAGCGGCGGCGGCACGACGGCCAATTTTCGGGCAATTTCGTGGTGGGCCAAACTACCCCCGCCGACCCCTGGCCAGCCCCTCCATTTTTTTTTCGTGTCGGCCACTCGGATCCTGTAGGGAATAATGGGCCCAGGCCGTCGGCGACCATATGGTCGCGTGGTAGAATATCCGGACGAGGACGGAGAGAGAGAAAGAAAGGGAGAAACAGAGAAAAGGACGAAATAGCGAAAATTCACATCCACTTTGACTAACACCGACGGTTCTGCGCTCTTTCGGATGATAGATCGCCCGGAGATCTGCTCTTTTCAATCTTCTCCAGTTCCAGAAACACGTCTGGCATGCTGGTTTTCGTCAATTTCTGAGGCAACAACGAAATTTCGGACATAATATCCCCATAAGGCGCGTTGGACCGGTGTAAAGACAGAGAGATACAGAAGAATTTTCAGCCCTTTTTTCTTCGAGATGAAAGACTGTGGGTGGTATATTTTTCTTTCTGTTAATAGACTACGGATATGATGTATTTACGGGGTATACAGATTTTGTACGTCCAATGAGGTAAATACTGTAGTCGAAATTAATATAAAAAGTAGTCTACTCGTAATGTCGTGGAATAGATTACGTTGAATAATATGTCGTGTGAGGAGACGTCTCTGAAATGAAATAGAAGGTGCTGAGTGATCACCGATTTTCAGAATGAAAAAGCTCCAAAAACTCGTTCAGATAAAACGGTATTAATTTAAGAAATACATTCCTACTTCAATTTTTAATACAAATTACAAGAGGAAATTCCAAATATTCTTTTGGATTCCAGGTGATGGAATGTGTACGACACTTCTAAAATAAAACTTCAACAAGAAGTTTTTATTCGTAACGGAGCACTAACCGTCAGAGTAACTGAACAAGAATTAAGTTATTTGTGAAATTGCATAGGGCCTCTGTGGCAGGGAGGGGACGCATGTGGGCCTTAGTACAGGATGAGTAACCAGGAGTTCGGATTTTCGGCAAAATAAGGGTGACTAGATTCGTTGTTTAGGATAGAGCGCGATCTCAATTATTCATAGAGTGAATCAGAGTAAAAGGTTCGTCATGCAACAATTCACCGAAAACAGCAATTTTTCGAATATAAGGAACGTACCCTTTAATCTTCTAAATTAACTACTTATAATTATTACTTCTAATTACACCATAGACAGTACAGATATAAAGCTTCCACAATATCTTGTATAAACTTAAGTTGACAGACAGTTTCAGAAAACATTAGCATAGATAGAAATCATTTTAATTCGGGTTTGTACCCAGAAGTTGGCGAAACATACACTTAAAGATTGCCTCTGCTCTTCGAACAGATTTCTGTAATCGATGTCACGATCCCCCCTCGTCCTCTGTCCCCAACCCCCTTAAACGCTTTTGCGTGTCGATTAATTATTGTTTCGTCCCCAACAAGGCCTCTCTCATTAGTCGATATCTCGAACTAAAGACCCCAGAGATAAGTAAATTGAATGCTTGGCGCAACCTCGTTAGCACGTACCGAAACCTGAACGATGGAAAAGGAGAACGATCAAGGTTCCCCTCTTTTTCGTACACCGCGAATCGGACACACGTTCGATACCCACTCTGTAATTAATAGTTGACGTGATTCGATACCATTATCCGTGGTGCCGTGCCGCACGCCGGAACCGGGGCGAAACCGGTCCGATGACGGCCGGCTCGTTCTTCTTCTCTTCTTTTTTTTCTCTGGTAGCCCTCGCGTACGAACGATCCGACATGAAGTACCTGACAATCGGGGAAAAAGTTGGGGTGAGAGACTACTCACCCTACGAACTTCTGGGCTTCGTGTGATCGATTAGCCGCTCGGGGAGGGGGGGTGATCTGGAACTATTGTACGAATGATGGATCGGTTCCAGGTATCCTTACCTCCTATATGAAACGCTTTTCCCTTTTACAATGAAAGAAGAAATTTTCGATAAATCTTGACGCCCGTTCTGGATTTCGGTATCTAGGCTTATGAGGAATTAGAAAATATTTATAGAATTTTCATTCATCCTTGTGTGCATTTTGCTTTCCTGAAATGTTCAAAGCAAGGGGAATGATTTCTAGTCTTTAGTAGATGGCTGAATTAAAATCGAATTAAGGAAATACATTTATCTATCGCCAGATTGTAGTATATATAAGCTATAGGCGTACAATTAATTTACAAGTTTCTGTAATAAAAAATATAATTAAGAATGAAACATTGAAGGAAAATAAATTTTTTTGAAAGTCGGTTTGAAATTTTTTCTTGTAGAAAATGATTAATTACTCAAGCATTTGGCAATCGAAACATAGTTTCTCTTTCAGAGATTACCTAACACTCTTTGGAGTTTTGAGGGCCTCTAATAAAATATTATTTTTTGTATTGCTTACTATCAGAAGAAAGGTTAAAACAGCCCCATTTTGAAATATGACATTGTTCCACTTAAATAGTCGGAGTTTGTGATAAATATCTTTCAGATAAACTACCCCACTTTTGTAGTTAATGTCTGCAGATACATTCGAAATTAAAAATTTCCGAGTTATGTCACTCTTCTAGCTTGTCACTATCTAAAAATCTCAAATAACTTTCACTACGTGCATTTCTATAATGCATTGTTACACATGCCCAAGTACGTCAACATTTCTGTTACAGAGACAGTAGCCCGAACGTTATTAAAAACCTTCGATCTGCGTCATTCGACCGTCGAAAGTCGGTCGCCGACCATCGAGAGTAGTTTCCTGTTCCAGGTAATATACCTGCTATTAAGGCTCCCATATGTACTCCGCTATTAAGGCTCGCAGGCCTCGGTTTCCGCTCGAAAGTCGGTCGAAACCTTCGCTGGATCGGGAGGACCTCCGCCTCCGCAACATTTTCGAGGCTGAGCCGAGACGGTACAATTTTCTCTCGAGATAAGTTCGTGGCCCGCGTGCCATATGTCGACGGGGCCTCGAAAAGCGTTTTCCGATTTATACTCGCGGGACAGATGGCCACGCGTCCTCCTCAAGAACTCCTGGAACTTCCAGGCTGGAAGTCCTCGCCGCCTCCGATCTCCTTCGAATTTCCTGCAGCTGATCCTCCAGGAGGAAGCGATAGGAAAATTTATCGGTGCTCTTACACTGGGAGTATCTCTTACAGCACCAGTGAGTGGAGATAAAGTGGAGGCATGTGACGATTTTTTTCTTCCATCCCCTGAGCAACGATCACGAGGCCATTAATGTGATCATAGAGGGAGACTTTTTCGAGGTTCCCTTCCTGGTAGCGTTATGGAATTAAGGCTCCTCTTCCCTGTTTCTAGGAGAATCTTTTATTATTATATACCCGCGTTTATGGAAGCTTCAGGGGCCTGGCTGGTGTTAAAGTCTGCTGGGACAGAGGAAAGAAAACAAACGTTGCTCTTTGTAATGATTTTCGGGATCGTTGGATCCTTTCTTCGCCGTCAGCCCGCAAACAATAGTGTATTGTTACTACTGCAAATTGGACCTGGCGGGGTATATGGTTGGAGAGTTTCGGCAGAAATTGCGGGCCCGTTCGTGTATTTAACGAATTAGAATCGTAATGGTACAACGGTGTATTGTCCCAGATTATCCTTCCTTTTTTTCTGCAGTTTAATTAACTATGACTTGCTAACTGTATTTCATAGAAAAGCGGAAAAATAGCAGGTGTGGTCTCGAATTTTACGAACGGTGAAATTACAAGCGGATGGTTTTTTCAAGTTTTCTTTTCCACACGATACAACGCCCAAGTGATTGTTTCCGTCTCGCACGGCGTAGATGCACGATAATTAATTAGTCAGTGTGTTTCAGCAATGCCTTGTTATTACACACGAGTCCCGGGTGAATCGTAAAGTTCTACCCCGGGGGCCGCGGAGGTCACAGCGACGAAAAAGTCCCCGCTAACGAGCGAACGTTTATTATAAATCATAAAGATAATTATGTTAAGAGTCGCTAAGCCGGCTCATTAGGTCGCGAAATATCTTGTCGCGTCGTTGTTATTCTTTTTCATCCGCCCCCTCCACCTCCCCTCCTCGGAGTTGGGCGAAAAAAAATGAAGAAGATTCCCCAAGGCTATCTAGTCGGAGGGACAGAGGGGGGAGGCCCAGGCATAGAAAACAATTTCGACGTTGGATCTTGTGTGTCGAGGCGGCCGCCTTAATTAGCCGAACAGAGAAGATTACCAATCAACAATTTCGGAATTACGACGCCGCGATTCCGTAATTACCCGGCGATCTTCGCTGTTTAAGGGCAATTCCCTCCCTCTGGCTACGCAAGAGCCTCTTATCCCCTTATTGTTCAGCGGTCGCCCTTCGTTTTCATCGGCACGCTGACCGGGTATGAAGGTACACTAAAATCATAATCTATTTGGTAATTATGCGTGACGCGAGGGACATGAATTCCCTTTGGTCTTCTTGTTTGGAAATTAATTTTTCTGTCCCAGAGATGCTTTATAATCGACGTTCGTGGTATTATGTATGATCTTCGTCGTTAGTAAATTTGGAAATTATTGTTGGAGTTAACAATCTTCAAAAGAAAATTCTTTTAATAGATTTTCTTCACCTGCAGCTTGTGGCACTTGCGACTCTGGTTAGATACGTTATTTTATTGTCAGAAATCAATTATTTTGTCAAAGAGCCCAAGAAAATCAATTTCGTTTACGACTGCTATATTTGATTGATACTCTAGGATTTAAAATTTATGTAAGGTTATATTAACATACTTTAATCTAAAAAGACTATTATTCAAAAGATGTATTATATCTTATATATCTTTTTATATTTTACTTATTATAAGTAAAATATAAAGGTAAAGTGTGTTAATGTAACCTTAGGCAAACTTTAAATCCTAGAATATGATTCAATAAAAATATTAATAAACCTCGATGACCCTGAAACTTAGAAGCCAGTATCCTCGGAAATAGATGAAAATGATATTCATTGCAATGATCCACGCAAAATATGAATTTTCACCGTCTGTATCGACCGAGCAACTCAGCGTTTCCTGCGAATAATTTATCACATCGTACACAGCTCCACGAAAGTAAACTTCATCTGGAAGTATCGAATACCTGTACTCGAAGTGTCTTTCTCATTACACCAAACGACGTATAAAGAACAAGGGCCTTGATTAAACCTGCCGCATGGTTCGCCGACGATGCGAACAGCCTCGTTCGCGGGCAAGGTAACGGCATAATAAAATACCAAACGCTCGATCAACCACGAAAACTCCTCTAAAAAAGCGTTCCACATACGAGATCAAGTAAGAATAAAGCCACAGTGTAACGAGCGTGAAGGGTGTTTCACCCCTACCTTCGGGTCGTGTGTGTCTGCGATTCGAAGGGATTTTATTTTCCACCCCTTAAACCGATCCCGTGTAGCCACGAGGGCCGAAAGAAACTGTTAAATCTATTACACGTTCGAGTTCTCGATCGTGATCACGGTCCCCGAAGAAAAAGGACCGGCCACCAAAAGGAGAATAATGGAGAATCGGAGGAAGATAAAAATGGCGGAGGGGAAAAAAGGGGGGGAAGCAAAGAGGACGGAGTTCGTTTTGTAGGTTCGGTCGGGCCCAGGTCTCAGGTAGGTAAGCGTGGACCCTCAAATCGCTCAAAAAAATTAGGGGGCCCTACGCGGTGTACACTGGTCTGTGTCGTGTAACGTCCCCCTCGTCGCGCCTTCAGATAACCGTTTACGGTCTCCCCCTTATGGTCGAGCCCAGGCAAGAAACCGATTCGTGGATGGAAATCGCGATCGCGCCCATAACGATCTTAACGACCAATATTTAAAGGAGAATCGCCTCGACTCCGTCACCTCAAATATTTATGTTCTCGGACTTAGTCTTTTGCAAACGCGTCATCCGTGAGTAAACGAGTTATCGATTATCTAAGGAAATCACTCTTCCGTCTTGAGAACATTGAGGGGATTATCGCGAGGTAATCCGTAGGAAAGTTAGCGAAGCATGGATGAAATCGTGGCTTCGGTTTGTTCGTAATCGATGTCTCGCGATGCTTTCAGATAACGTTAATCCCGTTTAAGTGACTAGCGGGACAACGCGGAGAAATCCTCGATTGATTTAAGCCCGACATGAAAACGGTCGGAAAGTCGCGGACACGTTTCGAGGATCAGTCTTTGGAGGGAACGTTTATAATCTTAATTGAATCGGACGCGTGTGTAAGCTTCTTTTACGGTTAAGGGAGCGCGTTGACGCCTCTCGTGGCCTAGTTAGGAGGATTTTCGGGGAAAATGGAACAGGAAACGAAGCGTGACTTAAAGAATGGTAGTATGCATAAGTAGTGAAGGTCTATTTTTTATTCCACGCGAGTGCAGTGTATTCAAGACGTCCGATAAATTGTATGAACTTTCTTTTTTTTTACGTTAGAAGAAATCTGCTACTTAGGAGGGCTCAATTGTCAAGTATGTTTTATCTATTAGTAATCGAATTATTGGAGCCGCTTGCAAAAATTGATTATAATACGATTTTAACTGTTGTTTTTTATAATTACGTAAGTTAAGTTTAATTTGTTTTTGTGCATTTTTAGTTGGAAATTATTTATTAAAAATTATCCAGTTCAAAAATCTTGATATTGTGAGTTTATTTCTACTGAAACACAAAAAAACATATTTTTTCTACTTTGGCTCCAGTAATTTGATCACCTCACTGTAATTTATAAGGAGCAATGGTTTCAGTTCTGCCATTGCAGAAATTCCAAGAAAAAGATATATTGTGGGAATATTATAATGGCTAAAAATAGTTATCTATACTAAATAGTTAGAAGACTAAACGCTTCTCAGTTCGATACAATTGAGAAAATGCAAAGGTACATTCGATATACCTTTAGAATGGTCCAATTTATATCTGTATAGTTCCACTAAAGACATGGAATACTATGAAGAGTGCGAAAGATAACTCTTATCTAAGGACAACAGCGAATATATATCCTTTAAGATCAGAGATTTGCGTTCAGTGGACTTTATTTCATTATCTCTTCTTCCAGTAGATCTTCGTACGTTATGCTCTCTACAGTTCTAAGAGGAATTCTATATTTGGCCACATGAGACAAAAACACTTAAGATTTCTGGACACGGTTATCGGAATATTAATATCCGGCGCCCTTAGTCAACGAAAAACCCCGACGACAATCGATCGTCCACGGTGGAAACATGGAACGAGAAAAATCGGCGTGCCACTTCGAACGTTAAGGGGACATTTCCTGATCCTCGACGGTGATAATTCTTTCCGACGTCGACGCTTCGGGCGGACACCTACAGTCCAGGAACGTCTTCGGATTACAGGGTTTGTTTCGCCACTCCTGGCCTACCCGGCTCTGTTTTCTTTGAGTCGTAAAATTTGAGATGTTTTGGTACGTTTCTAAACTGGACATTATTCAAACTGAAATACATTCGAATTAAACAACTCCCATTTTAGTTTATCTTAATCCTATTTTTCTCTATATGATCGTATTTATCTCTAATAAGAAGAAATAAGCACATTTGATTACATTTGTTAGTATTTTCCACAAGAATAGAATAATGTGGGCATTCAGGTGTATATAATATCGACTGTCTCCTCCATTCCTCCAATTTTGACAAAAATATCACAACAATAAAATCCCAGGATGTTTAAATATCATGACACCAACTAAGCTGTTCCGTCGTAGACCGAAACGACGGTTATACAGTCAGACGATACCGTTACTTTTTATTATTTTATTCCTTTTTTTTTCAGTCAATTTATATATTTTGCAAGACCGACCCTTTGCAATTTTAATTTCGTTAACACAAAGAGAATAATAGACAAAAGAAGCGAACATTTGGTCTGCAGTCCGCCACATGCGCTCGGTAACCTGGGACCCATCCGCGCCGGGCCTTACCGGGGCGCGCTGACTCGCAGACAATATAATCATAAAACCCTACCGTTGAGAGACTCGAAAATTCGTCGCGGTCAACTCGCACCGCGACCACGTGCGCGATATTTTCCTGACGTCCGCTTCGCCCTGAAGGAGAGGTATTCCACCTCCGCGTCGCGTGAAAAACCCGAGAAATTTGCCTTCCCCTTCAGGGCATCACCAATAAGGAGGCGAGTTTTGGTCACGCCTTCATCAAACTTTGAGGAAGCGCGACGTCACACGAAACTCGAACAGACAGTCGAAAAGATACACACAGTCGAAAAGATACATACAGTCGAAAAGATACATTCAGTCGAAAACATTCAATAGAAAACACTCGTTCGCAAACACTCGTTCGCAAAACATACTCGTTACGACTAGAGTCACACGGACTCAATTCATTCGCATTAACTCGCAATCGAACAATCATTCGACAACATTCGCATCACGATTCGCCAGCTCCAACGGTCGAGCAATTATTCGTTTTTCTCACTAAAGAAATTGAAACAGTTGCCTAAAATTAATTTGGCGGGCAACAGTTCGCAACCGGACGCGTACCACGACGGTCGAGCCTGGAATTTACAACTCCAGGCGGATTCGAAAGAGAAATCCACGCGGACGGACGCGACAAAGCAAATACGAATTGATTTAGAAAAAAATATAGTATAATTCCCATTGAAATTACAATTACGTAAAAAATGAAGTACATGAAACAACTTACGTAATTCACTCAAATTATAATGAAATCTAGATCCTGATCCTCCAACATATACCGTACCATCAACAACAAAATACCGCGATTATTAAAGCATGAAATTGTAATTCGATTTATTTATTTTTTTCTATGATCCCTGATTCAAAAAACATTTCAAAGAAGCGATTGCATGCCTCGATCTCATTCGGGACAACAAAATAGCTCAAAGTTCGACGGCGTTAAGCTTCCAGCCCACTTTCCTCGCTCGCCCTCGGGGGGCGATTCGCCCGAAATCCACGGAACCGGGGCCAGTTTCTTTTTTTCATTGGCAAACGATGTAAAGGTGAAGTCATGCACCTTGGCCATCGGGTCCGTGGACCGACGCATCTGCGTTAAAGAATTCATTGGCCCCGTAAATGGGCTTTTTAAGGGCAGCCGCCATGCACGATCCGCCGCTTTAATGTTGATTTTTTGACTTAACGCTTCGCTACCGTCGCGTCCTCGCGAGCAATTCCGTTCAGCTGCACGTGTGTCAATATCCTTTAACGGTCGCTGCGCCTTACACGCAATAAATTATTTATAAACGAAACCTGGAGAATCGTATTGAGACCGTGCACGCCTGGATCCGGTGTATTTAAGGTTCGACGTTCGATCAACCGTTTTGCAAAACGATTTCGAGCGATCTTCCCTATCTGTTCCCTTTGTTCAAAGAAACTTCTATTCGAATCTGGTCACACGAATATACAGGGTGAGTCAATAAGAACTACTATCTAAAATAACTCGTTACTTATTGGGTGTAACAGAAAACGTTTTAATGAATTATCTAGCATTTTAATGGATATCATATTTTTTTTTAGATATCAGGGTGAAATTGATATTTTTTAAGATCAATGCATCTTTTTTTTAATACCATGTTCTTGTCGATGAAACGTCGATTCGAGAGAATTACGAGAGAAAAGCCGTGAAATTACGCCGGACACGCAAAGAAAAAAAAATCAAATTGTATCCATTCGATGTGTTCTTCAAAATGCTACATAATTCATTAAAACGTTTTCTGATACAACCAATAGACGAGTTATTTTAGATAGCAATTATCATTGACTCACTCTTTATATGCTTTTTCTATTTCTCACGATCCTGATATCCAGAGACATTATAATAATTATAACAACGCAGGTTTCGAATGGTAAGTTCCATCAGTGTTCGTGAAAGAAAAACTCACTCTAACCCATTATTTTAAGACGATTACGCACCAAAGATAATTACACGTCACAGAGGGCTCCTATAGTTGCGACGTAAGGACACGGTTTTTTTCTTAACGATCCACCTCGAGAGCGGGGCTTCGCCGGAGAGGCACTTCGCCTCTCTTCACGAAAAACTCGAGGGTCCATCCAGGCCCCCATCCTTTTCCGTTCTCGTAAGAGCGAGCATAGGCTGCAAGTCATTTGGCCGGGCATCCGTTGTGATTTGTCAGCCACCACGCGATGCGATAATGCGTCGTGACGGGTGCTCCGTCGACGTATGGTTGTCTTCATCGCCGGGACGACAGCTCCCGCGCCGTCCCGGAGACTTCGACGCGTGGTCGTGACTGCGGTAGGCCGAGCCAGTCGTTTATAGCAGCGCGATGAAGTTAGTGCAATCCGTGATAGCACTTAAGGGGACATTCTAACTTTGACGAGACGTCGAGTGTATGTCGAATACTGTTGTTTTTGTACTGCTTTATGATGCTTGAAACATTCAGAGGATCGTTTCGAAACGGTTCACATTAACGGTTTCTTAATAAGTAGCTTAGGTACTACCTGTTTTGATGGATCTTCAATGTGTTAAAATGGTTTTCAATCACTAGATTGTAGATGCCATTTTCCATACACAAAAAGAAAATAGAATTTACGTGACTTAAATGTTTATCTAAAATTATATTTTGTTATTATTTAAAAACTTGTATTTCACGGATCATTTTACGGATATCGGTTACAGCCGGGAGTTAGAGGCGAAAGGGTTGAAAAGTGTAAAGTTTTGTAGAATGAGGATGAATATTATTTAAACATAGTACTGGCTGTCGAATTTCTTAAAAATAAGTATTGAATGTTATGCAAAGAATTTGAGAATTTGAAAAGATTTACTTATTGGTGCACTTAATAATTGAATTTTTGTTAATCTGTGATTCTAGTCATCTTTTGTTCTAGATAAAATTGTTTCTAATGACCACACGGTTGTTGCAGTCGAATCCAAGCGTGATCAGTAAGAAAATGTTACTTAGTTTTATTAATTATTATAATAAGTACCCACAAGTGGGTAACGCGTTCCGTAACTAAAATTTGGTAGAAAAGTCTTTCACTATACCCTAATCAGTGCTTCCCCCGAGTTACAGGTAGTTAAGAAATGGTACGACTACAAATGCAATTGCATCGATTCACTTTCCTCGACGCACAATCTACAACCTCCTATCTGTCCACGAAACAAGTAGTACTGTTTCCTTAGTAAAGGCAGAACGACGACGATCATTGATACAAGATCGACGTTAATTGGTCGTTTCCACGAACATTCCCTAATGGTCCGAGCATGATCGATTCAATTCTGATTTCCGTTCTCTTCGTTGGTCGATTAATTGGATGTTTGGAACGACGCCAAACTTAGAAGCGAAATCCATGGAGGTCAATGGGGTTGCTTGTCGGCCTCGTTGTTATTCGTCGGGTTCACTTGTGCCACAGCCTTGTCTTTCGGCCGATCTGTCGCCTCGACAGTCGTGTTCTCCTCCTTTTCCAGCTCCACGTAATAAACGTGCCTCGCCGCGTAGCAGAGCAACAGCATCTCGATTAGCATCAGGGCATTGTAGGTAACTGAAATCGGACGGGAGAAAGTAACAGTTCTTGTCCGGCTTTTATCTCCGCGGGTATGGAAATGTTACGGAGGGTCGACCGGTTCCCTTTTACGTGTTACCTTTCGTCTAGTGGCCCGGGGAATATGAAATTAGAACTCAAGAGTCAACGGTACCACTAGATCGCTGAGAATCGACAATTATACGTTGGAAGATCGACATTGATCGTTGGACGTTAATATTTGAAATTAAAAATTAAAAATTGAAATAGCCTGGAGGGTTTGAAATTAGAATTTAAATATCAACTGCACCATTAGAACG
The DNA here is from genome assembly GCF_001272555.1 of Dufourea novaeangliae. NCBI lineage: Eukaryota > Metazoa > Arthropoda > Insecta > Hymenoptera > Halictidae > Dufourea > Dufourea novaeangliae. The sequence continues at coordinate 1,900,050 of NW_015373918.1, read as the reverse complement.
CTGATAATTGAAAATTATACATTGCAAGATTGACATTGATCGTTTAAAATTAGCAGATTAAATGTTTGAAATTAAAAATTAAAAATTGGAATAGCTCAAAAGTTGTGAAATTAAAATTTAAATATTAACGGTAACACTGGAATGCTGAGAATTGACAATTATTCGTTGAAAGATCGATATTGATAATTGAATATTGGCAAGGTATACATTTGAACTTCAAAATAAAAAATTGGGAATCCAGAAATTCAAATTCGAGGTATAACATTAATTGTTTAAGCGTACAAATTGAAGCGAAAAAGGAATCTTCTCTCCATATAGAAGATCAAAAGTAAAGTGGCGTTGAAATCGAAATGGCGAAGAGTGAAAAGAGTATTCCGGAACGATAACCGCAGGTTTATCGACGAATCCCGTCCGAGTATTACGTGCAAACGGTCAATAATGGCACCCTATTAAAATATGAAAAGATTGAAAAGGAGGTTCGTGGCTGGATGTCCGCTTATTATTATTATTATCCGTTTCTTTGAGCCGCGAAAAAAAAGGCAGAGAATTTTACCATTCGCATAGATTTGAGGTGTAATTGGCGGATTACATGGAAACAGGCCCGTTTGCGGCAAACTCTTCACAATGAACGCCTGCAGCTTCGAAAACAGCAGCACCATCTGGGACACCGTTGCTCGGTGGTGGAGTTTCGCCTCTGTGAAAATGACCGCGGGGTCAGAAGCGTATATATCCATTAACACTATGGGGGCGTGGGACAATGGGCGGAGGGGAGTTTTCAAGAACCATGGAAATTGCTTCCTGTCGCGTTACTTGTGTGGTCTCTCTGTATAATCGTTTAGCATTTAGTCGCCGGGATTTCTGTTTCTTGCTTTCTCCGCTTTGATGCCTTCGGAATGACGATGCCTTTCGAATATTTAACGAACGGAATCGAATTTTCATTCTGTATGCACACGCTGGTCGCTTTCCTTTGATCGTGAAAAATGGACGTTACAGAATACTTTACGATTCTGTATAAATAGTCACTCGAAACAGGCGTAGATAAATTGTTTTTCACGACCTTGATTATAATATTTTAATCCGAGAAATTGTATAACATACATTTTCAATGCTGGAATTTAGTTTATAGATATTAATCTTGTATTTATTTTACTTTTATTGTAGTGGTGGACGTTTGTCTGTAATAACTTTAATTATTTAAGTTCCGAATGTCCGTGACGACTGAAATGTTTTGGAAAAAAGGGGGGTCGTCAACGATTCTTCGAAGAATAAAATTGCGAGCAGCATTTCGTTCAAGCGGATCGAAAATACCGCCGACCGAACGAGCGAGGCGGACAAAGCGAAGGGTAAACGTACGGGTAACGCAGAAAATTGCTTTGCGGTCGCGTGTTTTGAATAATTTCGTACGGCCGCGCGGAGATAGCAGGAACAGATTATGCAGTCAGATCCTTCCTCTTAATTAAGCATACACGATTTTTACCTGGAGCGACTTCCTGCAGACTCTTCACGGTAATGGTCAGACCATATATTCCGAGAAGTATGCTGGTCACAGTGAACGGCTGCAGCCAGACGCCATATTGTGTCGCGAAGCTTGGCTCTTGGATCGACAGAAAAAGCAACGTGCAACAGGTTAAGGTCTGAAAACAATAAAAACGACATTAAAAATATTTCTCTACAAAAAATATAAAGAATTAAATTAAATAACCCACAGTTTCTTGAAGTAAGGGCAGAGAAAAGCTTTTTCGAAATAGAAATGTCTAAAAGGAATACAAACTGTTTCCCAGGGAAATCTCTCCTAGAGTTAACGACCCAAAACAGACATTTTTCCGCAGAAAGAAAGGCCCGAATTAGGCGTCGAAAGGAACAAGTCAGCGGAAAAAGAAGAAATAACCTGGATAATAGGAAGCTGTAGGACTAGCAGCCGGAGCCAGGATAAATTGGCCTCGGTCATTTCGAGTTCCGGAAAGGGCAGACAGGGCCAGCAGCAACAGGGGCCGACTCGCAGCAATAATGCCGGCGACTTCGTGACTCTTTTGCGGCCGATGTACACCAGCAACAGATATAGCCGGTACAGGGCTGTCATTAAGAAAATTTGAGTGACCGTCTCCGACAGCAGTTGAGACCTGAAACAAAAAAAATATTAAAAGGAGTATCAGTGTGCAATCAGATCGGTGGATCGATATCCGAAAACTTTTCGACTGATCGGGGTACGAAGTGGTTCCTATGTAATTTTGAACGTACAATCTGTATACAGTTCAATTTCGAAGATTGAAATTCTGAGACTCTTCTGGTCACCAGGTTGCTGAATGTTCCTCTACAATTTCAAGTGTACAATCAATGTGCAATCATCATCCGAAGATTACAACTCTGGAAGTTTATAGGTCATCGGGGTTCAAAGTAAATCCTATGTGACCTTACGTGTACCATCAATGTGCGATTAACTTCTGAAGATTAAACTTCTGGAATTTCTTCAGTCATCAGGACATAAAATGCTCCCTATACAGTTTGAAGTGTACAATCATAAAGATTACGACGCTGGAATTTTTTAGGTCACCAAAGTTCAAAGTAAACCCTATGTAACCTTACTTATAACATCAACTGTGCGATCAATTTCTAAAAACTGAACTTCTGGGACTTCCAAGACCATCGGAGCCTAAAATGCTGTCTGTATAATTTAGAACGAAAAATTACAATTCTTCAAACATTTACAATTCCGAAACGACCGAAACCTTCTTGGCCCCTGTACAATCTTGTGGGTACAATCAGTATATAGTGGACATCTGGAAATTAAAATTCTGAAATTGTTTAGACCATCAGGGCACAAAATGCACCCTGCACCACCCTCAAGCACTTTTTGTATGCGCAGAAGCTACTCAACAAAAAAAAAATGGAATTATTCGAGATGAAGTCCCGTTTGTTTCGCGGCCAGAATATTTAAATAAAAAACCACCTGGAAAAGATACACGTCGAAAATATCAATGGGGTGCTTCGCGACGATGGAATTTTCGTGTCACTGTCCCGCCGTCGTCGTTCGGGTTATCGGCGGAACCGATCAAATTTTGGGCATCAGCTGCGCAGGCGTGACACGGGGCCCAGGGATAGGGACCTATCTCGGGAAATCAAGATCATTAGTCGCGCGGTCCCGAGTTTCTTCGTACTGTTTTTCAGGGTCGTTAAAAACTGTCTCAAAGGTACAACCCCCTTTGTCTCGGGGTCCCACGCGACATTTGATCGCGTTTCCGCTTTTTCTCGCGGGTCCACCCTTAAGTGGATTTTCTGGTTTACTTCATTGCCGACGCTTCGTTGCCTTCCGTGTCGAGAGCGAACCCGTCTTATCGACTTTTTACATTCTTCTTCGAAGGCTTATCGAATCTGTTTCGCCGACCCTCGTGAATTTTAAAGCAATTTGAAAGTTTTCAATCTCGTATTTATTATGTAATAGAATATTATTTTATACATCGATAGCGTACGTTAATGTTTCAATAAAATATTCTGAATGCAGGCTCAATAATATTTTTACACTTTTATGATTGTTGTTTTTATAACATAGTCTCCGAAAATATAAATCTGTACAAATAACAGGTTGTATATGAATGAATTCTCCGGACTCAATCAATATCAGTAACACAAATATCAACAGGTGACTTAAAAATGGGCATCTAAAGTTAGAAAATAAACGTATATATAATTTCAACTCTAGGAACTGACGTTCCACGTTAAACAATCTATGTATAACATTTACCTTCACGCTTTATCAGGGACATTACATAATATTTATTCCGTCGTCTACAGCCTTCAAACATTATTTACCGTGATAAAGAATCGAGAAACCTGTCACTGATCTAGATCGTAGGTGATCGATGCGCGTTGGCTTTAATATCGATTAAGGGACTGAGGTTTTGTATTGTTGAATCCTTACGCGACATGTTTGGCATACATATAGAAAAATTATTACAGACTGTATGGTCTAAAATTACGAATAGGACTTATAAGGAAAATCGATGTTGATTACCATGAATCTGTGGCTTACCTTGGTATCCCCATCGCTGTAAGGCTACAGACACTGGCGACTGGATATACCATAAGAATCATAATACTGTTGATTTCATAGAACCTCGATTCCTTTTGGTAAAGTATATTGTGGCAAGCATCTACGGCGAAGTACAATGTTAGAGTGGACAATACGGTGCCGATACTTAAGAAACTTATACCAAAGGCGCCTAAACCTGAAAAAAATATACGAAATAAATATATAATTCAATGATCGATTAAACATTTACTAGAGACTAGGTAAAGAAAATGATTTACTGATCCGATGCACGATATCCTTGTTGACTCAGAATGTGACTGACAATGAGATACGTGAGGAATTCCGAACGACATTAGAATAATATTTATTCTACCGCTACTGTTTATTTGAATTCTGATAATCGTCCCAGGAATATCTATCGAGTTAAGTAAATCGCGGAAGCTAGGCTACGGATGGTAGATTACAGGTAAAAAATGAAGGTGAACGTATTCATGGTTTGTAAAAGTTGTCTGTTATGTATGGATCAGAGAGTGTAGCCACCGAAGGAAGTTTAACAATGGTTTTATGGATTGTATAACATTCTATGTACATAATCTTTCCATCGTAACAGTGCAAAATAAAGTAGAAACCGTATTAAACCGCCATAAAAGTGTTATTTTATTGTCACTTGTGTAATTACATGAAGTATTAGAAGTGAAATGAATTAATTAAAGTGAAATGAACAAATACAGTAGTAATTTTTACTCATTCAAAATATAAATAATTAAAATACTGTCTTCATTAATATACATATATGAACTCTGGAACTGGTGAAATGGATTAAAATGGACATTGTGGCTCAGGTTGCAGCCAATCAACATAACGGGTCTCATATTTAGCTACCAGGTTTCTCATTTACGTTACGAAATCATTTCTTTGGCGGACAGGTTGCATCACCTGGATTGCAAAACCCAGTATTAGAGAAACGCGGCGTAACAAATTGTACAATACTTTATTTTTCTCGAACAGTAGTCTGGAAGTGAATACTTCCTTCGTAGGATTAAATATCTAGGCTGGGAAAATTGTTTGGCAATCTAAAAGGGATGAGATTGTTTAACAAACTCGGTTCAAATCATTTCATCTGTCGACGAAAAATGTCTGTACATGTATACTTATATACTACATGAATCTCATTTCAACGAACCCCAATTACGTTGACATGCAAATTTCATCGTCAGGCACATCAAAGTAAGCGAGATAAAAATTCTCCCGATAATGTATTCTATGCATTTGCTTGTCAGATGTTGTCGCATCGTTGCAACGGCTCGTCAGTGTCGCGACAGAAGATTGCCTTGTCCAACATTCTCTCCTCCGAGGGCAAAAATGTACCCTTGTTAAAAAATTCATCGCGGCGGATTGATTCCCGCCATGTAAAGATCACTTAACGCGAACAAAGTGGTTACAGTGTTATAAAATCTCGTGCGGAGACGTGTTCATCAAAACGAAAAAGGCTTTAATTCGGCAATTTTTAATCCGCGAACACGCCGCCTGATGATATTCATTTATTCTATGGTAGCGGCACTTCTTTTTTTTTCGTTACTTCCACGGGTGAAAGCCCTCGTAATCGCGTCCCAAAGTCTATCCTCGATGCAAATACGAAACCAGTTTCGAGAGGTTCCGTTTAAAGAAGGTTCCACGTCGAGAATTTCGATTTAAAGTCAAATTACACTTCCACCTTTTTCCCGCCATTCGATAATTACGAAAAATATCTGCTTTCGACTCCTGAATCGGAAAAAGTTACGCGTTACCATTCCGAACTTTCACGAGTAGAAGGATTGTAATTATTTCTCTACTGGAAAAAGTTCTCGAAATGCACGGTTATTATTTTTAGGTTGCGCAACCGCTGTTTTCGAGGAAGTACAACGCGTTTCGCGTTAAGCACACACAGGCTGAACCGTACGAGTTACGAAGTTGGGGCAGGACTTTCACCGAGACGCGCTTGCGTCTGCGCATGCTCCGTAAATCGGAGCACTCGAATGGGCCCTGACAGAGATTGCACAGAGGCTGTTATCGGTAATTGGATAATGGATTGTTCTACAGTAATAATAATATAAATTTATAGTAATAATAATATAAATTTTGACAGTAGTGTCGAGATAGTAGCACACGTATTTATTAGTTCGGGACCACCATATACATGGAACGGTACTCGTACAGTGGTGGCCCAGAATGTTTCGTACTGTACTTTCTAGCAACGATGACTGTAACGCCAATGTGTGACCATTGTAACGCATTCTTCGATCTATCGTAGCTATTGACGAACACTATTATAAAGACAAGTGCCATTTAAGGACTGTGTGACTGGACTGCATGATTTTATGCACTTCAAACTTGTATAGTAAACACAGTAAACATAAAATCTTGTTAAACGATCTTATTTTGTATATGGTCTCTTCTTGTTTATTCGTATTACATGGTAGCTTCTTATTTATCAAATGGTCCCTTCTTAGTTACTTTTATTAAATGGTAGCTTCTTATTCATTCTCGAAAAACGCAAGTTTACATTCGTACATAAAAGACATTTTTCATAAAGGATCATTGAATCGGTTGACAAGCATTTTTTAGAGCATCAACATCCACTTGTCACTATAAAATTTCATGAATGGTGAACAACATATTGACGAAGCGTCACTCAATCTGTCACTGTCATAAAGAAGCTGATCTCGAGAAGAACAACATCCGAAGGAAGAAATTTTGTGCTCGATGAATGAAACTCGAATGAAAGTAAAATGGCAACTGACTCACTCTCTATGTGTTCCATCGCCGAGGGCACATAATCATGGTTACAGGTGAGGTTCCTGAAGGAGTTTCCAAAAGTCTCGATTTCAACCGACATCCTCGCTGCGCTCTGGAGCCCTTTCGACGCGTTACCGTGTGGCTCCCCGAGCGTTCCTTTTTTTCACCTTCGTGATCGTGTTCTCGGTCCGACAACACTCACAAAACGGGGAGAAACGAGCTCTCGGCGGTCTAGAGTGTTTTAAAAACGACGGGAGAACAGCGGTGGCCACCTTAGCCGGCGAGCAGTGAGAGTGAGTCCCCACTTTTACCGCTGCTGGATCACGGTGTTGTAACGGATCGGTGGAAGAATCAATATTAACGCGATTAGACCTCTGTCTTCGATATGTATTCTGTTTTTCCTCTATTGTACAAATAAAACCGTAATAATTTTTCTTTCGTTCTTACGTGGAGGACGATGGCCGATAAATCGCAGCAGAGTTGCGGAATTGATCGCATGTGAATCTTCTTTTACCCTTTCTTTACAGCTTTCTTTATAGATTCGTGGAATTATGCTCGTTAGTCATCGTATGCGTGAAAGTTCTGAAATGAATTAGAGAATGGAAGATTCTATTTGGCGATAATTGGCTTGTTTGATTTCTTTGTTCTTTCAAGGAAGTGAGAAACGAGTCTTCATCGAGAATAATTTATGTTAACGAAGTAATCGTTGTTGACGAAAAGAAATTAATTGTTTATGTGACAGGAATGGAAAATGTGGTGAAAGAAGATTGTAAGTGGTTGCGGTGATCGGTTGAGCGGGGATTTCTCTTGAGGTAACCTACCGGTAGATGGTGCGGTTCTATCCACCGAGTCTGTGCCGTCTGACGATACATACTGTAACACAACAGATGATTTAAACATTTATTGTACATACTGAAAAAAGTGTGGAAAATTAATCGTTTAACGAATCAATCGTAACAACTCTTTGCTGTACTTCCACCCTATTTTCATGAATTTTGGTTTAAAACTAGATTTACAAGTACCGAATCGATGGTAAACTAAATTGTATTATATATATGTATTGATGTTTGTAATATATAATACAACAGAATATAGTATAATGTAAAATGTATCACAAATGAAAAGTTAATGTAGATTCCGACAAAAGCACCATGATTTCAGTAATTGTAAAACAGGAATCTTGAAATCCGCCCTTTTAACGAGTTTGGTTGTTCTGGGGTTAAATCTTTGTTTCTAAAATTAGTTAAATCTTTGTAGTTCAATTTTCATTTCTAATTTAAATTCTGTTAATCTCTTCATTCAGGTTACTACAGAATTCTTATTATCATTCAGTGATCATTCGATCACATTTTTTATCTGTCATTCCTGACTGGAATCTTTTCACTTTACAATATAATTCAGAAATACCTAATTCCACGTAATTCAAGAATAACGCGATCTTCACTAAACAAAGCAACGTTCGATCTAGACACTAGGGTCTCCACAATTAGACAGCATCAAGACCTCCCTCTGCGTCTCATTTACATCTAAAAAATCATAACAATCACGATCCATTAAATTGTATCGTCAGTTTAAAATACGACAAAAGTATATGAAAATATCTTCAAGATTTCAGAAATTATTTCCCTAAACAAAATTGTTTACTTTTATGCTCCAAAGGGGTCGCTTATTTTTCGTTATATAACACTATAACAAATATACGGAAATTCTAAGTGGAAAATACAAAAAATCATAAGAAAAATCTGCCCATTCTCCAAAAGTTAATAATTCGGTACATAATGTCTTATCCACCATGGACACGTCTTCTTCCCGATTCAGCGCGCGAACGATCAACTGGTGGGAAACGTCCGTCAAATCGAGGATCGACGAGCGGTTCCGTTCCCGTTGCACTTTCTTTCTCCTTGAACTTGAAAAATTGCCCGGGCTCTCCATTTCGTATCAGCCTGGCCGAAGAAAGCGGGGTGCATCGATCGTCCCGTCGCCGGATGCTGTTTATGGCGCCGAAAACCGCCTGGGACACAGAGAAAGGACACCCCGGAGGGGCCGTGCACCTGAGGAAACGAACAGATGAACCGAGCCGCCGTTGCACGAGGACAGTCGAGGTGAAATAAGCGGGTAAGATAGAGAGAGAGTTCGAAAGTAGGCCTTCGTCGTTCAGTCAGTAGTCAACTGCGTCCCCAGACGATCGGTCGCCGTGATGGTAAGTTCTCGCCGGGTGTCATCGTTCCGACGTTTCTACGTCCTTGCGAAAAATCGACGATCCATGTTCGATGTCCACGAAAATTGCATCAAGGCGGAAAAATTGTAACGGTGTTGTCACGTGTCGTCGACGCGTGGTTTTTGGTAGAGAAGTGAATTTGTTCGTGGAGAGATAGGAAAGTTTAGTCTTGTCCGGTGGTGAGTAGCCTCGCAGTCACTTGGTTACGGGCGAAGGAAGAAAACGATTGAGACGTTAGTGACTCGAGAGATTTAATCACTGGGTAATTTGTACCGGGATCGTTGATTTGTCGTGACGCTCGTAACTGGTGGTGTTTCTCTGTGAAAGTAGAAATTGAGAATGTGGAGGAATTATAATGGGGTTTCGTGCGAGGACTTTTTCTTGGGATTGTGCGAATGGATTTTTTGAGGAGTGCTTGCGTCTGTATTATTTTGTATCTTGTGCTTTATTGGTCTGTTATTTATTTAACTGAATATAATTGCGGTATAATTCGTACTGCGTTTTTGTTTAGTGTGAAACAAGGGCGTTATAACTGTTATTATAAAAATTGATAGAAGAGTAGCGACTTCAAGAAATGAATAAGACAATCTAAATGCTTTTCGTTCGTGACAGTTTCTTCTGAAAATTAGTGCTTCGTTACATCTCAACGAGCATATGAAAATTAAGTATCTTAAAAATTGATCGAGGTTTAAACTGACAAAATAGTGATTCGAAGTAAGATCAAAATTTCGGAACGACGAAGTAATTTTTCAATCGACACCTCGGAAGTGGCACACGGATTGCAGAATCGTGGCGCGGTCCGCGTGAAACGGGTCACGTCGTCGAAGACGAAAGTGACTTTCGTTTTCGTGGATCGTTATCGTGAATCGTTCACCGTGTCCGACGTTCGCGGACGTTAAACATAATAACGGAACGATCACGAGCTAATAAAATCCGGATAAACTTCTTGTTCCTGTTTTCACCACGATAAAATTCGATTCGCGAAGACACGCTCGTTGTGGCTCTTCTAATCCAGGTTCCAAGTCAGCCGGAAAATAGCAGTAATTCCAAGTGGTCAGGACATTAATTTCAGTAAAATCGAATAGAAAGTCTTCCCCGACCATCCCCGGAAGACAGACACGGAATAAAGACCAGAGTACAAAACACGGCCAGTTTTGTAATTCGCGTTGTAGCATTATTGGTTACTTAATCTCTCGATCGATATTAGAATCGATTGGGGTCACGGGACTGAACAGCACGGCAGTACATACGTTGCAAAATGCAGCTACGATTGCAGTAATTTCCTTTTAATAATTATTTCGCGGCCGTAGTAACGGGTCTGTCAGGAAATCTTAGATATCACCGTCACGCGACTGTATTTCACGTCCTCCGGGGTCAGATCTTAATAATTTCTTCGCTGAAATGAAGATATAACCGCTTTGCAAAATTGAAATTTGCACTTTGCTTCGCTGGGGTCCTTTACCACGAACAAAAAAAAAAAGGAACATTCAGCACAGATAAACAAGCTGGACTTTCTCGTTCGGTCAATTCAGTCAAGGATACAACACGGGAACTGGTTAATGAATATGAAAGAGCCTAGATCGGTCTTTTCTAGATTTTCTGCCGGATAAGCGTTATGCATCTTACGCAAAACGACTGTCCTAAATCGGTTGGTCCTTGGCAGATCGATCTTTCATCGTGATAAATGTTTTTTTACAACTTCTGGTGAAGAACCTCCGGTGGATGTAAACCAATAAAAAGTTGTGAAAGATTGCATGTAATCATTCATCAACCTTGAGGATCTAGAAACGATTTTCTTTTTTACTGAAACGTGGATGGGTGAATCACACAGGTGACGCAAATTCGTGAGAATGAGGGTCAGATTTGCGTCGAGTGAATCGGAAGTAAACACGTAAAAATCGACGAAAGTGTCAGTGGGTCGTCGAAGATTCCGTTAGAATTTAGGCTAGGATGGTAACGATTATAGCTGTGACGTGTTTCCACTTTCACGGAATCTTGGGCTCTGAATTTATACCTCGATAAAATCTTCATTACCATAAATCATTCGATTACCGAGAAATAGGGTTAAACCTATCATGTATAACGATCACAATATTTTCAACGCCTGTGACAACATTATTTATAGATAGTTTCTGTAAAACAATATTCAAAGTACCTCCATAGCTTAGGTTAATACAAAAACACTTAAATTTTTTAAAATTGGACTTAGTAAATGTTTAAAAAAATAAGATAATATTACCGAAGAAAGAAATAGAAACTTAAATGCCTATTATCACTAAAATTCCAGTTAACTTAATACGAAACTGAAGAGTATGATTTACCAGTAAATTAGATTCCAGCTGTTCTCACAGCAGCCAATTCTGATGATTGTCTGTGCAGCTCGCGGTTTTCTGTCTGCTGCTCGTCCTCGGCCTAGGTCACTGCCAGGACAATGATCTCCCGTCGAAAATCGAGATCGAGAGCTCGATTAACCGCACGATCGAAGAAGTGGAACGTCAGCTTCGCGAAGACCCCAGACTGCCCAGGTTGACGCGTCAGGAGATAGTAAAGTTCCTTCAGAACATTACGTCTCAGGATATAAAGGGTCTCAAGGACAAAGAGCAGGTGGAGAAGGCTAGGAAGTTGTACCAGAGGGCGTTGATGGTTGTTCTGCCCTACAACGTCGAGGAATCGAATGAAAACTTGAATGATCTGTACACGAAGCCACCAATGGTCCAAATGATTCCAGATTTGTTAAAATCGGAAAACAAGGCTAAAATCAGCGACGACGAAAGCAGAAAGGAGGCTATTATCGATCTATCCACTTTATCCACTGCTGAGAATCTGGTACCAACTCGAAACTCCCATAAAACGATTTTGAAAGACCCACTATCCACCACCGCGAAGGGACAGTACAAAAATCACCGGGAGACTTACTCGGAAGTGCGTACGAAGGCACCTTTAAAGGAGACGCTGAAACTGGACACCGCACCGGTTAGGTTCACCTTCAACCTCGAGAATCTCCAGAAGAACGAGTTTACGACCGAGAAGACGACGACAACCAGGTATCCAGTTTACAGGAATAACGGGAATAAGCATTCGGATTTGGACATTGTCTACAGCACTAGCGTAACCGAGGAACCTACCACGAAGTCAGCGTCCAAGGAGATTACCATCGATCTAGGACAGTCTACGACTAATCATAATGTCCTGACATCGAATCAGTGGCGTTATTATGCACCACCGAGTACCACTTTGAAGCCAACCATGCCGTCCAAGTTCGACAAGGTCCCATTTTTGCCTACCATTAACGCAGACCCTGAAGATCCTTTTACCGAGATCTCCACCAGAAAATCAGAAGTAGTTTCTATGGATTCGAAGACTGCAGAAGCATTAGTTATGAACACCGAAAGGCCAACAGCTCTATTTGTGACACCTATGTCGACAGAAACGTCCCCTAAGGTGAAGTACAGTTCGACTTACTCTGTCCACTCTGCAGGATTTCGAGCATCCACGTCTACGACTACTACCACTACCACTTCGATGCCTATGAGACCCGAGGTGATGGATCTTTTGGCTTCTATCGGTCTGAGTCCAGATAATAGTAGCAATGTGGAGGATGTCTACAAGAAGAACAAGGACATTCTCGAGAATAAATCCCAAATTCTTGATACGAATGGTGTGATACCGGATACAGTATCGGGTCTAACTTCGACTGGTCCCAATCCCGTGTCGATTCTCAGTCAGAACACCTTCGAGAGTCCAGGCTCGCAGATAAAAAAAGGCGTGCAGAATCTCACGCCCGATGTACAGCTGCTGTTCCAGAGATTTGGTCTCCAATCCCCGAAACTTGACCAATCGACCACCACTACCGAGAAGACAATCATTAATTTCAATCAATACACAAACTTCAAGCCTCTGCCTACGTCCAGCGTGAAAGACCAAGGGATGAGGGAGTTCTTGGCGCGGTTTGGGTTAGGGGTCGGCGAGAGCAGGAGCCAGAAGTCGATGAAACATACGACGGAAACTCCCTCGATGATCGAGGTTGTTCCAGGTAACATGAAAGGCATCCTGGAGAACATGGGATTGATATCCAATTCTCGCAAGCCAACGAAATTTGCACCAAAGAAGACAGATGACATGGAGTCTACAGAGACGACCAAGTTCCACGTGTTCAAGCCGCACGAAGTGAACGTGGACGACGAAAAGCAAAGGATCAAGATCAACGAGCTCTTAGATACAGTAAAACTGGTCCAGGAAGGTAAAGTTGATATTCAGAATGTTAAAAAGGTGGCGAACGATTTGTTAGAGACCACCAAGACGCTGAAGGACGGACCTGATCCTCTGAAGCTGGAAGAGATCCTCAAGACATACAACGAAGACATCAGGAACGAGATTAAGAGGCAACAGGAGCCGGAGACCACCACTGCTGAGACGACCACGGAACAAACGACTCTACCTTCGATCGCTACGACTGGTATTAAGAAATTTCTGATATACCTTTTGGGAGGATCGGAGTTCTGGGTTAAGAGGATCATTCAGGGGCTAACCAAACTTCGGGATGCACTAACGAACATGTATAACAGATTCAGACGTGGATCTGGTTGACTCATTGGTAACTTTTGGGATCGTAAAATCTTGGCCTTGAACATCTATGTCTTTCTTTTTTTTCATTAGCCTTATGTTTCTCTTTCGTTCTAGCTTCGTGACCCTGAAACAACTGGAAGACGCAACTCAACGCTATCTTTTCTATTGACTCTTTCTCTTCATTACGTATATGCAATTTTCCTTTCCCGTGGAGTTTCACTTTCATAAGAAGACAAAGTTTACTTCTCTTAAATTAAAGAGATTGATATCAACTCGAGTCACTTTCTCCTCTTTTTACGTTCATCGCTAATAATGTGAAATAGACACCATTCAAGGCTCTTCCCAGGGTTTCTATCCGTGACTAACAGCCGTGTGGAAACCATTAACGCATTTTGTTCACACCTATCGCGTTCTATCTCCGCTTCATTGTATAATATCATCTCAAGGAGACTTGAATGCATGGGTTCAATCACCTTTCGATCGGTTTGTCTTTCGGTTCTGATATCTTTTCAAATGGGTTTCTGTACTGATCAATTAAAGCAGAGCGGTTTCGACAGTTCGAAAGATATTGAACAAACGGTTCGTGATGAAACTTGCCAACAGAGACGGCAGACGCGACGACAGATTCGGCGAAAGCGGCATCTGATCAAAATGGCGCCACCACGACACCTGCGGCTGGGGTGTCTTCGACGTCCACGAACCTGATGGCGTTGGAGGAGTCTTTTGGAGGGACGACCAGCGTGCCGGACACATCTTTGCCACCAAGAAGGAAGAGTGGTCTATACTTCCTGGTCGACTGGAACACGTTCCTCGAGGTTGGCGAGGACGACAAGGAGAAGATCAATCTGAGGTTCCAGCCGAAAGTTGGCGATCGGACGAGATTCCTGCCAGTGACTGTACCTTAACGTTTGACTATAGGGTCTTGCACAGAAAGGTGAAACTGATGTAATAATGGATACAGTAATAGGTAAATGTATTGCATAGAAGAAGTTTTGAATGAGTATTTCAAAAGTAGGGATATTTCATATTGTCAAATTGAAATTACAGTTACGACTTGGTGGTTTTTTATAGACTTACGGTATATGTTGTGCATGTAAAAAGTGTTGAACATGGGTATAATAGTTTTGTTTAAACGATAATGGTAATCGTTAAACTATATTCTATTTATCGCTCAATAATGTAATTTATTGGAATCAGTCGGCGTTAGGTATACTTAATTAGCGTAACTAGACTCGTTGGGAATTGATGTAGTGGTGGACATTATTTTAATAATATGTAAATAGAATACTGAGGTAAGGTCAGACCATAAATTCTTATATATATTTTTTTAGAATTCTGTGTTGTAACAAGGGTAATAGTTCGTTTATGATAAATTCGTGACACACTTTTCTCTGAGAAAAATAACGATACACAAGTATCTACGTGTGTACTATTACAGTAAGAACCAGCTTCTGTTGAAAAATGTTAAAAAATTTATAACTGATGTTGAACTATTAATACATTCGATACAAAATTACAAACGAATTTATGACTTAATGACACATCACCAAGAATTTATAAAAAATTATAATTAGGTGGGCGAATGTTTATGCATTTTTGGCACATTCGAGCCTGCGAAACGTTAAACTTTAATAAAGTCTATGTTCAGGAGATTGTTAATCCAATATTAACAGAAGAGACAGGTTTCTTATAAATTTCTAAATTGGCCTCTAAACGTCCGATTTTGCGTAAACATCTGCTATCCACTTATGATACAGAGTTATTTATATACCTGTTATTTGTAATTGTTTTGTACAAAGTGTTGAATAAAAACCTTTTTTTGCGAAGGGAACGGCCGGGCTAGCATTGTTTGACCCAGATACGTGTGAAAGTGTGCAATCAGCACATACGAAGTTGTACAAGACGATCAATTAATAAATTATTCAGGAAAGAAAGTACCATGTAAATTGAAAAATCAAACGGAAACCAATTAAAACTCATATCCACTACGATAACTAGGCTAAAGTTCTCAACGACACACAAACGTCCTGTAGCATGAGAATCACTGTACCTAATCCCTGTCCCAAAATATTTAGCTTCTATCATTTGAATGACACAAGCAGAATTTTACAAGTCAGTATACGAAGTGAAATGGTACCATCAAGCTCAGGCATCCGAATTTTGCTTTCCATTCTGTTTTCCGCGTGTGTGACCAAGTGTCTGGACTATGAAGATGCTGTAAAGAAACTGAACCAACCATTGGTGGATACCAAATCTCAACGAATTCCACGAGATTCTAAGGATGTTTCGTCAATCTGGTTGGATTACGAATTCAACTCTGGCGCCGGGAACAGAGAAGGTAATTCGTGTCTGTTAAACTAAAATCTAAAATTTATGTAACAAATAATTGAGTTTCTTTTATTATAGAACCCGTTGTCACGGATATTTCCATCAACGAATACTCAAAGATTCCTGAAAGAGGCTCTAATTGGCAATTCCTGGACGTAAATGGCACCGATTACTTGATCCATGTCGAGGAATCAATTCTTTCGTTCTACAAACTCGATCTCGATCACGCTTTGACCAACGATCCAGTAATCTTAAAGATCAATGGCGTGATAGTGAAGTATAAAGTGGTCGGTTTCAACAGTTTTCGAACGACGGTTAATCCGGTAGTAGACGTCGTGGCCGTTTTGTGCGTGGAATCGGATACCGGTACGTTGTTGCAATGGTACAGGCTTCTCGGTGA
Organism: Dufourea novaeangliae; assembly: GCF_001272555.1. Classification (NCBI taxonomy): domain Eukaryota; kingdom Metazoa; phylum Arthropoda; class Insecta; order Hymenoptera; family Halictidae; genus Dufourea; species Dufourea novaeangliae. Next base: position 1,883,736 of record NW_015373918.1, on the reverse strand, counting down.
CGGTTCTTTTCAATTTTTCTCGTCGTGGCCGGTCCAGAAGGGTGTGAAAGACATGGAATTCATTCAGCATGGAAATACGAACAAATTGTTGCTGCTGAGTGATAACGAGATGCGGTTGGGCAAACAGTATTCCCTTATCGATGTCTATGACATCAACATCGACTTTGCGACTAAAGCTTTCTCGTTCTGGTAATTAATATCCTTTTAACCCTTTTTTTTTTAAAGAAAGAAATTGATGTTCTTTTCCTCTGGTTGGTAAATGTGAACGCCTGATGCTATATTTGAAGAGTTTACTTCATACGATCTAAAAAACTTGAATATTTTAATATTAGGTTGTTGTGCATAATTAGAACAGCAGATAACATTTAGTCACAATCAATTAATTATACGAAATATCCGAAATTATTATTTATTATACCATAATAGAAATAAGATTGTTTTCCCTAGGCTTTGTCAGAGGAAACAGGTGCCAAAAGTATTCGACATCCAGGTCTGCCCGAATCACGAAAGCATTTCTCTGGCTCTTCAAGGCGTCCGCGATGTCATTCTTTACGAATTCAGAGATACCACTGTCAGTAGCGTCATCCATGAACTACAGACGATTAAATCACACGATCTGAAGAATTTCGTCTGCTTCGAGAGTGGATACTTGCAATTCCTGGCGATATCCGGACCGGAAGCTAGCCTCTTTCACTACTTCGAGGGTGAATTCCACTATAACACAGAATCAGAAGCCAGTTTTGGTAAGATTTCATTTGAATAGTCTGTACTCACACAGACATTTTCATTGTCTATATTCACGTTATTTCTGTCCCAGATGTATCAGAGATATCGTGGATCAAAGACGTCAAACTTAACACCTACAGGGACGAATCGTTGCTGCTCGTACAACTAAGGAATTATACGGTAATCGCTTTGGCCTGGCAAGGTCACAGCTTCAAAAGAATACAGCTACCAAACAACGTTCTCGATCAATTCGATCTGTCGATGGTCACTGTCATTCCCAAGTTTGGATTCGTCCTGGGAAATAAATTCGTGAAGCTTCACACCGAACTGAGGGACATAAGGCATCCGTCTCAACACAACATGGAGAGATTGTTGGGCTTGCAACATCTGTTGAATGCAAGTCCTTTATTTAATATAATATTCTAAATTATTTGAGATTCTATGAAAGTTCTAGTGATTTTATACCAATGAAAGTACCATTTTACTATTTTATGAAATTAGTTTTAAACTAATGAAAATACCTTTTTAGGATTATTGAAATTAACATTAAATTAATGATGGTACCTTTTCAGGACTCTCTGAAATTAACTTTAAATTAATAAAAGTACCTTTTTAAGATTCTTCGAAATTAAGCTTAAATTAATAAAAGTACCTTTTTAAGATTCTTTGAAATTAAGCGTAAATTAATGTAAGTATCTTTTTAGGAGTCTTTGAACTACCAAGAGAGGATTCTGGACGAGACGGAGGAACGCCTCGAGAAAAGTTACTTGAAGAATCCCGTGGTCACCGGATTTTGGAACATCAGCGCAATGAACGCAACAAACGCAGCTATAACTGACAATGTAACCTATCACTCGGTTATGGTCGGATCCACGAATTTAACTAGAGAGGATTTAGGCTTCAACGTAACCGCTTACACGGAAACTGTGCAGAATTTGGAACGGAAGCTCGATGAAATCGACTCGAATCTGAGAATCGCTGTGGATTCGAACACGACAGAGTTAGATTTCAACTCGAACGTTGAAGTGTTTGGAAATGTTGTCGTTAGTGGAAACTTGAACGTCCAAGAGTTCACTGCACAACTTATCAATGACGTCGATGCCTTGAATAAATTTCGATCACAAAACGAAGGTGTAACCGAGGGCACAAAGAGATTCTCTACAATAGAAGCTGAAAATCTAACTGTCCACTCGATAAATGGCGTACCGATAACGGATATTCATTTTAGAAGTTCGTTGGAGAATTATCGTGGAATAGATTTTTCGAAAATAAATCGAGCGAAAGTGGAGGGACACCTTTCCTTCGAAATGATTAATGGCGTCGTGTGGGAAGAGCTGATGAAGAACGTTGTGTGGAAAAATAAGAACATGATTATCCCTGGAAATACTATTATTGAAGGGGTAATGTTTAAAAATTGTTCTGAGTGGAGATTATTAAAATTTCCATTTTTTAGATCATTATGCAAACACCAGAAGTCAAAGAAAGACTTATTTCAATAATTAAAGGCTTCATTAAGTCAGACGTGTAATAAATATTTACAGTTTTTTATTTATAGCCTTTTTGTACGATCCTATGAGCAGGGTTTGAATTAAATCTGCAGTTTAGTTATTGATTGATAGAAAATTTACGATGTATCTTGTCTATGGCTTCACAGAATCAATTGTGTAAAATAATTCCATAAAATTAATAATTTCAGACACTGATCGCCGACACTGTAGAGTTAGACACGTTGAACGATCTTTACTACCCAGATGACTATGTTTTGATTGACGATGACACTTCATCAAAAGTGATTGGCTCAAAGTCGTTTAACCAGCTGATAGTAACAAATCTGAAGGGTGTTAAAACAATAAACGGTATAAGCATCGATGATTTTGTAATTTTGCACAAGGACAACGTATTAAACGAAGAAATTACTTTCGATAATTTGGAAATCGAAGGTTCCTTCCAGGTAAATTTCTGAAACTTTTGATATAAGTTTTCACGTGGAATTTCATATATTATTTACAATTACAGATCGATGGAGACATACGGGGTATAGAGAGGAAAGAAGTTAAATTGTTAAACGAGACTTCCGGAGTTCCGTCTTTCATTATCCTTTCGAACTTGACGGTATTGGGAAATGTTATATTCGACAAATTATTCCTGAATAAGCGTCCGTTGAATTTCGAGGATCTGTTGCTAAAAACCGACGAAAATGTCAAAATAACTGGAACTAAAACATTTTTGGGCAATGTTGGAATGAAGTCTGACGTAGCAATCACGTCTGGCATGATTAATGGACACGCGATGAAGGAGTTCGTAACTTTGGACACGGATCAGGAATTTCCCAGTAATAATTCATCCTTTCGACGAATTAAGTCGCGTAAAATAATTGATATATATATATTGAAGATGTTAATTGAAAGAGTTGTTTTGCAGATTTAACAAAAATATTATCGAACGTAACATTTGGAAATGTCACGTATGGATCCATAAAACGGCTTGAAAGTGTTCTAAACAAGGCTTCAACAGATGCCCATTGTATGAGAAAAACAGTTGTGTTTAAATCACCGATCACTGTGGACGATTTATCATTCGATTACATAAACAATGCTTCGGTCGAAGAATTTTCGAGCAAGTTTAACGACACTATCCAGAACATTATTATCAAAGATCTTGAAACCGAAACCTTAACGGCGGAAGAAATAGTGCCTAGAGTCATCAATGGCGTCGATTTCGCGAATTTCACTAAAAGTTTGTCATCTTCCGGTAGCATAACCGAATATTCTATCGATAATCTGGAAACCGAAAATCTAAATGTGAAATTAATGAATGGAATGTCTTTGGACGAAATTAATAACCTGAGAGATCGTTTGGACACATTGCTGGAAGATATTCTTAAGAAAAATGCGATTTTGGCGTCTCTACACGTGACAGGAAAGATCGATGCCAGTTTGATCAATGGAAAACTCCTGAAAGATGTATATAAAGCCGATCAGATGGGGTCTGTGATCTTTAAGAAAGACGTTCACATCGAAAACTTGACGATCCGTGGATCATTGAATGGCTTCAATTTTTCTGAACGTGTTAACGATACGGTGTTGAAAACCGACAGAAACATTGAAGTTACAGGACATAAAATATTTGATGTTATTAATTGTCATGAATTCCAGACGGTTTCTTTGAACGAACACTCATTGAAGAATATTTTAGATCCTTCTAGAGAACAGGTGCTAACGGGTCCTGTCGTTGTAAATGGTAAATGGTAATGACTGTATATTATAAATCAAATCTTGAATTAAAGGTCAAAATGGTCCGGAAAGTAAGATCCAACACTTTCCGGGATTTTATTGAATATTCTTTTGTTTTTCTATTTTAGAAATATCTTACCAATATTTCTAAACGATTATAATTATAATAGTTAATTCGATTTTCGAACGTTTTAAGGATCCGTAACAGTCCTCGAGAAGTTCAACGCAACCGGAAGCATAGGCGACATACCTTTCCAAAATCTGATGGACAAATTGAAGCCTCTGGGGAACAACACCTACGAACTTCGTGGAACCGTTCTATTCTCGAAAAACGTGACCATTGAAAATCTGTTCGTAAACGGTTTTATCCAGGGAATAGACTTCGATGATTTCTTGGGGACGACAATTTCGAAGCACGAGGACAACGTCACCATTTCCGGTGTAAAAGTGTTCCACGGTTCAGTTACCATTAACGATTCGTTTTCCGTGGATGAAAAATTGAACGGGATCGATCTGAAGAAGTTCTGGGACTGCGCTGTTTTTATCGATAAACCGTTTTTCATTAAGTCGAGGGTTGTCTTCAAAGAAGATGTCGAAGTTAAAAAAGACCTGATTGTTAAAACGGACTTGCAAGCGAAATCTATTATGGGAATCGATATAGACGAGTTGAAACTGACTGTACTCTATTTAAACAGGCCTACTTATGTCAAAGGTAATTTCCGTTGGTCTTGTATTTTATTATTTAAGGTTTTATGATAAAAACACTTGAGTTCATTTGCAGAGAATATCACGCTCACTGACGCGATCTTCGAGTCGGACATAGAAGTGGCGATGTTCAACGATTTTGACATGAGATTACTGATATCACTGAAGTCGGAACAAATTCTACCTGTCGAGGTCCTTAGATGTCGAAACGTCACTGTCGAGAACTTGAAAGTTCTAGGAATGATTAACGAGCAGAACTTGAACAACATTCAAAAGACTACATTCATGGTATGTTATTTTATAAAAACGAACGAGGAATAAAATTTTAATTATTCTTGTTGAAACTTGAAGAAGTGATATTTTTGTGTTCTCCAGGTGACTGGTAATCAGAATATTACAGGAAATATCAATTTCACGGGACAAGTTCACGCCCGTCGTGGTTTCAACGCGCGCCGCATCAATGGTATCGATCCAACCAGGATCATTTCCTTGAATTCAAAAGGTGTACTGACTGGTGAGTCTCTACGACCAACATTAATCGATTATTTAACGCAAAGTTGCTTTATCAGAAGTGTGACATTTCAGGGAACTACGTATTCGAGAAACCAATCGTCTTCAATCAGAGTCTCCGTGTTTTGGGCTACTTGAATGGTATAGATCCACATCGATGGGAAGCTGTGGCTGTGACGACGAACAATTCCTTCCAGCAAATTATCTCTGGAAGATGGACGATAAATGGTAGCGTCCATTTCGAGAACGGAGCATCAGGAAGCAATATTTTGAATGGTACGAGTATCAGCGATCTGGCGGCCATTTTAGGGCAGAGACACTTGGAGATGGACGCCTTGATGACGGAGACAAGTGTACGACAATTTTCTGTACAACAATACTATTGTGAAATAATTTCGTCTGGCAATGAAATGTGTCGAAACATGAAACTGGTAACTTTATCTGCATCCAACTGTAAATGTTTTTTACAGGAAAATCTGAGGAGCATTTGCGAAGACCTGACTCACCTGAAGCACTACGCGGAGAAGCAGTTGTACAGGTTCAACTCGTTCGACTATCTGCAGATCATCGAGTACGACAACCTCATCGTCAGCCTCCATCATTTCGAGTTGGATGACTTGGACTATCTGACGATGAGCTACAACACCTGTCAAATGCACGTGTACCTGTACAACGGAAAGAAATTCGTGCAGTCCGCGAACATACCCGATTTCGGTGTCGTTGATGGATGGACTACGTATAGGCACGATGGCGCCCTCTACTTTCTTACCAAGGGCGCTAAATCCTGCGGGAGGAGCTCGACGAACTTATGGAAACTCGAAAACGACCAGTTTACCGTGAGACATTAGCTATCAACAGAACTGGAGAATCATTCGATTTAGGAATGTAGACCAAAAGGCTCTTCTTAGGATGATTAATGGAAAGGATGAGAAACGATCCTTGGAAGGTGTTAACCAGGAGAAAGCTCAGTTGTCTCTGGCAGACGATGATGCTGTGAAAACAGTTCTGCAGGATGGTCATCCGCTGTTTACTGGTAGACAGAGGACTTACGAGCATAATGTCCGTCAGACGAACAATGCAAGCTTGGGAATGCTGTTTGGAAATCCTGTGAAACTGAACTTCAAGGCGGGAATATTCAACAGGGAGATGTTTTTGGATTATAATGAGGACACTAGCAAGGATCGAATATTTGTAAGTTAAATTTTAGGACAGTGATTGATGGATGATGGTAATCGGTGTCAATTATACTACATTCCTACATCAGTATCGAGAGATATTTGGTCAGATACTTCTTGTGGCTCTGATCTCTATTGGTCAAACAATTGGAAATTGGGATGAGAAATAATATCGACTTCCTAGATTCTTAGATCATGGAAACTCTCTATAATTAATGTCTAATTTATTCGTATGTATTTTCTTAGATTTTTAACAATGCAGATGGAAGGATCTTGCAAACCATAAAAGCCCATAGGCCGTCGTCGTTTGCAGTTCTTAATTTCGATGGAAACATAGAGACACTCTTGGTCTTCGTAGAAAATAGAAGGAATCTTCGAATTTACGAGTACAAAGGTATCCCAATTATTTTAATATGTTTTACTGATGCTTAAATCTTTCATGTTTAATATATATGCTGTTATTTCTTCAGGAATTCAAGGTTTCATGTATAGAGACAGTATCAGAATGGACATCGATAAATTATACACTTTCAAAATTCGAAAATATCCTGATCTAGCGAAGCGGTACTGTCTCGCCTTGATCCACGAGAATCGATTAACGATCCTCGAGGCTAATATGTATGGCGAGAAAGTTGATATGGAACCGTTAACGTGTTTGAAACATTAAAATTTAATTAACCGCGATTTAAAATAAATTAATATTAAAAGTATCGATAAAATTAGGAATATATTTGTATTTATAACTACATGCAAGAAGATTTCTACAAGTTATTTATACACTTTTTAATTATTCTTTTTGTAAATAATTACGAATGCAGCTTCAGTATAAATTAATACTGTACAATTGTTTCTAATTATGATAATCTTTATAGTACTGTTTGAATGAGGAGCTTGTTAATAAATGCCACCAGATCGTTTCGCCTTGTAAAAGGCAATGATTTCTTCGTCGATTTCAGGATCACCTGTCAGAGGCAGGGAGTCTTCGAAACTGTCATTATTTCCATTGTATTCTGTCTTCGCGTCGAACCCTTCCTTCTCGACCCTTCTTCTTCCGCTAATGATATTCGATTTTTCGGGCCATTCGGCCGTGAAGCTACAGACACTCGACTTCCTTCCACTTCTTTTACTTCTATTACTCTCGATTTCACTGTTGGCAAGGAAAATATTACTTCTCGTTGACTGAACTCTAATATCCTCCTTCTCGTTGCAAATATTGTTTATCTCGATAGGTTCTACGTGTCTTTGTGACATAACATCGTCAACGTGTCTTTTGCCATTTTGTAAATGAGAATAGGAAGAACTTGATCTCGAAGAAATTGCTAGATCCATATTATTATTGTCAACGATAGGTGTTTCGAATTCTTTTTTAATACCGAGATTATCTGATTGTATTTCAGTTCGAGGCACATTGAAATACAATGTTTTCTGATAAAATGAAATTGAGTGATCCTGTTCATTAATATCTTCGGTTATAATATTTTGTGATGCAGTTTTACGATTTGTATTGCATTCTTCGTTAATTGTAAGTTCTGTCTGTGAATTGTGTCTCGACCGAATATTCCTCTTTGTTGCAGGTTTAATATCGCCATGTCTGATTTGTTTCTTCTCAGACTTACGCAAGGACTGCTGATTTTCTTCTTGACCGATCGATTTGTCCTTATCTTCCGTTGAATTAGGCATGGTTAAGTTGACAACGTTGCAATTTAACAATTCTGGCTTCAGATTCTCCGTAGAAATTTTTCTTATCATTGAAATTTGTTCAAGAGAATTCTTTCGACTTACAATTTTCGCGATATTATTGGTAGCAGCATTTACACCGTTGTTAACATCGTTCTTATTACAATTGGTTCTACTTTCATCAATATTGATACTCTGCAGATTATTCTCGATGTGATTCAGAAGCACAGATTTAGAATCTTTAAGTTTCTTCTTGTGCTTTTTTGGAAGAATATGATTGGATGTTGAAATTATTTTGTCGCCAAGAACATTGGCAATAGTAGATGATGTATTAACGTTCGTAAGTGTATTTTCAGCATTTTTCGTTCGATTTTCTAGGACAGTTGTTAACAAGCATCGATTACTTGTTGGTTGAATCATTTCCAGGCCTGTTTAAATTAAGTCCATTGTCATGTTAATAAAATAATTTATAGTACATAACTTGTATCAGAAATTTTCAATTACATGGCTCTCCAATAGATTCTGTGCACAATTTAATTCCTTCAGAATCTCCATTTCGTGTCCTCGATTTATCAGTTAATTTTGTGTTACTTTCTCCGTCACCAGTTAATCCTATTAAAAATTGATTTCATAATAATTAAGAAATTAACAGAAATGAACCAACTTGAATACTTGATTCGTCGCAAGAACCTTCTTTCAGGTTGCACTGTTGTTTTCCTCTCTCCTTCTTCAGCAGATCGATCAGCAATGCTATTTTCATCTCAGGAAGCTATTATATAAGTACTGAATCTTTCACAAATAATTTGTTATGATTTTCAAGAAAGTATAATTGAAAATTGAAAATTATAACACTAGTGACAAGGATACAAATTTCCTTATCTCTCTGGAGAACCATATCCTTGTAATATTCCATCTTCTTCAAGCAACTGTTCGGGTCTCTACACAACTGGACGGTCCTTTTAAAGTTATCGAAGCAGTAATCGATACTCTTCGGACTATAATCCCAGCAGATCTTCGTATTCGATTCTAAGAAATTTCTAATTTGAGAATCCAGCTTCCATTTGATCTCAGCTGAAAGTTCTTGAGACTCCTGTACATGTTACAACAAAACAAATTAATATTCAGTGTAGAACATTAATTATTCACGATGAAGTATACTGGAAAAATTTACAGTTTGTCCTGTCAGGGTTCTAATGTGTTGCTTCAGTCTCTCGTTCTCCAATTTCAGCAATGCGTTCTCGCTTTGAATGCTCGTCTCGAGGACCAACCTCACGTCGTTCTTAATCAGAGCCACCCTTTGGGCGAATCTGCACGTGGAAATTGTTTCCTGACGACGATAAATAGAAATCGTAAACTCTTATTTAATAGAATAAACCAGGAGAATTTATTCTGCACCTCCATATTTGAAGACGCGAGGCTCAATGTAGCCAACATGGTGGTCATGCAGTTTCCGCCCAGACTATCCCTTAAGATCGACGTCAAGTAAGAATTTCTGTACAGAAAAAAACATTAATAATTCCAACTATAGATAATAGCAACAATAAAATGACGACTTTGATAACCCTCGTGCATTCTTCAAGAAGCTAGTACTATGCTGCTGCTTAATCCTTTAACGCCCACGCCCTTAAATCGTTATTTCAAACTTATGAGACTAATATATATGCTGCATCTTGTTTTTTTGAAGTCCAAAATATCGACATTAAACCATCCTATTTATTTTTATTTTTAACTCTTTCTTTTGAAATCGAACTAAAGTTGAAATTATATCTCGAAAATCTATTCATTTACTGCTATAGTGCAAAATAGGCTAAATAATAATGTCAAGTTAATACCTACGATTTTGAAATAAAAAAACACAACTAAAAATTAAACTTCTATTTCGGAGCAAATTGCTACGAACTGTGCAGAAGGGTTAATCAATCTCGCTTTGTATTACGAAATCTTATTTCTTATAGATTCATCAGATTCACAGATCATAAGGATCAAGGACCACAAACAAGCCTGTCGAACGTGTCGAGCGATCGCAGCACCTGTACGGAATGTGACCCGCGGTCTCCTGACCCAGACACACTATGACTTGCTCCAGGTAATGTAGGCTCAGGTTAATGTGCTTCGCCTCGGTCAGAATGGTGCCAGTTATCGAGCATTTGTAGACCCGTTCGGACCTATAGAAAGATCCCCCTGTGTTAAAAGTCTCCGTGTTCCGTTACAAAAATTTGCAAGAAAAGAAAAAATGGCGGGCTGACAAGTGGGTCGAGACGGTGATGCAACGTGCAACGAGTATTTGTCCCGACGAATGCTTGTCAACGAGTTTATTCCGATAGCGTGGAAACATCAAAAGTCAACGGCTGATTAAAGTTCGTTTGGCTATCTTGATCGGCATAACATATTGCCTGCGATCAGACGTTGGTTCTGGACAAAAAAAAGTTGCTGGAAGTATGCGCATACCGATCGTATTTGGTTCCTGGGAAAGTTATGTCGTTCCTCTGGTGGGATTTTTTACGGCGAAGCATTGGGAATGAATTGTGGGACTGATTGTAATCTTGGGTCACTTTTCTATTTTTTTTTTTTTTTATTATTCCGTTCATTCATTTCTATATTTATATGTATCACTCGTAATTTAGGTTCATTTGAAAAATTTACTTTTTCTATTCATTATAGAAAATCAAAGTGTAGAATTTTTTATTTAAAAAGTTTAATTAACTAACTGTGAAAGGAGTGAAATATCGTCACAGAGAATAACACTCGTGTCCTTTATATCACTGTGTAAATAAACACGTCTTGCTAGTTAGAACGCAGCCAAGAATGGTTAAAATCGAGACGTTAATTGCGAGGTAATTAGCAACTTGATCAACGCCTGATTAAGATGCTCCGTTGGAACGATCTGTACAGTGGGTTGTCCACACTCAGGGACCAAATGTCTGTTTCTTAGAACCTGTCACCTTTGTACCTTCAGTCGATACAAGACTGGCGCAGATATACGAACCCAGCTAGGTCCACCAGGTGTACTTTCACCCGCTTATAGCGATCAGCGCCGAACTCCTTCATGGAAAGAATGATGGTAAAGATGCAGTGAGATCTTGATGACTGGGGGTTCATTGGGGTCTCCGTGGTAACTCTGTAAAAGTATTTGTTATCTAATTTTTTCTGTCTCCTTTACTTACTAATTGAACTAAACAATTTTATTAAATGAATGCAGCCTTTATTAAAATATCAAGTAGAATAACTGAATGATAAATTCTTTGTGTAGTAAAATGTTTATTTATCTCTTCCACATTATTTCTGATTATCAGTATAAAAAATAGTGTCTAGAAATTCAACAGAAATCAATCCTTGACTTATAATATACACTTTCGATATAGAAATTTATTTTTCAATCTAAATGAAAATAGACAGTTTCAAATTATTTTACCGATTGTTATCGCCCACCAGCAACAGCTCGAAGGCATCCTCCAAGCATCCGACTCCGTGAAACGTAAGATTCTTCAAGTGTAGCTGACCGTTCTCGTCTTCCTGGATGGTGACTCGTCTGAAACGCATCAGGGAAATCGTTAAACGATTTCTTTCACGTCGAAGCAAGTAACTGGCCGTCGATCGGCCTCGGGACTAGCGTGCAAACGATGCGATCAGAAAGTTCGCGAATTACGTAAAACGTATTACCGGCTGATTAATCGGGACTTCCGCTGTCAGTGGTCAGGAAAATGCTGATTGACTGACTCTCCGCTGGGAAAAATGTATTCGCGTTTAAACGAGACGGCTGTCGGTGTCCCTCGAGCCGATTGACTGGCGTTAGGTAACGTATTAAACCCGATTCTGATCATTTCTATAAAATTCTTCTGTCTTTGTAACGCCGAACGGTGAACGGACGGAAAGAATTGCGTGTTTTATTATACTTTTAACAGAAGGTGCATTGCAATGGTCACTCGGAGTAAAACCGGACGCGACAGAGTTCCGCATTAGTGTAAAGAAATCAGGATCGCCGACGGGTACTAAACGGGAACCTGTTGTATTCAAAAGAATTGGTTTAATTTCAGGGTTGATCTAACTATCCATTAGACAAGGCTAGCAAAGTGATCTTAAGTAGATGAAACTACGTTTGAGAAAGGGAATTTGTACGACTTACAATTAGAAAAGAAGTAAGAATGAGGAAAGGGAAAAAGTCTGAATTGGTAGGGTTTTCTTTCGATACTATAAGTCCTCACAAAAGGTACCGCAATGAAAGTGTTAAACCTTTAACGTCTAAACCCGAAACTTGTTATTTCAAAATTATTATCTTGTTATTTTTAAATCGAAAATATCGGCATTAAACCAACCTACTTTTAATGATTTTTTTTATTTATTTTAACGCTTTAACGCTCAAACGCCTCTTCCGGAGAAAAATTATTTTTCGCGTTTAGTTAACTTAAAAAAACCCCGAAAATATGCCCTTTGAAGTGACGGACGTCACACTGGGCCTTAACAGGTTAAAGTAATGTAGCTGGATAGGAGTCTATGAATCTCCATATCCCCTAATATCCTATCTGCAAGAAAATTGGGCATACATTACAATCCAGTTTCAAAACAGAATATCGTCTGAAGAAGAACCCAATTCTAATCTTCTTCTCATCGTCTTCCTGAATCTCGAAGACTCTGTCTACCAAGGTGTACCAACTTCAAATATCCTACCCTTCGCAAAACCCTTCCAGAACTATAACTCTAAAATTTATGGAACTCAAAATCAGTGAAAATCTAATTACAACAACGACTTTTGAGTTCAGTCAAGGTAGACACACTATTGTTCAAAAACTTCCATTCTATGGTGTCTTTGAGGCCCTAATTCGAATGAATTGAACCAATTAGCCAGAATGTGCACTATATATATTTTACACCCTTCTTCCGCGACTTTTTCGATAATTCCACAATAACTCAATTAATAGAATCCACACTTTCCATTAGCCAGTGACGAAAGGCACGCGGCAAGAAACGAGGAAGGAATAAAGGTGACGCGGTTGCACCTTGCGCGCGCTCGTGTTCCATATTTGAGCCCGATCGGAATCGCGACGGGATCGTTCGGCCCGAGCCTAACCCGGCCCAGGTTGTAGTTTCCGTTAAAGGACGGTGCCGCCGGTTTTTTTTTACGAAATCCGCGGGTATCCGCGTCCGCGGAGCCTCGAGGGGCCGCCATTTACGTCAGCCCCGGGACTTACGGTAAATCTTCCAATCTCGTAACCGCGAACTCTCGTTGCCTCCTGTCCAACAGGTCGTAGCCGTTCTCGTTGTAGATCTCCAGAAAAGCCACCTCGACGGTGTACACGTTCTCCGGCCGCTGCGCGGAAATATAAGGTGCGTACAAAGTGTGTGTTTCTGTTTGAGATTCACGGGTGGCAAAAATTGTTCACCTTTTGAATGACGTCGAACAGGTACTGCAAGCACCTCGGTATGATGCCGCGGACTCCTCGATGACCGATTATCGAGTACGTCTTCCCACTGGCCGTCTGAGAAGTTTTAGTTACTAAAATTGATGGTTGTGAAACTGTTTCGGGGAATATGGTGGAAAAGAAATGGACGAAAGTGTGGAATAAGTTGGGAAGAATGTTTTAGTGAATGGAACTGGTTAGGATTATTACTGGAGCATGATTTAGGTGAGGAATATTTCAGGTCTCGATTTATAGGGCTCAGGTTTCAGTGAGGAATTAAAGGAACATGTACGTGGTGGTAATTATGATAGTGGTGTAAGTTATGTATTTTTTGTTTCGAACATTCTTTCGTAATATTGATAACAGCTAGATCAAAATAAGATAACAGCTAAATTTTTTTGGTTTTTTTTGACTTACATCATTGTCATAACTACAGAGATATATTGAATATGTCTGGTATTAATATTGCATTTCACTTGGGAATAAGAAAATTTTAACGTGTGGTATGTAGGAATGATAGAAGAATTTTTATTGCCTCAAAAAGTTCATTTTTGTTAGTGACAATAGAAGCAAGACCTACCTAAAGATAGTCGTGTGAATGTAAATAATTGAGAGAGTTATACTCGAAGAAGATCGAGCGATCATTCAAGGCTATCTCCATCAGTGTAACTTCACATCTCTATTGATTTACTAAGAATAGCCTTTCAATAGCCTTAAACAATCACTTAATTTAACTTCGAAATACCAGAAAAAGGTCTCAGCAGTTTTCTAACGATATTTTGTATTAACGTTTACCTGACCGTAGGCGAAAATGGTCCCGTTGTATCCGTCCAGGGCGCTTTAACAAACGAAATCGCACGACTGCGAATGAACGATCGAGGGGAGTGGCGTGTATTTTGTAGTAATTAAACGAACGATACGGTTCCTTTTACCTTTCCATCACCGGCTGCGCCACGTTCTCGAACACATCCTCCTGCGACGAGGATTCATCGAATATCCGGAAGAAACTGAAAGTTTCGAGGGTTTCGTAAATGGAATGCTTGTCAAACTGATCGATTCCGTGAATATCTTACGAGTAATTCCAGGACTCTGGACGATTGTCGGGATAGTCCTTCGTTTTTTGCGTCGGGGAATTGAGGGTCAAGTAATCTTCTTCTAAATTTTCCCTCGGTCGACGATACACTTTGTAATCCTGTAAACGATATTATATTGGTTTCGATATAGAAACAAATTTGGGTTAACGTATTATTAAACGCGAATTTATATACAAATATGTTCTTCCGATTCTGTTCGGGTCTCAGTCTAGCGTACACTTTGATCGCATTCTTAACCATTTTGGATCGTATAACCTGTCCAGCTACTACGAGGTACGAAATTGCGGTTATTAATCGACGACAGACGATCGATTATCGCCACTTTCGAAATGAATGGATCTCGTTCCATCAATGACAGAAGATTTCTAAATGGCAGGTGGTAATTGCTCGACGTGGATCGTCAGGTGGGTGAAATTAGTGGAACTATATTCTATTTATATATATGACGGGAATGACGTGGGCGATTTATAATTAGTACGATATGATTCTATTTTCGTTGTATAAACTTACATGCCAACGGAGGATTAAAGAATATTTAATTGGATTTTCAGTTGACAGTTTAAAAAATATCAAAGTATTATTAAAAGCAAAATAAATAGAACTGAATCTTGGTCCTTTTATGTGGCAGGTATTTCTAACCTTATCAACTTTTTCGATACGATCGCCAACTTTAATTGACGCTTACGTACGTTCACTTGCATGTCTGCTATACCGAAAAAGCTAAAAAATAAATTTCTAGGTTTCATACTTCTCGACTTTGACTAAAATTCTTTCTTTATTATGTTGTGTAAAATAATTACGATTTTTCTTCATTGTTCACAATATAATATAAAAATCCATATTACTTATCAGTTTAAATATATTTACTAAAATAATATCTAAACATACTAAAAATATTTTTTTTGATAACGAAACCTCGACCTTTCAAGATCCATTAGTGCTCTCATCTATAATATCTTACTCCTAATTAGTACACCTTAAAATATTAATCAGTATGTACTTAGAAAACAACAATTTTAAAATTTTTACAAGCTAGTCTGATTACTTCCATTCAGATTCTTTGGTACAAGTATGTATTCTAGCAAAATAATCTTAAAATCGTTCTAACCTTGCTCCACTTTATAGATTATTTACTTATATCTAAATCATAATATCACATGCCACGCAAAAGGCATTGATCATAATATTGGGACCTTTGAATAAAAAATATACCCTAAACCGTAAATGAAAAATATTTCCTATTCTATGAGTCGATAAACCGCAACGACATTGAATATCGCGTAAGCTCGATATGATCGCAGAAAAAATAAAACCACACAGATTCCTCCCTCTCGACATCTCGATATCTCGAGCAGCGTCGCGGGTGCATGTTCGATTGATCGATCCACCCTTCGCCGCGAGGAGGAAGAGGAGGCTGAGGAGAGCGAGAGGTCGCGGTCGCCTAGGCGACGACGTCGTCGACGTCGCGACGTCGGCGCAGTGCGTCGCCGCGTTGGCAGAGCCGCGCCGGGTCGTCGGTCTACCCGATGGCAGGCCAGTGTCCCGACTTTTCTCGGCTTTCGCGTTCTCCCGTCTGGCATACTCGCGTTCCTCGACGTCACACCGACGCCGTTGTCGTCGTCGTCGTGGTCACACGTAAACGTCGCGGCGACGAGAGCACAAGAACAGGATCGAAACGATTCCACGGGGTGTCGATCGATGCTACGTCGTCGGTTTGATCGTTCGTCGCCGTAGACGATAATTAACCGTGTCCCCACTCTCTGTTTCGTTGGTACTTCGTTCCCTGACCAAGTGTACCGGTGAATATTCACCCTGATCGAGTGGTTTTCGACGTGACCAACGCCTATCGTCGACGGTTATTATCGGGGGATAGTCTTCGATGATCATCCCTGGACAACAATCATTGATGTAGCTCGAGAGGTTTTTTGGAATATTTTGAATATTCTTTGAAGAATTCTGAGGTGGATGGTCAAACTGGGACACCGTTGGCACAGGAAGTTGCCAGAAGACATGCCTGTCAACCTCGAGAACACCGCCGCGTGAGAAGCTGCCGGGACATGTGCCTTTTGGTCTTCTATTGATCGGCGCGTCCCGACGCGGCCACCGGATCTGGACGTTTCGGGAATCGCGGACTGCCAGGCTCTGGTAAAGTATTTCACGAAACCCTTTCAGTCTATCCTAGAACAGAATTTATAAATGAACGATAATACAATAGCACACTGAATTATTACTACATTCCTTTTTCGTTTGGTCGATGCACTTTGGGTGACACTGTTGCTCTGTAATCGATGGTACACCGAATTCGACATTACGCTGTACCACTACTATCTACATTCTAAATATCATAGAAATACCTCGACGAAAGGAAGACGAATATACTAGCTGTTAGGAATAATGTCCATAAAATGGTACCTCAATATTCATCTTGTTGATGTAACGCCAATAAATCCTCGGGAAGTACTCTTCGCTCCATAAATATGTTACGCGATCGGTGTAAGTACAATAGAGACTAGCAATGATCGTTCCGTTTCATTGCATCCCAGTAAATCAGGGGCATTAAAGATCTCGATGGGTCTAGGATCGAGCAGAGATCAAGATTCAGAGTGAAACTCTAAAGGTACGAAGAATTCGAGAGGGGTCAGACGTCTGGACGTGAACAGTGGAAAGGAGCACGATATTCCGCGGAGCTGAGGCCGGTGAATAGCTGGAATTACGTAACGATGATTGACGGTTTCTTAATTCGCGAGCTGGAACGACTGTGCGCCGGGTTCGATCATCGTGAGATTAGTCGGGACAGATGATAGTCTCAGGATCAGGGTCACGTGGAGAGATACGCTATTTTCTCTGATGATTTCCGAATATGTCGTTCTTCCCTGACGCTAATAAGGGTCACAAGAGTCGCGGTGACGTGACAGATTGTTAATGTTATATGACGGAGGGACGTGGGAATCTATGTCAATGACTATGAGAACGCCATTGACGTTTCGTGATGTACGGTTATAGCACTTGTTGACAGGATTTTTACATATTTTATCGTATTGTCGATTTTAAGCAGTTTTTCGGAATTGTTTAGTGAAAGCAATGGGACAGGGATATTCTTTAATTAAGTTAAGTAATAATTAGGTCTGTTGCGAGGTAACGCAGGTAGGCGATGGTCGCGTCTTGGCCCGTCAATACGGTCAGTAAACCGTCATAAATAAGGGGATTACTTGGACAGCTGCACATCACGTGCAAAAACGTTCACTGTCCTGAGACCATTTCTTTATTGTATTTCGGCGATGACTTCCTGGAATCCTAGAAACAATACATACTCTGAGCCCCATTTCTTCTACCTCATAATACCACTGATTATATAATATATGTACATATATACACGAACCGAAAATTTGAATTTTCCACCAATCACAAGTCAATCCCTTGTAACAAGCGTCATAGAACCACCAGTCAGAAACTCAGAACACATTCAACTGTCAGCAAGAACACATCTCTCATTGAGAATTATTAAGTTTGTATTAAAGTTCAAGTGCGTTTCGCTGTAGTGTTAAATTGTTCAAATTACACACCACCATACACCATCACACCAACTTCCAACGAGCTCTGCGGTATTAATTCATGAACGAGCAGTGGCAAATCCCAGAGTGCACCGCAGCAACGTCGATTATTTCGTGTATAGTGACATAAAAGTATTCAACTCTGCAGGAAGTATTCGTCAGTGAATAATAACAGTCTCCACTTGAATCACAATTCGTCAACGAGATCATTCAGGAAGAATTGTAGATTATATTTAAACAATTTTTCTGCAATATGAAAGTAAAACAGTCTTCAGGTTCGTTTTGAAAACTTAGTTTCAATCTATTATAATCGATCTCGAAGACAAGTCTCCGTCCAAAAACAATAACAGACCACAGTCTCGTAATTCTTCTAGAAGATAAATCATAAAATAATTTAGCAGCCAGTCTGAATGGCGATTTCATCGTGCAAGAATAAACAAAAAAAAAAATTACGAATGTGTGCCTACACGCTGGAATCCCCGATATCGCGCGCGAATACAAATCGGAACGGTGCTTCGTAGTTCCAGGTTAACCGGAGAAAGTCGTAAATTTAGAACTCGAACCGATGGGATCGCGCGGGGTGATTTAAACTGACGCTTAGCTCGGCCAGCGCCGACATCCGTGCGGCGATTATAGTCGTTACATCAATCAGCCCGAACGAATGGACGTATAATCTCGGTAATAAGGCCCGTTCGAGGGTAGAATCGGCACGGTTCCGCGTGTGTATGCGGTTTTCGCGATCAGCAAATCCGCGAGTTCTCTTCCCTTGTCTCTCTGGACTGTTCAATTTCGTTTTCCCCCGAGAAAGAAAAACATCACCGGAGATGGTGTTTATGTTCCTCGGGCAGCGATACACGAAAGAGGAGGTAGACCCCGTTCGTTAGAAACGAGTAAAAGCGACCGTGAACCGTTTCGAAGGCTATTCCATTTCGCCTGGAAACCTCGTTACGTTTAATTCCTCACGGTCAATTAAGAGCGGAGTAAAAGTTACGTAGATCGGCCACTCGATCGCGAGGAAGCATTTCTGATCGAAATCGTTCCGAGTCGATCGACGGGGGGGATCGGTATCGAGGAGTGGACGTCGCTGGCTAACCGGAAAGGAAGTTCCCACTTCGGTCTTCCGGCTTTCTGGTGTAACGGCGCGACTGAAATTGAAATTCTTCGGTTCCTTTCACGTCGTTCCCCTGAAACCACTGTTGCAATTACCTTGTTTGACTTACCGCACTTGTTTTGTTTAAAGAATATTGTATGGTCTATCGACGATCAGTTGTGTAAACAGTTCTTTAAGAAATGGTATTTGATTGAAGGTGAACTTGAAATTAAAATAACTACAGTAAGGCCTTAATCGGGAGACAAGCAGCAAATTATTGAAAACTTATTTTATTGACAAAGTACCCCCTTCCTATGACAGAAGATGCATTACTTTTTATGATATAACTATAGTTAATAAGATTATATAATTATTTACCAAATGTCGACTCATTTAAGAAGAAGTATTATTTTATTATAAAAATTGCAAATTCCACGTTTAAACGATTAAAAATAACGAACTAATTTATCTATTATTCGTTATTCGATACTCTTTATCTAAATAATTAATTCGTTCATCTCTGTTTATAATACACAATATTTCAAACAATTAGGGGATCGCTTTTCCCTACAACACTAACACCATTAACCTAGATATATTTGCACAGGAAGCTTATCGAAGATTCTATGTCATAGCAACGAGCAGAGCGACTGACTTAATCCTCTAATCGTTCTCGAGCAATGTAACTGCAGAACCGAAGAAACCGGTGAAATAATTTAATTGGATAATCAGGTAACGATTAAAAGATCAAAGTCAGGCACGCGTGACACGAAAGTGTTAATGAATCGGATTACGTAACACGATGCACTGACCAGAAGGCCCGGCTAGGTCCCCGGGACGAGTAGGTGGACGAGATAAGGAACTTCCTGTCGACGCTTTCTCTACTGGCCGACACTTTCGGTTTGAAAGGGGATCCACGTCTTCATCACGGGCCAACCACTGGAACTACGCGATTAATCCTATCCGCATACGTACTGTTCCTTCCACACGACTGTTATCACGTTGTTCCGTGGGCTACACGCGCCGACACACATCGCGAATTTTCATTAACCCGTTAACACGGTATTTCCATTGGTTGCTTTGTCGGGTGGGTCCATTCTATCAGCCTGTTTCCTTTAATTCCACTAGTAAATGAAAGTTTTAAGTAAACATCGCAAAACCAAGGGCGCGTCCTAATTGAATTGCTGTCTGTGGAACTGATCGGGCTGTTTAACGTCTTCTTCATATTCTGGAGCTGTGGCTGCGAGGCATACTGGGTAATCCTGAACTGGTGCTGCGAAAGATGCAAGGCTGAAAATCGATAGAAATGTTCTACTAAATATAGATCTGGAGTTTACTTCGGTTCGAAAACTATTAAATATTTTCAAATAATTTAAAACCCACCTTTCACTTTACAGTAGTTTAAATGAAAAGTTTTAATAGGTAATCCTCGGAACTGAGACTTTAATAAGATCGCTGAGATTTATGTTTCATAGTTAACTTGATACTGTAAAATATTTTATAAAAGTGGAAATTTATATAAATATTCATTGTTGGATAATTAATTATACATAATTCCTAAGTATATAAAAAATTAGACTCACGGGACGCCATATTGAATATTTACTCCCAGATGTCGCTTTAACCTAGAATTGTGTATGTCAGATTATCAAGATTGAAAAACTTTTGCCAATTTTTCAGCGTGGAGTACGTCTAAAACATGAAAATAATTTGGAATCATCCTGTACCTCGATTCTATAATGCCTACCTGATTTGATATTCTCCTCCTCGAATATAGTTATTAATCTTCGACTTCTTTTCACGAAAAGGAGCGAGCCATTCAGGATTTGCGATTCACGTTCGGTGAAAAGGTTAAATTCTCGCAAGGATTTTCACATTCTTGTTGCTCAATAACCTACGACGCATATTTAGAAAGTCACACGGGGTCGTAAAGTATCGGCAATCCCCCCGAAAAACAATACGCGTGAACTTGAGGAACTTCGATGTTCGTTGGTTGGTTCGCGTGTTGGAAACCGATCGATGCACACAGTTTAGAAGTTTCAGGTCGCTTATAGGGTGAAACGTTGGGAAAATTGTCGTACGATGAATTACTACAATGTTGCAAAATTTATTATCTTCTGCTCTAGATTATTCCATAAATCAAAACTATGATAAATAGGCTGGAAGGTATCTAAGCAGATTCGTAAGAACTGCAGATCTTTATATACACACATAAGCTTCTTCCAAAAGCATACATTTCTGTATCATAACGTAGACTGTATGATAAATTAACATTATTTAAATTCTGTCCAACTAATAAAAGGATATACAAGAAAATTGGTGTTCCTCACATGTGGATATGGACGAAACCAAATTTAAACATATAGTAAAATATATTAATAAATCTCATATAATAAAGGATTGTTTGAAAGTTAAATTTGAAAGAAACCACGATGGATACGAATACAACATGGATAGTAACTCACCCCGTCCAACCAAATGAGTTTCTTCGATCGGTTGCTCGAGTAGCACACTAACTCCTCTTCGAGGGTTCTATTATTTGTGGTAATCCGCAAAAGGTTTCGCGACGTACGAAGTCCGTCAGTTTTCCGTTCCATTTAATGCAGAATCTGTGCTACGTAGACTTGCATCGAACCCAAATGATAAACAGCGCGTTGCGAGAGGGCCCGCTGACATTTGAAAATGTCAGTGACTACCTACACGGGTTCGACACGTAGGCTCGTGCCCGTTGCCATTGTATCGGTGCATCGGTGTCGACAATAGTAGAAGGACACCATTGTCCCAGCAATACGTGTGCTCAGAGCCACGAGCCTTTTGATCTCTCCTTGGTCCGATTCGTCGTTGACCGAAGGACGTTCAACGTGAAAATCGGACGGTGCTCTTTCTATTGGGCTGGAAAGAGTCCAGGGACACAGGAAGTAATGCTGCAATCCCACTTAACGATGTCGAAGCAGGTTCCAGGCTGGAAGTTCGTAAGTTACATAGCATGGTTGATGAAATGGACAGAATTGTAACGTAGAAATGAAGCTCCATTCTATTATACTGTCCTAGGTATTTTATAAATTATTATTAAATAAAAATAGTGTCGGTTGGAAAATGAAGCTGACATTTGGAGCATTTATTACCTTTATTTTTGTTTAAAACTGAAGCTAGGTCAGTGTATAGAATCTTAGTGGACTTAATATTAATAAAGGAAGTGAGGAATAATACAATTCTTCCTAACATATGAAAGTTTTAAAAGAGAATTCAAAAGTTACATGAATAGTAGAAAGTAAGAAGGCATTAAGCATTTTTAATGTCACATTTTTCGACTCGTCAACTCCACGGTGTTCATTTTTGATTTACGAGTAAAGTTCTGGTTCCACTCTCCGAGATGACTCCGAAGTTGTCTGAAAGAATGTGTCGGACTGTGCCAACGATCTTTCACAAGGGAGACATCCAACTTGCCTAGAAGTAGAATTACTTTCGAGATTGAGAGTTCGTCTTCATTTCTTTTCAATGAATCGTACGTGTTCTCCCTCCATTGACTACAAATGATTCACAGATATGAATGATTGTTGTATCCTTAAAAAGGTCTAAAGTAATTTTTCCTCTGAATAAAATTAATAAGAAACCATAGATTTAAGAACAGCAGACTAGTCTTTTTTACTAAATCTTGACCTTAAAGCCTAAAAACCCAACAATCTGTGTCAAGTAAAATAAACAGCAAATAACTCTATTTCATTTAATTTCGTTCAATGCTGAACAGCTCGTCGTTGTTAGGAAATTACGAACACTTCAGGGGCACATTCCCGTGTAATTGAAGCTTCGAATAGCAGACATCGTTTACATTTAATTGCGACAAGGCTAATTTAATCTTGCAATGAAGATAAGCCTTCGATAAACGGGAAACTTTTTTTCTGCATCGTCTGTTTCTCCCTCTGGTTCGAGCCTTATCAGCGCCATAAATAACCAATGCACGCCGTTTCTGATACGATAAATTTCTGAGTTACGCGCCGTCGCGCCGATCCATTCGATTTCCAGAAACGCTCTTCTTTATTGAAAAATCAACATCCACCTGTCACGGGAGCCTCTGACGTCGAATTCGCCGCGTGAACGAGCCGTCGGTGAAAGTCTTTCTCCAGTTTTAACGTGTGCTCGATATCAAACGCGCGATTTCCTTCTCGCTCGCTTATTGCCTCTCCTCGAATCTCGTTGAGGCTGAACTTTTCTTATTGACGAGGCCTTTTCATACCAGACGTCTCTCGTGATTAACGTTTGTAATTTACGATTGAGGTCAGAACACTGGTGAATAGGTTTTCTGTGTGTGGAACTTACGACAGGTGTACGCGTCAGTAAATAGTAACACGTTAACGTTTCGTTAATGGACATTAGCCGTGAACGAAATTTTAATTTCAGTTGAAGTGAAGTGTTACACTATTGAAAAAAAATATCGATGACCTTGAAATCTCGTTAAATAATGACCTTGAGAAAGAATTATTTCGACCGTTACATATGCCCCTTGAAATAGGGCAATTATGTCCTCAGGAAATTTTTTTCATACAACAATGAATAAGGTAGATATTTTAGGTGATTCTGGCTGGTCCACCCTGTACACTTACACTCTGACAGCTCTCAATTATAGTAATTAGACCATATAATGTTATAAAACATGTTACAACAATTGTTCTTTATTTTAACAAATTCCATAATAGACGAAGTCACAATTTATCCATGATCCTGACTTCTCACAAATGCGGTACCAAATTTTCCCAGAAATTAAAGTGACTCGAGATCTGATAAGTTATAGTAGGCTTCTGTGCTTTGTAAAAAAATTCCTGAGTTTTCA
Organism: Dufourea novaeangliae; assembly: GCF_001272555.1. Taxonomy (NCBI): domain Eukaryota; kingdom Metazoa; phylum Arthropoda; class Insecta; order Hymenoptera; family Halictidae; genus Dufourea; species Dufourea novaeangliae. Next base: position 1,859,751 of record NW_015373918.1, on the reverse strand, counting down.
AAAAACATCGTATTACTAGGTACACCGGCGAACAAATTCGGCTTCCGCTGGGGGAAACAGTGGCGTAAGAGAAAGACCTCCTACCACTTGGTAAATTTATTTCGAGTACTGAAATAAATGTTAAACCGAATGTTAATTTGGCATAAATTTCAGTAACTCCCAAAACTAATTGGTAAGAGACCCTTCGTCTACCTCACTGTTTCCCCTAGTGGAAGCCGAGTTTGCTCGTGAAAGTATATCTAGTATTCGTTGCGTCCAGCGACCACGAATACGGTAGGCTAGTACAATCGGCGAACCTTCCGGCTCTCGATCCTCGTTTTTCCTTCCCCCGTGAACGTCGAAGACTGCGTTCCCAGGTTTAATGGGACTTTCAGCGCACACGGTAGCCGATGGAAAGAGAGAATTACGGTGGCGATACCGAGGCGAGGTGTACACGGACCGCGGGCGCGCTTATTACGATTTTTACTGGTCTTTACGATCGCGCGCATTCGAATGCGCTATCAAACGCATACCTAACTGTACCTCGAATTGAACACACGCGTGCTGGAATAACGTGGCGTGTTATTGAACGACTGCCTGAGACGAGCCGGTGCATCCCAGCGTCCAGGCGTGCACCGAATTTATTGTTGTTTTTTATCGATACATCGACAACCTGATTTCCCTTCCCACACATCTGGATCTTGTGTCGCGTATGATTCTCTCATACCTCGTATCTGAAGGATCATTCCTTCCTGATGTTTCGTAATTATCGTCTGACAAACCCTATAGCTTTCCTGAAATTAGTTTGAAGGATATTAGGTCGTGGAAGCTTCTTCTGTGGACTAGAATCATTCTTTTGTGAGCTAGATTCATGTTTAATATTAGTGCAATATGGATCATCGACGGGACACTCATATATTGCGCAAGAAGGATGTTTCTATAGCGATAATTCTCTAAGAAGAGGAGCTAGGACGCATATAAAAAACGTCTAAGGTTTGCGAAAGGGAGCGAGAAATGGCCACCAAAGGGGTTTTATATGGGTGGTCGAAGATGGCTAGGCGGGTAGAAAATGCCAGCCGAGGATGCTCGAGAGTCTCGAAGGAGGGTGACGTCGAATAGCTAAAGAGGGTGGAAGGGAATCGTCAAAGATGTCCAGGGGATGTTGAGGTGACCGTAGATAGCCAGGAACTGTAGGGAAGGGTAATCGAAGACTGTCAGGAGGGTTGAAGAGGGTTGGTCGATAGGCAAGGTGGGGGTGGTTGGAGGGTAATCAAAGGCAGACCAGAGGGTCGAAGGACAATAGTCGAGGATAGTTAAGGGATGTAGGGGTAGCTGGAGAATACCCAGGGATTTCAGACCACCGAAGACTTTCATGGAACTCCTACGAAGGAAGATCCATCGATCCTGAAGAGTCTATAGACAAGGACAATTCTGGCTGTAACAGCTCTATTTATGCTCTTTCAGGGGAAACAAATTCGCTTTCGAAAATCTATTCGATTTCTCACATCGATCCTCATTCTCTACTTCCGAAAATCATTACCTACAGCTTCGTAGCATTGAGCACCACTGTCCAAACAAAGGAATCTGGCTACAAAGAACGTCGCGACGTCAGCTACAAGGGCGCGAACGTTATTACACTTTTCCGATGACTTTGACGTCGCTCACCCTAAGGTTCATCGAAGTATAAGGGGCTGTCAATGAAACAATAGCGCGCACGGTCCGATAGAACCTCTGAAAAAGAACAGTCTCGGACGCGAAGGATACACGAACGGGAGGACATATAGGGTGGACCACGAAACGTGATCAGCTTAGATTATTCTACTGCTAGCTATTCGTTCGAAATTTTTTTTCGCTATTATAATATCACTTTATGAGAACTTTTAGACGATTGTACCAATTTGTTTGTCAACCCCCTTTTTTTAGGGTCTTCAAGGTCACTTTCAGTTTTGTATAGATATAATATTTTTACGCCCACCTTTTAGTGGATACTGAGACGAATTCGACAAGCATTATAAGAAATAATTTTTTTTTTCTAAACCAAGGAGACATTACGAAAATATAATTTACCTTAATTAGAACGGTGTTCAAAATGTCGCGTAAACGGTTAAGAAACGACTGTTTAGTTCTATTTATGACGTCTACACTGATAGTTAAGCATACAACAAATTTTTCGATCGAATAAGGTAGCAGTAAAATAATCTAAGCTGATCACGTTTCGTGGTCCAGCCTGTATATATATATGTAAATAAAAAGGAATAAAAGGGAACAGTTCGTGGTGGGGGTAGGTACGTTTTTTCTCATGGTAGCCGACGAAACGTTTACGGGTGCGTCCTATGCAAAGGGAGTCTCCAAATATTTAGAGTAGCCGCCACGTAACACGTGTTTCCTCTCATAAGCGTGTCGCTCTGGGAATGTCTTTATTGTTAATGCAGCTTTCGTGATGTATACAGAGTGTTTCAGAAAAGTGGACGCAGCCTGCGCCGTTTCACATTTCCGTCAACTTCACTGTATATCGTCCCTTTGAAGTTCGTTAAAAACAATCACGCTTGGTTGCTACTTCTTCACGGTCATCGTTATATGTTCGTTCTTATTTGTTGCCTAGGAACGAAAGCTTTCGTTAAATTCTCTGTGTAACTTAACGCTGAATTACCACGTAACCGTGTTTGCCCGCGTTGTCACGGTTCGCATAAAGAAATCACCGCAACGACTGTTAAGGGAACAATGCCTGTCGTGCAACAATACGATCATTGGTAAGCGAGCGGCGCGGCGGTTGCGGCCAGTGAAAGCTTTACGGTGGTTTCCTCCCCCAAAAACGGAAGACGTAGTTTTCACCAGTAGAATATTCGTTGCGTAATTGTATTTTTTTTAATATCGTAGTACTCGCGGCTTGAATTCGTGATTGAGAAGCCTTCGATCGAGAAATTTCTTCATTGGCAAACGAATTTAAATCTGGGCGAAGAGATCCTTTGAGGTTATAATTTCACTGGAGTATTTTTATTAGACATTCATAAGAAGATAGATAAAGGGAATTTCGGTCTATTATTTTCAACCTATTTCTTTTAGGATGACTAATAACCTGCTTTATTCAGTTATGCAGGTATAAAAAGAAAGAACATGGTTCGTCACAGGTTATATAATAGTTACGAAACCTGTCATAAAAAATTTGTATACTTGGAAATTGGATGTGCAACATTTTCATATTACGTTGCCACTAAAGTCGTGACTCATTTAGGGGAATAATACATACTGAAAAGCAACAGTATCCAAAATTATCTTCATGGCCTTTAAACAGTTAATGGTGATTAAATAATTGCTAGTCAAGTGTCTACTGATGCAAAAACAAAATATCATTTCACTACAAAAATTGAAATTTCATGTTTCATCAACATCGATTATTTCGCCTAAAGCTTCTCCCTATCAATCACTGTAATTTTCAAAATCAGTAGCACGTTCTTCAAAATATTCATTATAAAATTCTTGTGTTAAATTGTCAAGAAATATTTTTATCGAACCACAAACATGGGTCAAAAATTACCCGGCTCGTCTCGACGAGGGTTAAAAATGTCAAAATGCTTTTCTATATCTTTTATCCGTTATTCGAAAATCTTTATCCAGATAATGAGTTTCCTCATCTCTCGGGGAGAGTAACAGTTCTAGAGAAGTGTGTAGTAGAAAAGGACCTGAACGGTGAACAGTTACTCGATCTGTATCGTTAAATCATCGATCGTGGAGCATACTGTACCGAGTTCCCGTCAGCCGAACCAACGGTTTCCGGATTCCGTCCATTATCTTTCCCGATCATCTCCAAGCATCGATCGCCTGCGGCGAGGCAATCGCGACTCGCGAACGCCCTGCGGAGATGCGGAATCGCGGCAGTCATTAACAACCGTCCTGTGTCCAGGTCTAATTAAGACGACGGGTAGATCGTTAATAATCCAGACGATGGGACTGGGAGATGGATCGCACCGGGGAGAGATCGGCGAGGCCGTAACTCTTCCGTTGTGCTGCGTCTCGGGGTCCAACGGCCCCGGCGAAATTCAAGGCCCCGAGGGGCCTTACTCGACAGACGGCGCGGACCGGTAGGCCTTGGTTTCATTCTAATTTCCGGATGATACGTCGTTTAAGGTCGGAGATAGCTGCCGCTCCAGGCTACCGGCCTACCCGCGTCATTCATCATCGCGGCTCCAATTAAACCGCCTCTTCTAGCTCGCGGTCGTTCACTCGTTATGGCTGCTTCTAAGAGGATTTTCGAGCGTAGCGGTTCGTGTTCCGTCGGTATCATTGCTTTACGGCTCCCACTACGTCTGCATTACCACGATTGTCCATTTCGGGATTATTACGTCGACGACCACACCGCTGGATCCTTCTGTCATTTTTCTCGCGTAACATCCACGAAAGTGATCCGACGTTATTTTCATTTTGGAGTAACAAAATACCTAGGGAATTTTTGAGGGAGAAAAGCGTTGAGGATATTGGAATATTGTCGTAGAATATGGTAGACATTTTGCTCTGGAATTAATACTTCGATATTCGTCGCCATTTTGAAATACGAAGAAGGTAAAAAGATACTTTGAATGGTCTGCAGAGGTATCATTGTTTTAGGCTTCTATGTCTGCATTACCACGATTGTTCATTCCGGGATTATTACGTCGACGACCACACCGCTGGATCCTTCTGTCATTTTTCTCGCGTAACATCCACGAAAGTGATCCGACGTTATTTTCATCTTGGAGTAAACTAAAAATACCTAGGGAATTTTTGAGGGAGAAAAGCGTTGAGGATATTGGAATATTGTCGTAGAATATGGTACATTTTGCTCTGGAATTAATACTTCGATATTCGTCGCCATTTTGAAAGACGAAGAAGGTAAGAAGGTAAGAAGGTATTTTGAATGGTCTGCAACGGTATCATTGTTTTAGGCTTCTATGTCTGCATTACCACGATTGTCCATTCCGGGATTATTACGTCGACGACTACAACCACGAGCTGGTTCCTTCTGTCATTGTGCTTGCGTTAGATCCGCGGGAGTGGTCTGACGTTCTTTTCATCTCGTGATAGCAAACTGGGAAATTTTCTAGGGAGAAAGACGTCGAGAAAGTGTGAACGAGGTGGAATGTGGGTGCTGAATATGGTAGGCATTCTGCTCTAGAATTAATGTCGAATAGGTAATCTGCTATATTTAATCAAAGTGTCGATTAGACGGTGATAGATTTCTATTTATTGGTTAGAAAGTCCTGAGTGTAACCAAGAATTTCCTCGTGTAAACAGTGAATGTATATTCCACCTTAACATCGACAGTATTCTCCACATTAATAGAAATTCTCATCCGTAGAAGATCAATAATTTCTGATGATTCTTGATTATCTAAAACACAATATCTAAACGATACCGAACGTCGATTCGATTATCTTCCAGTAGCTCTGCGCTTCGTCCACGGAACGCGTAATCAGAAGCATCTATCTGTGGAAACAGTTACACTCCCTATGCAAAATCGTAACATAAAACGGAGCAACGGAGAGTTCCACGATCCTCGTCGTATCACGTTTTAAAACAGTCGCGCAATCGTTAAACAAGTGGGTTCGCATTTAGATTCACACAGCGATAGTAAAACGCAGCCGCTGCCAGTCTCCGATAATAGCGTGCAGTTTTTATTTCGCTACGAACGGCCAATTGCCGTTTCATTTGCTCCGTTCTTGTCTCGATTTTATTGACGGTCGGTCTCCTCGCAGGACCAGAGGTGGAATAATAACTCGTGGGTTATAATAGCCTCGAAAGAGAACGAGTCGTTTGGCGATGTGGTCGATCGAAGTATCGACGGATCGGGCCTGTGACATCAGAAGGGCTTCGGTCCTCGGGTCCTGTGGGCCTGGAGGAGTCCAGGACCAGTCAATAACTATCGGCGGCCTTCGATAGACCGGTGCCTTCTAATCAACGGGGCACGGCCACGTCCATTCGTTAGCGAAACTACATACACGATAAAATCGATAGGGCCCTGCATCCCCGGCGCGGAGCAAAGAGCGCCATGTGGGCTATCGGGCACAGCTGTCAGCTCCCTAGCGCGTGTATATCGTGCGTCCCTTAAGCCACGTTCACAACACACGCCGTCTAAACTATAGCATCACCACCATTACCATCGGGAACGTAGGCCCCGGGGGCACGGTGTGAAATTCTATCCTTATTGATGAATATTCAACGAACGCGATACCGTCATGTTACACCGGGTGTACTCGCAAAACATGATCCGCCGGGTTGCATAAATGGGAAGCGATCTGTTGGGTTAGGAAACACGCGGCAGCTGCTCGGACCTGCTCGCCTTTCTTTTATCTTCTCGAAAATATGTGAGGATCGTAGAGACGGTTTCTCGATGTGATAAATCTCTGAGACTCTTCGGGCAGCTGCTTGGACAACTCTGGTCTTGTTCGTTTTGTCGAAAATTGGAGCGATGTTAAACGGCCCATAGACGATACGATTTATTGTGCAGCTAATTGTTTGACAGACAGTTGCAACGTTTGCGGCGCGGTTGTTCGGCAAATTGTCGTACAACTTGAAGTACGGTAAATTGGATCATGTATAGGCCCCTTTAGACTGTCTAGAGTCTAGAGAAATTTGTAGTACTTAATAAAGGAGGTGATGAACTTTTGCTTGGAATTCTTACGGTGCGTATCCATTTGTTGCCTATCTTCGCATCGTATCGTATTGTATCACATTTTCATACCCAAAACGATCGAACGGTGATGCGATACGAGGATACGCAACAAGTGGACACGCACCTTTATGCTGTTATTTAAGTCATAATATTCGGAGCAAAGACATATAAGATCTATTACATTTAGAAATAGACAATGTCATATTTTAAAGTCTTTTCAGTACTCATGGTATTGACCATAACGTCAATATTAGAGGATTAGTTTCTGGCCGATTAGAATTTCCGCGTCATTTACGGAGAACTCTGCGAATAGAGAGGTGCATCTCGCGCGTAATAATCCCGTGATTCATTCATGCTATCGATCGTACAGGTGAGCTCACGTGCCATAGCCTTCACGTGACTTCTCCTGCTCCCACGTGTGGACGCGCCCTTAGGATGGACCGGTGCACAATGGCTCGAGTGTTCTCCTTTCGAGTGAGTCAGGAGGCACGGATGTCGTCTGCCAAAATATTGTACTATATACTTACACTCGTGCACGGCTTGCAGCCTTCAAGAAGGCGAGACAATGACGTCATTCTTCGGTGGAAAGGGACGATAAGGAGGCCGGAGGCGGGCGTGGAGGTGGGATATTAAAGTCCTGATTCGCACCACCCCGGGCAAAGAAAGGAAATTGTCGCAGCTGCCCCATGGTAAATAAGAATTTTTTTCCCGATCGAGGCGTGAACGTTATAGCAGCTGGAATAGAAAGCACGAAACACGAAAATTGTGATAATTATAAATGTCTCTTTTTTGGGAGGCCAGCCATTATTGAGTGGTCTGGCTAATGGACGTGTGTATTAATCTCGTGTGCTTTTTGTATTTTCGACTCCTCGGATGTCCAACCGTATGTCAGCGATGACTCACGAGTCACCAAAGTGCTCGACTGATAAGTTTCCTCCGGTAGTTATTTTCCAAAAGTATTACTCACTCCCCCGTGTCGTTGACCCTCCGGCTTAAGGTCATCCACGCCCTACGGTTTAGCTTACAATTAGTTCGCGTCAGAGATTCGGAGACTAAACACGTCAGGCGAACCAATAACTGTGACCTGGATATCTTTGAAACCGAGCTGAAGGCTGGAGGAATAATTTGTCTCGAAAATGTTACACGGTATTTCTGTCAAAAAGATGAAGAGTATCTTCAGACTCCAAAAGAAAAATGAAAAGAAAGGATCGTTATGTATCGTGAAACGTCTGGTAGACAAATTCTTCTTTTCATGAGTTTCTCAGATAATTGGGTTCCTCTTAATTTTCGGACAGATCAGCTGTAAATACATAGACAAGCTTTAAGAAATTGACGTTACATATAAATATTATATAGACGTGTATGTAATTTATATTTCCCAAGGAAGTAAATTTCTGCAGCAACTCTAACATGAATATAATAACAGCTGTTGCATCTACCAGTATAATTTTCTCTTACGTAAATTTACATATTACACGATACCTTCACCATCACTCCGACAAACTAATTCCCATCAAATCCCTTTGAAACGTTCACGAGCCAGTCACAATGCATCTTACTAGCAACACGATTCAGTAAGAACCATCGTGCATTCCAACTCCATTTTTCATCTTACGAGCCAGACACGTAAAGTACACCAGCCTTCGACTAATCTCTACAACAAACATACCTAGGTGCGAAGAGAACGTGTACAGACCCCTCGAGACGAAACAATGACTCGCATGGCCAGGAAATCGATAACAAGGCGCTCTCGACGTCTCGAGTTCCACTCGCGACCAAACACACACGGACGGCTTGTGGGCTGATTGTCTTCGGAATTCTCATCCCCTTGTGACATCCTACCACGATTTTCCATGAAAATGGTAACACAGGAATCGGTGTATGTTCCGAACGACCGGCCTATTCCCTGAAAACCGTCTTTTTTCCTTTGTTTCATCGAACCCGACACGCTTCCACCAAGGGGACTTCTTCCTCCCTTGGAATCCCGCCTGAACTTTCTCGGAAAGGTTCAACGCGTCCCTTTTATGGGATGTTCATTTGGTCGTCGCGCTGCCACTTCAGCAGACCGACCGGCAACCCTTGTTAGGAGAAACCGGCATCAAGGACACCGCTGGTCTCGCCTCTTACTCCGTTTAGCCACGTATATGTGCCGGCTACTTGCCGCGCCGTTCCGTCGAATGAAGACGTCGTCCTTCCTTCTCCTGTGGAGATCATTCCTCGTCGTGGAAACAATCGCTGCTCAAAGATACCTACATGGTGTTTCATGAATCTCCTGGAACCCTTGGGTTACTTCGAGTGAAAGACATCGTATGCTTTGATGTGTGATGGATTCAAAGATTTGATAGATAATTAACTAATGCCAAGGAGGCCTTATGTTGGGTATGGATTTCTGACTGATCGAGATCACCTAATGGGCCCTCAAGATTTACAAATGATAGAGTTTTCGAATAGGACAGCTCTAGTGAACTATGCATTCGGAATAAAAATGAAATTCATGTGAAAGTCATCATCAATTGGTCTAAGAAATCGGCCGAAGAAGAAGTTATTGATCACCCAGTACATGCGCAGATACGACATCGACTACTTTAGAACCTTTAATGGCACCTACGGGGGAGTACCTTAATAGGACACGAAGGGCTCGCAGGAAAAGGAAGACTGCCGAGGACGTTTCTGTCTTCCAGGAAAACGCAACTGGAGGATCAACGACCCTCGTTACTTTCTACTGTTCTTCAATTACCTCGGTGTTCTCCTTTCAACGTAATACGGTAACTGTTATTAATAACTCTCCATTTTGATGCTCGTTTTTCCGTCGCGATTACAATTGCAAAGCGCGGGGCAATTCGATGCAACGCTTATCCAACAAAGCGTTTCCACGGCGGTCGCAATCGGCCCAGGTGAAACTGTAATTTGAATGCAGTTACGCCTTTTATTAGATCGCGTGGGCGAAAGTGTCGGAAGCTTCAAGAGCCCAGAAACTTGAACTTTTTCCTATGAATATGAACAAGACGAATGATTTTTGGACTAAACATACTGGAATACATAGAGGATGATGTATCTAAACCAATCCTAGAAGACTATCTAACCTAAACAATAATACTTGGCGAATCTAACAAAAAACGCCCAATTATTTGGAATTGTCAAATTTGGAAATTGTCAAATTGACTTCCTTTTCTGAGAATGGTAGATCTTAATCAATATTGCATTGCTGTCTCATGTAACTTGGTCAATCTAACATAAATTCACTTCAACAATAAATTTAGAAATTGACAAATTGACTACCTTTTCCAAAAATAATATGTCTTAATCAATACTGCATTGCTGTCTAATTCAATACTCAGTGAATCTAACATAAAATCACTAACCACTTAATTTTAGAATTTGTCTAATTGATATCCTTTGTTGAGACTCTCAGATCTAACTCAATATTGCATTGCTGTCTCATGCAATACTTGGTAACTCTAACATAAATTCACTTCAACAATTTAAATTTAGAAATTGACAAATTGACTACCTTTATGCAACATTATATGATTTATCCCAAAGGCAACTCAGCTTCAAAACAATTATTTCTGTAATGCCCGGGAAAGGATTCAGGTCAGAAAGGGCGTTACGATCATGAAGGTGTCTGATGATAGGTAAACGCAGTGAAAGAGAATCAACGTTGCACCTTCCAAATTGGAGCGTCCCTGTGGATCGAAACGCGTCCCGTCGCCGTCCCGTTCGAAATCACGACTGTCACGGCTTCTGGCCCTAATTGCCGCCAATTGCCGACAATTGTCTGGCTGACCCTCCTCTGACCAGCTCTGCAATTTCCAGCTAGGTCGCGCGTCATCGTCGCGCAAAATGGTTGTGCACGCGCTGCGTACACGCTTTTTCTCTCTTCCTCTCTCTCCATGCTCGCATATAATTACCGTAGCGGTCGTTCGCGTGCTAGTGCACGCTTTGTAATAGACTTTGGTGGTTTCCTTTCGCCGTGGCGGGATACGCGGATCGAAACGCTTGGGAAATAATCGTAATTTGTGCGTGACTGCGCTTCGACGCGGTGCTTCGCCGTTCCTTCCTGGAACGCGCTGATTGACGGGATTTCTGAATGCTTTATTGCCGGTTATGGGGAAGATAATACTTTCAGACACTGGTTGACAGTTTTGTATACTGGATGGAATATGAGAATGTCTGTAATTGTGATCAGGAATGTAAAAAGGGCGGGAATATGGAATCATTGTGATGAATTAAAGAATGGATTTCAATTATTAATAATATTTTTACAAAAATTATGAGCTAAGAATTGTTTATGTCAGAAACTTTTTATGAATTCTATCGTGAATTTCAAACATGAATTGTCATTGTGAATTATAATATTTTTGCAGTTATTATTGGTATGTGATAAAATGAATAAATAATATTGTTGTTTTATTTTTGGGATATTAAACATGAGAGGTCTGAGGTTAAATACCGACAAGAGGATTCCAGACACCATCGACGCGCCCAAAAGCGTGTCTGACCACCCGGTCTTAATAAACCGTGAAACAATCCTAATTACGGCGTTGCCATGGGGCAGGCACACCGCCAGGGCATGGGGTGTGGTGACGCATTAAATTAGCATTGCATTTCCGGCGTGACACCGGTGTCTGGAGCTGACCCCATGTTCAGACACTTTTCAAAAATTCCGTTTACATTTTACAGTTTAACACACATAAAAGTATTTCAAGTCTTTTATTTCAAATCTTTGTAGAATAATATTTTTCTCGTTGTTTATGTATTTATAGCATTCCTTTACTTGGACAATGCAATAAAGTAATGACAGTAACCCTTTGAAAGATACTGGAACGTATATGTACGTTTAGTTTTCCTTTAATTCAAGGAGTGTTTATTCCGAAACTGCAATTAGATATTTACTAGGAAATTCCCAAACAAAGAGAAAAAAATTCTACCAATCGATTATCGTTAATATTTATAAACATATTTTACTTAAATATTACCGAAGAATATAAATATATTCATTCTGAAGAGGTTAATAATCTGTAATGCTATTTACGTGTTACTATTAACTTTATAAAGTCTCCAGTAAAAACTAAAAAATTCTGTCCTATTTTAATTTTTACCTATTCGTATCTGAAATTGTCGATTAGCATAAACTACCGCAATCTAATTATCAGACCAGATCCCATACCTTTTACACCATCAGAAACATCGCATTTTCTTCATACAGATCAGGTGTCCCAATACTTATAAGCGGTAGTGTATCATCCATCCCACATCTCATCCAGCGGTGTCGCGAACACCTCCCCGCGGCGAGGCGGATCCCCCTATCCGTAGCCAGGAAAACAATGCCACGAAATCGATCCCCGCAGAACCATGCATCAACGCCTATGCATTATGCATCTCCCGGAACCGCCCTAATCGCTCCGACATCGCACCGTCCCATCGGCTCGTTCCTTTTCCCTGGCTCGCGTGACCGTGTACGCACGCATCGAAACGCGTGGAGCACGCGCTGCTCCATCGCGCCACGTTCTCTTTCTCTCTCTCTCTCTCTCTATTTACCATTTTCGAGCGAACCTGTAGCTCCGAACACGGAGAAGAGCGTGGGCCAGGGAGGCGTCGTCGAGAAATTCAGCCAGCAGCAGTGAAGAAGTAAAAAGCAGACTGGGGGTGGGAGAAGAGAGAGAAAGAGAGAGAGAGAGAGAGAAAAAAAGCTTGACGACGAGGGAGGCAAATGGGGGGAGGCACGCCCGGGTCGAAATGCATACGGCTCGGTTCGACGTGGTGCGCGCGTGTGTGTGGTGGGGGTCCTCGGGCAGATGTTTGGTCCATTGCCACGAGGGCTCCAGTTCCCCATGGGGTGCCGTGCCATAAACTACCCCTCACGCGCGCGCAACGATTCCTTGCGGGTAGAGGCCAGTAGCCGAGGCATCGACGGTAGCACGACGGACAACAATGGCCTCGGCTAGACGCTTTTGCCTCTTGTGAGCAAGGCTTAAGGGCCACGTGACAAGCGGGCACACGCATTTTCACGCAGCACATGCCTGTCCGACGACGACACACACATACAAAGTCTTGCAGAATTTGCTCGGGGACTCCTTCGAAGCTTTGTCGTGGCTGGCTTCACCACGTGGTGGAACGCTCGAGACACGTTATCGTACGACGTTTCTTGCTGGGATCTACGATCTCTTCCGTATAAGTGAATCGTCTGTCTCTGTATGTGTGTGTCTATACGCGTTCTGGTATGTGGATATGTTTCTCTGTGTGTCAGTGACATTCCCCGAGTGTGACTAATTCGTGTAGATTGTCAATGGTGACTAGAAGATTGTGTATAGTCGGATTGTCTTCTGTCGGATCGATTTGGAGTAGTGTGAGGTTGAGAGTGAAGGGTGAACTCGCGAGTGTATTCTAGCGCCACTCATCCCCCCGTGCAGCGACCCAGGTGACCAGGTGATGTCGTTGAAAGCGAACCCTGTTTCGAGTACGGTTCGAAAGAATGTTTAAGGCCGCACCGTGACCCGATGGATGTCGAATGCATCAGCTGCTTTCGGGAGAAATCGATCGTCGGCCGATCGTCCGCTCGATGAGAGCGGGCTGCACGCGTCCTCTCACGAGGCCCAACCAAGCTGACACCCGTAAGTGAGAAACCGCCGCCTTTTGCCGGCTCATTTTCTAATGTAGACGATTCCGCGCGCGTTAAGCAGCCCCCGCGACAATTTACACAGGAGGATGTGGATCATTTTTTCATCGGGGTGATATTGAAAATTGTGACGAGCGCGCACCGGTGGTACAGGAAGGATGAATATTGGGGATGATTAGACAATCGTCATGAAAGGGCAGGCAGCGTGAGATCTGACGAGATTTGTGTGTCGTTTGTGTGAATCTTTGTGACGTGTGTTTCCTTTATATCTGTTGGGCGTAATATTTAACGTCAACAATTAACTATTAAATAACTTTTTTTATAGACCTCTGCTGAATTTTGTATACCTATGAACGTTAGAATATATTTGGAAAATTCTATTATGGGGCACGAGTTAGTTCTTGTAATATTGGGAATGAATATTGGGTATTTAAAGGGCAGATAGGAGTCTGTTTGGATTTATGTGTTGTTTGTGTGAATCTTTATGACGACTGTCTTTTTTTTTATAACTTTTATATAGTGTTGGGGGTAATTTTCAGTGTTGACAATTAATTGTTAAATGACTCTTTTATACAACTGGGTTAAATTTTGTACACTTATGAAGAAAGTTTCGAGTACATTTGGAATGTTCGATTTTGGAGCACGAATTAGTCTTCGGTGGCACGTGGTTATATCATTATTTAGATAAAAACTTCTGGAAAACGTACATGATATACAAATGTTATTGCTTATTAATCGAATAAACACGAGAAATATCAACCATAACAAAAGGTAAAATAAAATCTATTTACGAAATATGATAAGAGATATCTGATAAAAGTATACTATCCAAAATAATAGAATATACTATATTTATTACTGCGTTGCACTCAGAATTTCCTAATGACCGCTAAATTTTGTCCTTTCAAAGGGAACAATCGAGTGAGGTTAAATTTCAGTCGTGTAAACATCAAAATCATATCCTCCGTATACACTCTTCCCATCTGTCATCCATTCTCTAAACAAAATTTAATTCAAGTCTCGCGAGATTCGATCCATCGCAAAAATAAACGTCTGAAAGCATTTCACCTTACAAGAGACCAAGTTCACCCGCATCAAAGTAGACACGCCCCGGTATTATCGCCAGCTAGACTCAGCACTCGGGTCTCCAGACGTAACAAATCGAATCACTCCGGAAGTGTTCGATCCACCTATCGTCATCGAGTTTCACGATGGAGCCGAGTCGGAAAATACCGCAAGTCAGACGCAATATCGTCCCGAGACGCGTCATTTCGTTGCACTCCGGGCAGACTGTATATACCAGAGATCCTCTCGCATCGAGGATCATCGACGCCTCGTCGAGTCGCAGACGTACACACACACGTGACGCACGTGCAACACGGAACCATCGTTTCGATGTCGCGGTCCCCAGGTAATTCCGCAGCCACTTCTCCAGCTTTACGTAAGACGGAAAGCAGGAAGGTGACGAGGCTGTGATGTAGCATTAATTAACAACTCGAGACCTCTTCACTCGGCCCATAAAACGAAGAAGGGGGTTGAGGAGGGCTCGAATTCGACCCTAAGAAGCGGCTACGACAAAGTCTTCATCGATTCGTTCCTTTCACGAACGAGAACAGTCGTTAAAATTTTCCACTTATACACGGAATTCACAAAGTGGACAGTTTTCTTTTTTCTTTTCTTTTCCTCCCGGCCTCAGGTGTCGCCATCACGAAACGGGCTCTCCGTGTCAAACGGATGCGGGCGTTGCCCAAGAATCCTCAACGTCCCGTAAATATCCGTTTCGAAGTGGAAAGGAGGACGAGAGGAACGATAACATTGAATCGGTGATTAGGGTGATCGCAATTAGGCTCGATTAAAATACCGTCCCCAATCGATGCCAATGGGAGACTCGTCGACTTCCTCCAGTGTTTGCGTAACCGAACACGGGCCCGTACACCGATGTGGTTTCCTTCGTTTTCGTTTTTTTAACGGTAAATTTCGTTTCGACAGGAAGGAAGACAGGACGATAAAATGGAATTAGAAGATTAAGACGATACCCAATTAATGTTCCGATTGGAACTATCGTCCCCGAATCGATGCCAATGAGGTTTTCGTCGACTTCCCTCTTACGTTTACGCAATACGAGAAGCGTTGGTTTCTTTCCTTTTTCTCTCCCCCTGATACGTTGATCGACGTTTACGAGTGTCACGATCATAAGTCTGTCATGTGTGGTAGCTTTCTAACAGCTGGCCGATCGAACGGCATCGGTGTTCCAGGACTCTCGTCCATTAGGGACGCGTTCCTGTTTCAGGGAATCCGCTTGGAAAGTACAAGTTAGCCGTCTAAAACCACTTTCTCACCTTTGCGACTGCGATGTTAGGCGAAACGGACATTTAACACGGAGGATCATATTTTACAATTTTAATTTTTTTTATTTCCGGGAGGCTGACGATCGACCTTGCCGCGTCGAAACGAAACTGGTTCTCGTTAACGGACCCTCGGGCCCTGTGATATTTTCAAACAACTTCGGAAATTAGAGAAAGGTCTCGTTACAGTTTCTGATCGATCGGGCAGATTAGATGTTCCCGTGGATCAGCGGTTTCGAGGTTAACGCTTGGCCTGGAAACGGTCCTGGTTATCAGCGAAAAACGAAGTCGTCGAGGTTCGAAAAAAGGTAATGGAGAATTATAGACTCGGTGCGTGGATACGGTTGCAGTAGCTGAGAATATATTAACTCGCTGCTGGTTGGACGTTATTAACTACGTGGACGACGCATTAACTACTTGAATGATTATACAGGGTGTTTCAAAATGTGATTGCTTACTTGTATTCATACTGTTGCTAGTTTTTTTGAATTGCTAACGAGTGTTCGTATCAGCGTGTATTGTAGCTTCTACCCTTATTTTAATAGTTCTTGCTAGAAGTAACTTTACCTGGTGCCTTTTCAGAATTTTTTGATCGAAGAAAGTAGAAGAAGAACAGTTAGAGTTCTTGAGGGTGAAACCACTCTTTAAACGTTAATCTGTGTTCTCTTATGTTTATGTATTTCTTAAAAACTGTTTTAGATATCCAAAAAATATTGTAATGAAAATTGAATGGCTTCTTATGCTCTATGAATGTGTGTAATGAAACTGTTAAAAATTTGTTTATTTATTCATTTATTTAAAATGCACATTTTTAGTAATTTGATTGCACGTTTTCATAGAACATAAGAAGTCATTAAATTTTGATTCCAACAATTTTTTACATCTACTATAGCTATCAAGATATACATAAACATAAGAAAACACATATTTACTTTTAAAGGGTGGTTTCACTTTGAAGAATTAAATATCAAGAAAAACCAAAAATTGCCCTGTTCTTCTGTCGAGGTCCCCTGCAAACATACAAAGTTTTCAAAAAATCGGAATTCTAGAAGTATCGAAGTTCCCTAATCAGCTATCGAGGAGAAGTAAAAAATTACTCTTGTCTGACGAATTAATTCTTGAAATACTGTCAACATATTATGAATCATCCTGTAGTCAGATATATATAATATTCCTATATCTATTATAGTTTCTTTATTCTGTCTTGCTAAATAACTACGTTCACTATTTCTCGATGGAACGCAACAAACGAGGTGCATTTACAGGTAACAAGGTTCAGGTGTGAACGGTTCTTATCATCGAGTGACAAGATTCCCGAGGTGGAAATCACGAGAACGCCACGCTCGTAAACACCAGCCGCCGTGAGTTACAATTAAACGGTCCGATAGTCGGGTACACGGAAGCGATTCTTTCCAATATAAAGCCCGGCGGCGGCTAACGTGCCGCGATAATGGTTAGTTACTAACGAACTTCTCGTTGCTTTTGCAACGCTCGAAACGCCGCTCCTCGACGCTGATTCTCCGTAACGGTATTTCTTTATTTCTAATCCGCTGACCCCCGCGTTGTCGTCGTAAATATCGTGGCGAACCACCGTGACCGACGCCTCCCCGTGTCCAGAATTGTCATTGTTTCGCCGAGGAAACGGCGCGTGGGCGGATGTCGTCCGGGCTACTGAATTTGGGAAGAGAAACTCTGGAAACAGCTGAACTAATTTCCTAACTTTCCCCCGTTTGGGTTTACATTTCTAGGTATACATACATATACTGGCTATGTTAGGAAGTTCTGATGTTTTTGGGCCTTTGGTTTGTGGCAGGATGTGTTCACTTTAGGGATGGTCTGAAACGTAATGGTCGGTATATTTTGTATGACGACGGTTGGTCTTCCTGACAGGTTGTTACTTTCTTGTGTAGTATAAATTCTCTGTTTTATTGTTAAGGCAGGAATGCATTAAAGGCAAGGCTTGGTATTCGAGGTATTATTTTTATTACAAGCAAAATCAACTGCTGATGAAGAAAGTGTTCTTGTACCTGATTAGTAGACTGCGGATGTTTATGCAAATATAGAGTTTTGGGGGTTAATTTACGTTTGGGGGTTTATTTTATTTACTGTTCTACCGGGTTCGAAAGAAAAATACTTCTTCAAAATTTATGAGGCTCCTAAATACAGTGAATTCTAGAGAATCACCAGATCTAGATCACTATCAGAAAGATTAGAGACAATAACTTGAATTGTAACAGTAGAAGTATTAGAATATTGGGGATGGAAGCATAAAGTGTTGGAGTATCGGAGAGCACTATCGGCGATAAAAAGTATTGGAAAATACACCTACAAGCATGAAATACGTAAGAATTCCTTAACTATTAAATACTCACATACGCCATCCAGTGACTAATGTAATAAGTAATAAATAACACAACCGCGAATATAAACACACATTTACCTTGTTATACCTTCAAACATTCCGTTTACGACGTACATAGAGACAACGAAAAGAGGACACATTCCTTCATACAAAAATTCAAGTAACTACAGTAAATTACATTTCCATTAAGATAAAACTGGAACGAACACACAGAGCTATATACCATTTTAACAAACGAAGCATACAAATCATAAAGAATTTATTAACTCAGTCCACATGAACGTTCATCGATGATTATTTCAGACCACATTCGGACAAATCCTCGAGAAAGCATAGATCAGATAACCGAAAATTTATAGGCGACGCCGTTCCCTCATTTCAATAACAAATCCCGCGACGATACTTCCGATAATTTCTCCGCTCTCTGGAAAGAATCTATCGGGCAATCACGGGGATTCTATCGTTTCCACGGATCCCCCATCGACGACAACGACAACGCAACCGCGAGGAGGAAGATCTTGGCACTGGTTCAAGCATTCGTTATTCCTCGCACGCTCTGCGACCGACCCTCCTCGTCCCCGTTTACTTTTTCGCGATGCTGCACCCGCCGCGGCCAGCCGCAACGGAGACCGTCTTTCCCTCGGCTATTCGCGATTTTAGGAGAGAGTCCGCGAACATGCGTAAAAGAGAGAAGACGATCCCAGAAAACCCGGTTACATCGTACAACTACCGTGGCATTTGCATCTGAATCGACAGTCGTTTCGGAAAGCATCGAAATTCATGTTTTTCGACACTGGCACGCTCTTCGGCTGCAAATTCATCGATGTGTTCTGTTGGGCTTGATCGATCGGCTGTGTTGTTCATGCCGAGGGAGGCAGAAGAAAGTTTAACGGGAGAACGTGGCGAAAGAAACGTATACATATTATCGTTTCATTATTAATGAATAGACTGCGGATATTTATGCAAATGTGGATGTTTATGGGCTAATTTACCAGAATTGGAGTCAAATGGAGATTCATTAAGTTATTTATTGAACGCTTAAATATACTGAGTTGTAGAGGATAGTGTGTGTTATTAATGCATAAAATTCGCAGTCTATTAAATGAATATTAAGTACTTGTAGAATGACGGATAATGAAAACATTTCGTCTCGAAATTTTTTAATGGACTGTATAAATGCATAAAATTGTCAGTCTAATTATCACGAAGGGAATTTTAGATTTACCTTCATCAAGTATTTTCAGAATAAATAAATATTTCATTGACAATGTTCTGTTAATATAGACACCAGTGGCAATAAGAGAAAAAATTCGAGATTATCCATTCAATAAGAATTACATTACCGAATCTATGATATTAAAGGAATCTTTGATTTGAAAAGAAGAATCACATCAAGATCTGACGTTTAAAATTCCAACCCACGGTATCTCGAAAGTATTGAACTATCCTACGACCATCGCTGCACAGGATCAAAATGAAGATATTCGTGTTTGGATAACTTTCACATATTCTGGCAAGCTTCTTGCCCTGCAAAACCGCCGCACATATGAATCGCATAGAAGCTCGTAGCATTTCATGAATGTCGGATCTCGGAGTTATGATATACGACGACGAGATATCGACGGTCAACGAAAGACAGACGACCAGTACCCGATAAATTCGATCGGCCCGATAAGATCGTCGATGAATAACCGCGTCTCATGAAAAGAGGGAACGGTGCAGAATTTCGGGGCCTGTTCCGCGTTCTGACAGCTGAAAAATTGCGAACGCATTCCGGCATGCTTTGAGAGAGAAAGAGAGAGAGACAGAAGACGGACTACCGTCACACCTCCTCTTCGTTCCAAGAGGGAAGAGAAAAAGAAGAAGGAAAAAAAAAGAAACGATACAGGGGAATCGAGAAGGCCACTCGAGGCGATCATTAAGGCGCTTGCTTATTACTCACGCTGGCGATTTTTTGCGACACCGCATTTTTCATCGGCAATTCTCGCCGATTCTTCGCGCGTCCAGAGAAGAAGGATGCTTTACGGTACTTTATCGAACGAAAACGACCATTGGCTGTCACTTTTCGTCCGTCAGGAACGTTCGCCTGGGAATCTGGG
The DNA here is from genome assembly GCF_001272555.1 of Dufourea novaeangliae. Taxonomy (NCBI): domain Eukaryota; kingdom Metazoa; phylum Arthropoda; class Insecta; order Hymenoptera; family Halictidae; genus Dufourea; species Dufourea novaeangliae. The sequence continues at coordinate 1,839,701 of NW_015373918.1, read as the reverse complement.
TGACATCGACCAAGTAATAATTTTTTTGTTTTAGAGCTTGATACTTCTGATGTTTTTAAATTGTACTGAATACATCAGAAATGGGCAAACTTATTGTCTGAATCAAGAGTTTCGAGTAACGCATAAAAGATGAAAAAGTACTTCGTAATTTTTTTGTGATCGATTAAACGTGGAAATTGCAATTTTTATAATGAAGCAATACTTCTTCTTGAATGCGCAGACACTTGGCAAATGATTATTTAATCTCATTAACTGTTCAAAGGTCCGAATGATGCCCTTAGGTACTGCTTTTCAATATCTATCATTCGAATAAAAATTTTGCCCAGCTTTGGAATACATATTTAGACAACTACCGACTTTCGAGCATAATAGTTAATTTCCTCGTGTAATTCGTATACAATTCAACATTACACGAATGCTTCTATTTTTAATTCCAATTATAATCCTGCTCCGATTAACATCGTTCACCATTATACCACCCTCTACCCTTACTTTATTTTCCTTAACAGTAATTTCATCACTACGATCAATTCACTAAAGCGTTTATCGTGTAATAACCAATCATATATTCCGAATATTTTTCTGCACACGCTTAACATCTTCTTTCCATACACGCCGTAACTCTACAATTGCACGCGATTACAATAATTACTCGAAAATAACGATCGCTCGTAGCATAATTCGGGATGAACGCAATGTATCATCAGAGTTCTAATTACAGACTTTACAAGTACCCATTAATTTCCCGCGAGCCAATTACCTTGGCATCGCGGTTCCATCGCGTAAACAAAGCGCATTTCCAACCGGTCGGTTCGGCACTCTAGGAAACACGGTTCATGGGGTCGAGCTGCTCTTATTCGTTCAGACGTACCTACTACTGGCAGCCACCCAGTAAGAGGGTAGAACCGTAGGTAATCGTATACCATCGTAGCTCAGCCCTTGTCACTCGAGTTCCTTTAATTAAATCATCGGCCTCGGCGGAGGCTCGAATCGCGATCGATCGCGAATCACCGGAGGGGTCACCGCGCCTCTAAACGAAGATTAATCGGGGCCCCGTTCCCCTGTCTTCGGCTTGGGTTTCACAGAGGAAAGAGAAGGAGGACTGGTTCCCGCGTCTCCATTCGTGTTCACCGTCCCCGATGTTATATATCGCGGAGTTGGTGTGCTATTATTGATTTCGTCTGCGCCTTAGGGTTTCGTGCTGCTCCACCCACGTCGTTCCACGGAGTGGCTCGTGTGACTCATTGGAAAGATTCGGCCGTGAATTAAGAACGCGTCTCGCGTGACCGCCAGACGTGAATCTCATCGGGGACCGGGGGCTCGAGCCGCGAAATAGCCGTCTGAGGGTCGCGAAGGTCCCGACATTCGGTTCTTCGTTCGTCGTCTGCTTCGTAAATGGGCGCTCTTGGACGGCTGTGCATCGTATGCGCACAGGTTGAATCACTTACCAATAAGTAATCTGCTGCTTCTTCAAATCTATATTCAGTTTTATGGAAGTTAAGGATTTACACTATTTCATTGTATTCCAGCTTTCTATACTAAATTCTCCTTAGCGTAGAGGCGAGAAGTTGTTTTCAATTTAAGATATAACGTTTCAGAATTAAAGACATGGTGGATTATTTATTGGTAGATCTGATATAAAGCAGGATTACTGAAGGTGAGTCAAAGACGAACGAAATTGTCTGTAATAAAGTTTCGGATGAAAGATAACGGATGATTCAGTCTATAATACTAAATAAAGGTCAAAGTTTTGATTAATAAATAAGAAAAAAGATAGTAGATATTTATTGTTAAGCCAGATATAGTTTAAATTACTCTAAATTCAGACTGATCGTGATCTGACCGCACTTATAACCGCTGGTGTGAATTTGGCTTTAGTATGGTATACTTAGTAGAGTCTTCATTTAATATGATTTATCGTCAAATATTATAGTCAATAACACAAGATAGTACAGCAGGTTGAAAGCTCGTAAGTTTCGTCGATCGGTCACACGTGTTGGCTCTGGTCCCAGTCTCGATTGGCCAATCTGTATGAAGCTACCAACATTGGTCCCACACACAACGACCTGGCATAAACTCGAAAATCTGTTAGATAAAATCAGGAATATCTCCGGAGAAACGTTCACGGCATACGCTAGAATTCACGTTCGCGATGCGGGGACGATTTCCATGCAGCGTCTCGGAGTTCCATAAACGCGGTAGAAAGTGGGCTTGATAAATGCGAGCCGTGTCGTCGGGCACAGATACTCCTGGCAAACCGGGTAATCGCGACGAAGGAGAGAAACGAGTTAATTTAGCAACCGGTCACTCGTAAATTCATCTTTTCCCACGGGAGCGTTCGTTCCGCGGTGGCAGCACGCGAGTCCAACGGTGCGTGGAACCAACACGCGACGATCTATCGATCTATCGTCGCCCGTTCGAAATTTATTTCTTGGACCAAGTTCAGTATGCCTTCGTGAACGTCGATCGCCTTAAAACCTGATGTTCATTTCACTCGACTGGATAGTGATAGTACTCCCCTTATTCTTGCTCCAGTCTTCGTGAACTATTCATTTCATGATTTTTGATATTTCGATCTATAGTCTTCCGCTCCAAATTTGTTTCTCGTCGTCATGGACGTTGATCGCCTTAAAACCTAAAGTTCACTTCATTTGACTGGATATTGATAGTCCTCTTTTCTTGCTCCAGTCTTCGTGAACTATTTATTTCATGATTTTTGAGATTTCGATCTATAGTCTTCCGCTTAAAATTTGTTTCTCGTCGTCATGGACGTTGATCGCCTTAAAACCTAAAGATCACTTCATTTGACTGGATAATAACAGTCCTCTTTTCTTGCTCCAGTCTTCGTGAACTATTCATTTCATGATTTTTGAGAATTCGATCTATAGTCTTCCGCACAAAATTTATTTCTTGGTCTAAATTCAGTATGTCGTCATGAACGTCGATCGCCTTAAAACCTAAAGTTCACTTCATTTGACTGGATAGTGATAGTCCTCTTTTCTTGCTCCAGTCTTCGTGAACTATTCATTTCATGATTTTTGAGAATTCGATCTATAGTCTTGCGCTTAAAATTTAATTCTAGACCAAGTTCAATACGCAGATACTCACAAGTGTCGATCGTCTTAAATCCCAAGATTCATTTCCTTAGATCGCACAAGGATAATCCTCCTCTAGCTCCTGATCAAGCCCCTTTGAACAATTCATTTCATAATTCTTCAAGTTCCCCGCAATCTCATGCATCTGTCACCGTGGCGTGCTCCATCATTGGTCCAAAGAAAAGGATTTTACGGCGAATAAACCGTGTGATATATACCGGTAGCGCACGCGACACACCGCGCGTTAATGCACTCGGTCGTGGCAGGGTCTCCATCGCTGGGTAACGAGTTCCACATTTCCGCGAGTGGAAACCATAGAAATGGCCGGCCGCGATTTATTATCGCAGGATAACGCAGGCCTCGCATGACTACAGGGAACTCTCGCGGACCCACAGCGCGCCTTATCACCAGCTAGGTTCTAATCTCACCGTTCGCAACCTATCATCAGTTCTTACGGGCCGCTTCGGAAAAGATCCAGGTCCACAGGTCTTGGGAAGGCTTTTCTTGCGGCTCGTTGCACCTCATGCGTGAAATCGCATTCCGTGGGGAACGACGGGGGAGAGCGTTGTAACGAGACTGGACGAAGAAAAATCGGTTCGGATAACCAAGCTGCTACCTCTGCCACCGTAAAAATGGCGGCCCACTGACCCACTGGGGCAGATAAGAGGAGACCGGCGCGAAGCAAACGACCAATCCTGCATGTACAGGGTGTCCCAAAATATCTTCGACTCCCAGAAATGAACTGTTCCTGGGATGATTTGAAATAACTTTTTCCTTAGCAAAAATGTTATCCGAGGCTTTATTAACGAGATATCAACGAAAAAGCCCGACGAATCAGTCAGAGCTTCCGTGGTAGCGTTGGCTACCAATCGCAGCGTGTAGCCAATACTATCGCGGGAACTCGCTCGGCAGACTCACGCTCCGATTGGTCGAGGTTTTTCCTTCATATCTCGTTAACAAAGCCTCGGATAACATTTCTGTTGAGGAAAAAATTATTTCAAATCATCCGTAGAACCCCCCATTTCCGGGAGTCGAAGCTATTTTGGGACACCCTGTATACATACATGCATGCTCCGTTTGCATCGCGTCTGGATACGATTTGCCCATTCACGCGTTCCCTCCCCCCGTGAACAGGCCACTTTCCTCGATCCGCCTGATCCTCGATCTGGTCTAGATTCGTTAACAGGCGCTAGCGCGCCCCTGTCAGGGAACCACCTGTCCGACGATTCGTCACGAGAAGCGGTGAGAAGGTAATAGGCTCACGGGGTAAGGATCATGGAAACGTTTCATGTTAACGTGCCCCGATTTTATTTTTTTCTTGTCTTCCCCCGGCGAGATCGAGGCCGTGGTTGGGGCCCAGAAGCGATTGGGTGCGACTAGTCATGGCCTGGGGATAGTTGAGATTCGCAGATTGACCGTGATCTTTAGGTTTTGTGGAAGGATGCTTCAGGAGGAATTTAGTTCTTGGTATAAGAAAGGAATGTTCTATGTATAATTATTTATTGTACAATATCACTTCATGCGGAAGAATTAATAGTTCACGTCTCATACATACCCAGGATGTCCCAAGTAAGGGTCGTCACGAAATTTCATGACATTCTTTGAATTTTACAAAAAATTCTGTCTGACAAAAGTCGAGTTATATTCAATTGTGCACAAGTTTCGTAAATCAGAGTTTCTTAATCTGCTTTTTTACTGGGTATACGGATGTTTACCATTTCTTTCGTGCGAGACTATACTCATTATAGGACAAATTCAGGAGAAACGCCACCCTCTTTGGTTGAGGACCAATAACTTTTTTGATTTTGTACTCGTAAATACGATCTATTTTTTACTACAAATAGACGCTCATATACTACGAAAAAGACAAACAATATTATTCTTCTCTCTTGCAAAATGAGCAGAAATTTAAAAAAACAAAAGGTTGCCAAAGTGACACCTCTCCATGATATTAAAAGATGTAACACGTGTAATTATATTTTTGCAATCGGAAAATATTACGAGTGTTGCGTCTCTCCCCATGTGGCGTTTCTCCTGAATTTACTGTACACAGAATTTTATTTTTTATATCAATGGTTTGCGAAATAAATCTTAAAAGGTTACTGCAGTTCAAACGAGGCCAGACTTCATGCATTTATAACCTACCGAATTATTGCATGAACCTCAATCATTCCATAAAAGTCTATTCTCGCATGAACATCCAGGGTCTATTCAGTAATGAACATGCAAATGAGAATACTGTACCACTTTCGTATAATCGATTCTCATTCACAATCTTTAATGAATCTTCTGAGTTATTATAATTTCTTATTCCCAGTTGAATTCACGGATGCACGCGCGAATTCCTGTGCATCGTTGACCTGGTATTACCCACAGACACTTTCCCGGAAAGTGTCCGAAACCCGAAATTCACGGCGATAATACGTACATCGTATATTTCTGGAACGTGCACGCAGAGCCGTCTACCGCAAGTACCTATCGCAGATTTACGTGCCGTGAAATCGCGATTAATTCGTCTCCGGAGACGGTCGATCGTGCGTCACGTAAACAAAGCCCCCGACGAGGCCGCGATCACGTAGATCCTCGTCGATCGACCTTTCGGCACGCCTGTCGAATCGGTGAATGCGTGTATAGTATACACACCTCGCGAGTATCGGAACCGGGCACCGTTAACGACGGTGGTGTCCGCTAAATTTATTCTAAAACACAACTCCACGGGTCAGTGTGTCACGATTTTTGTCGAGCAACAGGTGTACCGGCCGTGATTTCTCGCCTCGTGATCTTTCATGGAACATGAAATCAATGGTTCTCAACGGGACCACTGACAAACTTGATCGATCTGTTAATTTTACGTCAAAGTAATCACTTCGCCTGGTTATAGTTGGTTTTCCTAAAACGATTAAATAGTTTAACGATGGATATCTCCTGTGTTTAGTTTGAAAGTTAACAGGATAAACGGGAGTGATGTGGAAATTTTTTGTGGAAGTATCCTACTTTCCTTAAGAATATATAAAGATCCCAGTGATACGTGAACCTCTTTTATCAAGCTTAATTATACGTTCGTTGTGATAGTAGTTTACTAAAATAGCTTGTATAATTTATCCACTTGTTTTTAATTCTATGATTCGGCCCCAGAAACCAGGGCAATTCTCCATCCTCCGCTTGCAATAATTTTGTAACGATCCTGTGTAACGCGAATACTTTGCAAATCTGTCCACGGGGACTATCATCATCGTTAGCAGTCGCTAATAATCGACTCTGACAGGCAGCTTTTACATTCAATTAGCTGAAATTTATATCCTCGTATAAATAACAGCTGTAAGACGTTAAATTGACGGTTCGTTTACTTTCTACAGTGTCGCAGCCGCGTCTGTCTGATTTACGAGAGGAGCATTCTTCGCGAGTATCCTCATCGACGATTTCAGAGCGTCTTGGGGCTCGGTGGGACGTAAATAGGCCCGTTTTGGGCCGTGATCGATATGTCGGACGGAAAAGTTCGGTACGTGCGAGAAATGTCTAATACAAATGGAACGACGGAACGTGGTGTGTTCGCGACCCGAATATATGTGTCTTGAAATTACGAACTGCCTACCGTGTGTGTTCCCATCGCGTTTCCTGCGCCGCTGTCGGTTATTATGGTCATTTGCTTCCGAGTTTGCCGGCCACAATCGGCCCGTCAATACTTTATGACCGGCGTCCTCGAGCGTTCTTGAACCTCGGCGTGGTAAGTACGCCTTGTGCTCGTTCCCCGTTTGCAGAATCGATATTTAATGTCGGTCACGAGGCTTTAGATACGAGGGAAACACGACACTGGGTCATTCGAGCGTGAACATTGACTGAAACATGTATTTTCGTTTCGCGCGGTGTACTGGGACATTTAAATAAACATTCGTTGGGTTGGGTTTAATTTGCGCTTTGGCAGTGCATTGAGTCGTAGTGATTGAGAAATTACATTTTAATGTGTATTGTCATAGAAAGGGTCTGATGTTGAATATATTTACTAGATCTACTAGATCAGAGAATTAAAATCTGTAGAACATTTCACTTCAGTTGCTCGATTAAGACTTTGACTGTTATGTCATCCAAATATTGGTGACACGAATATTGTAGAGGCTGGATTATTTAAACATCGTTACGAAATTTTTGTGTAAACTTTATGTCGTAGTAAAATTTGTTTTTGATGATTTATGATTTAGAAAATGAAATAAAGTGTGTTTGGCTACATACGGCCTTTTTGTACTATGGCAGTTAACGTGTTAAATATTATTATTGTCTAGATGAAAGGATACTTAACACCATATATAGTAAATCATCGATGAGTGTTCGAAGCCTCCTCGGCACTGAATGTTCAGACGTCATCCCCACCACTGGGGGGTCTCTCGTGGAACCAGTTAAGCGCCCAGTGGTGGGGATGACGTCTGAACATTCATCGTCGAGAAGCCTTTGAACACTCACCGATGATTTATTGTACTTTGATACACGCGAATAAGTACTACAAATATTTACATTTAAGATCCCATTGTTTCTTTTCGCCCAAGTGAGTAAGCAACTCTGTCTGAAAGCTTTAATGAATAACAGAAAATAAAATTGTAGGATCTAAATTGTTTTCTACCAAGTACTTGACATTACTGAAACATTCCTGTTGACAGTCGAAGCCCGCAGAATCCAGAAAAATGTTTATTTATCACCCGATGCGTCGATTCTAATATTTCCCCGCTATTTGACGATTCAAAGTCGCGGTCTGGAAACCGTTTTTCCATGAGAAATTTCCACGACGAAGCCCCGTTAACGGTCGCTCCTGAAAATTACTGTCAGCCTGGACACGCGTAAATCCATAGTGTCTTATCCGCGAAGCATCGTGTCGTACAAAAAGGTCCGAGACGTGCAGGAAATCACCAACGGACAGGGAAAAGCCCCGCGAAGGTGGCCGTACGGAGGGGCCGTCGGTGGCGATCGCAAAATCGGCACAAACGAGAGTGGAATAACGAAACGACGGTGTCTGAATGAGCCTACGCGAGACGGTCTGCACGCCCACGCTCCGCCGCGACAGGGTCTCTCAATCCGTCGTAAAAACTTCGGGACTGTATTCTAGATCATTCGGTGAATTTACCGCGCATTATTCCGCCCACAACAACATGCACGTCGTATTATTAAATTAGTAGCAGAGTAACGAAATATTGGTACCTTCATGACCAGTAATCAGAGACAGCTAACGATTCTGCTCATACAGGAGGTCCAACAATCATTTCGCTGAACAGCACTGATTGTGTTGTGTTATATGATCTTTTCTATTTAAATGTGATGTACAGGGTGTCTCAATTAAGTGTGACCCCCCGAATATTATTTCTAATTGTGAGAATGCAAAAAATATTTTATACTTCAACTGAATGGTGTTAAGTGGCCAGTATCCTGCAGGCGTTGTTTTTTTCTCGAAGTTTTCAAGGTAATCGATGGTTTTTTTTCTTCAAATAACTACATTTTTTTACTACTGCTGTGCGTAGTTTATAAAGAAATACATTTAGATATCTACTATGATGTGACACTAAAAAAATATGTAGTTATTTGAAGAAAAAATATCGATGATTTTGAATACTTTGAGAAAGAAACAACGCCTGCAGGATACTGATCACTTAACACCATTCAAACTACGTATAAAATATTTTTTGCGTTTTCGAAATTATAAAAGATATTCGGGGGATCACACTTAAGTGAGACATTCTGCATAATCTTGTCGTATATGATTTACATTTTTATCTCCACGAAAGTCAGTAACTAATAAATCATTTTCCATCATCGGTCATAGGTTTGCCACCTTCTTAACCCCTTGCTTTACGATTCTCTTAACGACTGCTATCTCCAGATTTACTTCACTGTCAATAATTCCCCGGGAACAAAAGGATATTCATACTTAGTGCAAGTGTGCATTTACTATGAAATTCATCGGTTAATACCAGTAAAATAGTATTTCAGATGGAATTAAAGATAAATGAATAACATTTATGTTTATTAAATCCATTTTTAAACCGTCACCGCGAGTCTAACTCGATGTCATAAGGCAAAAGGGGTTAACAAGGAAGTGTCCTCAACGAAACCTTCCCGAAAGTAATCGCGATACTTACGCAAAACCGTCTGCTTTAAGGCGGGCATAATAATGCAGCGACGATCGAGCGTGTGTATGTGCTGTCCGGGCGTTCTAAAAGCCAAAAGCCAGACAGAGATGGCGGCTGGAAGAGGGAAAGGGAGATCCAACTTAACGGGTCTTTCTTCAGTAGGTCGATACGTGCAGTAGTTGACACCGATTAGGACCTCGAAATACGCATGTATCGAGCCCGTGTAATCCACGTCGGTCACGGGGCCTGCAACGAACATTAACGAACCCTAGACGACCTTTGAAGGAGCCCTGAATCTTAATTCTCTCGTATACAGGGTGAACCATAAAAAGGGTTCATAACTTCTAGGGTACTTAGTACTGGTCAAATGATGAAAAAAAAGTCCTAATAACCATAGAATAAGATAGCTTACGAAACGGGAAAGTCACTTATTTTGACCGAAACCAAAAATTGTTTTATAACTTTGAAAATATTGTAACAAAAAGGAAACAGTAGAAATAATGTTTCGGCACACTTGCACACAATTAAATATATTCGGTTAACAGATTCGTTCACAGACGCAGGTAACAGCAGAATAGATATTCGCTTGTTCGTTCGAGTTTTATATTCTATAATGTCACGATCGAAAATTCGGGAATTATCGAGACCATGTAGTAATGATCTAGAGAATTCCAAAAAATTCCTTACAATATTAATTCTTCGACCCATGTTTATTGGAACTTTATTCATCATATGGCGATTTCTACCCTAGAAGTTATGAACCCTTTTCTTGGTTCACCCTGTACAATTACCCCCTGCTTCATCCAATAAACTTCACCCAAAACCATCGTTCTCCCACTATCTACTTCATCCAGCGCAAATTTACCCCTACCAAAGTTTCCAACTTGTATTATACCCACACCAATTAACATTCAATTTAACATTTATTTCAGCATCTGAAATCAATTTACCAAGTGGTAGAAGGCCCTTCTCGTACGCCACTTTTTCCCCTAGCGGAAACCGAGTTTACTCGTGAGGGAAATCCTTCACAAGGTATACTCACCAACAAATTCGGCTTCTACTAGGGGAAAAGGTGACATAGTGAAATGGCCTCCTCCCACTTGGTAAATTCGATTCAAATACCGGCATAAATGTTAAATTGAATGTTAATTTGACACAAATTTCAATAATTCCCAAGATCAAGTAATAGAAGGCCCTTCTCCTGCACTGCTTTTTCCTCTAGCGGAAGTCGAGTTTACTCGTGAGGGAAATCGTTCACAAGGTATACTCACCAACAAATTCGGCTTTCACTAGGGGAAAAGGTGACATAGTGAAATGGCATCCTACCACTTGGTAAATTTGATTCAAATACCGGAATAAATGTTAAATTGAATGTTAATTTGACACAAATTTCAATAATTCCCGAGATCAAGTAATAGAAGGCCCTTCTCCTGCACTGCTTTTTCCTCTAGCGGAAGTCGAGTTTACTCGTGAGGGTACACACACACGTTTCGGGCGGGTGGTCCTCGGCGTCAAACCGCGCTATAGAGGGGAAAGGTGAACGCAGACGGTAGTTTACGAGACGCGCGATTATCGCGGCGCTTGAAACGCGCCTTTACGGTCGGTTTTATGTCGAACCTCTTTTTGGATTAAATCTCGTCGTGCCGCGTCGTTTCGAACGCGCGCGCTTCTTCTTTCGGAGCACAATGCGAGACGAGCCTAACGACGCGCCGACGCGGTCATTGAAATCACCTCGAGGGCCACTACACAGGATTGATGCGAACTTTTGTGGACCCTCGGTGGAATTTATAATCGTCGTTAGTCCGTATTATTTACGTTGGTACGATGGAAGTATATACTCGTGTAGCAAGGATATACGAAGGAATTACAGATTTCGTGACAGTGTGTGCACTAATACTTGTGTTTATATTATATTTATTATACAGTGTTCGAAGAAGTGTCGTATTTATTTAACTGCCGATAAATTTATTATAAAGAGAGTGTACTTTTGAAGTAGATACGGTGGAATATCTTCTGAAGGAATTGATGACATGAAAAAAATGTTCTTTCAAAAGTTGTTTGGTGTGAAAAGGCCAGGGTGATTTTTTTAAATAGAATATATTTTTTTTATTTATGGCATGATAGCGTTTGTTACGACGAGTACAATGATTTGCTACATAAGGTTATGGAGTCTAGTAGTTTGGAGATATTCCACCATTTCCAAGTAAGAAGAAAACCTTGTATAAAATTTCTTCTTTATATCCTTAGTCTTCTACGTTCTTATTACCTTCCTAACAATAGATATAACTATGGGCGTAAACAGGTTATCAGTCAGGAGGGCGAGGGCAAATATATCTCAATGTAAGTTTCTTAATATTCCTTTAAGTTTATTTTTGTGTACAAAATATTAGTTAATATATTTGCGTATTCTGGGGAGGGGGGGGGGCAAAATCCAATTTTTTCCCTCTAGGATAGGACAAAGACTACTTTTTCCCTTTGGGGATGGAGGAAAACTGCCCCTCCTTGCCCACCCCTGGCTACGCTCAAGAATATAGCTATATGTGCAATGTTTGTATAAACAATGAAGTACCATCAAGAGATTTCAGGTGTTTTTGCACATAGGGTGTACAGATGATCCATTTCACAAGAATCTTGAGTGGAAAATACACTTAATTCTCAAACGAAGAGTATATTCATAAAACAATAATATACAAATTTTATTAATCTCTGCTAAAATGTTCGACTGACAGATATTCGCCAATTATCGCTCGCAGAGTATCGAGTGTAGTAACTTCTCCGCCCACACAAACGCAAACATAATAAAGACTCTAGAGGTCCCTCGGAGGTTCACTGATTCGCTACTTATGCATCATTTGCTGCGTGAGTGTGGGAAACGTTCGGGAAACAGATGGTTTCTCCTCGATTTCGTGTAATGGGTCATTGTATCGGGATCACGGGTGGGCGCCGTTTACTTTCGATTTCTCCATTTTTCTCCTTCTGAAACGCAGTCATTAACATATTATTCTTCTTTCCCATCGGTTAGTTTGCGAAGCCCTCATCCAGATCTGAGGGTATATACATATTATACATGTGATTTCCGTGTCACGTGTACTGATTTTCGTTTAACGGGGGGTGATCGTTATGCTATTACATTAACGGCTCGATATCGTTTCACGAGCTAATTCCTACCGCCTATAGGCGTCTCGCCGATGCAATTAACCGAGATTGTTCTTGGTCGCGTCGTTAAATGGCCAATAAGGAACACAGCGAAAAGAAAAAAAATACAAACACGCGGCAGAAGCGAACAGACACACACAAGAGGGAGAGAGAGAGAAACAAGTGGCGCCGCGCAATCGGGCCATAATAACACGTTGAAGACTGGAAAGTTCCAGTGAACGACCCCCAGCGATCACGAGTTGTATTTGGTCAGTTCGAAAAAAAAAAAACATGCGTCATTTCCATTATTTGTAATGTAACAGTCGAACAAGCGGCTTTTTTCCAGGTGTCTATCAATATTCATGGGGATATGGCGGGAAGAGTTAATGGGATTCATCGAACAAATTTAATAAAAGTATACGTGTCGTAAACAACGTTCTGCCAATTCTAATTACCTTCGACGTCACGTTTAGAGCCAGGTATAAAATTCTTCGGGAAAGATTTGCCGCACGGTATTCCATATTTCTCGGAATTTCTCGGATACCTCCTCTGCTATGAGCCACAGACGTTTCTCTAGCTGATGTTTGAGAAGTATAAAATTGTCTAAACTTTCGAAGATCACGAAATTATATTAGAGGTTCTGCAAATCTGTAATCGAAATTCTACTTCAAAACAACAAAATTTAAAAATAACATTCTTTTTGTTAGGAACAAAGCTGTCCTGATATACAGTAAAATCTCGATTATCGGAAACTCCCAAATACAGATTACTGAAACACAGAACGATTCAACAAAGATGATATTGTTTCATCTATATTTTTATCAACATGAAACTGTGGACGTCCTAAACAAAATACCCCAAAAATCCTGTATCAAAATGGATTCTTTTCCCTATTAGTACGGTTAATCAAGGTTCCACTGTACTAGAATCGATTGTCGGAAATTCCCAAATACAGATTACTGAAACACAGAACGATTAAACAAAGATGATATTGTTTCATCTATACATTTATCGATGCATAAAATTGTGGACCTCCTCGACAAAACACCCTAAAAACCTTTTGTCAGAATGGATTTTCCTCCCTACTAGTTTCGTTAATCGAGGTTCCACTGTGCTAGAATTCACTTACAAGTCATCCATTCTTAGATTTCGTTCGAATCCCACATTCCTTTCGCGCGCTTTTTCGATTTCACGGGTGCACAATAAGGCTCGCATGTATTGCGACGTGGTTAATGGTGTCGCCACTAATCGATCGGGTCGACTCGTTTGCCAGTGTTATTCACGATCCGCCGCGTTTCCGCGAGCAATCGCGCTCACCCAGTCAGGCAGGCAAGGCCGGCGGTTTACGAGGCGAGCCTCTTTAACGTTTTACGGCCGCGGTTCCTTTTTTTTTTCTCTATTCGAAACGGGAAATTATCCTCGAGCGAAACGAGCGAATCGACTGACTTTGTCTTAACGGATTGTTAATACGTCCAGAACAGGAAATTGCCCCAGAAAAAGGTACTCTGAAAAGTTCAGAAAGTTGTTTTTTGCAAGTAAACTACGGGTTATCTTGACTTTATCTCTAGCGGATCTAATAAATTGACTGAACTTCCTTTCGAAGAAATTATTAATACTTTCTCGACTATAATACCCCCGGTAATTAGTGCAACAGTACGACTTCGTTACGTATTTAATCGTAGTGAAAGAAAATGAAGCCGTGTATACGCAACGAAAATTAAATATAGAGAATGATAGACGATTTTCGTCATCCACGGCGATCGTTCTGACTCAATTCAATATATTCACACGTGACTTCATAAGTGAAGAAGTCAGAATATGCTAGGTGGTCGTGTCTCGAGGATATTTAGCGTTAGACTCATCAGTACTATTCATCGCTGGAATCCACCTCGAAACAATCAACCTCAAAAAACGCAATCAAGAGGATAACTACATAGAGATTCCATTAATGGAAACTTGACAGATGCTTGGTGCATTGTTCCTGAATAAATCCAGGCGATAGCTCAACTTCAGATTCGTTCGAGGATGAGAAAAATCGTGGCGAGGTCGGGTCAGGCATAGGCAAGAACGAAGTCGAAGAAGTAAACCGCGTCGAACGGTTTCTAAATGGCGGCCGTTAAAAACCGTATACGAAAGTACCGGTTCGCTTGCGCAGGTCATCGGCGCTCGAAGGACACGAAGGGACCAGTCATCCGCGAGCGGAATCCCTCCTGACCTTGGAACGCGAAACCGTAAAATGAAATATTCGTTCGGCGAAACGATCCCGATCATTCTCACGTAATAAAGTTTCCTTTTACGGGGCACGGAGCATGATCCAAGAACCAATTATAATGGGACTCCACTTAACTGAATCTGTCAGAAGACAGAATCAGGTAATCAGAGTATAGTGATTCTTTCTTCAATCATGGTTTATGTGTTTGGATAATAAGAGCTGATGCTCGTACAAATGGATCTCAACTTGTTTGTTCATGTATTATGTACATGATTTGCATACATCGAAAGTTGGGGGTTACTTTGAGTCAGAATAACCTTATTCCAAAGTCGGAAAATGATCATTTTCCATTTTGCAGCTCAGCAATTTGTTAAATTAAGTTCATTTTTACGTGAACAAATATTTCACGAACAAATACCTGCAAAATAGTTATAAAATCGAAAATGATCATTTTCGGACTTTGGGATGAAGTTACCCTGACTTTTTAAAAGTAATTTTATAGATTTCTAGATGATACAGCTAGTGTTGCGTAGCACTATAGCAAGTTTTCCAATATTAAATTTTTCACTGTTGTATAGGTATATGATTCGTTTTACTCAATGGATTCATTACAAGAAATCTGAACGTACACCGTTATGCCTTATTCCCCGCAAACTATGTGCCTATATCGCGATTAGATCGATAGGGTGTAGTACAGGAACACCAACCTCTCTTCCACTCGGTAATTTAACGACACAGAAATTCCAATCCAGTATATGTAAATAACGTTTCTATTACATATTCGACTCTTACTCTGCTTCCAGCTATTTCAACTGTGTCTACCAATTCTATCCTACTTACATAAAAACATGCTCATAGACATTCTGTACCGACGTGTTCGGTGAACCAGGTATTTATCTGAAATTCGTTCAGATAGACAGAATCTTACAGTACCTACTTAAGACTTCTCTGAGTGGGTGGGAGCTCGATTGAAATGTCGGTGGGATCGCCAGGACCACCTTAACGAAGAATGTCTTCAAGGTCGGTGATCGAGCGCGACAGGAACGCCGGATGATTCCCCTCCGCCCCCGTTCGGAAGGGGGAAAAAATATCCTGACGCTCGTGCGTCTCGTTTTTCCGCTGAAAAACCAGTCGTCCAGCAGCGGCGAGAAGAGACAAGAGCGCATTCCTTTGCAAGGCTGCTGCCCGCCCGGCAAACAAGGACAATTCCCTTCCACCTGGTGTCCAACACAGCCTCCCAATTCGACCAACGAACCGAGTTCCCTGATTCCTGAACCATCCTGTACAGTAAATCCTCGATGAATGTTCGAAGGCTTCTTGGCACTGAACATTAAACATTTCATAAACTAATGGCCGAATTGGCCTAATGGAGAATTCCGAGCTTTATCACTGTGCTAAACCTGATTAAAAAATTTGCGTTACATCTGGGGGATTGTTCTTGTCAATGCCGAGAACACTAATCGAGGATTTACCGTATAACCTACCAGAAACGGTTCGATTCGTAGGGGCACGTGCATTCTGAAAGTCGTCGACTTGCTTCATTATTCCTCTGGCAGTCTGATGCCCGTTTAAGTGCAACAACGCGCGCACGCAATCGCTCCTTAAATGTTCACCCGTTTACGAAAAGCGCCGCGGAAGAGAACCGGGAATTCCAGGAGAAAACGCGCGGAATTTTCGTGCCTGTTTCTCTCTACGCGCGGAGACCCGTTTTCTGCTTCCCACTTTTCTCTTTCCTCGCTTCTCCTCTCACGTCTCGAGCGGGTTCGCCGTTTCTCCTACCCCGTCGCCTCCGGCCCGCTTGTTTTCCGTTTTGGAATCGCGAGCGCGCACGCGGCTTCGAAAGTTTCTGCCTGTTCCGTTCGACCTATTTTTAGGGAAACACGTTCGCCGCGATTCGGGGGAACTTCTCGAGGGTTTTCGGAACCGCGGAATCGGTTCGATTGAGTCTGATACACGCACTTAGGAATTGTGTTTTGTGAATATGTAATTTATTTCTAATTGGTCGAAATGCTTCCGTTTTAATGTTTACACGATTCTGTACATTGCAGGAGAATTGATCCTGGGGAGACATAGCTTTCTTTGGATCTTTAGCAGTTATGACAAGATAGTCTGTAAATGACGGGTCTGGACTGAACAGAGGGGGAAAGGAAAGAAGATCCAGACATCAGAGATTCAAGACTTTTATTACTTTTAATATTAATTATGGCTTTCAGATATAAATCGTGACCTATTGGAAAACTCATCCCAACATTTCATCATTGTAGCTCTAGCTTCATTTCAAATGTAGCCCATATTTAGACCCTAGCTTCTATCCGGATCATATCTTCTACTCCTCAATTTCAAGTCAATTGCAAGTATGTACATTAGGTTGTTCGAACATTATTCAGGTGGTTTTCGTCTCTGGGAAACTGGTCCAGTTAAAAAGAAACAAAATTACGAATTCTTCCCTCGCACGTCTTTTGTCCCGCTCGGTATATATACGACGCGCGAGAGGCCGACTTGGCCCGATTTCCCCTCGCCTGCCTACGGATTTATCGCCGAAATGTACCGCGGGCATTGATGCACGAAAGCGAAAGAGTTAACAGTTACACCGGCTGTATTTCACATGGAACGTACCGCGCTGCGCGGCGTTCTCTATTCCCGTTCGGTAACGTGTAAACCGTCGTCTTAATGCACGGTTAATATTTAGGCGGATATGTTTAATGGCTCGTAAAATACTTCACCTCGAGCCGACCGGCTGCATTTTCTCGTTCGCGTACAGCGAACGCCGGCAAATTACGTATTCGTTGGCCTCCGAGTATAAAATATTCGCGGCGAAACGTTCGAAAAATCTGGCGGCTCCCGTTAAATTTGGGTCGCGCGATCGCCCATCCCGACCGACTTGATCTTGAAGAACCCGATGCACTACATGTTTTCTTTCCTGTTGTTGACTCAAGTGTATCGTAGCTCAGAATTTCGTGAAAATCTTTTTCCGTTTTTTGCTGCGAAACCTCGACGAAGTAACTCTAGCGAAAAATTTGGAGCTGACCAGTCGTTAACCTTTGGGGGTAGAGCAGATTTTTGAATGACTTTATGTTCTTGAGTCAGAACATTTATATATTTGTTATAGTATTGTACTACGAAAAATAGGCGACCCATCTGGAATCTAAAAATAGATTTTCTGTCCTCTACAGGTTAAATTTGTATTTTATTCGAGAATTTAATAAATTTCGTTTACTCTGGACTTTATTTACTTCGTGGTGTTGGATACAAGAAAAGGATAAGATACACTGTAAGGAGTTTCACCTTTCACGTTGTTCGAACCACGATAAAGTAGATATCGTTTGTCGAGCTGTCTGACATTCCTGGATAATTACGAACGATTCGATATACCGCTTGATCTCGAATACTTTGGTTAAAAACAAAGACTTTCACCGTGATCGACGGTTTTCCTGACTTTTAGTATACTCTTACTCCGAGTCGTATAAGCGTGAAGTCCCTAAGTCACATAAACGATAAAAGGAAAGATAATCGTCTTCACGACTATTCACTCTTCCATGACTTACCGAAGGTTCGATTATTTCGGCAGTAATTCACTGATAATACAGATGCTTCACACGTTGATAGACTTTTCTACATTATACAGAAATGGACAACGAGTTACAAAGACAGCTGCTTTTCACTGGTGTTTCTGAGAGCTGCATTTGAAACGATAATTGTTATCGTGGTCACTGATGACCGCTACACTTAAATCATTCGAAGGAACATTCAACTTTTAGACTGTAACATTTACAACATCTTTCGTATAATCAGTAGTAATGATCCAAGCAACGAATTATAATCCAACACGTAAATAATTATATTTTTAATTAATTATTAACTAACTATAAGCTTAACCTTGCAATTATTTAACTTTGTTTCTAAATATCTCCTCATTATTATTATTGTTTCAATAATAGAAAGGTGGCTGCTCAATCTGTAAAAAGAATTTAATTCGGTTCGACGATCGAATATATCTTCATTCCACAAACAGCTTAAAACATGGACAAACGAAAATTGTTTCGTCAGAAGTGCACGAGTATAAATTAAATATTCGACGAATTATTTATAGAAACCCGTCGTTCGAATACATTACATACCGCGCATGGGACATCTGCTCGGAATAATCGGCAACGGACGTGTCATTACCGATTTATCGGACTAAATTGTCCCTCAACTTGTCCGGATAATTGGCGTCTCAACGTTTGTGTATGGGTGCGCGCGTAACATTTCTTTTTTTCACTCTCCCGGTGATATCCGAAACCAGTTCGCTTCCGGCGGTGTAAGTAGGCCCCCCTACCTACCGACGGGGCCCGTCGGGAGGCCTCTGCGTGCACCTGTGCAGGTTGAGAGGTGTTGTGTTTTCACCTGGCAGTTCAACCTACAATCGCGAGCAAGAAGGTTCCGTAGCCGCGACGATCCCCTCGCGTTCCACGATCGACACCGTGGCTCCGGACACGAATCAAATTTCCATCTTTTGTGTTGTTCACCATCCCACGATCTACCCCAAAACGATCCACGAAAAAATGATGAATGTCAGTTCGACTCGAAACGAGGACGAATGACGTTCAAATATCTTTCGATCGTGAATCTGAACTTGATTCGAAAGAAGAAGGAAGGACGTATTCGATCACTTTGCGATTGTGAATAATGCCGTGACAAGAAGAAAGTTAATAGTACACATATCGAAGAATAATTACTCGAATAATCATCCATCTAAGAGGATCCAGAGACGAGAAAACTATGAAAGACGTTTCCCGGAAATAACCAAGAACACGATGAGGCCAGACTCTACACCAGAGTCTTCGTGAAGACGAGAACTTTAATCGACTCGACCGGTGACAACGTCCATGGAACCTTATTCGTCGATGTGAATCCGTGAGATCGAAGGAACGATTTCACCCGTCGAATGAAATCGAAGTCCCCCGGTGAAATTATTCTCGAAGACTGACAATTAGTTAATTGTGAATCTTATCGGTACGCGTGGAACATTTATGGTCGTGGTATGACTGACTTGTAAGTGTGTTTGTGGGGAGAATCTCGATCGATCCCGGGAGAAGATTAATCGTCGCTCAACCGGGGCACAGTGATCGTCCAGACGTGTAGAAGAGATTTTTTCGTGAAAAGTATCGTTCGTTTCGACAGCCAGAATGGACACCGTGCTGGAGAAGATGGGCAAGCTGAATTTGGTAATGTTTTTTTACGATTCAAACAGCTGTGCATATGCAGTTCCGACGTGATTACGCGGGACGTATAATTGCCAAAGACTAACAAGCTACCACCCTAATCGCGAGATCTACTTGATGCCGAAAGGAAACGAAAGAAAAAAAAAAAAAAAAAAAAAAAAACCCGGCGTGCATTGTGCAAACGCGTAACGAACGTGCACGGGCGCCACGTGCGTGCGATAGAATCGTTTACAGCGCGGCAATTCCGCCGGGTACCGTTTTTAAGTTCAACATCGCGAGCTGTTTCGAGAAAAATACTTTACGCCTTCCGAGCCGGCGCGTTATCGCAGTTAATGGCCCATCAAGTATTGAAACACGTCATTCTTCTTTTATATAGTGTTCTGAAAAATGCTCGGGACTCGATCGAATGGTGTTCGTTTCTGTAGAATGTCATTGGGGGTGAAATCGTTTCCACTCCTGGCCATTTCCATAACAATAAGTTATACGGGCCCGGATTGAATGTCGTAGACATTTTTTAGACACTCTGCGGAATTTTATATTCTAATTAACACTACTGCTGACGGGAAACATAGACCTAATTTTATCGATCGATAAACATTACAAAATAAATTAACTCATTTCTTCACTTTCATGTCGTTATAGAAGTTGTGAAAGATCTAAGACAATGTATTGTTGTAACATTTTAATCACCGTTACGAGAGTGGTGTGATTAATTATTTTGACTGGTTTGGTAGTTCCAGTGTTGTATTTGCGTGGCTTGGTCATTTTTAAAATTCTTATACAATTTCGAGTGTATTTTCAATCGAAGTATAAGGTATATCTGTTATTGAACGTTCTGTACATTCTTAAATTTCAAAGTTTCTTACTCCAGATTGCAGAATACTGTGTATGGGATTCTGTGAATTTTGAGGATGTTGAACTGTTTACATCCTGTCAAGTTCGCCAGGTATTTCAGGTTCTCGAGGTGACCCCAAAAACTGGCCGAAAAGTCTCTAATATTCCGTCTTCTTGTCCCTTTCTCTCGTTTTAACGTCATACCTGGGAATGTTCGTATTTGCTGAAGCATTCCTTCGCGACATACTTCGTCGTTTGACGATTAGGAGCTATTCCTCTTTAGATAAATGTAACTTCAATGTACCTACGTCGTGTCATCGGCAAACATCATAACCAATAACCTTACTGGAACACGTGTAAATTACTTCATCGTACATGACTAAAGATTATGGAAAAGTAAAGATGTTAATTCGAGCTAAACGGAACGGAAAAATGTTTAGATATCATAAATGTCAGATCTCTAGTGGCAATCATCCATCGTCGTTTTCCCGTCATCAAGGAGTCAACGCATCGCTGACCATTTCCGTCGCTTAAACGGCACTCGTTTCCGCAGCCAGTGGTCGTTGATGATCGCGCTACAACTCGATTAATAAACCCAGGAATCACGGTATCATCGGTACAAATTACACACCTGACTTTTTTATCCGAGACAAAAAACCATCCCGACCTGTAATTCGAAAGACACACGTACGTCCACAGTTCCTTGATCCGAGTTTTACGCGTTTTTTCTTTCTTCCCGTACGCGTTCTCTCTTCGGGTTAGATGTAACCTGGCTGAATGTTTAGCGATTACCTCGTTACGATCGACTGGTTTGAACTCGATTCGATCGTTTTTGCCGGTTGGAATCGCCGGCAGCCGACTCAATCAGTTGCATATTCGAGCGTACTTCGGTCAGCCACCTGCAGCGAAATTGCGGCTGAATCCACCTTGGAAAAAGTCCCGCGACGATGCAACATTGTTGTAGGGAGCAATTTTATGTCATACAATTTCGAAATCGATCCCCCACCCCGAGTCAATGAGCCGAGGAAATTGAAAAGCATGATTGTCCAATGATCGAGGATACACCTGGCTTTGCACCCCTTTCGCTGATCCCGCATTGCAGAATTCTGATGATTTACTGTCGTAATATCTCGATTTTCTTTGTCACTGTTAGAGAAAATGGGAACTGTAATGGACAGAGAAATTTGTTGCTTCATTCTCGGGAAGGGTGAAGGATTACGTAGAATTCAATTTCTATAAATCATTTTACGAAACCATCAATTAAGCTTATTGAATTAAACATGAAGATTCGCTGGATTTTCCAGAAGCTGCGTGTGCAAGGGAGGCATAAAATTTACAGTCTAACGAAAACGTTTAGTGCTTCAGAAGGTAATTAATTCTTAACGAACCCATCGGTACTGGCAATTGACTCGGAATCCAGCAATCTTCGTCTTAAACAATCACCTCGTGAAGAGGTAAGCATTTACATAAACTATGAATAAAATAGAAGTGTTTTGTCAATTACTTTTACAAATTTCTTTTCCACGAGTTTCGAGTAAATTCGTTACTAAAAATCGTACATAAACCATATACATCCATGATATCTTTTCGTTCCCGTTACTCTGGCTACCATGATCCTGCAAGAACAACGCTTCACCTTGGAATCCGCTGTCTTTTAATTAACTCCTCTCGAAAATCTGGTAATTACACGTAATTGGGCTTATTTACTGTAGTCTTGTTACAGTCAGGTCGTCGTTTTTCCGCGATCGTACGTCGATCAACGGGCATTTGCGTGCTCCCCTGGGACAAGAAAGAAGAAACGCGGCAACACTTTCGTCAAGGCACATTCCCCATCGCACGCAGCCGCGACTAATTGGGAATCACGCGAGAGCATTGAAAGAGGACCGCCTATTTCTCGGCTCGTTCGTTCGAACGGTTCCTCCGCGCGATTCCACCGGACTCGCGATTCGCTGGGCTGCGTCGTGCATCGATTCGCATCCTGCTGGTAGTCGAGTGCAAAGTACCTTGCAGCCGGGCCGTTGCACGATCGCTCGGACGACGCTGGCGCGTCGCTAGACATCACACACTGTCGAGATGAATGAACTCTCTTACTTGGGATTGTTCCTTTGATATACAGGGTGAAGGAAAAAAAGGATTCGTAACTTCTGGGGTAGATAGTACTCGCCAAATGAGAAGAAAAAGTCTTAATAAATATGGATTGAAAAATGAATATTGCCAAAGTTATGAATAATTTCTTGCTTCGGTTAAAACGCGTGGCTTTCTAGGTTCGAATTGTGGAGAAAAAGTAATAGGAATTGTAGAAAACCGTCTGTAATCAGGAAAAAGAGAAATGATAAGGTAATCCATTGTTTCTATACAGTACCATAGCTCCCGAAATGAAAAAGTCAGTCGCTTTAACCAAAAGAAATAATTGTTTATAACTTTGAAAATATTAAACTGTCGATCTATGTTTGTTAGGACTTTTTTTTCATCATTTGGCAAGTACTATCTACCCCAGAAGTTGTGAACCCCTTTTTTTGTTTCACCCTCTATATTAGATGTACCGATAAGTAATTCACAGTAGTGCCAATATGGTGTAGCTAGATTTTCGATTCAGAATATATTTCCTATATTCCGTTCAGTCAAAGTGGCGGACGATGATGGGAACAAATAATGAATATTGTTAATCCTTGGTCTCATTCATGGAAGATGTCCAAATCTTTACGGATTTTATGATAAGCCTGAAGGTTATATTTATCCCAGTCACAAAAACTGAGTTTCAAATGTAGATCCCTAGGAACATATGGTATCCTCTAAAAAGATCTGGATGATCCCCATGTGATATACCTCGACAGCTTCACCTGCAAAAAACGAATGATTTAAAAATAACCTTTTCGTAAGTACTAGGATCCCTGTATCCCATTATAAGCATAGAGACATCCAATACTAGTACATTCATCTTCACACCGTCTATATCAGTCCAAGATCATCACTACCTTCATTAACACGAATCTAAAACGTAACAGGCTCCGAGTCCACCGTTCCACGGAAATGTTAACTCGGTACAAAACCGCTAAATCCAAGGATTAGCCAAATTACATCACCGTCTCCCATCAGATCCAACCCACGACTCTTCAATCCACCATCAGGGTCTTGCGCCACTTAGGTCTATCATCTTCAGGCGTTCAGTCAGATTCGGATACAGTCGAATTCACACGAGACGTGTCGAAAGTCTCTCGACGGGCTATTCCTATATACGGATTCAGCGATACATAATCGGGCACGATGAAACGTCTGTGTAACAATGGCCGCTGAAAAATAGCTGAATTATCGGTCCCGTTCAGTCCCCCCTCGCAACCAGGACTTCTTCTCTCAGTCTCTTTCTCTCTTTTTTTCTCTCTCCAGACGGGACTCTCACCGAAGATATTCGACGAGAGAAACTTTTTTTCGGGCGCCCTTCTCTTATCGATCCCGACCGATCGATGCGTTCCATCATCCGTACCGATATCGCGAAGAACGTTCTACCGTCGTAGAAGAATAGACCTCACAACGGAGCAGGCAGCTTTCACCGCGTTTTGCATACGGGGGACCCTACCGGGACCGGTCGTCCGGAGGTGGGTTCCGTCCCAGAAATCGGATCGATTCGGGTTTCTCTTTGATCCACTCGGCGGCCGAGGCGAACTTAATGACCGCGTGAATCGTTGATTTCGATGTCGGCGAGGAACGGTACTTTGGCTGTTTATACGAAGGGCTTCGGCTCCTTTTCTACATCCTTAATTGCGACGTTGCTCTGTTCTGTGGGGCGAACCCACTGGGAGATACTGGGTCAAAAGGTTCATATGTACACTCTTGAGAATTCTTGAGATTGTAAGGCTGTTTTTGTTCGGACGTGCTTGTGAATCACAAGCGTTCCTTGTGTTTTGGAATTATTAAACGTTCTACTGAACGAGTATACGAATCCATTGAGAATATCTGGTTTTAATTTATTGGACATCTCGGAGATTATGCGGGTTCGTTTTGCTGTGAGCCTTGAAGTCAGAGAAAGTGAAAGAATTTTGAAGAACAGTAGAACTACCGAAGCAGTCTAAATGGCATGTTAATACATTCTTATAACGATGGTTAATATGTTACAACAATACAGTTTCTCGGATCCCTTGCAATTTTTATTGCATGTATGAAAGTGAAGAAATTAACTAATTTATGAGTTTATATATTTTCAAAAGTTTACTCTATTTATCTTCTAATGTTAAACGATTGTCGTATTCGTAAGCCAATGTCCCTCATATTTAATTGATATTACAATGTTTAGTGTAACAGATAGTTAAATTGTTAAATAACGTACTTTTTAATTCAGTGTTTTACGAAAAACTGTATTAAGAATTGACTACAACGATTAATATTTCACGAATACAATTTTCTTTCAATGTATATATTTTTCAAAGACTTCGGTTTAAATATTCATAACTTTCAGTGTCCATGGATTTACATTAGTCTTCAACAGTCTCGAGAGCATAGTCCTTTGTGCCAGTTGAGGTGAAAATTTGCAAGTAAGAGACCTGTTCAAATCCCGCCGGTGAACATTCGTGGCTTTCTACCGTAAAAACCGTCCAATGATCGGTTTATTGTTCTCGTTATCGAAGTTTAACGCTCGTTTTTATGGGTCACGTGTGTGGTAAAATTGTGGTCGGTTAAGCGAACAAGGAAATCGACGAAAGTGATCGGACAAGCATACCGCAGAAAAATCCAATGAATTTTCGAAACGGAGTCTCGTTCGTCTGATTTAGTGAGGTAAACAACGCGGCGCCTGGCGCGTTCGTCGGAAACAAACATTCCTCCGTCGTCCTGGAAACGGGCCGGCCAGCGCGATTACCATTCCAGAAACGGAATTTCACATGTAAATGCCTTTCCCGAAAATATCGTATTACGAATCCCATGAACACCACGTGTGTTTCATCCGAGAGGAACTGTGGATTCGAATTCTGACGCCTCTCACCCGAAACGTTTCGTTCATTCGACCCCGAGAACTCGGTCTTGCTGATTGAATTATCGTCGTTGTGTCTTGTACTCTGCGTGTCCCGTTTAAAATCCGTCTCTGTGTCCTTGTCTTAACGTGAACGTGTATTGCATGGCAAGTATTGTATTCACAGAAAATTCGAGTACATATGCAAAATACAATACAGTCCATGAAATCGTTATTTTACTCTCCATTTCATAAAATTCAATCTAATTCCTTGTTTTGGGCATTGTACCAAAATATGTGTTACGTATACGGAATAAAGAGTAACATAATTAATATAAAATATTAATATTATTAACCCGCTTACAGCATATTTTTTTTATCTCGTAAAAAAATTTTTGTTGACAAAATTAAGAGCCAAGAATCATTTTCAGACGATTTTTTATAAATTATATATTTGCCCGCTATAAATAAAGAACTAGTAGTCACAGTAACACCGTTTTTCTCATATTTGGATATCATTTAAGGAAGTTTCGTACTACCGATCGGCAAGCAATGTTCCAGATATTATCACTGAAGTGATAAAGTAGGCGTCTGGTGTAGTAGACAAATGCAGTTAGTTGGTTTAGTGTACAAACAAATAATCCACTGTATTTAGTTAAATTCAATACTAACATTCGTCCTTGTTCTTTAAATATTCTCCGTCATTCTGAAAGAAACAAAGGGCAGAAAGATGATCTAAATTTAAACAATATTACCAGTTTATTAAAAAGAAACACTGGATTGTTTATAGGTGCACCTAATGTTATAATATAAAAGTAAAAATATTCTACAAGTGAAAAATCAGAAATGTTCGATCGTACATCGATTGTCAGAGCTGGTTGGTCTCTATTTTGAACGGACACATAAAGCACTGAAGCCGAATCCTTCGTCTCCTAAAAAGCTGAATAGCCCAGGATATGCCGGAAGTCGCCCTGTTTCATCTCCTAATCGTTCTCTCAAAAAACGACACGCTCGACGGACGGCGGCTTGATCACGAACCAGCGAAGCGTCTCGAGGGGGGTAGCGATCGATTTAAGATGGATCATCGCCCACGGCGTGGTGTGTCGTTGTGGTCGTCCGGGGACGAACATCGCTACCGTATAACCGATGACGAGCGAACGGAACGCGACAGGTGACTGAGTCTGCTCCCATTGTCTCGTTGATGGAAATGGGAGGTAGGGGAAATGGAAACGAATTTTGTATTTCAATTCGTTGATGGATATCTGGAAAGGGATCTCGAAATTCGTTATTTTATCCTCGCGAAAGGTGATGAATAGACTGCGGATTTTTATGCAAAATAACTAGATTTAGATTTTCTAAAATAATTTATAAAGACACGAGCAAATGTAGGAATTTATTTTTCCTCTTAAGTATCTTATTGAGTTCAGACTAAAATAGAAAAATCATTGGATCCGATGAAAGTTTTGCCTTTCCGTTTATTTCACAGAGCCCTATGGGTCATAAATGCATAAAATCTACAGTCTAGTGATGAAACTGTACAGGCAGAGGCCATTGACTCGGAGAAATTGAAATTGTTTGCGCGCTGACGCGTCTCACCTCCAGCAAGAACAAAAATGTAGAAAAAACATTTTAAGTGAGTTAATTGTTCGTGAACGTTTTTAATTCATGGATCGTTTCTTGCCTCCTTAGGAACGTCTGTATACTTATCTAGAGTGTAAGTAACCACTTTGCACCGAGTAGTTGGAGAAGAGCTCTCGAGATTGATCCTAACTCAATTACCAATGATTTAAGCTTCAAGCGAACCGCGAGGCCACGGATTGGCACAGTGCTTGGAGTAACCTTGAATGTTGATTTTCACCGATGGTAACCTAGGATCACGCTTACCATAAAAAACATTGAGTCAGGAATTCTGATCTGAAGAATTGTTAGTAATACCAAACCATGGAAATGTTATAATTGATTTTCCAAAAGGAAACAAGTAAATCTATCAATTCAAATATTACATTACACTTACACAATTAACACAGCATCCTAGAATGAATTATCGCAGTTACCAATTCATCTAATATTATTAAACAATTTAAAACCAGACGACAGTCTCACCTCGAAGAATTTCGATTAGCAAAGAGCCAAAGTTATTATCATTACCAACTCTATTATGCACTTTAATACCATACGCGTCAAATACGTAAGACAAACCATTCATTATCGTATAAAAGCCGCAGTACAATTATAAAGCTGTTACTTAACCCAAGGCACGATATTTATCGCCGAGTCTTCAGAAACCCACCCCTCGCATACAATAATGTATAAATTACCGAACAAGCAGGTTGCTTCTCCCGTTCAATGTGATGGTCCGTGCGCCTCCTCGGCTCGCCTCAATGTAGCCTTAATTACGACGGAATCGCGCTAATTACGCGGCCGGGATAAAAAGCACGCAGCCCCTATCGAGTCGATTCTGCTCCACGTGAAGCGTATCGCCGCGGATCGGTTGCAATAAGAATAAGAAGCGTCTGGTCTCGGCACGCCGTTCGCAATTAACATTCTCGAATGATGCACGAGGCGGTCCACGATGACAAATCACGCGAGAGCGTTTAACGTCGGGGTGTATCTAGTCGCGGGAGGTCTTGAAGAATATCTACCAACCGGTACAGCCGTGAGATTCGACGCGATACCTCAACTTGGCCCGGTTTTCTTGGCTAGCACGCTTTCGGTAATAGAAATATTAGGAAGTTGCGAATTAACGGACAACCGTGTGGAAACTGGTTGCGCTCGAACGTGTTGCTGACCTTGATTTCCACGAAACGAATGAACGTGACCGGTTTTCTGTTTGCAACCGGCAGGTTTTATCGTCGGATTATAAATCGCGTGCGTACCGTGACGCTGGCTTTATTGGGTCGAATATGTAAATACCTCCTCGTATTCTTCATTCTCATTCATCACGCAGTTCATCGCGGTTTATTTAGAAATGAAAGTCTTTACTCGTAACGACGATGGTTGTAATTCCATTTCTGATGGATGGTGACACAAGGCGAGAAAGGGGGTTGGAAAGAGTAGAATAGAAATTTTCGTCTGTGCACGAATTTTTTCGAAATTTAGAAATAATTATCTTCATTACCTACTCATTGCGAAGTTACTTGTAATTCTATTTTTGATGGATCGTGACTCTAGGCGAGAAAGGGGGCTGAAAATAGTAGAATAGAAAGCTTCGTCTTTCCACGAATTTTTTCGAAGTTTATCTAGAAATTAAAGTCTTTGTCACACATAGCGAGTTACTTGTAATTTTGTTTTTAATGAATGGCGACACAAGATGAGAAAGGGGGTCGAAAATATTAGAATAGAAGTCTTCATCTTGAGAATAAATAAAAATGTCAGATGATTAAATACTGATTCATTTAAGTAAACGATTTTGAATATTCTTAAAGTATTGCGTATACGAATATAAAATGACATCAGTATATTGAACTTTTTATTATAGAGGGAATCGGAAGATGTTCTACCAGATCAGAAACTATACGACCATACAACAGAAGCATAGTATATAATTTTTTTAGACGAAAGCTAGACCGATAAATCGAGTAGTAGCCTATCGAAAAATTCCACTTCGAAGTTGACGAATGGCAGGAAGACGGTGACAAGGATCGCGATGCAATCGAGCTTCGCAGCTGCGTCTGCTTCTACTTCCAAGCGTCTTCTATCTAAATACGAATCAGCCGATGGTACGAACATTTGTTCGCGATGGAAGTTGAAATCTTGTTCGACTAATAATTGAAGTCATAATTGCACGCGTGATCGAAACGCTCGGCACGATCGACCACCGCTTTCTAACCAACGAAAGCCGTTTGGATCAAGCGTAACCGTGCAGATAAGTCCTCCGATACCGCGTCCTCTATTAACAAACCTCTCGTTAATCAACGTAATCTCGCGAACGATATCGAAACGAAAGGACTGGCTGGGAAAAGGACACTTTCATTTGTGGCGATAATCGCGAAAAACAATCTGGTTCGAGTTTTTTCCGTTTTTGTTCGGATTCTTTGGTCAATGCACAGAGCAGATTATGTTTTAGTGCTACACTGAGAGCAACGTTCCACACGAAGTCGCGTGCACTTCGAGGGAATGATCGAAGAAAC
The DNA here is from genome assembly GCF_001272555.1 of Dufourea novaeangliae. Classification (NCBI taxonomy): domain Eukaryota; kingdom Metazoa; phylum Arthropoda; class Insecta; order Hymenoptera; family Halictidae; genus Dufourea; species Dufourea novaeangliae. The sequence continues at coordinate 1,810,042 of NW_015373918.1, read as the reverse complement.
GTGTGGTTAAGTCGGAAAGTTCTCGTTTCTCCGACTGGTAATTACATTAAACATGAAACTTTAATACCAGGGCCCTGTGGCATGAATTCTGCTACTTTGTCGATAACTATACGTCCTCCAATGATTCTTGTTCGAAGGTATTTTGTGCTTTCGCCAGTCAGGATGCCAAGGCGAATTGGGAATGATCTCTGACGTGATTGACATTCAATGTTCTGAGAACGGTTTGCGTCCCAAGACTGTAATTATGTAAAAATAGTTGGTTTCAAATATTTAATTTAGAGTTCGTTATGTTATCAGGCTATTTAAATAGGGAATCCTTTTTTTTAGAGCAATTTAGCCTGGTGGACTCCAACTGTTAGATCTAATAAACGCGTAGATGTCTCTGAGTTGGAAGAATTTTAGCTCCGTCATTGTTCTATCAGACGTACTCAGATAGTTAATCCAAAATGCAACATTCAATGCTTTGAAAAGCATTTGAAGAATCTAATTTTACATGAATAATAACATTTAATGTCTCGAAATGTATTCGAACTATAAAAGTTGAATTTCACAGGAATAATAACTTTCATTTAAAATATAGAAACAATGTCAACTGTCTAGAGTGGTTGCATAACCAACCAGAAAAATGTTTATTCAACGTTAAAAGTCACTACTAAAAAATTAAAAAAAAAAAAAAAAAAAAAAAATACAATACAGAAAGGAAATGTCGCGCGGACAGAAAAACAGACGACGAATCGCGAGTCACTGGCCCGTCGGTATTTACAGTTGCGAATCTGCAGCGCGTGACATTCTAGCGTGATCCCGATACTGCACGAAGAAACGATTTCGGCGATCGTCGAGCGAATCGTGTCCTCTCGGAGACTCTGTTTACCATCGTAGTTATCTTCTGCCGTCGCCGAGCAAACTTCCGCCATCGAAGAAATCGAATTCAATCGTTCGTTCGTAGAACCAGCGATACACACACACACACACACGTTCGATTCGAACTTTTTGCAGGTTAGTACTTCGACGCAAGTTTTTCTTTGCATTTCATTTTCCGTTCGATCGACATACCTGGATCAAGATGAACGTGTTCGGAGTGATCTCGACGACGGAACGATCGCGTTGACACGGGCACGCGGTTTCCACGCGAGGTTCCACACGAGGGATAGAGGAAAATTTCGCAAAAGTTGGTAATGCCGCGCGTCACGATACTCCCGCGGGTTATAATCGACCACCGTGAACACCTTACGCGTGCACTGGCCGACGGTTACGTGTGTACGACATTCTGGTTACACGGGGCTCGAGCTAACGGCTCACGGAAGGTTACGATTACCCCCGGGCTAATGTCGTTACATCGGGATAAAGGGAACAAACGGCTGTCCCCTCGAACGCGGCGCTACGTGGAAACGTGCCCGGTGAATGTTAATCGAGGAAAAACGGTTTAATCGCTTTCGCGAGTCAGTTTCAACCATAAAACGTGCCCATAAGAGTTTATTTCTTTTTTTATTTAATAAGGTAACTAGAACACTTTAAATGTTTTTAACCCGTTCGATACTATGGGAGACTAAAGTCGCCCGCCACGAAGCGACCACCGTGTACTACCGGCGGCTATAGTCGCTCACCACGAAGTGATTACCCCGAACATTAAACAGTTTTTAAACTGTTAAAATAGATTTAATATGAAGTTTTACTGCGTTCAACTTTCTACCGAAAATTTTCTTTCATTATGTAAAGATTATGTACAATTTAATATTTAAAGATACGGAAGCATTGCCAACTTTTGTATTGACAGACGTGGTCGTATCGAAAGGATTCAAGGTAACAGTAGGGGTGGATGTAGCAGTCGGGCAAGCAGAAGGGATGTAGAGACGTTATTCCTTAACCCTTTATCCCACAGTGTTGCATCGGTGCAACCATAGGTAATATTATAATAACTAGAAAATTTTCGATATTTTCTAGAGCACCTTAACATGTCAGCAAATGTGCAAGACACACTAAGTGCATAGAATCCGCAATTTAGTCATTATTATGTCGTGAACAGATTACTGGTCGAGCGACCCGGTACTTTCCATCCCATAATACGAAAGGGTTAATCCTCCTGTGGGTCCGAGCTTTCTAAGAGAAAGGTGTTAACTGCGGACATTCATATTCGCTGTTTAACGTCCACGCGAAAATGCAACAATAAAGGGGATCCATCGTGGCCATAAATTTCCGCAATGTGGAAAGCGGCGGCAGGCGAAATGGAATTTCACGAAAGCGTCGACAGATTTTTATAGATCGTCGATATGCAATAAAACGGCCGTACAACGAGAACCTTGTTTAACGTTATTGCCTTCGCTGACGACAACCACGCCTCGAATTTCGCCGTCGGTGTTAATGGAAAGATACGCAACAATGGATGAACAGTTGGTCGAACACTGCGTCGACAAGCCACCGAAAACTTCGATAAGTCGCGTCGTCGTTGATTCTTATCTTCCCGTGGGAGAGACACATGTAATCGAAATTTGTTCCGATAACGCACAGCGGTATTATTTTTTGCAATTTAATAAATCTCTGGATTAACAAGTTGAGCGACGCGTGGGCTGCGTAAATACGATAAAACAGTACCGACGAATACACATTTATAAATTAAACCTTTTTTGCTCCGAATTGCAATTGTTAACAAATCTCAAGTGTGTCTTTTGAAACGAGTACAGTTTCCAATAATCACAACTTTGCAAATTTCAGTTCTCGTGGCTTCTATTTTAATCTTCGAAAAAGAAGATTCTCTGTGTTGTCTTAAAAACAAATACTAAGCTTGATGGTAATTACGAATACATCAATGTAGAACACGCTCTGACCTAAATCTACTGTTTGCTACCTGCAAGGTGACAACCACATGATTCTATCCTTCAGGCACGCGTTTACAATTATCTGCGGTATTATTCCAAGCCGAATTCATTAGCTCTCCTCCTCACGCCTGTCGCCGTACACTATCGTTCATAAGTATTACGACACCTGTTCTGTATGAAGAAAATATTTCGTAAAATTGATACATTTTAGGCTAGCTTTATTAGTTGATAACAGAGATGGGCAAATTCATTATCCAGATAAAAAGTTTCAAATAACGAATAGAAACTAAAAAGGACTTTGCCAATTTTAATCGATCAAATGTGTAAACATTCAATTTTTATAAAATATATAATCACATCTCCTTCAATTAGTAGACACTAGACAAACAAGTACTGTTTAACACAATAACTTCCAAAACTGTCAAAATGATTGGTTAATATACTCTTATAACGATGGTTAAAATGTTAAAATTTTTCAGATCTGCCGCAACTTTTATTGCAGTATGAATATGAATAGATTAATTAATACATAAATGCAATTATTTTTAAAAGTTTTAAAAGCTTACGATGACGATTTTAGATACTGCTGCTTTTCAACTCTGATCCATAGTGATATAACCACCGTTCTCGATCGAGCTCTAATATCCTCTGAACAATATTTATTTCAGACCTTCAGTAATTTCGTAACGCCTTGTAACACTTATTGCATATTGGATCCAAGTGTCCCGATACTTATGACCGAGAGTGTATACAGACTACCACCACGCGTAGCGACGATATGCATACACCCGCGTGGTTAGCTCGCGAGCAGAAATTGCTCTTCGGTATTACCTTCCGCCGGTCCCGTTGATAAGAAATTCGACGAGACACGATAAGGAATGTCGACGGGCCGACCTCGTTGTCGGCACGAGAGCCTCTCCGCCGACGACGAAAAGAGCCAGTGTCTCGAAAGTGCGCGCGCGCGCGGCCACGCACGGGACGTGCAAAAGTGAAATTCGCGGGTAATTGCTCGGACGATTACGATCGGGGTTCGTGCCGGCGCCCCGGGCCACTCTTTCACCGTGTCGGGGAACGCAGAAAAAAGAAGAAGAGCTGTCCAATCGGTCTCAGCCATGTCCTCCGTCGATCGTTACGAGGACATCGAATCCTGCCCGGAACCAGCGAAGACGTCGTGGTTCCGCGGTGTAGGTGATCGTGCAACCAGTTTTTCCTGAATCCTCGCCGATTATCGTTCAGTGATAGAATTTAAACGACCTGTCATGAAATAGTTAGGAGTACATACTACAGTAATTCCTCGATTAATGCGACACGAATAACGACGGGGCTTCTGGAAAAAATCAAAACAGAGTAAATAGAGGCTAAGTGGAGGCTCGACTTCGTGAAAAAAACAAATGTATAAGGGTGCTCCGAAGCAGACTCGAGTTTGTCGCACTCGTCGAGGCATTACTGTATTTAGTGATTGTTTTGGATGATTTATTCTTGGAAATGGTTAAACTCTGTGTATATTTTATTTTACAATATTTGTCAGTCATTTGTAGCAGTCATATGTGCTATAATTTATTTACTTGTTTGTAGGTGTAAAATGAACGTGCATTATAAATTTGGAGCAGGATTCAGATTTTAGGAAATTTCTTTTGTTACATGATTTCGTTCTGTGTTAGATTTATGGAGTTCTGTCTTTATACGTAGTATTTTTTAGTGAAACAAAAATGTACCTTATAGGTGAAAATCTTCATTTATGTAATGAATATAAGCTGCTGTTGACTTTTGTACGAGAGTGTAAATTTTCTTATCAACGAGGCTTTCAAAACAAATGTTGACATCTGGAGGAGAAACACTGATCCAGTATATTGAATAAATTTCGTTCTTTTTATTCAAACACACCAGTTACATTCTGATAAAATAATAATTTTTCTCCAATATTTATCGTTTTTTAGTACTGTACACGTTTCCAAAGTTTTTGCAGGTACAAAAATATTTTCGGCATATTTATTCATGAAGAACAGTGCATTCTACTTGGTACCACTAAATTATTGAAACTAACAAATACCATAGTATTTCTTGAGCGAACAAAATTTTGAACGGCCCTGTATTACAATTATACAAAGAACAGCACGGTTCTCCGAATGAATCGAGTTTCGCGAAGCCTCCATTGACCGTCGTTGACTCGTAGTCCGGCCGAACAGCGATCTAAATGTGTCCGGACGACGTTAAGAAGATTCATGGATTCCATGAACGCCAGACAGCCCATTCCTTAATTAAGAATTTCGCTGGAAAGGACCGTTTACCTCGTAAAATATGTCGTTCCAGAACTTTTTGCGGCAAAGTGTATCCCATAAAAAGGCAATTTTGTTACAATGTGTCCGTCATAAATTCATATACACTCAAGACAGCAGACTGAAATTAACAAAATTGAGGTCACTGACACGCCACCGAAAATTAATTCCTGTCATAAAATACACTAACTAATTATTCTGTCCGTTTACGTTACGATATCGTTCACAACTGTACGAAATACGCCAATTCTTATCATCCACATCGAAAGTAATTAAGATTTCCGATATCATTCCGAGACAAAGCTCTTCAGATTGAATGTCTGTTGACTCGATCGACCTTGTCGGTTAACCTGAACCGTCACGAATTTCATCTTCTCCGGGACATTGAACTTCCTCGTAACGGATAACAGGGCAGAGCCAGCGTTACGACATAGTCGCATAAAGGCTGCATTACATTACGCGGCCCCGTAACAAGTTATCCTACCTGTTCCCTTAACGACGTTCCGACGTAAGAATTCATATTAGACAAAAGACGCAGTGAAAGCCGGGACGGGAGGCTTGTTTTCCCTCGTGGAAATACGGGTTTCCGCTCTGGAACGCCGCTCGAGGAACTTCCGGTTTCGCGTTCCAGCGGAATCGACCGTTAATCAGCGTTTAACGAAGTCGCAATTAATTTCGTTCAGGTATTTGCCATGTGCATGAGTTGATTTATTTATGTTCATGCTGCTGTGCATTCTCAACTCTTATTTGTAGGCAGCGTAACAAATTGTGCTGAAATTTCAAGCGCGTTACAGAACCGAGTCAAGAAAATTGGGATTGTTTGCGATTTTAGAAGGTTTTTACCGTTTCTTAGGAATATTTTACTAAATGATAGACTGATCATTCTCATCGTTTTTATAATACTATATAGTGAATAGAAAGTGACTTTGCATACGTTTCCATTGATTATACGGTCGTAACGTTGGATGCTTCTAAATTGTTAGATACTCTGGAAAAGTAACAGTATTGCTCCGAGGTCAATAATCTGCGAATGTAGACTTCGAAATGATTATTTCAGTAACTGATACAGATCAAAATGAATCTATGAAAAAGTGAAGGGCGTGGAATTGTGGAAAAGTAGAGTGTATAAGTCTGCCTTTATGGAGACTTAATTACTGCTACGGCAAGATATTTATGCGTTGCATAAATTTCCCGGCAGAATACACGAATGAAATCCCACTTAACGAATGCTGCAAGCAAACCTTTAACCGAGGTGTGAGGTGTGAATTCTAACCGAGGTGTAAATTCTCCGCTAATCTTTTCTAATGTGCAGTCTGGCGCACGAAGTTGGAAACACTTGTAGTAAACGTGTAATTTTTTTTTTTCTCTAGACGAAAATCTCGCAATAAGTAATTTTAATGTTCTTCAATTTCCAGAGGATTCCGACCTGTCCCGTGAAGAGTCCACAGCCCCTGAAGGAATTCGTGGGACGCTGCCAGACGATGCCATCGCGAGTGAAGAAGTCCTTCTGCGGTTGCCTCCAGGTAAGAATGAGAATTATCTTAATTACGCGTCTCTTCTGTAAGTAAGCGAGACTCTAAAGTAATTAGTAGTTACCGTATAATTTACTCGTGGTTGCCTCCATGTCTTATCAGCCGGTTGCGCATGGAAATTACACGTGTTTCGTTAATTTCTTTCCTTCGTTCTTGTGCTCTGATAGATAAGAACAGTATCCTTTACCGTGGCGTAACGTTTCCGTAGATCAAGAAATCTACACATTCCCTCTGTTATAAATACTCTTGTAATATATACTCCACACTGTGTATCCCTACTCGTGATTCCTACTCATTTGTCCTTAGACACGTTTCAGAACGAATTTCTTCAAACCAGGTCTTCTTCTAAAATGACCTTATGAAATGAAATACAAACGATAGGAATGATGAAAAAAAGAATGTTTCTATAGACTAAAATCATGAATGAAAATGTATCAAAATACAGCCGTCCAAACGTTAAATCGTCCAAAGTCTTTAAATCCCCCACCAGACGACTGGTATCGAATATTTCAAAGTAATATATAGACTGAACAGAGAACAAGGTACCTAAAGAACCTCGTGAACAGCCAGTTTACCGAAAACAATCATAAAATTAATTGATTGAAAGTGACCAATTAGTCACCGCAAGCCGCGAAAATCGATTCCGCCTCGGCACGGTTCGGTTCCGCGTTCTTCCGTCGAATTCGTAGACGCCGTGAACCGACAAAGATCGATTGCACGGGCTTCCACGAAGCCGATTGTCATTAGGAAGTCGTTACACTCTCGCGTCGAGGCGGAGGCAGCGGAGAACAAGAGGGAAATCGACGTCGGCTGTTCCGCCGCATGAGGACCGCCACGTCGATCGCGCTCGAGTTCTTCTCATCTCTCGAACCTTGGATGACGGAGCATTAAAACCGTTCTCTGGTCCCCGTCCTGCGTCCGTCGCGGCCCGGCTCCAGTGACATCTGCAATGCAAACGCGCGATGCGTGTGCAGAGAAACGTCGATCCGGCTCGGCGAACGATTATATTATTGTGTCGTTTGACAGGCAAAGACAGAGACGTGAAAAGGAGATAAGTGGATAAAGGGGAACGGCTGAACTGAAAGGAATGTAATCATGGTCATTGACGATCGGGGGATAAGCTTCGGGATGTGTAGAACTTGATGAAGTAAGAACTTTAACGGGTCATGCTCAGTCAGAAATTAAAAAAAAAATCGATTTTTCACTTTCTACATTTCCTTTAAGTACGACATCTCGAGAATTTTCTGTGCAAGTTTCAAGGTAATCCAATTAAAAATGACAGAGTTACAGGCGTTACAAAATGAACATTTTATATAAGTGTAAGCTTGACTTGAAACTTTAAACGCGTTTTTCTCGAAACTAGATTTTTCAAATCGGTGATCAATATTTGTCGAAAACTACTCTGTCGATTTACATGAAACCTTTTGCGCCTTATTTCAAATCAGAAAAACTTGTCCTTGAACGAAGGATTTTTTTTTCGTTCCATATTTATTTTAATTGAGCAAAAACGAGTGATTTTTAGGTGAAAATCCAACTTTTTCAAGAAAATGTCCGCCATCTTGTTCCTAATCAATATTTCGAAAAACCCCACGTTCAAGGACGATATTGGTTCTTCCATTACATATATCCTACTGAATTTTTAATTTCAGATGAACCGTTACGAAGTTACAGTGATCACGGGAGACCGCTTTTTATAAAGAGACATTCGGGAGATCGCTCACCATTTATTTACTAATAAATATTTTTAAATAAAAAAATTACCTTATAATCTAGAAACTGCAATCTTTGAAGCATATACACATTTTTTGAAAAAGGTCTTATAGTGTTTGAGAAAAAAATTCCCAAAGAACACTCTTTTTTCGGCCTCCTGACTGAGCATGACCCCTTAAAGGGAGGAGAGAAGGAAATCTGCAATGGAACCATTAATCGACGAAGGAAGATTTTATTCGATTCTGTCGAGAATGGTAGAAATATTTCCAGACCAATTATATAGGTGGTCTCTAGTGGAGACATCTGTATATAATTGATAGTCTGCTTGAAAGGAAATTTTCTGTATCAATATTTTGACGTCTAGTTATGATTCATCGTCAGGGTATCCGTGTTTCATGTGCTACATCATTCTATTAAAAGAGAGACACGCACCGTTCGATGACTACCGTACAAGAGATCCTTGCCAGTCATTCTATTTACTCGTGGTAGTTAACGGAGTACCGATGGTGAATTACACAGAATTAAGAATGAAATTCTTGTTCCGACCGCACCTATGAGAAATATGATTGACGAATTTGGGTCGTGATGGTCGTAAATGAAACTCCGGTGATTTGTAAATCATGACCGCGATGATAGCCGTAATAGTATCTGCTGCAACTTCATATTGCTGTTAGAAATAAGCAATTAAGTGTTATAATATTCCGATTGAAAAGAAATTATATTCAACGCTAATACGAAGCTCGGAATCGCCTCGAGGAGAAAGGTGAATCGAAAGTGAGGATTGAGTCATTAATCGAACTTCTATCCGCGTTTGCAATTATACCACGCGAACAGATTATAAATCAGTCCTGGTATCTTCTGAATCAGATTCGATTTCGATTCAATCCTTGAGAAAATCGATTCCCTTGGAAAATACGTTACTGCCATGTATAACATATATATGTATACACTAACGGCCAAAAGTATGGGACCAGGTGTGACAATTAGAAAAAGTAAAGTAAGTTTCGTAAGTATTATTTTATTGTAATAGAATAATGAGTTACTGTTTCATCAATGATGAACTCTTGGCCCATACTTTTATCTGTTAGTGCGTGTGTTATACAGTCGTGGACATATTAATGTCTACTTGAAAATTAAGAAAAACAATTTTTGCAAAATACTTTTCCATCTACTTTCATCAAACATGTTGCTATAACAATCAAAAAATCATTTTGGCATCAAAGAATAGCAATTATACTTCGGGAAACTGGTGTTACATAATTAGATTTTGTTTAATGTAGACATGTGGTCACATTGATATGGCCAGGGATTGTACATGGCAGTGATGCGTACCCAAAGGAATCGATCTTCTGAAGAATCGAATGGGAATCGGACATCCTTAACCGGAAGTGACGCCAGATGACGTTCGAACAAATCCCACTCGTCGAACCTTCAAACATCTTCGTGTATCGAAATCGACAAAAATTACAGGATAATTCAAAAGCAATCTGTGAAACAATTGCTCACCGATCCTGCACAGTGATATTTTTATCGTCAGGTGTCATCGGCGCCTGTGAAAGCACACCACCGTTTCACGTTTCCTTGCTGCTGCTGTCTCGCCGATTAATATCTCGGACAAGATAATTAATGGGCCCGATCGCGACAGGGATAGGTCTCTGTGTGTATCTCGAAGTGTTATTGTCGCTGCAACGCCGATTCTTCCCATTCGCCGAACCAGTCGTTCGGAGCGTGAATAATCCAGCTGCAGCCTTCCATTTATTATCACGCGTCTTCTGACTCTCCGCGAGGGGATTGTCCCGTGGAAACTGCAGCGTGCAATTTCCTTCGAGACACTTGTGCTCCGTCGATCGTCGAAATAACCGAGTGTCGATTAAATTACATAGAATCTTGTCCTGGGGCGATTTGCCGAATGATCGACTTTTATGAGGCTTAATAATATTCATCGGTGGGTTAAATCGACGCATTAAAATTCCGCAACGACGAACCACGCGATCGCTGTGAATTGGAATACAAAATACTGGTCCATTTTACTTGGTTGTCAGGGGGAAGCAATTACGGTGACGTCGAGTGATCGATAAATCTTCGATTCGTTGGGAGAAAATTCGATATCGATGTTCGATTCGGGATAAATGGTCCTGCTGATGTAACCTGGTGTCGCAGAGCTGACAATATGGCGGCGTAATAAATTCTCGAAGGTGCTAACGTAGAAATCGGGACGATGGATTTTTCCTTGATATCCGTGAATAATTCAGGTACAATCTAGTGTTAAGATCGAACGATAGAAACGGAAGGATAAGACGTTGGATATTCTGAGAAAGGAACTGGAATTTTCATGGAAACGAACAGCTACGTTCCGTCTATGACACGGTACGATGGTTACCGTCGGTAATTAACATTAAACGCAACAGTGGCGACGATGATAGGAGCCTAATTAAAAGAGGTTCCTCGTATCGCGGTGAAAACGCCTCGCCATTCAAAACCTCCGGGAACAATGCTCGTTTGTTTCCAGATTTTTTTCTTCTGTCCTTTTTTTTATCGACGCCCATCGGTTAATTCTCGCGTCTGGCGCGTTCAGTTCTGGTTTAGAGTTTCTCTCGGATCCTCTCAGGTTGATAATACGATCGCGCGGATGCTGTGGTGACGGGTGATAAATCCATTCACGCGTTAATTTCCAAACAGATGTCTGGACAGCAACGTCAGTTCCACGATTCGGTTTAGCGCTGGCTATTTGTCATGCTCCCATGAAAATCGATTTCGAACGGATTTTCTTTCATTTGGCAACGTGGAGCATCATACCGCTTGGAATTTTGATTTCGGTGATTCAACTGAAGTCTGAAAATTCACATAACAGTAACAGGAGTTCTAAGATCTCGTGATAATGTGTAGGCTAAAAGATACATCATTCATGAAATAGAGCTCTAATGAAGTTTAGGAGAACGAAACGAAAGCTTCGAGATCGAAGAGTCCAAATTACTGAAAAGAGTAATTTAACGCTGCAGATTCCACTGGACCCTGAAAGAGGGCATTCCACTAACTGAAATTCCTAATTCCCCTAATCAGCTATAGGATATAAAAAATGAATGATGTATCGTTCATAAAAAAATTGCCATAACGAAACTTAGTAGAACGAAACGAAAGCTTCGAGATCAAATTTGAGCCGAAATCATTGAAAAGAGTCATTTAACGTTGCAGATTCCACTGGACCGTGAAAGAGGGCATTCCAGTAACTGAAATTCCTAATTCCCCTAATCAGCTATAGGATAGAAAAAATGAATGATGTATCGTTTATAAAAAAATGGCCATGAAGAAACTTCGTAGAACGAAACGAAAGCTTCGAGATCAAATTTGAGCCGAAATCATTGAAAAGAGTCATTTAACGCTGCAGATTCCACTGGACCCTGAAAGAGAGCATTCCAGTAACTGAAATTCCAAATTCCCCTAATCAGTTGTAGGGTATAAAAAATAATGTATCGTTCATAAAAAAAAATGACCATGAAGAAACTTAGTAGAACGAAACGAAAGCTTCGACGATAACTTCGAGTTTAAATTACTGAAAACAGTCTTTCAACATTGTATTAGAGCCATTAAACCGAAGAGTCTAAGGCGCCCCGAGACTCTTCTTTCAAGGAAAGAAGTTATTCCCCTTCTCTAATAGGATTCCGGTTCAGCTTTTCAAGTACACCGACGAAGAAACCGCGTTTCCATATGAAAAATGTATCTCGAGGCAATCGACTTGGAATGTAACCCGGCGGAGGCCATGAAAGCGAACGACTGCATCGGAACACTCGTTCTGCCCTCCCCCCCTCCCCTGCCATCGACCGATTAAGAAACTTTTCCCGACCCTTCGGCGTACGTTTCAGTATTGCCTTACCCACGGTAAAGAATCAATAGCTTCACCGGTAAGGAGAAGGAGGATCGATAAAATGCGCGAGCCCCGCGAGGAGCCGAGGAATCCAAAATGCCTGTAGGGACGCGGAGGCATGCAAAAGCCGTGGATCAAGCGGACGGTTCTATCGTGGAAAAAGCCGTCGTGTATCGGTCGGTTCTTACGCTTCCGATAACATGACCGCCGTGGTGTATAGAGGGGCGTATATATGTGTATATAAATTCCTGCATCGACGATAATTGAAAGCGTCGCCGCGCCTAGCATCGAAAAGAACCGCCCGGTGTACCGTGAGTCACACGCGATACCGATCGTTTCGAAGACTTTCCACCATCGCCTACCTTCTACGGTGCATTCCATCGGCGGATCACGCGTATACGCTCGATGGATCGTCTTCCTCGGTGGAGCACAAGGAGTAGAAAAAAAAAAAGCAAGAGGGAATAAGGAGAGGGAAGGAGTTCCCGCGGATACTGGAAATACGATTATGCTCTACCGTTTCCTTCGCCCTCCGGGCACGCCCTGCGGCGCGCCGTGGAACCGGTGACCGGGGTTGATCGGTGTATAATGGAATCCACGGGTCACAGGATTCGCTCAAGGACGACTGGACGGGAGAACCAAGCCCCCGGCTTCCCCGAGGAAGACTTTCCTCTTTTTCTGTTTCTTCTGTTTTTTTTTTTCTTTCAACTTTGTTTCGGAGAAACGACACCGCGTTCCTTTTGACTTTCTGCGAAACGCAAGAAACTAACCCCCCCTCGAGCTGGACGGATAAGGTGAAACGGTTAGGTAGAGGCGAAGGTGGTTCAGGGTGCATCGATCTGGGGTTTGGAAAGATCTGCATATTCTCGGATCTTGATGTGAAAGAATGTTGGCTGATGCTGATATTCTGGGCTTTTTGGAATGTTATTTTTATGCGTGAATTGGGGATAAAGGAAATGGAAGGGTATTACGAGGAGGGTTGAGGAATGGAAGAGACGTGGATTTGGTGGTTTGAGTCTTTTACTTTTTTTCAGTGATATATACAGAGCGTTTTCGAAATGGTGGTGCAACCCGAGAGGAAGTAATTCTGCATGGAAAAATAATTCGAAAATGTAGATTAACATTTTTTCGTATGATGCTTCGTTTTCGAGATAGTCGAATTTGAATATTTACTCGACACGCGTGCAATTGAATAGGACTTGGTTAACGCGTCTGTTCATTACTGTCTGTTTCTACTTATAATTGTCTCGAAAACGGAGCATCATATGAAACAATTTTATTCTACATTTTCGAAGTATTTTTTAGTGTAGAATTACTCCTTCGCGGATTATACCAATATTTCGGAATAACCCTTTTGCAGCTTACACCAAAGAGAAAGTCGGTGATCAACATATTGAAACCTTGGAACATCTTTACACATAGGTGTCCATATCCAAGTGTTATACGCCATTGGATTATTAATCAAAAGAGACTCTTTGCTGACCCACTTCAATGCCAATAAAATAAAAGCGACTCATCCTACATACATCACCCCTAGAATATCGCTAATCAGGACACTAAAATTAATCATCTATTATCATTAATAAGTTCTCCGCACCGAAAACACTTAAAGTCGCGCTTTAATGCGCCAGCGAATTGACGTTTCTTAATGCCCCGTTCGAAAGATCATAAAATGCTCCTAGCATTGACCGTTCGCCATCATTAATCGCCCGGCTATTTTTCACTGTCGTCAGACCAATTTGCCTATTATTGCTCCCATGAAGATAATTAATGGAAACCAACACACCGCGGGAACGTTCGATTACCTTCTACGCGCAAATGCTTTCGCGCCGTACGATCAGTCGTTCCGCGCGGTTCATCTATCTTCTTGTGTTAGATTTCTCATCGTGAGATCGCCGGTGCGATTGAATCCCGATCGACGATCGTAAGAATCATCCGCGAGACCATGTAAAATCGCGACTCAACAAGATCACATTTAACTCCTGAACGTTTCCGATTAACCGGGAAATAAACTTGTCTCGATAAAATAGATCAGGTGACTCAGGATGACAAAACGATAGACGTTTGTCTTGTCGAATGTTCGATGGTACACCACTTACGTGGTGCTTTGAAATCGATGATTTAATATCTGTTGAAGTAAGCGGAACATTTTGATATACATAGGTATGAAGATCGAATAATTAAATTAGCGTAGAAGTGAACGAGACCATGAACCATATCACGGTGATATTCTTTAAGAGAAGTCAACGACCTGCCACACATCAGTGGTCAATCAAGGTCAAGATACAAAACCGCCATTTCCGATGAATTACTTTAGAGGTCAGTGTAGGCATTCTGTTCCACTGGTATCGACTCGATGAAAAATGTAGCTTGAAATTCTCCATGGTTCTTACCCTTAATTAACCACGAACGACATTGACTCTATACAATTAAATTAATTATTCGGTACAAGATCGCAGAACAGATCCACAGGTTCATACCCAAATGGAAAAAACGAAGTCAACATAATATTCCCATTAAAAAAAATAACTTCGAGTCATTCCACATAAACTTGTGCATCTCCACATTTTTGGGCAGCAGTGTACATTTTTATCCTGTAGTATAATTTTTGAATACCAGAGGTTTAAGGCATCTCCTGAACTAGAATACACGGCCAAGTGGAGTGCTATCTGGCAACACTTTTACGACATTTAAATTACTTCTCCCTAACTCCCATGCCCATAAATGCCCGGACGGTTTCAGATTAGCGCCTCGAGATGGACGTACCTACGAGTTCACCATCGTCGAAACGACGATCACAGGGAGAAGAGCAGTCGTTTGTCCCTCGAGCTGCTCGTAAACGCAAAGTTTGGCAAGAAACCTCGTTCCTGGGATCGGCTAGCCGCGAATCCTTTCTTGAGCAACGAAAAAATTATGCTAATACCCGCGAGAGTGGCTGCTGGGAGAGATCACGTTCCGCGGGGTTTCTTGCGAGGCGCACCATCACGGTTAGGTTGGTTTATTGCGGACGATGCCGAGGAAGCCGTATGTGGAGGCTTGATCCCCGGCGTTGTTTTCCATCGGGCATCTGTCCCACTTGCATCGAAGCCCGCGCAATTTCTTCGGGATATATGCAGAATGGATCGCGACCGTAATGACTTTCTTTCGCGATCGCGCGAGATTGCCTCCGAACATGATCGAGCGTTCTTTGCGCGGCTTGCTGGGAAGCCTAATCGAATTTCTTGGCCATTTCTTTTCATGGAAATAGAAAGAACAGATCGTATTCGAAATATTTAGTTCATTAGTTTTTGCCAAATTTTGTGGCTCTTGGGAGATTGAAATCCTCAGCTGGGGTTGATAATAATCAAGCAATATACATAGTAAGTACCCAATCTACTTTAGCAGTGATTCTGAATGATAGAATACGACGAAATTGCGGTGTAAGATATATTTTTGATGTATAAGCGGTTCAAGGTGGAGATCGTAAGCACTTAATCCTAGAGAATCTACGTGAAACCTGCAAACGTAGGATTTTCTGGGTCTAACTGGACCTAATTTGGCATTGGCCTAAACTGAACTTGACTCAAACCTCTGCTACTTCAACAATATTCTTCTGGGTCTAAATTCTATCGTTAGTTTAAATTGAATTTCTTTTAGGTCTGGCTGGACCTAATTTATCATTAACTTAAACTGAACTTCACCCAAACTTCTGCTACTTCAACAATATTCTTCTGGGCCTGCCTGGACCTAATTTGTCATTATCCTAAACTAAACTTGACTTAAACCTTCTACTTAACAATATTGCGAATTCTTCTCCAACATCCGACGCCATTTTGTCTTATCATTTGATCAAGGAACTATCTTGAATTCAACCTACATCATAATGTTATAAATCTATTGAGGAAACGGCGAACTCTTTATTGCAACATTTCGCAATCCATAACGTTATAAACGACTTGAAATCGCTTTCCGTGCTAATTGTCTGTATCTTACACGCTTCTATGGTACGGTGACTCATCGCCCACGCGCGCGTGGGTGTTTCTAAGCACGAAACAGCATGTGTACACTTGTCGGTGTGTGTAAACGAAAAATACTTGTGTATTCCATTTCCGTCGAAAGGTAACGCTAGAACGCATGTATTATACGAAAAACGGGACCGTGAACCGCGCCAAGTGACACGGGCAAAGTCTGCCAGTCAAATCCAATTACCATATTCAGCGCAGAAGTTCGAATTGTGTTGTCTGGTTGACCATACTAATCGGCCTGTAAATTTCTCACTCAAGTTATTCCCACTGCGAATTTAAAATTCACTGAAATCCCTCTGAATGTCTTCAACGTGCTTGTTTCGCTTATTCAGGACTATTAAAAACTGTCCAAAATTCTCAGGTGTGGAGCCTTCTGTATAAACATTTTTCTGTACAGTCTATAAATACATTTCCTTTCTGCTGCTACACAGACCACACTATATCTTCCTACCGATTCAACCACACATGTGTCAACTTAACCCAGACCGTTCTTTTACCTATATCTTACAAGGGAGGGCACGGAAGTGTCCCCTTTCGATTTTGATGAAACCTCGCATGTCTGTTAAGCAGTCAAAAATAAGATATACGTATTTTTTTTATCGGTTGAGATGCGACTATAAGGGGTGAAACCACCCCTCGAAGTTTCGACCCGGAAGTACTACCTCGAAAACCAAAGGAGATCCATAAAAACTTCTAATGGACGAGGTTTGCGGTTTTTTATATAGAATAATATGGTGCTAACAAATTGTCCAAAATATAATTTGTTTATTACAGAAAACTTTCGGATCAAAACTTCGAAGGGCGGTTTCAGCCATGAAGTCGCGCCTCGACCGATAAAAAAAAATACGTATCCCTTATTTTTGACTGCTTAACAGACACAGGAAGTTTCATCAAAATCGAAAGGGGACACTTCCGTGCCTTCCCTTGTTAGAATGTACTGCACCGATTTCAAAGTTTATTCTTTCTAACGTCTAATATATAAGCAATTTACTCACAATTTAACTGATAAAACACCACAGTCCTAACTTCCCACCCCTTACCGTTCAGAAATGCCAAGTGTCTTCCGGACGGACTGGGTTATCGTAACCCAGTACGATTCCTTGAGAATTAAGTCTAGTCCAGACCAAGTAACAGTCACCCGCAAACAAGTATTCAGTAGTATCGCTTGTATCCGACCAACCGGACACGACGTACCCAACTAAGCACATGTTTCTAAGTCCAGCTCGTTACATCCTATAAAGACATTGCCAGCAGTGACCAACGCTCTCGGTACACGGACTCGATTGTCGCCCGATTTGGTCCTAGGCTTTACGGTATGTACACGTACGTACAATGCGTTCATTAGATGGATTCTATAAATTCGCCAAGTCCCCGCGGAGAAGCCCACGGTGAATCATTAGCAGGACCATTCGCCGGCGTACCAGAGCCTAATAAACACTGCACCCTCCCGGGGGACGTCGTATTTTCCATGGCCGTTCGCCCCGTTAGACTCCATAAATCTAATCACTGAACGCGAACGGCGCCACGGATCGTCGCCCAAAGCCGAGAAAACCCTTGGCCCGAACGTTATACGTGTGTACCTCGTCTCGATTCCTTCGCCGTCAGGTTCTGTCCGCGTTATTTATGCGAGGCATTCGTCACGCCGGATAGACTTTCGTCCTCCGAGGAACGCGTGGACCAGTCCATGTAAAACGCGAGAGTCCAGGCCTCTAACCGGATGACCTCCTTCGTGCTTTTTTCCTGGGTTATAGCGCTCACGTGTGCACGCGCTGTATACCGGCTGGCCGTGTCGCGTGTCACGCTTTATCGCCTCTCCTCTCCGGTTTCGCGTTCACGTGCTGGCACCGCGTGTGAACGCGCCAGCGAAGATGGATTTTCGGAGGCCTTGGGTCGCCACAATGGCCCGGAATAAAGATTCAACAGCTATATGGTAGAAAGTAAATTTCTTTTATGCTCCAAAAATGTACAACTTGTTATTAACAACCGTGGAAGATTTGTTCTGTGAGTTATTGTTCTCCTTGATCTTTTTCGTGTTATCGATCTCAATGGAAAATGGAAGAATATTCCCTAGAAGTTTCGATTTTCATAAAGATGTTAAGAGCACTATTGAGTGAATGGTGATGCTATCGAAGAGAATTCCTGAAATTGATAAAAATTTCTTCCTTTGTCCACTTCTAATGCTCCAAATGGAAGATAATATCCGATAAGAGATATCAATGCGAAGCACAGTTAGGTACATTCGATATGTACAACAATCTATATTAAAATACACTAAAAATCACGTAATGTCTGTTAAAGTTGAGATCTTCTAGGTGCCTCAACATATACAATTGTCAACAAGACAAATCAGTGTACTCTGAACGAAATGCAGAAATTCCACCGCAAATAATCGTAAGCAATCTCTCTATCGCGAGTGCCTGTCGACAATAGATTATAGATATTATTATCAATATCATCGACGCAGTTCTTCCTATCGGTTCCGTGATAAAAGTCGTCGAACGGTATCGACAGCGCGCAAGATGAACCGCGCACGAGCCACTCGAGTACCGAGTTTCATCCCGAACAATAAATACTTCAGGTGCCGTACGATCGCGGAGGCGTACGATGGATGTTTGCGAGGAATAAATCGGCGGACCAGTACGCGAATAGGTAATTTTCTAGTCACGTGTGAAAGTACCTTTGGAATCCAGCGGCTGTGCCGGTCCCCTGACCTTTGCTGCCGTTGGTGCTTGACTGCTCGGCCGAGTCGGGCGAAAGAACCACGAGAATGGTACAGCACGCGATCTTAATGGTACTTGTGGATCGTGAATCGCAGGACGAACCTATACAGGCGGCGTCACTGTAATTTCCATATAACTTAATAGATTCCAGGGGTGTAACTTTGTTTCTGCGAGGGACTAGTTAACCTTGGGCTTCGTGGATCTCTTCGGAGCCTGAGGACAAGCTTCTGACTCTCTTTTTTCTTGGGTACTTTGCGGTAGTTGGGTAACTGTAAATCTTGTTACATTAAACTTTTCTTCTTGTAGAATTTTTCCTCTTTCATACGTAATGACAGTATTTACGGTATGAGAGTCTTGTCTTCTCATTAATTAAACATTTTCAAGAAGATACCTGCAGATTTAGTAGAAAGTCATCTAATATACACTGTCAATGAAGTATTCAGTATTTGAAATTTGGAATTGAAACGAGGATGAACCAAATCAAATGAGTATCAATAAAGTTTTTGTCTCGCTTAATCAGTTGCCTCTATGTTAGGCAATGAATCAACAGCTTATCTCCTATAACTTGCTTTCGGTCTACTTTACGAAATGAAAGGTCTCAGCATTACTGTAAAATATTGATAAGTGTTTAATGACGTTTGTTCTGTTACGAACTATTTTATTGTAATGTCATTCCACCGAAGTCTCTGGAACAATTTTGAAAGTAGGGTATTTGCTACGTGCCCGTTGCGCAGACCGCGCGCTTTCGTGATCGTCCGTTCCTCGCACTGTACGCATGTAAAGTTGGTTCATCGGCGGCATCTCGACGACTCCGCGATTTAATGCCGAGGCTCGTCTTCAATAAGGTCAAGACCTGCTTACATACCCTCGATCGTCTTCGTTCTCAGTCGGTTTTCATGGAAAGTCGAGAATGTCGGTGGTGCACAGAACAAACGAGCGAAGACGACTGTTCGATCAAATCGAACTTCTTTACTGCTATTTGCGCTGATGTTGAGATGTTTGGAACATCCCTTAGTCTTCAATCCTTTGCTTCGTGATTTTGTCTACGACTGTACTTATCTGGATTTCATTCAACTTGCAATATTTTGTAAAAATAATACAGGAAAGTAAACATTAATCATTTGACACGTTGTTTACTAGACTAGCACCCATAATTATTCTATAGGGTGAACATCTTCCTTTCTACTGAAACCAGAAGTTATACAGAAAAATTTATCTCAATAGATGTGTTCTTTTACCTTCTTCAATCTTACAGTTTTAAGCAAATTTATTATATTCAGTATCTCATTAAAAAGGTTTTTAAGGAATTGTGTGTCATTTTTATCTCCCTCTAACGGTAATGTCCGGGTCGTATTCGACCCAAGTTCCTCTTGTGCTATTCCCACTCTATTATCTACTATTCTTTCATTATTCTCGTTTCATTCTATTATCATATGTTTCATAATTCAATTATTATTCCAAATTACATAATTAAATAAGAAAACATGTTCAAAATAAGTTCTGCCTACCTGTCTGAAAATAGTAAAAAAAAAGCCCTGATCGGGTTCGACCTCACCGTACCAAGTACGACCTTGAAACTCCCATTACCATTCGAGGGTTAACTCTTGACCAAAGAAAATTTCTAAAACGTGTAGCAACTCGCGAACAAATGACCTAAACTACGTTCCTCCGGGCCACACACGCGCATCGTCGCGTCGCCTATCATCATGAACCACCGCCGTCGTCATCCGGCGCGCAAGCATCCTGCAAAAACCGACCACCACGAAGGTCAAACCGGTAGTCAAGGTAGCAAGCCGCGCCGGTGCTCCAGAGTCCGTGTAACAGCCTGGGGTTTTCTTTTGTCCGCAGGATGACGAGCCGCCGGAAATCACGTATTGCGTTGTGGAGCACACGGGCACGCTCACGCTTCAAGCGATGACGCCGACCCTGCCGATGCCAGCCGAGGAGGAGCTGAACAAGATGTTCCTCGAATTGGTCGACGAGCTGGACCTGACCCAGGCCAACCGTCAGGCGGTTCTGGCGCTTCCGGCGAACAAAAAGTGGCAGATATACTGCTCCAGAAAAGGGAACGGGACGCTGGAGAATGGCGGACTGAGAACCACCGATCTGAGCGGCGATCCTGAGGATTATATCAATAGGCTGAAAACGATAGCGAGCGTGAGTATTGGGAAACTGAATATTAACGTTGACTCTAAGGAATCGTGTCGTGTGATACTCATATATCATCAAATAGGGTATATTTGAATAGAAACTATTTGCACGGATGTATTTTCAAATTTCTAGATATGTAAAGTGCAAGTTTTTATTTTTCAAAGATTACTTTATACATGGTTGAATATTTGATTATCTAATGGTATATTTCAGAGTCCGTTTCCTGAGGAAGGCGAAGAGGTGTCGAACCAAATGCGTCAGGTGGAGGCCCTGAAGACCGCCCTGAGGACGCAGCCCCACAGTTTTGTCCTCAGGTTCATAGAACTCGACGGGTTGAACGCTCTGTTGCAAGTTCTCGGGACCATGGACGCGGAAGCAGCGAACAGTAATCTGCACACGAGCGTGATAGGATGCTTGAAGGCATTGATGAACAACTCGGTGAGCAAACGATCCTCGAAACGTTCCGCGACAATGTTACTCCAGACAGAGTTCAGAGATGGACGATGCGTTTAATTTTACAGAACGGAAGGGCGCACGTTCTGGCGCATCCGACCGCGATCAACACGATATCCCAGTCGCTGGCGACTGAGAACATTAAGACAAAAATCTCCGTTCTGGAGATCCTGGGCGCGGTTTGCTTGGTCCCCGGTGGTCATCGAAAGGTTCTGGAGGCGATGTTACACTTCCAGCAGTATCATTCCGAACGGACGCGTTTCCAAAGTATCATAAACGATCTGGATAAGAACTTCGGTATCTACAAGGACAATTTGTCCCTGAAGACGGCGATCATGTCGTTCATCAACGCCGTGCTGAATTATGGGCCCGGTCAGGTTACTCTGGAGTTCAGGTTGCACCTTAGATACGAGCTGCTGATGCTTGGCATCCAACCGATTATCGAGAAACTTCGGAAATATGAAAACGAGACGCTGGACAGGCATTTGGACTTCTTCGAGATGGTCAGGAACGAAGACGAGAAAGAACTGGCGAGGAAGTTCGAGAAGGAACATGTGGACACGAAGAGTGCCACGGCGATGTTCGATCTGTTGAGGAGGAAGCTGAGTCATACTGCTGCCTATCCTCATTTGCTAAGCCTGCTGGAACATTGTCTTCTGTTGCCACGTGAGTTTTTGTTTCTTGATGAATTGTTTTAAAGATGCAATTATTATATCAGCAATATTATACAAATGGAATCGAAGAATGTAACCAAGAAGTGTGATTAAGAAGAGAGACTTTAATTGATTATTTTGCTGTATTACAGTCGATTACGGTTCCCATCCCCAGCACTGGCTCCTCTTCGACCGGATCGTCCAACAAATAGTCCTTCAGTCCGAAGGTAACGAGACGGGTACTATTAGGAATCCTGATGTGGCCCCCATCGAGATCAACGTGAAGGAAATCGTTCACTTGCTCGCTAAGGAAGAGGAACTGGTCGCTGCCAGGAAAAAGGCCGAGGAGTTGGAGCGGGAGAACTCGGACATGTCGACAAGATTGGCCAAGAAGGAACAAGAGTTGGACCTGAGGACACAGGAGAAAGTAATTTGAAACTGCTCGGCAAATTGATACTCGCTTATTCATGATCTGTCTCCTTTTTTATTTACTGGGTCGAGCTGTGACGTAACTTCCGCGCTGGTGAACATTCATTAAATCGTAATAATAGCAATGTTATATACATCAATAACCATATTAAGAACTAGAAAGAGGTGATTTAAAGAACCCACATGATTTCAAAACGAAAGCTGCATTAGGTTATTAAACTTTTTAAAAATTCCTATACGTAAAATATAACTGTAAATTTAATATTACTTTTCTAGAATCATCCTGTACAATTTTAAGATTACAATTGCTTGGACCTAAATGAATTTGGAAGGAAAGAATAGCGAAAGTCGTTTATGACTCAATCTAATATTATGTAAAATAGTTATACCCAATGGATAGTACGTCATCCGTAATATTCTTGTAGGAAGACATGGAGGCCAGCCTGGCAAGGGTGAAGGAACGTCTAGAGAAGGAGACTTCGATGCACATAGAGACCAAACAGAGAATTTCCGAATTGCAAGATAACATGGAGGCGCTCTCGCGGCAGATAAACAACGAGAAATCCGAGAGAAAGCGGTTGGAACAGTTGGTCGCTTCCGGTAGTCTACCGGATGATGCGAAAGCGACGATCAAGCTCGTCGAGGACGAGGTCCTCGAGAAGGTCGAGGCGAAACCTATGCCACCGCCGCCTCCACCACCACCTCTTGCTCCGCCACCACCTCCTTGCTTGATGCCTGCTGCACCTCCTCCAATGAAAGTACGAACCTTCTTCTGAATTCATAAAATGTCTTTAAATTACGTAAAAGTTGAATTGATTAAACCGAATTTCGAACAAGCACTTTTTGTACAAATAAAGGGTGAATGTCATACAGGTGGAGATTATCAAGAACGTTCCTCAGCCAAGCAACCCCCTAAAGTCATTCAATTGGTCGAAGATCCCTGAGCAAAAGTTGCAGGGTACGATATGGTCGGAACTCGACGACACGAAGTTGTACAACGTCATGGATCTAGAGTCGATCGACAAGATCTTCTGCGCTTATCAAAAGAACGGCGTGTCCGCGGAAGGCTCGATCGAGGATCTAAGGACTCTGGGGAAGAACAAAAAAACAATGTCGGTGATCGATTCCAGAAGAGCCCAGAACTGCACGATATTGCTGTCGAAACTGAAAATGTCCGATAACGAAATCACGAGAACGATCCTGTCGATGGACCAACAGAATATTCTACATATAGACATGGTCGAGCAATTGTTGAAATATATTCCCTCGTCGGAGGAGGCGGCCCTCCTGGATATGCATCAGAAAGATCTACAGAGCAGGGCCGATTGTTTCTTGTACCAAATATCCAAGTACGTTGTTCAATTTCTTCTTTCATTTTGAAAATAACAGATCTCTTAGATAAATCAGCTTCGAGAGAGAATTTTAAATATTCACATTTTTCATCCTGTCTTCAATCTAATAATTACGGTAGCATTCAATTGTCTGTAAATAATTACTTTTCTATTATCTCTTTGGAGCTACTCTACCGTGAAACAGGAATTACAAACATGGAAAAGTATTTACTAATTATCTGCAAACGAAATCTCTCTTCACTTGTTAGAATTAGAAAGTTAATTGTTCAGAAACTTTTGCACGCTACTGTGTCTTTAGCAGGAAAGTTATCAGCCACTGTATGTCTCATTTGAATAGATTCTTTATGTTACTCCTTCGTTTTCCACAAACTACGTCGTGTCAGCGTTCTAAATTCTCGTTCTATGATAACGATATCGTAATGCATTTTTGTAGACCCCTTGCAAACATAAGTCTCAGCCGATAATGTATCGGTAATATCAGCTGTGTTCTGTGTACTATTAGTATCGAGTTCGGATAAGCAATACTCGCGGAAAGTCCACGAAGATCTGTTACTCACAGTGTCAATATGGGAGTCTCGATTTGTAGAACGTACCTTCCATATTATTTGTTTTAGATGTATCTGTGTCATAGACAATTTGCAATTGATGAGTGAACAGACGACTAAAAGACTAATACACTTCTATTTAGTTACTAAATTTGTTCACATACTTTTGAACTAATAGTTAAATATAAAAATTTGTATCCTTCCTATTTATGTATACTCATTATTTTTACTTTTATCATAAATATAATTCAGAAAACAAATACACAGTTCGGTATGTAATTTGGTCAGATAAATGTGACAATCTTCTCTGAACAAATTTGTGAGTCACTGTACGTTGATTTCCTCGTCTGCAGCTGAAGTTGTTCGAGATTCATCTCAGTAATAACAAAGATCACTAATTCGTACGTATCATACCTTATCTGTACATTATTTCGTTTCAGAGTACCGCACTACGAACAAAGGCTGCGATCCCTCCACTACAAGAAGAAATTCGCGGCCAGCATCGCGGAATTGACGCCAAGAATGCGCGCGGTTCTCGAAGCTAGTCGTCAGGTCGCTAGATCGCGACGACTAAGGAAACTCCTGGAATTGGTGTTAGCTCTAGGAAATTACGTAAATCGCGGAAACGCTCGGGGCAACGCTTGCGGCTTCCGTTTAGCTTCGTTGAACCGTCTAGTCGACACGAAGTCCTCCTGTTCGAAAGGCACCACTTTGTTGCACTATTTGGTCCAGATCTTGGAATCTAGATTCAGGGAGGTGCTGGATATCGAGGAGGACATGCCACACGTTCGAACCGCGGCTAGGGTCAGCATGGCTGACCTGCAAAAGGAAGTGGCCAACTTGAAAAATGGCCTTCAGGATGTTCAGAGAGAAATAGGTGGGTTGAACGACACTGTTTTTATTAATAAAACGAGGAACAGGGAGGGAAAATAAATGGAAATTTATACACCCTGGTGATGATTTCATTTTTCCATTTTTCACGTTTATATCTTCAATATCGAAAATTGTTTTCTATATAGAAATTTCAATTTTGTTACCTTCCTTTTAGAATTCCATCGTGGACAATCTCAGGTACTCCAGGGCGATATGTTCCTGCCTGCAATGAGGGATTTCCAAGCACAAGCAACATGTAGGCTGGCCGAGGCCGAAGATCTGTTCCAAGACATGAAAACGAGGGTGCGGTTTTGTTGAAAACATGATCATCTATTTGTATTTCATATAACGTTAATTTATAAATTGTGTGTTAAATCCATATTTATGCACTATTTAAAATTTACGAAATAGTGACTAAGGATACGAGCCCAATGTGACAGCTGAATTTTTTCTTGAACAGTTCGATCGAGCTGTTAGGTTGTTCGGCGAGGATTCAGCAGGCGTGCAACCGGATGAATTCTTCGGAATCTTTGAGAACTTCCTTCAAGCGTTAGCCGAAGCAAGGCAGGACGTGGAAAATATGAGGAAGAAGATAGAAGAAGAAGAACGTAGAGCGAAACAGGAACAAGAGGTGGGTACAAATTTTCTAAACATATTACAATCAAAATCAACAACTTTCTTTATGGAACTTTACATTTTTTTCCTCAAATTAATATTCCTACAAACATATCTAGAGAAACAGGGATTGCACTAAAATATCTTCCCTCTATTAATATTTCCACAAAATTCAAAATATGAATGGAACATCTGTAAATTTTATTCAAGAGTTTCTTTCATACAAACAATTGTTCCCTCATAATTTACCCACTGACGGTCGCCCTCACCAGGCGAAACGTGTCGCCATGTTTCAATAAATCGGTTGTACCTACATAGATTATTTTCAAATGTAATGACGGGAAATCATAACCAGATGATGTCAAATTATTATTTTTTCTAAGCAACTTATGTATAACAAAAATGGCTGATAAAGTATGTAACATACCTTCCAGTACGCTTATGTCGTTAACAGCGAGCCATGAAGAGCCCACTGATATTTAGTGATTTTAGTCAGTGGGTCAATAGAGGTTAACAATTGTACAAATGATTGAAAAAAAAAACAATGTATTACAGCTACGAAAACGAACGATGGAAAGGAAGAATTCCCGCGAGGGGATACTAAACAGCATTTCGTTGAGCAAGAAAAACGAGGCGAACAGTAACGGTCAAAGCGACAACAAGGGTGAATTCGATGACCTAATATCCGCCCTTCGTACCGGAGACGTTTTTGGGGAGGATATCGCAAAGTTCAAACGATCGAAACGCCGCCCGGTGACGCCGAGTGGTCAGGAGTCGCGCAGGCACAGTGCGCACAGGGAGGACTCCAGGGAGCGACATTGAAATCTCCACTGGGCCAGTGACTTCAATGCCGTGACCAGCTACACAGGCGAGCACGTTGCGCTCGCTCGCGCGTGATTGCCGCTCTTTCGAGCGGTAAGAAGGAAACCAATGTGTGATAGAGAAGATACGAGGACTGTCTGTCCGAGGAAGATCGATTTCTTCGTATAGAAGGAGAGTCGAGAATTGAAATAGCAAATAGAGAGAAGTAGAAAGCGTGTAAATAGAATAAAGAAACGAAGACGAATAATTACTTTACCGCGAGTTTATTCATCGATAAAATTATTTTGATTCGTTGTTCTTGAAGCTGTCTTCCTGATCCTTCGCTCGTGATTGTATCTGGTGAATCATATTTCCAGAACATAATCGGGCTCTGATTTAATCGTATCATCTAGTTGGAATCTGAATTCGAACATTTTCACGGTCGAATCTCGTGCTGTGTATATTTCTTCATCTTGTTTTTTAGTAGATAAACTTATCAGCCTGTTTCAAATTATTCAGAAAGAGACAGGAAACGTATTAGCACTCATCGAACCGTAAAATGGTAAACATAGAAAGTCGAACCGTCGTGTAATTAGTAATGCCTTCACGTGTACTCGTGATTTCCGAGGCTTTTCTTTTTCGTGGAACAATCTTTTCTTTTCAATGCTGCACCAGTCAATTAAGATCGATTAAGACAATATCGAAATTCAAACTACGAAAACATGAGCGAACATCAATTTGTACATTGTTGAAAGTGTCTACGTTGCGTTAGACACGGGTATCACGCGATCATTTGTTGTATATAGTCATTATACAATTACTCTGTTAACTTTGCCCGTGTTCGGGGGCAGGAATTTGCAAAACTTCGACGAGAGAGCTTCGCCAACAAATCGGACCAAGAATAATATTGACGAACAAAAACCGTGTATGGGACGTATGAACGATAGGTTTGTCACGACTGAATTTTGTAGTTCGGCAGATATTTTTGTTGCGAAACATTTTGGGGAGAAAAATCCTCTTTGTTTTTACAATATCGACGAAACGTAGTAACAGAGCCTAGGGGCATGATTCGATTTTCGCCCCGCGAAACCTACAAGTCTGATTTTGTATTTTAGAGTGCGACGTACACATAAACGAAGCATCGTGTAGATTAATTAGGAAGCTCGTTGACAGTCACCAAATCGTTGACGGAAATTCGTGTTAGTTTTCGGTGTGTAGAGGGTACGGGGCGAAGCGAAACAATTCTAGACAAGAGTTCGTTGTATAGTAGTCGATGTTTTGTAAGCTTTTGTATTTTTGTAAATATTTAGTATCGATGTCTCGTTCTTGTAGGGGTCTACCTCGACAAGGATTCATGTCCAGTTAATATATTACTGCATCCTTAATGTCACATGTATTAATATATAAAAGAATATACCGAATAAATACAAAATCTAAATCATCATAAATAGTATTATCATATCTCACTAGATTTCTTCTCTTCCTTAATCAGGTTAAACGACGGTATTTTAAGTTGTGATGGCTACCGCAACTTTACACATTTCTCAATTTTGCAAGTTTTTCTACGCTTGTTAAATTTCAAAAATAACGGAATACCGTAGACATTCGTTTCCCGCACTATTCGGGGCTGTAGAGGACCAGAATTCCAGGAACCGTGCAGGAATCGGATACCAGTTACCCGAGCGCTTTCCCCATCACTCGGCCGTTCTCATCTCCGTTATTTTTAGAGATATCAGAAAAGTTTATTCACAAAAGTTTTTAACAACAAGTTTTTCGTAGGTGGAGTATCTTCTATGTTTTCAAAGTTAATTATGTTATTTTTATTAATGATAATTAATAAAAATAACATAACATTCTGCGTACATTCATTCCAAACATTCTGCGTAATAAAGTATTAAGGTATTATGTGAAAAAGTTAATAATACGTGACATATTTTAGTGGCAAATGTCTAGCTTGGTTAGCATCTTTTACCCATTAGGTGTGATCCGCGAGAACAAGAAGCAATCAAATTGTCACCAATATTCATTCCACCAATATTCATTGCACCAATAAAAACATTATTAAAACAGTATTATATACATTGCGCATTCCGTGATGAGATATGCGAGTTAAATGCGACACCGTATGTGTTCCGGCCTGGGCGTGCTGGGCGACAGAGTAGGCTACGTTTCGTACATACATATAACGGTGGCGCGGGAAACGAATGTCTACTGTACTTATGTGACATAAGTTATGTCCCCGTTGACACCGACTAGGTATAGGATAGACCTATCATCTTAATGGGACTTCGTGTCTCATGTTCTGAAATACCGATAGTGTAAAAAGTCAGGGATTTTCTGCTGCCCTCTACGTTATGAGAACGGTGAATTTGTGAACTATATTAAATCCATTCTAGCTCAACTAGTCTAACTTCTACAGTGTTGTCGAGTCTAAAGTATGAAATGTTGTCAGATCATGAGTGTTCGGTACGGCGGAAAATCATCGAAGGGACTATGGTCGTGAACGGATTCTCTTTCGTCCGTTCACTGTAAAGTAGACGTATTATACAGTATAGAAAGGAGTCTTGGGTTCCAGTCCCGACGGACCTATTGGTTTTTTTTCGCGTACAAAAAAGTTATTGCGTTTAATGTTGTTTTTATGAATATGTGTATGTATTATTATGTACATTTGAGTAAATTATTTTATTAATCCATTGTTATTACAACAGTTTAACAGTGACAACGAACGCATGTATATTTTCAAATACCGGACTAACAGTGTATTTGTATTCTATATTATTACATATAAGTGAGTAATACGTATCAAAAACGTAATCGAAACACAGATTTTTATTACACCACACACATCGCATAAAAGATATTTCGTTATATTGACATTTGTAATAATTAATTCCCCCATAGACCACCGAAATTCTTCGGCATGCGTCAACACCGACGGAGAGCACCGATATCGCGGCTCGCTCTACCGCTCTCGCTCGCACGCCTTGACGTCTCACCCGATTCCCGGAATCCCGCGGCTACGAGATGGCTCATTACAGTAAGGTATTCCCGCAAGGGAAAGTGAAAGCCGCTGGCCAAAAGGTAGATTTGATAAACTATTTATGAAACTACATCTATTCTGAATTTATCTGTTACAAATATACAAATGTAAGATAATTCATGCTTTATCGGTAACGTCGGATACTGACACTAAAATGGTAAGGGGGCTTCTGACGCCCTCGAAGCATGGGACAGAAAATTACATTGCATGTTAGGTCTATTCTTATATCTCGTCTGTGCCGTGGATGAAGAATATTTTTTAACATTTTCGTGTATCATGCTTTGGTAACTTACCGATGGTTTTTTCCAATCGAAGCGATCGACTTAGAAGTAGAAGTCTGTCGTATAATGTCTACCTCAGTATAGATGTCGCCATGGTATCGAATGTGAAATTTTCTGAACAGTTTTATATAATATACTATTGCTTATGTTTCATAACTATATCCGTGCCACAAATTGAATGTTTTACTCCATCGAACGACAAATCTTGTGAAATATTTGTTTTCCGAAATAAAATGTTTCAGTATTCATATATGTATGTTTAACATGAACGAGGAAACCGAATGGAACATACTGTGCAAAGATTTCAGAAATAATAATGACGTTCATTAAAAATTTCGGCTGCGAAAGCGTATTTTTAAATTTATTCGCCTAAAAATTCGTACCGTCTGATAATTAATGAACTTTTAATTATTTTTTCACGTCAAAGGTCCTTCTACAAAGGGCACCATTAACATTTAAATGCGACGTGAAAAAATTTCACGATGCATCTAAGCCCATAATTCATTTTTTTAAAATGAGAATTATCCAGTGCTGTTCGACGTGATCTCTGAAAAATCCAAGAGCCTCATTAGACGTAATTGTTGGCTTTAACGAAACAAAGCCTTGTCACGTAAACGATATTCTGCTCTTACGTCTCTTTTATGTGTTCTCAAAGGAAACTTTTATAGAATATTTTGTTCTAAAAATCTGTCATTAAAAGATAAATATATTGAAAGTATCTAAAACTTTACAGAAGTAACTATATTTTAAGAATCATAAATATGTACGTTTCTGGTCGATGTATATAAAACGACGAACTTCGGGTGACGTATTGACTTTTAAACAATTCTCTTTGTTAGATTTCTCACAGTTTCATCACAATATAAAATTCTTCTTTGAATGTAGGCTTCATCGTGGGTGCCGACGTTTATTTGGACAAACATCAATTACTATTCCTTAATCTTTAAACCGGAGGAACCTGGATTACTTTAATTTAATCCTAATATATTATCTGCACCAATCTATCTTGACAACATTTAGAATTACTTCTCCAACTTATGCGACGTAAAAATGACTATCACAAAGAATCATCAAGAATTAAAAAAAACTCCCAATTCTGAAAATTTTTATTCCAATTCTAATAATTAAAAACTAATTTCTCTCAACTCGGAAAATTTCAGTTCCATTTCTGATAATTCCAAAAATAATTCTCTCAACTCACGAAATTCAGTTTTTCGAAGGAAAGGGATAGGTCGAGGGGTGTCAAACGTGATAAGTCGAACGCAGTATCGTTTTGTTCAGAAACTTTATTCATTACATACACTAGCCGACTACTATGCATGCGTTGGGGCACTCGGATACAGGGAGTTCGCTTGAGATCCGAAGCGCGTTGTTATTCGTGCGGTGTATGTGCGTCTCTCGCAAACAACAACACGGTGTTCATATCCCCGCAACCATATCACCCATTTTGCCTCTGCGGAGCATGTGGTTACCTCGTCCCGTAATTGATTCGTTTAAATTATAGTGCGTAAACGTTACGTGTTTATAGTCCATTGTGTCCAAGGCGAACGAAAGCTTCTGCGGTCGTATTTCGTACCCCGAAAAACGGGGCGGGGCCATTTCTCATCGAAAAAAACTAACGTGCAAAAATTAACGCGATCGGGAGCCAAGACTCGCAGAAATCGCTTAACTAGACCTCGAACAGCGAACCCGCACACAGAGATTCGTCCGACTTGGCGTGCCTCGTAACCACATATATTCGCATTTATATTCTTTCATATATATATATATTTATATATATACTTTGTATTTATATATTTATATACAGTGGGCGGGTAGGGGTAAGATAACGGCGCCGTCGCGGTTGGACAGCTCGTTTTCGAAGTGGAAGAATAAAAATTACAATTAGTTGCCCATCACAATTTCTTAGGCGTCATTCTGATTATCGTGGAATGAAGAAAAAATGTTATGGGGAAACGCTCGAAACCACGAGATCAAAGTACACTTCGCCGTTCGAAATTTACAATAATATTTTTAACGATTCTCCGGGAACATATGGTCTTGTCAAAGTGACCATTCTTACGGTCGAATTACTGTAACGAGCAAACCAGTCGATTTTTAATTGGTTGTTTCGCCAAACTTTCAGGCTCCAGGAGGCTAGTTTTGCTCCTGCGTCGTATATAGGTCCCGGAGTTTAATAAGCTCAGCGCATATAGTTCGACGCTCCCCTCACTATTTTGGTATCCCACGATCAATCCGATTTAATTAACATCGAGCTCTCCGTTTACGGCCGTCGACACGCCATTACTCCGACGAGACCGCCTCACGTAGGTGTATCCGTAAATAAAGTATAATGCCTTAACGAACTAGAACTTATACCGACATATTGCACATTTGACAACAGTTACGTTCTTCTTTTAAGTACTTGGGAGGGGAGGGGATATAGGAAGTGTTCGCTAATAAACATTTTCTGTTGCACTCTGTCTCGCTCGATCGCGAGACTCACACACTCTTTCACCCACGTACACGCAGCACATTCATTCGTTATTGATCAAATAAATCCAGGATCTTTTGTCTTTATTCCCATTGTCTCCGTGTTCCGTAGACCACGAGGAATAATCGTATCGCGAGTGACGTCAAAGGAAGCGTCCTCGAGGTCGAGTTCGATGTGTGTGTGTGTGTGTGTGTGTGTGTCTATGGCATCTAATTCGTTTCCTCGTTTCCTCGTCTCACTCAGGGTAATTCGTTTAATTAGTCGTTCGTTGCAAGTCGTTCGGTGGTCTTAAGGCGAATCCTTCGTTCCACGGTACGCAAACACGCGCTATTCGATTTCCTCACGGTAAAACGCTTGCTCGTGTCGCCATACATACTTATGTATACATTGTCTTCCATTGCTGGTGTCAGAAACTTTAAGGGATAATTTTACACGATTAAATGAAATAGAAATGAAGAATGACGAAATTCTGAGGGTGGTTTCGCTTTCAAGTTATTAGACAATCGAAAATTGGTAAGCTTTAGGGTACGAAGGTCACAGTCAAGAAGAACCAACTCGTATTCATTTACCCATAAGCAGAGATGGGCAAATTCATTATCTAGATAAAGAGTTTCGAATAACGAATAAAAGATACAAAAGTACTTCGTCATTTGTAATTATTCAAACGTGGAAATTCCAATTTTTATAATAAAATAATTCTTCTTCTTGACTGAGTCGACACTTGGTAAATAATTATTTAATCTCATTAACTGTTTAAAGCACAGAATGATGCCCTTAGATAATTCAGCTTTTCACTATGTATTATTCGAATAAAATTATTCCCATCTCTGTCTATAAGATGTCGTTCCACTGTTTGTTTACACATTTGTATAACTTGTGTCTGCCCTTTGCGTAGGATTCGAGTAATGTTTCTTTAGTTCGGTGTCAGTCGTTAACGAGAGAACATCTGGTCGGCGTGAAGTATTTCTCGAAGAGCATTTGTGTTTTTCATACTAATTTAATTTATTATAGTGAGTTTCAGTTTAGTTTACGTTAGTTTATCTAGTGATTATTCTGCGTGTATGCTGTGGTCCTTCTTGTGGATATGAACGAGTAATCTGGGTCAACGTGCTACAACGATTCGTGTGTATTTCTTTTATGAAGTATCACCAGGAACATAGACCAGGTTCGAGTCCAGCTGTTATACATCACTTTTTTTACTACAAGGTAACGGTGTATGTTTTTTAAGCGACGCCAATATACGTGCCGACACTGTCGTTCCCTGTAATTACCGTTTGCACGCAGATTGCCTGATTTCAGGCGTTTTTAGCTCGAATTTGTAACTATTAATAACTTGAAAACGAAGCATCTAGCCTAATTTCGTCATTCTTAATTTTCGTGATAATTTCTTATGTATAATCACCCCTTATAATTTCTGACACCAGTAGCAGAACACTCTGTACATTTATATCGGTACATGTACAATATAATACACATTACACACGTACACAGACTATTCAAAGCGACAACTCCCAATTACTTATTCGCGGTTCCACTCTACGTAAATCTCACGTCTACGTCCATTCACCCCTGAATCCAACGATATATCAGTCTCGATCGTTAGACAGGGGGCGCAGAGTTCTAGACGATGCGCGAGTATACGAGTAGTTTCGAACGATTCCGTGATCGCGCACCGGCCGTCCATAGGCCACCGTTTTCGTTGATGATGACCGACCCGAAGTGTAAGTCTCGTTGTTCGTCCCGTTTTTTTTTTCCAGCCGGTTCGTCCGTGGGTGTGGGACACCCGTAGAACACGAGAACCGCATAGGCCTTGCCGCGACACTCGCAATCGCATCGACGACGCGGCCCTGATCGTGGCGACGTTGTATTTCGTTGTGTATGTGTGCCGTTTCGCACATGTCCCTCCGGTAGGCAGCTCCGCCAGACTGTATTTACCCTGATTTCAGTCTCTAGGACAATTCATGGTCTCTTACAGACACCTTCAGGATAAGAAGAACGATTTTCTTTTCTGTACTCGATCCGATCACCTGTTCGAAACTTTTGTCTCTTTCGTTTTGTTCGAAGTACGTTCTTTCGGGGGATCGTAGTGGATAGATCCTGTGTCAGGATCGATGATTAGAGGGGGGTTGACGATGCAGCTCTAACTCGTTCGATCGAGTCTCCGCGAACGATCAGCCCGGATATAGACGACTGCCTCGGGCATTGTGAACGATTCCCCGGGTTCGATAATTCACGGAAAGTGCTGTTGAAACGGTGATTAAACGGAGGCGTGGAGCGTGCTCGTCTGAGGACCAGCTGGATAGGAGGTGCTGGTCGGCGCCGCTGTGGGCTGCAGGCTCAGTTGTAGCTGGTGCTGCTGCGCCTTCGCCCTGAGACAGGCGATGCTCTCGTTCCTCAGCTGCTCCGTGTCCTGAACGATACCTGCGAACCGTAGATTTCATCGGGTTAATCGTTGACGTCGGTAGAAGTTCCTTCGATTGATATGGGAACACTGAGATTTTAATTATGTTATGTTTTCAAGGTTCGTGAAGTTTTTTTGTATTTTTTTAGTCTCTTAATGTCTAGTACAGTAAAGATTTCCGAATGATGATACTATTTTCGAGGCAACAGTGTTCAATGTTCCCCAAGAAGATTTCCGAAGGAACAGCGTGAATTATATGACTTCATACACGGCGTGGCATAACTATAAAATGACCCTAAAATTGTTAATTCTTGTGTAGATATTGTGGTTAAAATACAAACCAAGTATGCCATGTCTGAAATCGTGTTGAGAAATAATGTTTTTTCAGTGGAGGATAGACTATATTCTCTAGGAAAGTGACTTGTTTTAATTTTAATCACAATACATGAGGCTTGAAAATTTTAGGGTGATTTCACGGTTATGCCACGCAGTTTAGCTCTCAATTGTCATTATCTTTTTTATGTGATCGTACTCTATGAAATTAAAGAAGAAATTTCGTATCTAAACCATGATACCTTCATGCATCGTGTAACGGTTAGGAATGTAATTAATTCAAAGAGTGTTACCTGTCGAGGAAGAAGGTCCCATCCCATCCTGGCTTTCTTGTCCGCTCTCTGAGCTGGTCGGTCCGCCTTGGTGATGGCTGTGATGGGGGCTGCTTCCGCTTCCGTTGTGGTCGTTTCCGCTGTCCTCGCCGCCGGACTTTAGATGCTCCGCCGCTTCGATTGACTTCCGGTGCATCCCTGCGGGGCCACAGTCAATCAGTTCTTGATTATTTTCGATATCTTGACTAAAGCTGCTCGTCTTAGATGATTGAGCTGATACAGACGAACAGAAAAATAAAATCGAGATTTGCTCCCCCATTAGTTCGATTCTTTTCTTTTGTTTCCTTTTTTTTTCGCGGGATCATTAAGCGTTGCTGGCTCTGCGCAGGACGATTTCCAACAAAACTTACAGCTGGTTCAGACGATACGATTTTTCGACTGATTCGGTAATTTTGCCGAATCGCTAAGAAAGCAGCTTTCATACTATTCTGTATCTTTACCGAAAATCACATTCACACGCGTATATTTACAGTCTTTGTTTGTACTTCTTATTGCTGCTTTCGGTTATTATCGATTCGTTAAAATTACCGAATCGGCCAAAAATCCGTACCGTCTGAATTGGCCGTATTAGCCACCGGTGACCACGATGCGTTTAAGTTCACTTCTATTTTCGTTTTGTGAAAGCAACTTCTCGAGACGTGTACATGCGTATGCAGTTAGCAAAACTTAATGTGGAAGTTTGTTGGAAGTTTCGTGAAACGATTTCGTAGATTCTTACCCAACAGCCACGGCGCCACCGACTCGTTCTCCTTGGCACTTTTCAGGATGGTCTCTGGAAGCGGCAACGAGTGTCGCACCATCGCCCCGTACAGGCCGTACTCCGCCATTATGGTACTTCTGCCCCAGCACTTCTCGGTCTTGCGCCATTTTGCTCTCCGATTTTGGAACCACACCTGCGACAGTCGTAACGGATCATTGAATTGATTTAGAATCAAAATCCACAATACTTCTTCATACCGATTTATATGTGTCACATCTTTTTCAGTAGATTACTAAACTTTAGTCCTATATAAATGAGCAAAAGGACAATGTTTCTAAATTCTAGTAGCCAAAGAAAGGTTCCGAGATTCGTCTGGACGTCGCAGACCACGAGATTACTAAACCTTAGTCTAATACCCAGATAGCACACGACGCCTTGAAGACGCCTATTTTACGTCTAAGGCGCCTTTAAGCCGTCATCAAAGCGTCATTAGAGAAATATGCTATCTGGGTATAAATGAGCAAAAGGACAATGTTTCTAAAGCCTAGTAGCCAAAGAAACGTTCGCAGGTTCGACTGGACGTCGCCGACCACGAGATTACTAAACCTTAGTCTAATACCCAGATAGCACACGACGCCTTGGAGACGCCTATTTTACGTCTAAGGCGCCTTTAAGCCGTCTTCAAGGCGTCATTAGGGAAATGTGCTATCTGGGTATAAATGAGCAAAAGGACAGTGTTTCTAAAGTCTAGTAGCCAAAGAAACGTTCGCAGGTTCGTCTAAACGTCGCCGACCACGGACCCGGACTCACTTGTCCATTTAATGATCATTGTCTCCTAATTGGGACGCGATGGCGTGCGATCGGTTACGTGCTCGCGGTTCCATGCCTCCTCATAGTTAACTATTACGCTTAAACGATCACCAAGGGGCTCGTTATCCTGTTTTTCGCGGTTCGCCGTCCCGTTAGGCTACTTGTTAACGATTCTGATCATCGGACCACCTAGGGCGGCGACGCGTGCCGCCGCTACCTCGGGACCGGCGTTCGTAAACCCTCGGACGAGTTTCAACTTTAACGAGCTCGATTTCCAAGTTTCCCCGGGCCGTGAACTAACGGTAGGTAAACTAATCGTATCGCTGAAATTGGTCATTGTTACGACGGCACTCGTATGGCCGTACGTTTCCTCGTTCGAGGAGTCACCGTGCGTAGATCATTAGGTGGAGGTTGATTTGGAGAAATCTGCCACGGTGAACTGTTAGGTTCTAGAACGCACAGATTCGGGAAAATACATTCTGAATGATAACTAACCTTGGAACTTTTAATGTGACCGTACTATTGCTTTTATTGTTTTATCTAGGAAATAGATCTGAGTGGTGAAAAAACTGAAAATAGGTGATGGATATAAAGTTTTACGTTACAGTTTACTGTGTTTTTTTCTTCTGTGAAGCTGCGTCTACACTGTACAGCAAACAGCGTCACAATTGATGGATAACATATAACTTGCTACGCAGCAAGAAAAATGTTATGTAGCATCATGTTACATAACATTTTTCTTTTTGTTTTTCTAACAAGACTCGTAACTTTGCTATATAACATGTGCTACATTTACACGTACTTTGATTTTATTCGGTCCAAGACATTTCTTCTTTCCTTTGTACAGTGTACAATGAAACAGTGAAATTTCTCTAAACCTGTATCATTACATCACAATAATCAAAGGGACGTCATTCATCAAAAAAACGTCCAAATTATTCAAAACTTGACAGATTCGCAAATATATTCATTTCTCATTTTCACTTTCCATTTTTCCAGAAGATTCCAAACTTCGCGCAAATCATATAAATCCTAAACACCCACGCTTGTTCCGATGCAGTTCCATCATCGTGTAAAAATATTTTCAAAAAACATTTCCAAAACCGTTTCCCGTGGACTACCAAAACAGTTTCGTCCGAAAAATACGGCGCCGTCCATCCATCGCGCCGCGATTCAAAAAAACGTTTCGAAACAGTTCGGGTTCGACGGCGGCCAATCCGTAACGCGCTAGCACCGACTCCTTCCGGCTGCCGGTGAGTACGTGATCGCGCGAGGATGTTATTTAAAAAGGCCTGCACACGCATCATTTGCGAGACATGTGCACCAGGCAGACACACACGAACACACGGGCGAGGGGGAGGGTGTGTACGGCCGGAGGCCAGGGCGTGTACCAATTTGTAGCAACAATGCTAAAGTCACCGGCAGAATTGGAACGTAATTCGAGCGAATGGGTTCCCGTTGCCCTGTCAATTTGCGCTGCCACCCCGAAATTATCTTCCGCCGAGCCGTCGAACGGGCTCGTGTGCTCTTTTTTTTTTTTTTTTTTTTACCATCAGCGACCACTCTCCCCCCTCCCTATAAGCGCGGAAAATGCCCGACGCAAATGTTGCTCTGGTACCGTAGACAAAGAATTTTCATTTCGTCGCCGTCCGATGGTCCCTACACCGATTGCCCCGTGGATGAAAGACGTTCGAATAGATCCTTCAATTTTCTCCGGTTACCAAGTGTCTCTGACACTGTCGATCCGTTCCATTGGGCCCCTGGAATCGCGTAATCGAACGTAACAGTCCTGTCATCCCAGGGGCGGATGATAGTGGAAAAGCGGACACGTCGAATGTGGAGGAATGAAAGGGATTGGAGGCTGCGTGGTAATGGTAATGGGTACACCGCGGAACGAGGGAATCCTTCCGAGCAAATCTTTCATTGATCGAGGACAGTGTCCTGTTCACCGATGCGTAAACGATTGTGCCGATCATAAAGCTGTTATTCGATTTCCAAGCGTGTTCGCGGAGACACCACGTTCACGAGCGACGCGTTCGTTTCGAGCGACGTGACACGGATGAAGTTGAGTTTAAACGGTCTTCTTGTTCGCGAAGTATGTACTTCTGGTTTACTGCGGTCTGCTATACTCTTCTTGTTTTCTTTACCGACGTCTATCCGTTGGACGTAGAGAATGGGCGTTCCGCTCGATTTGTTTATCAGTGCATGGGTTTCGAAGTGATTTTTGTGGGCAGAGATGATGGTCACGGGAACTATCAGTTATTTGTCTATTCTGACAATTCTATTTACTAGAAAATTCTTTCTTTATCTTAATACTATTTTCACCGTCAAGAGTTTGGTGTACCTATGGATCACTGGTACCCTCTGTCGCAGTGTGCAAACCATTTACATAAAATCACTCGATATTTTCTGTGCCTGAATAATTCGATACGATGTTTGTCACAGGATTTATGAAATTGATATGCCTTGAAGACACCGTCTGAAGTTCGCAAAGGTATATTTGTTCCTTGACAGACATCTCCCTAGAATCTGAAAGAATCTAGAGTCTACATCAAGAGGCCAACGTGAATCTTCACCGAAGCAACCAACAAGCACGTAGATCATTCATCTTCCCCAACAGAAGGATGCAGCGTGTAAGTGGCGAGTCCACGTGAGTATCGCATCATGTTCGCTATACACGAAGAAGTAGTATCGCCGGCCTGTCGAGAACGAAGCTCGCGAAACGAGCCAAGGAATCCAATAGAGAGGCAGAACTCAGGAGTCGCTGAAAGCTCTCTCTGGGTCCGTCGCCAATGAGTCCTTTATAGCTGTTCGGGATCGGAAATCGCGTACCGGGATTATCCTTCGGCATCCTGGAATAGCTTACCAGGAGACGGAGACACCGAAGCACGCTGACGGAATGGATATATAGACGTAACGTGGAGGTAGAAAGAGAGGGGTGGAAGGAAGGGGGG
Source organism: Dufourea novaeangliae (assembly GCF_001272555.1). Taxonomy (NCBI): domain Eukaryota; kingdom Metazoa; phylum Arthropoda; class Insecta; order Hymenoptera; family Halictidae; genus Dufourea; species Dufourea novaeangliae. The sequence goes on along the minus strand of NW_015373918.1, from coordinate 1,769,932 downwards.
GGGGTGCAATGCACAAGCAGCCGGTAGCAGCAACGCGAGTAGGAAGAGGAAGATCCTTTATGGTGGTGTTCGTAGGAGCTCGAAGGAGCGCAGAACTCCGACGACGATGGTTCTCCTCGCCCTCCTCCACCTCTTCCCTCTAGCCTTCTTGGTCGCCCTCTCCACCCCCGTCGTCCTTCCCATTCTCTGGCCCGCCACCCCCTTTATTGGCACACCCGGTATAATAAGGAGTGAGTTTGTATTTAGTCGGCCATGCGCAGTACTGGCTGTTGGCGTATCATCGATCAGACCGGCGACTGACTATTGGACCAAAACAAGAGGATGAGAATGGGAATGGGAATAAAGAGAGAGGGACGGCCGATATATAAAGTGCGACGGGTAGAGGCGGTGGAAGAGTAGAATGGTAGGGGGGAGGAATGGGGATGGAGGAAATGGAGGGAGAGAGAAGGGTGCCGGTGATACCAGGGCGACGAGGAGGACACCGGGGACAGAGAGAAAGAGACTCCGAAGCGGATATATAGTAACGGCGTCCAAGTTAGACGGGGCTGGTGTTGGTACAGAGTGAGAAAGATACGGGGACGAAGCAAAGAGGGTGATGTCGGCCTGAGAGGAGGGAGAAGAGGAGCCCGCGGTAACTTCCTATGGATTACCAATACACTGATACTGGCGACACGGTCGCGGGAGAGTCAGGGATAGCCAGCGATCAGACGATAGAGACACCACCAACGGTGCGATGGTAGAAGGAAACAGCGCTGCGAGGGTGACGGAAGAAGGTAGCAGATGATCAAGGGGGTAGAGGGGCATCCGTGGGAGGAAAGGAGAGGCCAGAGACAGAGAGGACAAGTCGACAGCACCCACCTGCCTGCTTCTTGCTGCAACACTCGAGCTCGATGCCAGCACGATGTATTGAAACTGAGGCTGAAGAGTTGCCGTCAGGTACTAGCAGGACGAGGGTCCTCGAAGGTCTACCTAACCGAAAGCTTTTTGATTTTCCGCCGTGAAGAGTAGCGCAGCAGCAGCCGTGGAACACGCGGCGAACGAGATTGAGATGGAACGGGGAGACGCGAAGGGTAGCTGGCGAGAGGAAATTGGGAATCGCTGGCAAAGACCATGGAGACAACGAGACCGTTATTTTTATCTTAGAAGCTCGGCCAACGACCATTGTCTTTCGTAATCCGAGCATCCCCGACGGACGGAGGAGCTAAGAACCTCCAATGGATGGATACATCGTCGAACACCTTCCCTTCTTCGAGTCGTCGCTCGCGCCAACACCTGCACACGGCTGCGCAAGGTGATACTGTCCCGGAGGATAATTGGAGATCTCGTTACTCCACACCGGTAACTTCAATTTACGATCGACCGATAATGAGATATCGAGTTCTTCTTCGTCCCCCCGACCTGCCGCGCCAGTCCATCTCACCCACCCCCTCGGCCCGCGCGATCTGTCCGAACCCTCGACGCTCATCAAAGCTCAAACCGATACCGGGACGTATTAGATGCCCGTTACGTTCTTATTAAACGATTTCCTTCTTTCTTTCTGTCTTCTTTTTAGACACTTTGTGCGAGATATATCACAGCGTGGTCGTGGTTCAATTTAATAGGGGATCTTCGAGAGGGGTGGGATTTTTGTTTCGGAAGATATCACCGATTCTATCATTCGAGGATGGTCAAAACTTTAAATCCTTCAGTCAATACGAGAAGTATGTAATGGAAGAAACAAACCAGGTGATAAGAAGTATTCCGCAGTTAGGGATTAAACCTTTTAGTATTGACAGAAGTTGTAAAATCTTGTACCTACGAAAGAAAGTCCTTTTCACGATTCTAGACAATATTCTCTACCGAAATTTCAGAAGATCCGACCTCACAAATCTCGACGAACTCTCTCAACCCTAATTCAGTTTCCGTAATTTTCACTGCCTCCGAAATGAGAAACAATTCATTTCACCCTAATACTCATCTTCTTCTTTTTACCCCCAGCAACGAAGATGACTGGAAAAACCTGTAATCCACCCATGAGCGGAGCAACAATCACTTCTCGGAACAAATCGAATTACCAGTACTCCACTCCGATAGTTCAATCTTTCACGTCGCGTTACAAGCATCCCTAGCGCCGAGTATCCCTGTATATATCAAATATTCGCACAGATCATTTAATGTAGCGTCGATCATCGGCCCGTATAATCGCCGCAGTTTCCCACAAGCCGGTCCGGGGAACCAGTAAGCCAATTAATCTCTTCCAATAAGTAACGCGCGTGCAGCAGCGGAGCTGCGAAGTCGCGTTTTCACCCCCATCTACCCTCCGGAAAACGCGTCGCTTGTTTGCCACGTAATGCGGGGACAAGGATGTTTCGGAGCGGGCTGCTTGGTCGGTCATCGTCGAGCAAATAGTTCGAGGGGGGTTACGGGGCACGGGGGATGGACCCCATGCCGCGAAGTGGCACGCGCCGGGACATCATTAGGTGGGACACTTGCTGGACGAGCGGGAGGGAGCCGTGCGTTAATCATGACTTGGCCCCCCGCGCGAAAAGGAGCTACGTGAGTGAATTAATATCGACTGGTGCTTTGGGTCCCTGTGGTTGTCACTTTATGGGTTTTGTATGGGAACATTTGGGACTACTTATTCGGAAGATTACGATTTGTTCCTGGTTTGAATGGATTTGTTCGACCGATGGGAAATAACTGGGCGATTTTCGTTTGCGTCTTTTGAGAGATATGGTGTTATGTTTTGTTAGGAAGAGGATGTGTCGTAGTGTGAAGTAGTAGACAGTATATTATAGATTATTATTGAAATGAACAGGTCTTGTGGGTGTCGATCAAACGATGAAATTTTCTGACAGGTTCAATGATATAAATATGATAGAAGTAAGATGATAAATAAGAATGGTCTTTTGTGCAATTTCAATGAGGATTGTTTGGAAAATAAGGTTAGGTGTGATTGCAAAATTAGCTTCACCTGAATTAGGTCTTGGATAGGGAGATAACAGTTTCTGAATTTTAACCCTATACACTCCACTGGCGCGGCTACGGCGTCTCTCATAATACGTGGAACAAAATTAGAGTGGTTTTATAACCACTCTAAAATTTTGAATTCTTATGTATTGCGCTGAAAATAAAATCGAACTAAGTATGCCATGTCCGAAATTGTGTTGAGTAACAATATTCCTTCGGAAAAGGATAGATTACGTTCCCTAGAATAAAGTGGTTCGTTTTTATGTTAACCACAATACACAAGGACTGTAAATTTTAGGGTGGTTTTATGTTACGTAGTGTATTATAATAATACAGTTTTCTTTCAAAATTTAGATTCTTAAAGGTTTCATAATAGAAATGTGCTAGAGTTGCTAATCGATCGTGTCAAGAACTGTTCGGAGTGCAAAGTGTTAAGTTCATCCACTAACATCACGCACATGATAACATCATCCTTGATTAATCCCCCAAAATGGCCTGACACTGCCTTCAATACCGTCTACTGATGAGTTGATTAACGGGGGAGGGGGGATCACATGATTGGGGTGATCGATTGTGCGGTGTAGGTGCTAACAGGGTACCCGGTGAAGCTGCTTTACCAGCTAACCGGTGATATCCAAATGCTATTAGACGCGGTTTACACACAGAGGCTCATATTAACACCATAATCACTAGTCTATCACTCTCCGACGTTCCCAAAGATTCTACAGTGATAGAGCCAAACGAAAAAGCACGTCCGTTGTCTGACAATTCGTGAACAATCTACTCGACAGATCATTTAAAATAAAAAAAAAATTTTTAATTAGACATTCCCGATATTCTGAAGTACTCAATTCAGAATCTTCTGAAAACCTTACATGTTCTTTTGATTCCTACTGCCTCAAACAACATCAATTATGAAAAGTCCTCGGACCCAACCAACAACCAAAGAAGTTTCCACTCTCAAAGACCCGAATTTTCGCGATTTTTTAATTTCCCTCGAAAGGGACCATCGAATATCCATTAATTAACGTCAAAAACAGCGTGCAGACTTGACATCATCCGGTTTTCTTTTCCCCGTCCCGGTGCACGCAGAGATGTGTTTCCCTCGTCTCGCCACGGTTTTCACCACGCAGACGCTGGGTTTCGATAGCGTTTCATCGGCGGCGAGGGCGTGGCGAAACTTCGGCCCATGCTTCTAACTTAATTCGGTTAGTCGAGATTTATATCCGCATTCAGCCCGGTGTATACACCCCCCGTTCACATCCCCTGGCGTGGCCGCCACCCACCACCCGCCAGATTTCGCCGTGGCGCAATGGGGGTTTATTAGAATTTATAAGCGGTCCCGGTTGACAATCCTGCAACGCCCAAATTGCTGGATATTCCGCGAGTTCCGAGACCCCCGGGCCCTTATTTATTTGCCACCCGTTGGACCACGCGGACGAAACCAAAATTGGGGGAAAATGAGGGTGGCAGGGAGGGGGAGACACTCGAGATGCGCGCGTTATTGGTCAATTTTTGGGGTGGAACGCGGCCAGCCGGAATTCATCGCTTTGTTTGCCGTCGGTTTTTACGAGCATCGCCCGGCCTCCTTGTCGGCCTTTCCCCGGGAATCATCGACCTAAGAAACTGCCTGACGCACCGGCCAGTTGGTGGAATTGCCGGCTGACGCGTGAACGTCGCGTGATTTGTGGGCATCCAGCTCGTGGGGCATCGAGGACCTACGCCTGACACCGTGACGCGTCTATGAATTACGGTTCTGAACACGGCGGAGTCGTTGCTCTTGCTGGAAATGGATAAGTAATGCGATTGTGACTCCTCGTGGCTTTCGTTGTCGAGGGAAATCGAAAATTGAACGAACTTACTTTTTCGGAGGTGGGAATTATTGTGGGAAAGATTGAGTGTCGCGTCTAAAGAGTTAATTTACTAGTTTGAGAATGAAACAGAAACTGGATATAGGTTGTAAGTCTGTCCTCTCTTGTCTCCTGGCAACCAATATAATTAGACTCAGCCCGCCACTACATATAAGTATATGACCCTCCAATTTCTGAGTTAGCATACTTTATTTACTAAAAGCAGAATATGTTTTGAAATATTCGCCTATATCTTATGTCATTCATCATCTCTGTTTTATGCATTTTCAATATCTAATCGAGAAAATACGAATATTCCATTAAATAGAACGATGGAGACTTATAAAGTGGTGTGTGATGAACGTTTTCGAGAGCATATAATAGCAGTGAACGTGTTAAAAGAGCATACAACAAATATATCAAGACCTCCACAACGGCAAAATATTATTCGTTTCCAACGAATCTAATAGAAGAATTGCCAGTCCCCTAATTCCAGCCTCCCCCAAGCAAGATTCTAGCGTCTGTCGGGTATGTTCGCGTTATGGAGACGCACGCCACTTGTCAGTGTCTGTCTAGACGGGCCAGAAGTCAAAGGGCCACCCTACTGCCCGTGAAGATCATTTAATCATTCGACGACGAGCGATAGAAAATTCATGAGCTCGACGACCGCCACCGGCCCGCAACCCTATTACGGAGGGGGTCGTAGGGTCCACGGGCTATTGGATTCGAGGATGCACCATAGGCCTGCTTTTATGTGCGTGCGATCGGCCGCTTCTTACGAGCGGATTATGAACATCGTGTCCCCATCTCTCTCCCTTGACACTCGCCTGGAATAGTTGTTCGCTGAATCACGCGTGGAAATCCCATAATTCGACTTTAATTCGATCTGTCGGCAATTATGACGGCCATCCGAAGGGGTGCTGGGGGTGGGAAACATTTCGAGTGTGACTTCGTTTCGCGAGCGCAAAGTAGTGCCGCTCAAACGATGGAACCTTTCGCGATCAATTAATCCGGCAAAAACTCGTCGGATCCGATTGTTCGGAACCCGTGGATTGCCGCGTAATTGCGCGCCATTATACGTAAAAATGCTTCGTATCTAAAAAGCGGCCGATCGAAATTACGCGCCCCATCGAGCCCACGCGTATTTTCGAGCCGGTTCACCGTTTACGATTACCGACGCGTTGAAAATTTCTTTTGATCGTACGACGACGCGCATTTTTACTGGAATATATAATTTCGTTATTTTATTCTCGACCACTCTTTTTTGCCCACTTTCTTCTATATCTTGTATCGGTACTGCTTTGACAGTGTTGGCTACAGGTACATACTTATTTATTATTTAACAGGTTACCTGGGGGCATCGATGACCGGCGCCATTAACCCTTTCAGTACGGCCATATCTGTCGCGAAATGTATCGAATCGAAGTTGGCAATTCTTCCGTATGATTAGATATTAAATTATAAACAGTCTTTACATAAGAAAATCTTCAATGGAAACTTAAACACAGTGAAATAATATTTAATAACAAGCTCCTACAAAATATAGTAGCTAGTAGAGCAATAATGAAAGTAATAAGCGTTCTGTTAAAAGCAAAGGTCTAAAAAAATGTACCTTATTATGATACGTACCAAGTCCTTCAATGATTTAAATATATTGTCAAGTGCAACATCGAATAAGTATCTATCAAGAAATCTTTTAAATCTCTAACAAGATGACAGGAGTCGTCACAGATTAACCGTAAACCCTCCTCATACATCCTGAAACTGGATCAACAACGTCCCCATTACCATTTAGGGTGACATTTCCGAGATCTCAATTCGCTCTAATCCAGCAGACACATGTGGATCCACCCGACCGCCGCGTTTTCCGCCGAAAATCGGTACTTTACACCTTAGACACGGAAGGGGTCTATTCTCCATCCCCCGCCTGTCCCAGAAGGGACGGTGATCTGTTTTTCAGAAGAGTCATGCATCCGCGGGAGGTAGGCGAAGAAGGGATGGGTTTGCGCCGTGGTTGGGGCAGAGGAGGAAAAAATGAGGAGGAGGCAAAAAGGGAAAGGCTCTCTGCGAGGTTATATTTTTGTGAAACGCACTCGTCGCTCCGCCACCACAAAGGTCGTAAGCTTGCGCGCGCTCATGGCTCGCGGCTGGCAACGAAAAGCCGAGAAAGCTCGTTGGATTTTAGACGCAATCAATTTAGGCTTCGTCTTTGTGCGCGTCCTCGTGTGCGCGCGCGCTCCCTCGCTCGCGTGCGTGTGTGTACGTCGAGCAACCAGGGTTTCGTGTGGGTGCAAGTAAAGCTCATCCGAGGACACTGCGCTCTCGAGTATTTAATGCGTTCTCGTAGCTTTGTAACCCCCTCCGGCGCCGCGGCGACGCACACACACACGCGGGAACGCGCCCTTCTACGCGCGAGTGTGCGCGTGCATCGCTTTCCTGTCGCGGCCGTGGCCATCGAAAAGACAAAATCAATAATTGGGCACGGACCCGGGCCTCGAAATTTCCTGCCTGAGGACGACGACGACGACTCGATTATGCGCGGGATACGCGTTTGATCCTGGATTTTTCGGGGCTCGGGGGTGAAACGGGAGGAAAATTTCGACTCGGCGTTTTGTCGACAGGCTTGAATGTTTCTTGTGCAAATTTTAAATGATTGAAATTCGATTGGTTGTAAGACTTGGGATCAGAAATTTGGAGTTGATCGTTTACGTTTTGGGTAATTGAATTTGAATTTTGTATCCGAATGGTTCTTATGGAAATTTATGTGATTCGATTTCTTGGCTTTTTATTGATGTCTTGAATGAAAGGGTTAATGATATATAATCTGTCTCTATTTAAAATATCAAATTTTAAAACTAAATTTGCTTGTTTGAAAGACTCGAGGTCAGAAATTTAAATTTCATTGTTTGCGTTTTAGGTAACTGAATTTCAATTTTATAACCGGATGTTTCTCATAACAATTTTGGTAAATCATTGGAATTCGAGTGGTTGAAATACCTGTAGATCGGAAATTTAGAGTAGATCATTTATGTTTAGGTAATTTGAATTTGAATTAATAGTTCATTGAAACGTTCGAATTTGAAAGGTGACATCCTCAGAATGGTGAATTGGAAATATTATGTTGGATTATTTGAGTGCAAATTCATGACATGTGTAAGTGTCTAGCGAAATGGTTTTAGTTAAGTCAATGACTATCAGCTACCACAGGACGTGTAAGTTTCCGTCTCCCCGTGATCGCATAATACACGATCGAAATCGCCGTTGACGCCTCTTCACCGAATCCTCGGCGGCGCAAATAAGAAGGAAGATTTTTCTCTCGTAATCCGTTAACGATGGCCCCGACGCGAAAATATTTATTTTACCCGGGCCGAGAGGAGCTAATTTCAGGTCTCGGCGTTGTTTACACAGCGTTAGCGAGGCTTTTAGAACGTGTTAACGTCTTCTCTAGGCACTCGAACTCCTCGAGTCCTTCTCAGCCTTTTATCCAGGATATCCACCTGTCGTGCCGCGCCTGAGAAGAATCGAATTTTTCACAAAATGCCGTGACGATCTTTACAAACGAAATAACAGAGAACCTTTCGAGAATCTCACTATTCCGACCTGCTGTCTAGTAATTGTTAAAGCAAACAAATTTCAGTTTCTTTTACCTTCCATATCCTATCAAAGTATCGTTTAACGACTCTATTCTTCACACCCTGTTCGCAACTAATCTATTTTCCCTCTTACTTATCTAAAATCGTAGAAATAAAAATTCGATCATTTCTGGTGTATCAATCAACCGACAGCGAGTAGACCATCAACGGGTACTCGCGTCGGAAAATTACCATAAATTTGCCATGTGAATGGTAATATCCCGGCGTAATTCACGTCGACTTACGACGCGGGCCGCCTATTAAACATAAACACAAGCAGCAGGAAGTTCCCACTCCCCCTCTCCCATTCCCAGTCCAGTGAAAATTCGCGGGTCATTTGAGCCGTTTCCGCGCCATTACCCTTTCTTAGCCTGGGCTTCTTTGCTGGAGAGGACGAGCCACGGGTGGACGGCGACGCTCGAGGAGACTAGATCGAAGTCGAGCGGAAGAGGGTTGAAGAGGGAACGAGGCCGTGTTGGGGGGGGGGGGGGGGGGTGGATTGGAGGCGGTGAACGTAACTCGATTCCTCGTTACTTTCTTCTCTGCGGGTAGATTATATCCTCGAAACGAGCCAAACTTTCAGCTTTCCTCCTTTCTCCTTTTTCTTCCTGTTCATCGCTCGAAACGACACCACCACGTCCCACGACCCCATCGTATTTACCAGACCGATCTTATTCGGTGTGGGCAACGATGGACTCGAGCATATGCGACATCGACGTCTTTGCTATTGTCACGAGCCATTTTGGTAGCGGCACGAGGGGAGGGAAGGATGGAGGAACGGTTTTGTTCTTGTCGTCACAGTTAATGCGCCACTCTTGCGACGGCGGCGGCGAATTGCGCGCGGAAACGAGAGAATTAAAAATGAAAATTCGTAATGCCCGCCGGGGATTATGCTTCATTTCAGCGATTACTTTCCTCCTTGAAGCCCGAGCGCTTAATTTTCTGCTTGTCCTCCAACGGGGGACACTCGTGTCGCCCGAAAACATCGCCGGGGAGAAGGCTTCTTTTACGATTCCCGCAGACGGCTTTTGTTGCCGTAATCAGTCTAAGTACGGGACGAATCTGTCACTGTTTCTCGTCGCTGTGAATGTTACTGGATAACCGACGTGTGTTTTCTGAGGTTTGGATCGATTTAAGGTGAATGTAACGTTTCAGAATATCTTGTGACGTTTTTTTTTTTTGTAGAGGTAGCGAAGGGTGTGTTGTTGCTTTGTTAAATTCTTAGAGGGTGGATTTTATACAAACGTTGAGTTATAGGAAATTAGTGTTGAATTGTGTGCGATAGAGAGAATGAAGAACTCATTCGAGATATTAGATTATTCCATAATGTGATTATGATTTATTTCTACTACTATTTGGCATCTCTGAACTTGTCGATTATGATGAAATTTTGAGGTTCAAATAGATTAAACATACCTCTGCTATGAAAGGAGTTGTTCTTCAGTTACACAACATTAATTTCAGTTTTGTAGGCGAATAATAAACAACGCCGGAAGTATTCTTCATTCTCCTTCGTCATAATATCGATAACACCCATATAACAATTAAAAAAGTCTGTAATGGCCAATTGCAATAGTTTCAAGAATATAATTCCACGTCCACTTAAAAAATATAGTATATCGTCATCAAAAACACCGGTCAGATTCCTCAGTTACAATTACTATTACACTACATTTCTACTATACTTACCTATTACTGATATTTTTTAAACATTCACAAAAACTTTATACGACTGCATAATCATTCGAAAGGTGGAGACTCGAAGCCATCTTTGTTTCCCGTTCCATCGCCGTCAGTCACCACATTTCTCTTCGCGGTTGTAAGACAGAGGACCTCTTCCGTTTACAACCCGGTTCAATCTTTCGCATAATTCAGTATGCGAGAACGGACTATTTTTCTCGCGGAAACGTTGGACGAGGAGCAGTTGAGGAATCGAGGATCTTTGTCGAGGGGGTTCGAGTTCGAAACGAGCCTCTTATCCGGTTTTACGAGCGATGCTTTACGCGCCAGGCTGCCGGCGTCCCTCCGCGGAAATTCTCGAAAGGAACGCCATTTTGTTGGGCGCAACGAGTTGTTCATCCGGGTTTAGTCGCGCGGCGTAACTCATGTATTAATGAACGAGTGTCTGCAATATTTATGCACTTACGGTTTCTTTTTTTTCACAGAATTAACTATACTCGGTTCGTTAATTTTATTAGATTCGATAAAGTTTGTACAACTCGATTAAGCTCGGTCACAGAAATTGTATTGGGTTGAATGGGTAGTTCGGAAGTTTTTATTCTAAATAAATTTCACTGTATTGCTTTTACAGAAAATTATTTATTTAATCAGTGATACAATTTTTATTAGTCTCTATTATTTTTTCCTACTGGTTCGCGAGTTTTTCAATACCATTTCCGTAAAACTTTTGTGGTAGAGACATGTAACCAAATACGCACGAACTTTCCGTTCAACCCAATACAGTGCTCAAATGAAATTAGTCCCTAAGAGTTTAAATCATCACTTTTTAGCAGCGAATTAAATACTAATTCGTGGTTCAACACAAGCTCACTTAAAGAACTTAACATTCTAGTGTATTATTCTGAATTTTTTTAACATCTTTAGAATATTATGCGTTCACGTCTAACAGCACACTTGAATTTACAACCGTATCAGTGAAATTGCTCCCAAGACACACGTCATCCTCTCAGCCAGTGTATATTTTAAGTCACACTTTTCAAACTTTAGAGAATCAAAGCTGCAAAAATGTTGAAACTTCGGAACCGTTCGATAAGAATTTAACAAGAAACAATCGCCACCCTCAAACTGTTGAATTGACTTAGGCCAAGTCTCGCCATGTAAAAATGATTAACATTGCATTAACACGTTGACTGCCACAGTGAAAAAGGCCGTACGTAGCCAGACACACTTTATTTCGTTTTTTAAGTCATAAATCGTCGAAAATATTTGAGTTTAGTTAATAGAGGCTGTAGGTCTTGTTTTAAATTATACTGTGATATGAATATCATGCAAACATTTTATAACAGTGTTTAAATAATCCAGACACTTTTCAATGTACGTGTCACCCATATTTGGGTGACGTGGCAGTCAAAGTGTTAAGTAAATGTGACTTCAAACAGCCTCATTAAACACTATTACATTAAAAACTGCACAATCATTTTTACCATCAGAAATAGTAAAACATTTGATACAGTGGACATATAAAATATAATTAAAAAGAAAATTGATCATAATCCTACACTCTAACTCTGGGGTCCAGATACTTAACCCGACATATCATCCTTACGATTCAAGATCGTCATCCCCGTTGACCGCGCAGAGTCTTTCCATCGCTCCAGTCCGCGAGCTTGAAGCCTCCGCGAAACGCGAATCACAAGGGTCAGTTATTAGAGCCAATGATCACGCGGCCATAGACCGTGTATCGAGGGGCCCCCAGGAGGATGATCGTGCACGATCGGGAGGAAAGTGTCGAAGACGACGGAGTTGGCTCGCGCGTCCATACCTGGCAGCCCGTTCTAACGAATCCTCAATGGCGCCCGGGTTGAAACGGGGGACTGACAATGGGGGCCCTGTTGTCAGGAAGGGGGCTTCCTTCAGTGGAACCTTTGTCATGGGACCGTACGGTGGCGGAGGCCTCCGGGGGCCGAGAAACCCTCTGGAGAGCGCTACGTGGATGACTTGCTGGTCTCGCGTCGAGCCGTTCGTCGCTACTTGAAGTCAATTTTTTTTTCTCTGTTAACTTGAGCATACGGCCGACCGTCTGGCTTTCCATCCTTCCTCCCGTAACGATTGTGTGAGTCGCGGTTAAAATTCTTCGCTAATGGGCCGCTTACCGGTCGGATACGCGTGTTGTTTTTTCGGACGAGCCCGTGGGAGTCTGGGCCCTCATTACCCGGATAGCTTCAACCGGGAAACGTCTGTTCGATGGAAGAGGACGATGCCTTTTCCTTCGACCACCGCCTGGTGCACGCAAGAAGCTGCTCGTGTGTCATTGTGGAGTCTCGATAATCGGCAAGATATACGCAGAGGAAACCCGTTAGACGAACGCTTGACCCTTGCGAGGGAGGAGATTATTATGTTAATTTGGAAGGAAGTTGATTTTCACGGAGGTGTGTTATTAAAAGACACTAGGAATAACATTTTCATTTGTAGAGAAATCGTTTTATCCATTGAGAAAATTCACGGGGGTCAGCTATTATTAAGGATAAATGACTTACAGCGAGTCCACTCGAGTCGTTTCATAATTTCTGTGTAAACAGAGGATCTTGTTTCCACCATCAAATCTTCTGTCATTATTTCTGAGTAATCAAAGGAAGATTAAGGAACAGTTGACAAGCACGCGGTGGATTAAAGAATGCATATCTCCGTAACACCAACGTACGAGGCCAAATTTCATGATTGATGGCACAGTGACTCATTATTTTCGAACGACATAACAAAAGTTACGGAGTCAGTATATTAACGAATCAATTCCAATCAGTTTTAGCATATTACGTTTATCAAATTATCCTCATTCTTTAATTATCAGGTCCCATACTTTTAGCCATTTACATACTAAAAAATCGTTTCCGAATCGATTCCCCCGGCATTCTCAACAATTTAAACCGTCGAATCTAATTTTCTCCACTGAAAAGATTCGAGCCCACCCTAAAACGAGTCCAGTAAACACACGACATCGGCGTAGTAAGTGGAATATAGAATACCGTGTTCCCTCCACAAATCAAGGGACAAAAGGTTCCGTTGTCGTTCGATAAATCCAGCACCCGTATTACCGAATTAAAATCGTATATTCCTCGCAGGATTAGCGCGAGGAATCGCAGGATCGCTACGTCCGCCCAGAATGCAACCCCACGATTTATTAAGCGTCCGCACGCGCTCCGCCGCCGCCGCAGCTCGCGAAAATTAAACAGTAATTGAACAGTGATTCGTGGTGTCATTTTGTCCGAAACACTTCGCCAGACCGGGGTAGAGAGCCCCCTTTCGGGGCGTATAATATCGATCACGGGTGCGAAAAAGGACCGTGTGTGGCGGGGCAAGCCTGTAATTTTGCGCACCCCCGTAAGAAGCCCGTAACCCCTCCGGCCTGCCGAAATTACGTCCGTTTGTGAGCGATTCCGCCGTGCTCGCCAATCAGACGCAGCCTCATTTCGCGGAGTATGAGTGCGATCGCGATAACGAGTAGTCAAGTCGATCGGTCTTTGCTGTTTCCTATAGCGAGGGTGGGATTCCGGGAAGCCCGGGCCTCTCTCTCTCCCCCATTTTCGCGCCACGACGAGCTTCTTTCATCGGGAAACTCGTAGACGCTATTAGAATGGTGTGTAAGATGAGGAATAGTTGTACCGTTCGGCGTGAGTGGAAGAGTCTTTTACACGTCGAACTGTGGGGTGAAAGGGAACGTGAAAAGGATAGAAATCGGTTACGAGTTTAATTTTGTATACTAGAAGAATATAAAAATTTGAAAATACAGTTTAAGTTGCATGACAGGAGGCTCGAAACATTGTTTAGGTGTTAAGAAACTTCCTGTGTGAAAGAATGTCTGTGATCTGATTAGAAAATTCTATCTTGTATCGGATATGAGGAATTTCCCTTTAACATTTAGTAGTTGGTCGACTAATTTTGTTTATATTGAAATGATAGTTCTGTCAATTGAAGTATCTTTGTAATAATCGTCATTGAATGTAAGTAAATTGTAACAGTACAGTGAGAAATCTGACCCATTTTCTTTCAGGAAGCGATGCGTCTATGGCGTAATTATTTCGACAAGAAAAAACGTCAGGGGCCCCGTGAGTAGAATCGGTTGCGGGGAAGCGCAATTATACTGCCGCACGCGCGAATCGCATGCACAATTATACGAGCAACCAGACCGAGGGTCTGCCGAAGACATTTCGATTAACTTCACCGCGGGAGCGTTCCGACCATTCTTTCTTCGAATTGTCAGTCCTGGGCGTGTAACTAATCAAGCCCTACGAAACGGTACAATGTGCGTAGAGAGGAAGACTAAATCGAGAGAATACTGAATGCTCCAATTTGATCGAGAAGAGTTTTGGAAATTGCTTCGCGGTGGTTGTTGTATTTTATTAGATTTATTCATTCAAATTTTAATTCTAAAACGAAGAATTTTGATAAATTCTCGGAAAAAGGAAATACGGTTGTAGAAAATAATGGTCATCGTATCTAACGAAGACGTATTAGGAGGAATCAAATAAGAGGCACAGGAAACGAAAGAATTTTCCATCAGGTCTGAAAATTGTGACAATAAATATTTTACAAGATTGTGAACCTTTCGAAACGTGTCTGTAAATAGTAATGCACAGTACGATATTATTTGAGTTTACTAATCGATAACCATGGATATAAAAATGTAGTTTCACTAAAATATGTTTAAAGACCATTTCATATTTTCTTAATTCTGAATTTTTCCATAATGTCGTACTCACGCAAAATGACTACGGTACAAGTCGACAACCGAGTCGATCTCGGATCTTCGTGATATCGGATGATCAGACGATCGACCGTTCAAGAATTAAAGTAGTACCGTAGAATCCAATCTTTAGATATCTTGAGAGTCTAAGTCATTGTTACAAGGATGAATACCATAGAAGAATTCTCTTCTGCCTTTGCACACGACGTTCGAAAGTTTCTCATTTTCGTCGCGACTCGAAGAGAGATATTCTTTGTGCCCCGTCTCTTCTCAGAAGAAGACGTTTCCCTTTCTTCTTTCCCTGCCCGCGGACTCTGTTCGACTTCTATGCCTTTGTCCCCCTCGAAATGAGAAAGCTTCTTAATACCAGAAATCAACGAGCGCGTCTCGTAAAAGACGCTGCTCCATTCTGATTTTCCCGCTCGAACCGACTCGTTACAGCTGCTCCCGGAACGCCCAGACGTGTCTTGAACATACGCGATTCGATACCACGATGGTAGAGCGTATTTACGCGTGTACAGGGAACTTTGTAGAGAAACTCAATGGGCATAACTGATTAATACGTTCGGACCGCGTCGGTCTGACCCATTCGTTTTAATCAAGTAATAACACTTCACCGCGTGGAGGCTTGACAGCCGCCAGTGACGAATCGGCCCGGTGAACGTGGAAATTTCGTTTCATGGCGGAAACAGCCCTTTCCGGTCTGCTCTTTCGAAATTTCAACGGTAACGGTTCGTTACACGCTTTGCAGGAATGACTCGACACACGAAATATTAGGGGAACTTTTGTGAAATCTCTATAATTTCAGGTGGTGTTTTATTTTGATCACCAATTTGGAATTAGGAGTGAAAGGATTGTCTTAATGAGATTTAAGGGATTTTTTAATATTTCGCAGTTAGATTGATATATTGTTTATTGCTGCGTCGAGGGTGATGTTTAAACAAGTCACTGTAATGATTGTTACTTGGTAGAAATATAATTGGGAGTATACAAAGTGTTTTCCAAATGGTGGTACAACCCGAAACTAGTGTGACAACCCTTATTTTACACAAAAATAAATCGAAAATGTAAAATAAAACCTTTTCATACGATACATCGATTCCAAGATAATTGCATGTGTTCATAGCGACAGTAAGTAGAAACAGAACGCAATGAACGGACGTGTTAGCAAACTCCTATTCAATTGCACGCGTATCCAGCAATTCTTCAAATTCGATTTTCTCGAAAACGAAGTATCCTACGAAAAAATTTTATTCTTTATTTTCGATTTTTTCCTGTACGTAGAATCACACCCTTTCGGTTTATATCACCTATGCGGCGACACTCTGTACATATCAGTTAATTGACAATAATTTTGTTTGTCCCACGAGTATATACTAAATGGCTGTTCAAAATCTACCCTCGTGAAATATGCGTCATCCAATTCGTAATACGATCTCTGTCAATCCTCTTAGAAATAGAAAGAAAATTTTGTTGAACAGCCAAAGTCGTTCATTATCTTCCACGGCGAATAATTACCCCTTACAAAATGCATCGAAGGTATGGACACCTCTAATACAAAGTTTACACTAAAGTAACCAACGAATGTCTGACAATGCAAAGCACATTCCCCTGAATTTATAAAGGCAACATACTTCTACGTTGCCCAACAGTTTCGCCCCCACGAAATCACCGCCACCGAAATATCGCGGCGTCCGGGAGCCAGCGTGAACCGCCTCAAAATCCGCCTAATCGATATGAAAACTGTCCGGCGCGACGGTCTATGATGGTCGTGGTCCGCCGACGCGTGGGCGTTGCGCGCACACGGGGACACGGGCGCACGATACAAAAGGTAAAAAGCGCGGGGAACAAAGGGCAGAAAGGAGCTACAAAGAAATTAGGAGAAGGAGAAATACTGTCGTGGCGGTTGGGGGATTGGGGGGCTGGGTCGGTTTTACGGGGGAGCGGGCAGGAACGGAGCAAGAACGACGATGGAACTCGTATGGTGATGGGGGCTAGATCCGTGAAACGGAAGGAGATTCACGGCGCGCGGCGAATCGGACAGAGATGACGAAGAAGGGCGAAGGAGTGAGGCGGCGCGACACGTTGAGGCGAGGGGAGGGGGTTAGGGAGGGAGAGGAAGGCGTGTGGGAGTCGTGGAGGGAGGGAGTTGAAAGAAGAGAAGAGGTGGAGGAAAGACGAAGAAAGCTGTGAGCAATACCACCACACACATATACACAGCACACACACAAAAATATCACCGTTAACGATTACTAACCCCTCTTTTGCTCCCCGCAGCTCGTTATATTGTGTCCCCGCCGCGCGCGCAAATTTAGAAACAAAAGACGGGTGGAAGGCGCGGCCTGATTGGCCGGTCGGTCCGCGACTCGTCTCTCTGATTGGCCCGCGGGACCGCACCCATCCTGCAATGGCCGCTTTGTCGTTTCACGCCGCCGCTACACTCGCTCGTTCACTCTCACTCTCTCTCTCTCTTTCCTCGTGTGTACGCGCCTGTACGCTCAGCCACGAACCTTCAACAACCCCGTGAAGCGCGACTCGGCCGTACCCCCTTACCCTTTCCTTCATACGTCTCTCTTTAGGATGGTTTTCTTTCTCTCTCCCTCCTACTATGTTTCTCTAACCAACATCTTCGTCACTCTCATTCCACGTCGTTTCTTTGCTTCCCCCTCCATCTACAAACGGGTGTCACCTCCTCTGGCGGCTTCTTTACCACCTTTGCTCCGCGGCCCACCCCCACCCTGCAACCCCTTTTCACCACCACCGAATCATATCAAAATATAATCAGCGGCTTGCATGTGAACCCCGATGGTCATTCATGCACGGACACGCGTGTTTGTTGTATACACCGTACGCGTGCACCCCCATGTGCCGGGTTCGGAGGGAACGACTGACGGAGGTAGGATTTTCTTCAGTTTTTTGAATTTTCATTTTTTCGTCGCTGCTTGAAATTAGCGGCGTGATTCAGTGCTCCCTCTGCTTCTTAGTAATTACCCTCTACCTTTGGCTCGAATGAATCACGAGGGATCTATCTAGGATCAATACATGAATCCGTATCTATCCTTTTCTCGATTACCCTACTATTGCACTTGGTTCTATTCTTCGATTCGTAATTTCTTCCACATGACAGCACGAAATCCTTCCCTTACTATTGTACTATTTTCCAGATATTCCACTAATTTACTCCCGCCAAAAACGCTACCCACCCAAGGCTAATAATTTTATCTATTTATCCACCATCTTATTCCGCTTTCTCTCGCGATTTCTCACCGCAGACGGTCTAAACACGCGAGATAGGACCGCAGACATGTCGTTCGTGATACGATATACAGCCTCCAACCCCGGAAGAAGGAAGAAGGATAGAACGAGCCCCGCGGCGTGGGTTGAAGCGTGAATCGCAATGAGAGGAAAAGGGACGTGGAAAAGGAGGGCGAGGGGGAGAGAGAGGGAACCTTGTCCCGGGTCCGCCATGCGGAAACCTATCTCAGGCTAGTACTCCACCGGTCCGCGGTAACTAACCGTCAGCCCGGGAAAATTCTCCCTTTTATGGTCGCGCCTTTTGGTCCTGCCACTCTCTCCATCCCCGGAGAACGTGCCACCGACGTGTCCCTACCCCTTTCATTTGCGACTGTTCTTTTACCGTTTTACCAACGATGTCGATAATTCTACGCGATATCGCTAAGGGATCGAGCAGTTAGCGATTCACCAAGGAAAAAGGACCAACAATTTGTAAGATTGTGCGATAAGTTACTATACCCGGAAGCAAGTTACTAATTCTGTGACGTCATGGAAAAATCGAGTCGACATTCCCTGAATTTT
Source organism: Dufourea novaeangliae (assembly GCF_001272555.1). Classification (NCBI taxonomy): domain Eukaryota; kingdom Metazoa; phylum Arthropoda; class Insecta; order Hymenoptera; family Halictidae; genus Dufourea; species Dufourea novaeangliae. The sequence continues at coordinate 1,751,264 of NW_015373918.1, read as the reverse complement.
TCGCATTGAAGAATAAATCCGGGGTTGTAAGGATTTATACAAATTCGATGTTAATGATTCGAAGATGAATCGAATGGAAATTCTATTCGTTCAAGGATCGACGAATTTTCTACTTACTATTTTTGTATTTTTGGACCCTGTTTTTTACAAATACCTTACTAATCCTTTATTAACGGCCTATGTATTATTACATTTCTATATTACTGTTGTTCTTCTAAGTCTTTCTTTCCTTAATCACTTTCTGATTGTTTCGGAAACGTGATAACCATTTTGATAGTTAATCTCGATTAAAAGAATGACGTTAAAATTTATTTCATCGGTGTACGTTAAGATTGTAAAAATATTTTCCCTTGAAGTCCATATGAAATCACTTCGAAGAATTTGCAATTAATTGATAAATGAAGCGTACATTACAACGTTGGACGAATTTTTAAAAAAAATATTTCCAAACGAAATAGTTGCATTCTTCCTCTATCCACCCTCGAACATCACGAAACCATATTAACATACCCCCGATCGTCAAGTCAGAACGTTATCCGCTGCCAAAGAGAGGCCGAGCTGAAAATAATTCACTGTACTCTCCCGCGTGATTTACAGAGACGTAACCAACACTCGCTAATTGATAATAATTCCGTTTGACGAACAAGCGGCCGTTAAATCTGTTTTACGAAAAAGCATTCCCGTTAATATAATTTTGCGAACCGCGTTATCGACGACAGGAACAACGCTCGCGCGCGCTTTAATTGCACGAGAATATATCGAAGCTTTATATTTCCGGGAGGATTTATACAGGCCTGCGGGTGCGTCGTGAAAAGAGCGTGTAACGTTGTTAATTCTCGTTAACTGAGAACGGAATTACCGGGGAACGGCGGATTGCGGGTTTAATAGTGAATTATGCGTTCGAGTCCTCGCCACGCCGCGCAAAATGTCCGCCGAACTGTTCGCCGGACAATGGCTTAAACGTGACGAAAAATGAGGTAGGGCATTTTTCTTTTTGTTCTTCATTTTTTTTTTTCGCGTGTTATGCATCCTTCGGAATTTCGTGGACGACGACGATCCGGAAAAAAATCGCATTGTGCCCGCGCCGGTTTAACAGGCGAACATTACCGTACGCCATTCGAAACAAGCACTTTCAATTCGCGGAATGCGATTCACCGCGGAAAATGGACTCATTTAATCGCGTCTACTTCACGATCCGCCCTTCGCCATTACGACTCGCCGGGGGAAAATGAATTTAACAAACTGCAAGAGTCCAGCGGTTGCGTGCCACTCTAGCCGTTCCATTCTTCAATCCCTATTTTCATTACAAATAGCGGAATATGCGGGATAAATTGGACGTGAACCGTCAATTGTACACGGACTGGTACCAACTATTTCAGCTTTTCAATAGGCGAATCGTCAACCTTATGTTTCGTATGTTTCTCAATTTTAATGTTTGCGATTAATGTTTTTACGAATTAGACACGTTGTAGTTGAAGGTATAATTCAGAATGTAACATTTATTATTGCAAGACTTTTCTTTGTTTTTTATTCGGTGGGTGAGTAGTTTCGATACGTTCGTATGAATATGAATTGATTGGAAGAAAATCATTTGAACATTATTCAAAATAGAAAGTGCAATCAGTTATTGTTTAAAACTTTGAGATCATTTGCAATATTTGCGTTTCTCCAAAGAAAACAATTCCCAAAAGTGAATTTAAGCTAAACGCTTTAATTTAAAATCATAAAGAAAGCTAAATCTTCCATCTTATTTCTACCAGTAAACGTTTCAAATTTGAATCTTGTCGAATACATGGTCCGAAACATTTAACTAGTGAAACCCAATCAACGAAAAATAATCACGAAACTGATTCTCGACTAATCTATAAAGTTACAGAAATTCATAAGGATCACAGAAATGGCCTCCATCGATCTTGTCTTCATAAACCCCACGCGACACCTTCAATAAATAGCTCAAAGTCTTCCAATCACATCGACTAATAGGTTGTTGACCTACCAGCGCGAATTCGTAAGGATCCGAACGAGGGAAGAAGGAAGAAAATATCCTTTGACTGGTTCGATCGTTTCACGGGGGAGGTTTGTGGTTCGCGTGGGAACACGATACCTCTGAGTCGCGAATATCACAAGGTGGTCGGGGTTGGACGGGGGGTGGGTATCGGGCCACTCTGATTCGTAGGTCGCGGGTGTCGTGTTTCATAGGCCTTTTGATTTTCGCTCACCTGTATCCTGTCTTCGGGCAGATCGGTTCGGAGGCTGAGCATCTCGCGAGCATAGACGTCCGGATAATGGGCTTCCTTGAACGCTGCCTCCAGCTCCTCCAGCTGTTGCGACGTGAAGATCGTCCTGGAGCAACAACCGTATGAACCTAGTTATATGCCATTACAACATTTCCCTTAAACCTAGCCTACACTCGATGGAAAATCGGAAAGTAAAATGTCCGCGTATTTCTGCGATCTACCTGGATGTTTTCTTCTCGATTTTCTCACGATGTTAAACAATTACAGAACTTGTTCGAATGACGCGAGTGCACGGGTTCGAGGCGTAATTTTCTTTCGCTGGAATTATAAAAATAAGTGCATCAACGAATCAAAAGGACACCAATAACGAATCGTTACATACTCCGATCAGAAGCTTAAATAGATTCCAATAAAGAAAATATCCGCACTGCGGCAAATTTTTGTACGTACAACGCGCAATCGATTGGTAAAGTAATTTCTCACACCCTCATCCCATTTTTTTTTTCGACGTTTGAACTGTAATATTTGCTCTCCAATACGGAATTACCGCGCGTTTACGTCTTACGTCCGAATTGATGTAACAACTACACACGTCCGATGTGAATCGATTCGCCGCGATAATTATATTTTTTAACGAGCAATTTGAACCCAGGGGTTTCGACTGTCCGCCACGCAATTATTGGCGAACGGTAATTGCGCGCGGATTATCTGTCTCTTCGAAAATACCCGAAAACTCGTTACCGTGTTCACTTGTCGATTACACGATGAAAAGTCTAAAATGATATATTTGTTCGCGCGCGCTGGAGAATCTATCATTATAGCGGGCGCAGAATCACCGGTGAACAGGGCGCAATTGTTTCGTTTTGGGAGTGGATGGTTGCTGATAATCAAGCGAAAACGCGCGAAGAATAGCACTCGACGGGCACGTCCATGATTTTACGAACGGTTATTAATCATTCGAGCCTGTCCTCTGTATCGCGCTGATTTCAACGATGAATTTTTGGGGTTGGAGTTCGTCGCGAACAGGGAATTAATGGCGGCGGTTGGTCTCGCGATGCTTCGGGGAAAAAATAAAAGTTTGTATTAATTTAAAATATTATTTTATTTAAATTAACAAGACTGACTCGTGTTATATATGATTATGCGATCCAGGCTAACCTTTACTGTATACACACGATTAGAATATTTACTATGTTTAGTCCTGTGAATAGATCCATGGGTTTCAATCATGCCGAGGAACCTTTTTTTCTTCGATAAATAATACATAAATAGCCGAGCAACGGAAAGGTACACGGAAAAATTCATTGTTCAGGCTCACGTGAGATACTCACCTATGACGGCGTTTCTTCTTCTTCTTTTTACTGAAACCGGAGAGACCGTCGACTGTGAAATCCTTTCCTGACTCTATATTGTGCCCGACTCCTGAAAGAGAACCGACCGTGTTAGTGACTTTCCGCGAGCTGTGGGTGGAGCATTAATTTTAATAATAAGAATGTGACAAAACGACAACTTAATAATGATGAATGATGAGATACTTTACTTTTCAGGAAATCTTTTGGGTGAGGTATTTTGCATTGAAGATTTAGCATGGGCGGCTTTATCTTTCGTTATTAGATTAAGACTCTATGGATGTAAAGTTACTGAACATGTTCTGAAAATCGGTTGCGAGAAACTAAACGTCTTACTAGGAAAGATTCTGCTCCTCATATTTTTATTCTGCCATGTTCAGTAATTATTTTTATGTATTATTGTGAAGAAGGTTTGTACAGACTCAAGTAGACGATCTCAGCACGCCTCATTTTATAGATGTCCACACTTTATATTGTAAAATGATATAGTCTGTGATAGGTGAGAATTATATGTATCATAACGTAGAAAATAGAAAAATCCTCTGAAGTTTAGAGTATAATTAACAGTAGGGCGAAATATCTGCAAAATCAGCTCGAGATATTTGCCACCATTAGCGGCCATATTCAGCATTTTCTGTGAATTGTTACACTATAACCTACAGGCAATTGTCATTCAGAAATGAAAGGCTTTACAGAACCTTCATAAATTTTGTAAGTATAAAATACTCTTTTATCTAGTATTCCTTTAACAATAAATTATTAAGTATTCGAAAAGTGTAAAGTTGATATTTCCAACCTGTTATTTCGTTCTTCATTCCCAAATGGGTCATCGTTTAATTCTCTATTTCGCTACGGGTTCCACTTTTCGGTGCATTTTGCAAGGGTAAAATTATCGAAATAACAGGGTAGAAGCACGCGGGCGTATCTTCTTTCGTGAAAAATTCGTGGCTAACGGGCGGCCTGCGATCCATTGGGGGGAAAGGAGCTCATTATTTCATAGCACTGGCTGTAATTGATAATTACACACGCCGCTTCGTTCGAGCCGCTCAAACACCTCGCGGATCAAATTACCTATTATACCTGACTTGCCAATGAATCGGGACCACGCGTAACATCCACGCAAATTATGCTGGACCAGTCAACGCGTTCGCCTCATCAATCTCTCTCTTCCTATTTAATTCCCATTAAACAGATTCTCGTGGCTGATACCCTTCGCATAAAACGACTCTTATTCTATATTTCAAATACCTTTAGAATCGCTTTTTAATGAATTTTCGCTGTTGGTCCGATTATCATAATTTCTTGATTCATCCAAAACAGAAATACAATAAAATATGGGTTCCTTCTTCTACATCTGTCAAGTTTAGATGCATAGTATTCTTCTGATCCTCAAATATTATTCTAAACATTTTCTATTTAATAATTACAGGGGATTACTTTCCAAGACACTTTACACTTGCGGACTGTCTGACAAAGTACAATTATTACTGCAATAATTTCCCTCTTTGACTAATGGATATTCGATCTCCGAAGATTCAACTCAAAAATACATTTACAACATCGTTCATTCATTTTACATTGCGGACATCTGAAAGAACAGCAACCAATTAACTTTCTCCGTTAATTCCATATCCTTCACTCAACTCTCTCAGTATCGGACTGAAAGCACGAACCATTGATCAACCGCCAAAAAATGGAAACGCAATTACCGGCTTACGCGGTTCGAAACTCTCACCGATCGGAGCATAATTTCCGCAATTCCGAATCGACAATCCAGGCACAGAACCGACACCCGACGAAAATCGCCGAAAAATGTATTACCAACGATACCAGTATTTCAACCCTCGTTTCGACGACAATACTTCGAAAATCACGGAGAAAAAAATTGCCAAAAAAAAAAAACAGGCCCTGTTGTCCGATCGATGACGTCCCAGGTTTTCATCTGAAAAATCGCAGTTCCCCAATTAGGGTGCAGCAGCAGCGACACGCGTCGAAAAAAAAATAGAAACATTTTTTCCCCATTTTGTTTTTTCCTCTTTTTTTCGCCAGTGCCACGTTGCTTCGCGGATCGTGTGCGTGCGCCCGGGTAAATGGTAATTTTCCACGGGAAGGGAGGGGACACGGGGGTGGTGTGTTTCGAAAGACTCGTAGGGGTGAGGCGGTGGGAGGGCGAACGGGGAACCCATGGCCCGAAAATAATCATCAATTATAAATTAATTTCGAATTAACGAGCGAGAAACGGCTCCGTGGCGCGCGCGCGCGATTTCACAATGAAACCCTCTCTCCCCGGGGCTAACTCGTTACTACAGTTGTTGCTGCCGCTGCCAGCCGCTGGTGGCCGCCACTACCGGGCGGCTAATTAACTATTAATTAAGAGCTTAATTCCAATTATATGTGTCCTTCGACTAATTGGACCCCGAAACGCATTGGCCTGACGTCACGGACCGCGACGGTGTACGTACATATTACGCTCGGGCTCGTTCGTCCTACTTCTTCTTCCTTCGTGGAAATTATTTCTACGGGAAGCCTGCGCGCTCGACCTTAGTCGACTCACACCTGTGTGAACGCTCACGTGCAGGTTTAACGCAAGCTCCCGTGTGTCCCTTGAACGTCGTCAGAAAGTGGGAACGAGTCATTCGGCCACCTGTGATCGCCAAAGGAGATACGGGCGAGTCAAAGGATCTTTCAAACATTTTCGAGAGATTTCGAGCAACTGTTTGCGAGAAGGTTGTAAATTCGTCAGAAGGTTCAGCTTTGTGATGTGTCTACGTGTGTGCGACTCCGTGTGTTTTAATTGGTTGCTTTGATTTTGGAGTGGAGCGTAGAAGAGATTCTTGGTGATACGAGTGTTGTCATGAATGTTGGGTATTGATCGTTGGTTGATTTTACATACGCCTTTCAAAGGAGGATTTTCTAGTGGAAATTGCTACGTTGCGGAGTTCTTATTTAGCGGGGAAATACAGTGGAAGCTAGTTTTCCGAGCGCGTGAGCATCGAAAAAAGCGAGGTGGATCGAGAAAGTGGTGAAAAGACGAGGAATTCCGACGAATTTCGAGCCGAGCAGCTTCGCGGCCACGACAGAGGACACACGGCTCGCGAAAATAGCGAAGGCTGAGAAGCGAAAAACCATTGTTCGTTGTTGCTTGTTCGTTCCTGGTTCGCGTTCCGGCTTTTTTCTGCTCTTTTTTACGTCGCGTTTCAATGCTTTTCGGGAACGGTTTCTGAGAGTTAAAAGATGGGGCAAGTCGAATCATCATTGAAGGGAAACAAAATGGATAATACGTAATGTTTAATATTATGTGAATAATAAAATTATCACTTCAAAGAATTTCCATTCAATTGACGGTGTTAATTGTGTTGACACCACATTATCGTGGCAATTGATATTCTTCATTAGAAGTGGTTGAATGGCGACAACGGATGATTCTTAACAATATAAAACACTGTGTTGTGGTTTGAATTATCATTTTCGCAAAGGATTTTCATGTTACGGATAAGAAATTTATTTAATACTATGATTACGACCATTGAAGGCAGTATTTAAGAAAGGGTTGAAAAAGAACTGCATGGATTGTTAGTACTATAGGGCCCATCCTTGTTGTTATAATAATACTTCGTCAAAGACCACTTATATAATTGCTCAAACGAGTTGTATTAATCGAATAGTATGGTTACTGTCAATATTAACGTACCCTGAAAGGGGATGCAATGGAAAACACATGATTTTGTGATTTTCTACTGATCAAAATAATGTCCTTTCCTAGAAATATTAGTAATTAACGTAATTTTTGTTTAAAAACCCATAGACACTTTATTAACTCAATATAATACTCATAATTATTGATGGGGTCCATTGAAAGGGGGTTGAAAAAGGGACGCACAATTTAAAAATCTGCAACAAAGTGTGGCATGTTTCTAATATTATTTTCTCATAAAATTTTAATTTAATTATTTACATGTACCACATTAGAACATCATCATGATCGCAGTCACTACCAACCCTTACTAAAATGGGTGCAGTTAAAGAAACTCGAGTTCCAAGTACCATCAAAATTCGCAGTATACCAACAGTACTATTTCTCAACGAATCCCCGTAAAATTGACTGAACATCGGTCTCGTGGATATTTAACGAAAACTATCATCCACATCAGCGATCTGCGTGCGCTCCAAGGGGACGAAGAATTTCCTCGCAAGCCCGCCAAGACGAAGAACTTAATGAGGAAGCGTCGGTGGCATTCAGCCGATTCAGGCGAGGCCACCGGCTTAATTTTATCCAACATTTCTTAGACACGCCCTCTCTACTTCGCCACGTATTTTCCAACGTGTGCGTCAAATGAATCTTGCTCTATTTATCAGCTCATCCACCAAAGACGAATGGATAATTAGAGCAGAATAGAGACGAGGAGAGTGAAGGATCAAGCGTCCGTAGCACGCTCGAATCAAAAAAGGATAAAAAAGGAGCAAAATACTTTGATTACATCTGTCCTTTTTTTCTAGGTCCCTAGCTTTACTTTTTCTATCTTCAACGAAGATCGTCGAAGTCACGTGGAGAATAAATATTTGAGACTCGCGCAGGCACTGAGTCCTCGCGCGCGGAGCTCGCGCGATCTATTGTTCTTCGAGATCGTAGAGAGGCCTCTTTACGCCACCCCGACTACGCGTTGATTCCTGCACCCGGGTTTTTTAAGTACGCTTATTTACCGGGAACCGTCGAACCAATCGCCTTGGATCCTCGTAGGATCCGATCGTGAATGGTGAGCGCTAACAGGCGAGGAAAACGGAGCTGCTTATGGTCGACGGGTAATGATTAGTGATTATATTATTGACCGTATGTGAGTCGACATTCACTTGTTGTGAGGGGAATATAGATTATAATACAAATATAATTTTGTTCTGCTGTTTAACTATCTTCTTCTACTTATATCTAGGATGATGGTATTTAACATATTAATGTTTTGAGAACTATCTAAAGGGAGTAGAATATTAGAATAATTCAGTCATTAATAATTTCCAAAAAATTGAATGTTTGTGCAGAAGGATATTTTATTTAAATTTCCCAATTAATTCTTCATGCATTATGTCATACGAACACTATAATCATACGTTACGTAATACAATGTTTCATCTCAAGAACTGTTCTCCAATTGTAATAAAATTGCACTTGGTACACTAGCTGCTGTATACCATCAAAATCCTATTAAATTGTTAACGGTAAATATGATAGAACAGCTTCGACACAAAGTCTAATGTGAATGACGTGACTTCTCAATTAGTAGTACATTAAAAGTCTTGAAAATCTCTCCGATCTCACCTAAAATATCAAGATGTTAACGCCTCATTTTCGCCAATGTTTTCCCCGCAGAACGAAGACACTTCGAATTCCTTCCTCTCCAAAACCCTAGGACGCGTCGAGCAATATTTTCCCCCTTGACTGGAAATGAGATACAGCAGACAGACGCGGAGGGACGGGATCCTGTCGCATAATCGCGGGAAAACGAATACCTAAGAATGATCGCGCGCAAAACATCGTAATTCACCGGGTCTTGTTTTCGTCGTGGCGGCTTCGCTTCACAAGAGAGAGAATGATCGATATTAGACATGGCAGGAAGCGTCGCGATGGCTAAGTAGAAGACTGTAACCGAATCTATTAATCAAATCCAGTTAGCTATTACAGGACCAGAGCGGGAAATACGTTTGCCCTCTGGCCCCGATATATTCGGGGTTCGCAGGACATCTTTCTCCCTCGCACTGCTTCTTCTTCGCTCCTCTCTAATTTGTCCCGGATCTAATCCGTTCGTAGTGCCCTCGAATATCGTGGGATGTCGCGACCTCCCTCGGGACCTTGGCTGGGGTTGAGACACGACGTATTTGCGCATACAGCCACTTCAGAAGCAATTGTTTTTAATCTCCTCGATGGGAGAGAACCGGTAAGATTACGGGCGAATTCGGCTGGTGTCACCGCGATTCGACCGGCATTATGAAACGTTTTATTGGATCGAATGCGGGACATCATGAGATGACTGATTGGACGATTCGGTAGCGATAGGAAAGGAATATCTTGAGGATGTAACGATTGGTTTAGGTGGTTGAGGGGAAAGGTTCTATCGGTTCGACGGTGTACATTATTTAGTACAGATTTACACTTTTAAACTTCGTTACTTGACGCGAGGTTTCTTGAAGTAGGTTGAATCGTAACAGTAGACTTATGTGTTTTAAAATAAAAGTCGAAGAACCCGGCAGTTTAATATTTATATGCAGTCATACTAGACTCTCATGATCTGAAATAAAAGTTGGGGAAACATAGCAGCTTAAGAATTAAGGGAAAGTTGTCATGTGTATGCATGTGTAAGTTATCATTAGTATGCAATTTCCGTCGTATGATAGGAAATATGTGTGTGATAGTGGTAATTGCATTAAGTAACGTAGTATATAAGCAACACTTATTGTGTATTATACGGAACAAATTGTTTACACATGACAAGTTACAGTATTAGTCCAACCTAGACGATGATCTATATTCGGCAACTTTCCCTTAATTATTAAACTTTCTCAATTATTATTTCAGAGCCTAGTATGAGTGTATATAAATATTGAGTTTCTCAGTTTCTCAACTTGTATTTTGGTACAGACTGGTCTAGTGTCGCGATTCAAACTACTCCAAGAAACCTCGAGTCAAGGAGCGAAGTTTCAAAGTGCTTGCACTGCCAAGAAGGGAAATCTTTTCAAATTCTGTCTATTCTCGACTATTATGAAATTGTTAATCGGGTAATAATTCAACGATAAAAAGATCTTGTGGATGCAATTAGCATCGTATAAACACAGTTCTGTATTATACAATGTCTCGTTATAGCTATCAGCATTGAATGTATTCTAAATTTAAATATATAATATATGAATATGTATAAAATATAATAGGTATGATGTAACATAGTATAGTACAATATAAAAAGTATAATCAATTGAACCTCAACATAAATTCCGTCGAGAGCACGTTGCAATTGTAAAATAAGAATTCTAAGATTCGTTATTTTCAATGGTTTGGTAGTTCCAGCGTTAAGAACACCTCATGTTCCCAGGATCATCATTCCCGCACGTTGTTGATTCATTACCGTTAAATATTCCATGATAAGCAAAGAAATTGCAATGATTATCACAACGATAAAACTTGTACCACCGTTCCTCGAATATTCCCCGAGTATTTCCATACGATACCATCGAGAAGCGAAACCATACACCCGAAACAAGAAAGTCACCCGTCGAATCGTACCGCCGCTCGCCCCAACCAATTTCCACCCCCGTGTCGCCGCGATCATCTCGCACGCACCATCGCGGTTACGACGAGCGGAACACAATCATCCGGCAAAGTATCCCCCTTCCTCTCCCCCGCGCGCCCCGTATCGCCGATAAAAGGAACGAAACTACGGGATCAGAGAAAACTTTTGCGGTCTCTACTCGGACCAGGAGCGCAGCATCAGAGAGACTTTGTGCGTACACAGAGGCAGCCGGAGTGGCAGCCAGCTCTCGAAACACCCTCTCGCCCGCGCGAAAACAGTGGTAGTTTCCTCGCTAAATATATTCACGCCATGCGTACGTACACTCGGGGAGCCCCGACGGGGTTGTTTTGCGCGCGAGCACGACCGTACACACATCGTGAACCATCGTCGATTACACGAGAGAGACTCCATCGCACATCCCCGTGGCTGGTTCGTGGTGTGTGCATGTATATATGTGTGTAGGTGTACGACGAAGAAGTCGAGGATAGACGAGTGTGTTGGAGCTATGTGTATGTGTGTACGTGTGTGTTAGAACTCGCGGAGGCATCGCGGAGAGAGTGGCGAGCGCCAGGGAGACGATGGTGGTGGTGGTGGTGGTGGCCGCGAGTCGCTGTTCCTAAGCGAGGGTGTGCGCGATTCTGTCGGGCTACGCAGGGTGGTTACACAGGGGTGGTTGCCATCAGTGTGTGTTGGTGGCAGGCCGGTTACCAGGCAACCGGCAATAAAGGAGCCTGGATAGCCAATGGCGGCTCTCAATACACCCCTTCGTCTAACACGGCTTGTTTTCCATGCTTAAGAGCGAGACAGAAGGAGCTTTTGCTTTAGTAGCTGTTAAGACCTTAAACCCGTGGCCTTGCCTCGGCTGGCTGGCTGGCCGGGCGGCTGACTTGCTGGCCAGACTGCTAGCGCCTAATAGAACCTCTTAGAACCCGCCTGTCCCCCGGTGTTTCCGTCGATAATTGATATTCTAATCCTGGCCGAATGCCGCCGCCTCTGACCGATCGAACCCCGTGGAATTGCGTTTAACGCCGTCTCGTACCGGGGGGAACGGGGCTGGTTGGATTGTCTCGTTTCGTTGTGTTTTGGCTGTGATTATTGGAGATTCAACGTATATACAGGATGAGATTGTGGATGACTTATTTAGTTTCACCTTTTAAATTAATGTAGTGGATGTATGTAAAATTTCGACAATATATCCTCCTTTTTCTGCCTCTCAGAATTCTCCAAAGTTGATCAGGATTAAGCACTTGACCCACCCCGAGAATTATACCTGACCAGGCTCTATCTAGAACCAGTGGAGCTCCATTTATCCGAACTCGTCGTGACACAAGACGATCCAGGTAACTGGGACGCTGGAACAATAGTTCACATAGTTCCACTGATGCCGGCTACTCCTAACTAGAGAACCATTCGGTCCGACCTGGAAAGATCACGCAGATCCAAGTACTAGCTACCCCATCGGTTACCCAAAACGTGAACAGAATGTTCCAGCTAATAATATCGAACAGTGGTCCCAAACCCCATCGGTCCATTCGTGTATATAGATCCTCGAACACACACTCGGCCCAATCGCAAATTTTCCATGTTCTGTTTGCTCAGTGTCCTCGACACCCTCCAGCATCTGGCCCTACGACCCGCAAACTCGTACGAAATTGCGTCCAGCTGGACACCGGACACGGGACGAGCAGGAAGCTTCGCTGGAAGATCGGTGGAGGGAGACGAGGAGAGTTTACATCGAGCAAATGGAAACGCGCGAAGTGTTACGAGCCTAAGGGATGGGATGGGGTAGGGGATGGGTTTGAACGTGTCGTCAGGTCGTTACACAACGATACCGCGTGTATGGTGTCCCAAGGGGAGGGCGAAGGTAGCACATAGCACACCCCTGGGACGTCTTCAGCCGTCACTTGTCCGTATTAAACCAGGGTACTAATCCCGAAATTTAATTTGAAAATCTTTTCATGGCGGTACTCTTTCTCCCTCCAACGAACACCATACCTTCTCCCCCCCCCCATGCCGCCGCTATGCAACCCGCGAAGACGTTTTAAACCGGGCGAATTACCCGGGCCTTTGTGCCGCGTAATTGAAAATTCGTTTCCGCCCCTTTTCGCGGGCCGTAGAACGAACGGATAAATGCCTTTTCGTGGGATTCATCGAGAAATTACCTCGTCGCTCGGGTGAATGAGACGAGACCCGTCTTGGCTCCGCTCCGGCGACATCGCTCCAACGGTTTCCTCAGCTCTGTGGACTCGACGGTGGCTGCCATTTTATAAGGGGAACCACGTAAATGCGGGCCAGACCGTGAAAGCGGCCGGATGATTAACGAGACAAACGCTAGTTTGCCTGGCGTGTTCGGTGTGATGCTGGATGGAATTAGGTTTACGGGTGTACGAACGCGATTGGTGGGTCGTGGAAGCTTCGAAATAGTAAGGTAGTTTATTCAGTGAAAAATGTAATCGATTGTGCCAGCTTCGATATCAGTTTTTCCTTAGATGACTTTAGATATCAGTTTCAACCTTTGGACGGCGGATGTTAAAGCAGCAGATTTTAACCTGTAGTAAAAGTTCTGATATATTTCCTCTTGGATAAGGTTTAATGCTCAGTTTTGAATGCATTGTTTTCTCCGAAATGCTTTTCTTAAATGATATTAAGGAACATAAAGTGATAAGATCCGATTTCTTAAAAATCCACTGTTGCAACAGGCGAAATTAATAGCTTGTAAGAGGATGCTTTGAGAAAGATTTTTCGAAGGCATCGATGTTAGGTGTTAAACCTTGAATTGTAAGGTGGGTTTTAAGGTCATTCTTGGTAAGGTGGGGTTGGATCCGACCCGATATCTTTTTTTTGTCCTTTCAGACGCGTAAAAACAAGTTATTATTTTAAACTGGTATTTTTGTTTATTTAACATATAATAATATAATAAAGCGAGAATAATACAAAAATAGTGAAAACCAGAATGAGGGACAGCACAAGGGGAAATATAACTGGGATCGGAGACGACGGGGCACCACACCGTTAGAGGGTTAATATAGTAAACTGAATATGATGCAATAGATAAATTACAATGTCGTTAGTTATTGAATAATATCTACTAATACATATTTGCAAAAGGGTATTTAGTTTGAACGTCCAGAAACTCGTAGAATCTTTGACTTATTGGATTCCATCGAAAATAGGGTGCAGACCAGATAAAATAATCTTATCCATCGTGTATGGGAATTCCTCGAACGTCAATTTCACGGAAAAAGCATAAAACATTAATTCACTCGAAGATCTTTAGTAACTCGACTTGTATGGTAGCTAGGGGGGTGCCGAGCAGAATGCCGGTGCACTTGAAAAATGCATCAGGCCGAGAATTATTTATCGAGCGCGTGAAACATGTAACGCGGTCGTTTACATAGCCGAAAGGGCGAATGGAGCGTATCCGAGTGCAGTCGATGCTTGGATACATCCCGAGGGATGTTTCGGTAGATTAGGGACCCTCAACCCGGGGGGGTAGTTTTGCTGCGCCATGTAACACGCTGTAAAACACTTGTAACAGACCAGCGACGGCGGCTTAGGGTAAGCTGCTAATGCTTCGACGATGTTTCTCGGGGTCGAATTAATTTGACCGGTCCGATCGTTTACCCTCTGGAGAGATCGTCCGATTCGCTTCGTGCGTTTCGCATCGTCCGTGTTTTTTTTTTTTCGCCTCCCCAACACTTGGTATCCTGTTTTTCCCTTTAATTCGACACACATCGATCGAAATTTTGCCGCACAATGGATCTCATAAAAATCCATTCTCCTCCAATAGCATCAGGATATATGAATACCTTATCGTTAGATATTTATATCGTCTCGAATGAAAGACCATTAAATTGTCACCTCTTGTAGAACTCCGGCGTCTACGTACATTTTTCTCTGGGTATTGATAAGAGTACGAATGAAAGGCGATAATTATTTTGGATACAGTTTCCGAGCCCGTCAATATTAACGACGACGAATAATTAACGTCCAGCATTGGGTCTCGGCGTTGCGCCGTGACGGAGAGGGCAGAATGGAGTGGGGGTGTCTCCTAAGCATCAGGAATTACGTTGTTTCTCGAGCCGTCGATTCGCGCGTATAATACAGCCGGTAATTAAGTTCTCCGGTGAAACCAGTTCCCGGGGCCCGGTTATTTCGCGAAAATCTCGGCGGCTTAATCACGATTACCGTGAAACATGTTCCATCGATCCTGGATCTCACAATCGGAGGCCCCTCGGCCCCCTTGAATGACGATAATTAATGAATAGGACGCGGCCTGTGGAAAGAGAAAGAGAAATAGAGAAACAGAAAAACGCAGAGAGAAAAAGAAGGAAGGTTAGAAGAAGGAATAACGAATTCGTGGGCGTATTTCTCGGAAGCGTTTCTCGACTCTTTTACCCTCGACTAACCCACCCTACCCCACCCTCTCCCATGGTTTCTTCGCGTTTCTTTTTGCTTTCGCGCCTCGTGGTCAGAAACGTGTTCTTCACGCGAGTCCCCCGAGCCATTCTATGTACGTGTCCGCGGTGGCCATGCCCGAAATTCGAGCCCACGGCCGAATGGTGTGAATATTATGATGGCCAGGCATTCAGGTGCCAGCCGGGCACAATGGGCGAAGTGTTGATTGCCCGAAAACAACGCGTTTTTTTCCACCATCGTGGCCCCCCCGTACTTTGTTCCACGGTGCGCGCCACTGCTCCTGTTTCTGGGATGCTCAAGGACTCGTCTCGCTTGTCCACCGTGCGCAGAGAGAGAGCGAGAGGGCTCTATCGATTGCACCGGCCGTTTTCTTCAGGCTCGCGTCTTGCCCCCAAAATAAACAGACCTGGAACGGAAACGGGGGGCACGTTTCGTGGCTGGCGTCTACCGTCAACGGAATGGTGCTGGAGACTTAAGATTCTAACAGAAGGTGTACGTTGGAAGGGAACTTTCTTGTCCTGAATTTTCAAGCGATTTCGGATTCACCGGATATTATCGACAGCACGAGACAACTGTAAAACCGTAGACTTATATATTTGGGAAGATTTTGTAACAGCTAAATCTGTTCCTATATTTCAATCCTATTGAGGATCACTATATTATTGGATCCCGAGTCGCAGTATTGAGTGCAAGTTTTTAAAAAATCTTGATGAAGTTTATTCAATTACACGTAACGGAGTGTCGTCGGAGACTAATTATTTTAAGTTAAATGTTTCAGAGTTCCCAAGAGTCTGTCTGTATTAGGTCTGAGCTAGATCTAGATGAGATGCTTGTGGGCCATGTAGTACAGGATGAGTAAGTAGGAGTTTGAACATTGGGCAAAATAAAGGTGACTAAGTTGTTTAGGACAGAACAGTCCGGTCGCAAGTCTTCATAGAATGAACCAAAGTGAATAGGTTGGTCATCCAGAAATATATTATTTATATTTGGGTTAATGTAAGAAACGTTGCTGTTAATTCTAACCTTTACCGTTAGAACCGAAATAAGTACATACCTATTGCGCCCTGTAGCACAGGCACTCTACCTTTGCAGTCATAGCATGACTATCTTTTAGAATGGGGTAATTCTCTCCACTTTTATCGTCCATATTATTCCTAATCTGGAACGCTACGCACGAGCACATCTTACATCATGCTACCTACAATTCCCACTAATTTTCAAAGAATCATTATCGTATCATCTTGTATATAATAGAACCACGTCCGTTTAACCTGCTCGGTGGACGTTCCAGCAATTCCACCTGGCGTAAGCTCGACTATAGCGGGCAGTAGCAGCAACAGCAGCACCAGCGAAAGCGCACGGTTTCAACAGGAACGTCGGGGATGGGCGGTGGCGTCGCGGTGCCATTCACGCGTCCAATTAATACCGAAATTGCAGCTATCAAGCGGCGCATTAGGCACTTCCGTGTGATTAACGCGAGAGCGTGTTCCCGGCGTGGCGGGCGGAGCTTTCAAAGTCTGGAAAAGCCTCGCGAATCCCGGCTGAAAGGAAAGTATGGCAAAGCGAGAGACAACGGTGTGAGAGACAGACAGACAGACAGACAGACACACACGCTCGGCTTTTCGCCGCGTCCTGCGCGGGCCTCGCTAAATTACATTAAACACTTAACGCCCGCGCGACGACCTTGCGTTCGCGTACCCATACGGAGCGCATAATTACGCGTCCTCGCGACAGGAGATTCAAGAGGGTTTAGAGATGGTGGCGCAGGACGCGCGGTTTTTAGCGTATCGCGTCTATATACGTGTGCGTCCCACGGAACGGAGACAGAACGTAACAGAGAGGGCACGGACAGAGGGAAGCGGATAGAGCGTGTTAAAGCGTTGGCAATTCCCGAAATAAATTCACTTCCAGCACACGTGTGCGGTGCGCAACTCCGCGCCCCGGGTCGAACCACCCCCCGCTTTACGTAATATACCGACAAGAGAAGGATGCCAGGGGAATAGACGAACAGAGACATTTCGCCTAGCGAGGGAATAGAGCTAGGGAGACGCGTGGAAAGTGTCACGCACATTAAAACAACCGTTCTGGAAGGCTTAAACGCGAGAAAGAATCGCCTGGTGGATAGATAGAGCAACAGAAACAGAGAGAGAGCGCGCGCACCCCTATAGCTAGCTACCCCTTTCGACTGGGCAGTGCCGGCATAAGTCAGGAATTCCTGGCACGCGGTATATTGCGCGGGGGTGGAGGCATGGCGGTTATAAGCTATAGTCTCCGGCGTGGCATGGCATGCACAGCCATTTACTTCATTATGTCATTAAGCTTAATGGCCCTGGCCCTAACACGGCTCTAGACTATAGCCACTTCTACAGTTCGTCCCCATTAACTCCTCTCGCTTGCTCTCTCTCTCTCATACACACTTTCTCCCTCTCTCTCTCTCTATCTCTCTCTGTGACGACCTCGCCACCCTTCCACCCACCGACCGCCTCCTGTCCACCCACCGACAACGGTGTACTCCCTCTTGTCTGCTGGCATCCTCGTGAACCAGCCCCCGGGTCTCGCAATGAGCATCGACTTTACGCCGATGACCGGCTGAAATTGCCGGCAGCATCGTGGAAAATTTACTCAGGGCCGCACCTACTCTCTCGGCCACGTCGATTCAGAGGGGTTGGGGGTGAAGGGAGGACACCCGTTACTCCGAGTTCATTCTCGCGGAGGTAGAGAAGGGTTTTTAGCTGGGCTCCAGGGATAGGTACTCGGAGCTCCGTGCGTGGACTGGGAACAGGGTTTCGTAACTGTCTCGGATGGAATTTCTTTTTTATTTTTCAAGGGATTTTTGCCATTTGGGTGATGGGATGGGGGAAAATACGGTGAATGTAATTTTGCCTCGTTTGTAGATTTGGTTACGTTTTCCTGGTGGTGACAGGTTGTAGTGTATTGGTGGTTATTAGTGATGTTGTTTACACTAGAGCTACCGACGATGCACGCGTATCTGTTTCGATCGGTCGATGAATTTGACGAACTTTTGAAAATTTACGAATTTAGAGATTAATTCATTTGTTCGTTTGCATGTTGTAATAAAAATTGCAAACTGTCTGAGAGGAGGTATTGTTATAAGATTCGAATCATCGTTATGAAAGTGTACTGATCAGTTATTTTGATTTGTTTGGTAGTTCTAGTGTTGTTGAAAAGATGTTCAGGATTCATCGAATTCGATAACGGGTAGAGGAAAATCTTGGATCTTCTGGTTTCTACAAAGTTTGATGATTCTAGATAGTTTTAAAAAATTGGGAAAGTAAAATAACAATTCATTTTTATGTTCGAGGATTCTGAGAGATTTGATGCATGTAACACGAATTTTATTAACCTTTAGTCTGCAAACCATTCAGAAGCAGGAGGTTTGGTGTGTACAATGTTAATGTGTTGTTTGTTAATAATTTGAAAAATATCCAATTGTTTGTATAAATTTTGTATAAAACAAGATAACTATTCTTATCACGGAAGAAGCTTACGATAGATGCAAAGCAACAACAGATTCAATAATGGTTATTTCGAATCTCGTGTTATACTGCAAAAGCGTTGTTCAGAGTCAAAGGGTTAAACCGTTGCTCATAGTTCCGTTCTATCATACTTTATCCTTCTGTTTTCCCTCTTGAACATATTATGGAGTTTATTAACTATTAACCACCAAAATGTTATATTAACCCTGTAAGCAAAAAGGTAGATTCAACTGAAAATTTGCCTTATGAGATTGAGGAATTGTAGAAGAATGCTAGATGAATCGAGTGACTGTTGATATTTATTCCGTAATTAGGAAATGTTTCTATGTTTATATGTGACAAGGATCGAGATCGAAACGATTTCTCCACGTTCCATGACGCGAATTCCAGGTTCACGTACGCTCATTGCCGGCTAAGATCCACCGGAATAGATATTACGCTGATGACCGGGTAAAATTGCCGGCAGGATCGCGTAAAATTTACGGTATTCATAAGACTCGCGCGATCATGTGCGTGGCAGCGGCACCGAACGAGCTTCCGTCGAGCAACCCCTTCCAAATCCGCGCTCGATGGAGACGCGAGGGTCGCAAACTTGTTACAGCACTGCTTGGGGTTCTAATAATTGGAGAGAAAGAGCGGAGCCAGCGTTCCGCCACTCCACGGCCGAAAATAAGATAACTTATCGAAGAATAATAATATTAGGTCAGACGAGTATTAACCTTTCTTTCTTATCGAATAAATTTTGCAATATTTCTTGTACAACAACTGTTGTAGTGGTCTGTAAGAAATTCGTGAAACGAAGATGAATGAAATGTAACATAGTATGAACTTATGTTTGTCTATTTAAAAATGCACATTAATTTATTCATAAATGGAGAATAAAATTTAGAATACAGTAACGTTAATTGTGTCGCATCCAGCACTTTAATACGACTTTCATTAACAGCACTACGATGGAAATGACGGAAAACGCGTGGAAAATCAGATTGTTCAAGCGAGATTTTATTAATTTGCATAATATCGCGTTTAGAGATGGACTCTCTGTCGTTCGAATCGATTCAGTGACGCAGATTAACAATGGCACGCGAGCACCCTTTGAAAATAGATCGGCTAAACATCGGGAATTAAACGAAAATCGGGTGCTTGTACACTGAAATTGTTACGCGAGCGAATGATTTCATAATTATTCTCCGAGTGGCGGTCTATGCTCGATTCGATAATACCAGCAGGTAACGCAATTCGCTTAATGACGCAATTAATCGTTCCCCAAGCTGTGGAGACTTCAGGGATCTTCCCACGAATCACGTCTCGTCGATCGATCGATCGATCGAATGTGTGATCGAGAATTCTCTCGATGAATCTGAAACGTGTCCGACAGCCGAGACGATTTCCACGGAAATCCTTGGGAATCTCGTCGTCGACCCACGAATACCAGCCAGGCCTAGCTCGGGACACATGCAACGCTTCAGGAAAGTGTTGACTGCCGGCTGTTTTCGAAGTAACCCAATATTTTTGTAGCCGAACTACATATTTTGTTCGTTGGCGCCAGACAAACTTACGTCCGCACATGTCGACCTAAATTTAGTCCACGACACGGTTCTCCTCGTCCCTGTCCTACCGGCTGTCACCGCGAAACTTTTGTTACCCGAGTTCGCTCTATCGAACATTTCAAATACTCCTGTTGTTTCTTCTTGTTTTCCGTGTTAGCACGTACAAGGAGTGGAGAAAACAAACGCTGGAGTGGTAAACAGACTGCGCATGTGCATACAAAAATCACTGTTAGTAACAAGTGGTTATTGGGCAGATATTCATTTTCTATTTTTTTATAACCATCAGTAAAATTTGTTAGATTGTTTATTTTATTGTATTTAGTAGATCAAGAATTGAAATTGGTCGTGATCGTTCGGAAGTGGCATCACAATTTCAGGTCTTAATACTTTGGCAAAGGAAGAAATTATATCCCACTAAATACTTTTTTTTTGAGAAAACTTACAATTGTTTTTAAGTGAACCGGAAATGACTAATATGGTGGATTATTGTACCGTGCAACTAACTATCTGTTTCTATTGTAACCAAGACGTGCACATTACAATATACATATTATATCCCTTTTAATGGAATAAAAAAAAGATCACTATAAATGATCATACGCTTCATCGCCAGGAATGAATTCCGATGACATAACATGATGCACACGTGAAATCCGTATGAAAGTATGAGAGTCGAGGTACATAAAGAACGAACCGCTCAAATCTTGTCGCGCAAAGATCGGATCGCGTAAATGAAGGCATTATTTGAAGCACCGGGAAGTTCTCTAATCTTGACAAAGGACGTCGGAGAAGGAAGGGACGAGGTAACTTAACGATCGGTCGGACAAACTCCTCAACGTCTCGTTGACTCCCCTCAAGGTCGACGGGAAGAGTCTAATTGTCCCTTCCAGAAGAGAGACTTGGCAAGCTTTCAAATTTCTTTGCTTACAAATTCATAAGGTACCCCGGGAAATACACCTCCTTGAAGGAGATTTATTGAAATTAGTGCAATTAGCGGGCTCGGGAGGATCCAGGACAAGGGAAACCCTGAACGCCGACTGGTGACATCGATCCTCAGCTTCGATTACGGTATTATTAACAGTATGATCGACTTCGATATCCGTCTGTTCAATCGGGAAAACGATTACATAGACGGAATATGAAATCTTGACGACATGCACCAGTGTCTCGGACTATGGGATTGTGTCCTATAAATAATGGAAGAGGAGGACATTGGTTAAAGATGGTGCATAGCGACTCGTAAAGTATTACGGGTATAACAATTAAGTAGATACTTTATTATGTACTGTACCATATAAACATAGTATCTAATATTTAAGAAGTTGTAGAAGCTAAAGAAGTTTATCCAATTGTATATCTCAGTTAACTCCAATTTCTACGACAGTATAAGATCATTGGAGCACACTCGATTGAACAAGCGGATGTTAAAATTGATCACATCATTAGTACAATTGAGGGGTCCAGATTTTTATGAAAAGTAGTGTTACAATAAAAACTGCGTAATACAAATGACTATTTTTTTATTTAAAGTCATTAGCCCTCGGAAGGCGGATGGTCTGGGATGGACACGGAAGACCAATGCAAGTTCATTTTGTACTAACACTTGACACTAACTAGACACCAAGAGGTGTCAGAATGAATAAAAACCTCATTCTTCAACATTTTTTGGTATAGCTCCCTCTCGAACAGAACCCTTCAGTTGTCATCGTCGCCAACTATCGTCACTATCGAAGGCGTGTGACGTTCCATATCAGCACCAAAAAGGACAACACCAGTTTCTTTCTTCAATTGAAGGAACACGCGAACGGGCCGCGCTGCGCTGGTTGCAAGACCCGCGGAGCCTGTCTTTCAAACGGTAGAACCATAAGGAAATTTAATCCAGAAGAGCTCTCACATCCTTAACACCCCGTTTCAACCAGGCACCATTGTCTTTCTCATTTCAACCGACCCATCGAAGGCCCGGTCGAAAAGAAAGACGGCCCGGTTGGTGTGTGACCCCGTCGTCTCGCGATAAATCCGCTCGCGAGTATCCTCCGTTCAGGGTTTTCCGTGTTCCTTCGCCGTTCGTTCTTATCCGTTCGCTGTACATCCTCTCGCATCTCCAGTTCTTCTCCGTCCTCGTTCCCCGCAACGACAACGGGTCGCAGCAGCCCGTCCCTTCCGCGTGCTCGCCGCCCTCTTCCGCTCAATGGAACGCGCGCCCATCGTGGAAAAATCGCAGCCGGTGAAAAGGTGTGAATCTCTCTCCGGGCCCTCGAAAAAAGGAGCTTGACAATGCCCGGTCGGTGGCGTCGCACAATGAGCCTCTAAACCCACAATGTAGCCAGTGTATGTATCTTTCTGCGGGGACGACACAGCGAGGAACGAGGCAGCAGCAATAGAGCCTCTCTCTTCTCTTTCGGATTTGTAGAGGGTAAAAAGAAGCACGAAGTGAAAAGATGAAATAGAAGTTTCTACCTATCCTGCCTGGAGGAAACAGAAGGTACGACACAACCACCACCGTCACCACGCCCATTTCTGTCAAAATATTTCCTGAGAAGAGAATCAACCCCCTGTTTTTCCTCACCCCGTTTCCTCCTACTTCGTCGACCTTTCCATCCCGTTCGAATCATTCTTTCGATTCTCAACATATATATATATGTATAGTCATCTCCGCCCTTCGAAAGGGTTACCGTACGAAATTTTCTTGCACGCCAAGAGGCCCTGTCACAGCGTGTTAAATCTGTGTACGTCTGTGTGCATGCAACGTAGGCAACGATCATTGTTCCCCTGTTTGTGTATGTAGTGCTCGACCTCGCAGGACATGGCGTCCTGCCATTTCAGCCCGTGTGTTGTTTTTTTTTTTCTGTCGGGACCAGCTGAGTCAAAATGGCCTCCGGCCGGTGACGTCACGATTTCACGTGGCTGCCACGCAATAGAGTACACGCATCGATCCCGACTACATCGCGAGGGGCAGGCCAATGGGTACCGAGGAAGGATAACGAGGCCCCGAGGACCTCGTTGTTGTCCACGGTTCCAGTTTAATTCCAAGCCAGGTATACCCCGTTGACCATCGGTATCGGCGAACCCGAAGAAAATTGGAATTCCTTCGCCATTCGCATTTCGACTTTCGTCTTGATCGTTTCGGTCGGTGAACTATGCTGTTGTAAGTGACACGGAAGAACATCGTGTCTCTCTTTGGAACTTGGTGTTAACAGCTTGTGAATGGTAGAGAATGTGAGTAGAAATGTTTAAACATTTACCGTTATAGAACCAGTTCTTGATCACTTAAGAGTAATTATTGTGGTTTTGAATGTATATGTAGAAAAATTAATTAAATTCAAAGGATTTGTTGTTTTCGAGTAAAATTATGTTTTATCTTTAACTTGGTATTAACAAATGTGAAAAGATAATAATAATTATCAGGTGTACAAATTAATTCGTGGCTTTATTTTTATAGATTTGTTGTTTATTCACAAAGAACCAAAATACAGTCTCGTCTTAAAAATATTCCCAATCGTTTTCTACACATTTACGCCATTTCTGGGGTAGTCGGCGAATACCCTCTCGAGAAAATGATGGCGGTTTTGAGTCAACAAGTAACTGTGGAGGCCACGAATTAATTTATATACCTAATAAATTATAATGTAACTTTTAAAGGACGAAATGCAAGGGGAGCAATTTCTGAGCTATCACATTTTTCGTATACATTTCAAAATAGTTAATAATTATTTAGTAAATTTTTGGATTAAAAACTTTTATCATAATAAACTCGTTATATGACATCTATATACCTACTAAACTGATCAAGAATTGGGTTCATAACCGTACGTTTTAATTCAGTGACTCTTTATCTATACGGAAGTAGAGGTGAAATTAAATAATATGTTTCTTTGTCAGTAGGAAAAGGTATTGTGTTACGCGAAGTGTCTATCCAATTATTTCGTACAGTCACAATTAAATTTTCTACCATATACTTTAGTGAATAATGATATGATCCTGGATTAAATACCAAGTTAAATAAGATTCTTTTCGCGTTAGAATAAGAAACTTCCTCTTCACGCCTCAGAAGCATTTTTAAATTCCTCGAGTAATACCAAAGCGGAGTAATTATAAAGAATAAGTAATCCACCTCCGATTTCAATGACCTTGAAATAAGTTGTCAAGGTCATCATTCTGGACAATTTTCCCTTCCAAAATTATCCCTGGATATACCAACGTTATTCAATTTAGAATATAGAATATAATCCAAAGTTAACATCAAGGACGTTCAATGACGGTTCTACATTAGCTTCACCTTCTGTTCCATCCGTGAATGGCGAGAAGATACACGTGCCATGAGCATGAACTACTACATACCGATCGAAAGCGATAAGTCGATTCCGCAGATCCATCCGCCAAAACAAAAAAACAAAAATATAGTCCACCGTGTGATATTCTTAATCGTATTATGCTCCTAAGGTTTTTCTTTTTCGCGCGTGCACGACGTTTCACGTTAATTAACGGTGCTAATGAGCTCCGGCAAGTAATCAAAGCAAATGTTTCATGACACGCGGCGAGAACCGTTTGACGGGCTTTGCCCTTCTGTCGTCTGGCCTTCGTATTGCCGGCCACGCTTATGACTGTCGCCCACTATTTCTGTCTCTGCTTCGAAACTTTTCGTTTCCTTGTGCTCGCGCCCCAACTTCGATACGTTCGATGCGACGAAAACGCCTTCGTTCTCGTCCACGCTCGATGGAATATACATATTTTTTTTTTTCATCCCTCGTTGCCCCCTGGATCAGTATGTTATCCGCCTGGCACGTATTTTTTTTCTCCTTTTTTTTTTTTATTACAATTCATTCCCCGTGTTTACCCTGCCACCCGGGTGGTACAGGCTCCGGCAGACAAACCGCTGCTCCAGGCACTGACTGTTACTAATTAAGGGCGGTTTCAGTACGCGTGTTAATTCTTAATTAATATCTTTGTTGCCTCCTCCGACGTAGCGCAGCCCTCGGCACCCATTTCTCGCCCGTTCGTTTCTCCTTCCCTCGCCCCTTTCTCACCCCCTTCACAACTATCTCTCTCTCTTTCTCGATCATCTTTCTCGCTTTCTCTCTCTATCCGGTGCCTGTTCTCTCCTCTTCCACCACCATTTTCACACTTTTCTATCCTTCACCAACAGCTACGATCTCTTTTTCTCTACCACGTGTTTCATCCTTTTCCTCACACCATCAACCTCTATCTCTCTCTCTCTCTCTCTGTTCGTCCCTCTTTAGCGACACCCCAGCGTACACACCGTCCACCCACTTCTCTTCTGGAGTCTCTCGAATGAAAGAAGATGTATGGGAACACACGCGCATCTCGAGCCCACTATATGATAGGTACAATCGGTCACGAGTGACGAAAGGAAGAAAGCAAGAAAGGAGCACGCGGCGGAGGAGGCGTCCGCCGCGTTCCTACGATTTACCGCCCTCCCACGGAGGATCTCTTTCGTGACGAATCGAGGAATCGTTGGTTAACCCCTTTGTTCGCGCACCCTCGCGACTTCTCCGTCGCGGAACAATTTCCGCGCGGTACGGTAAATTGTTTTCAACCGTGGTCCCCCGTTCGGGCGGAAACGTGCTGTTGAACTGTCAGGTGTTTAATTTTCGATACTTAATTAATCACTGCTAGATTACTGTATTTAATATTGATTTCAGGAATGATACGTGTTATGGAATGACCATGAAATAGGAGGAGTCACGGTATTTTCTTTTAACTCCTTCAGGGACAAATTTATTAAGACCAGGAACAGTATTTTCTTTTATTCTTCGGCTGGATTTAATTAAAATATATCTATGAATATTAACGACAATCAATTTGTAGAATATTCTTTTTCGTTGAGGAATTTACTAGTGAAAATTTAATTCCAGTTTCGGAATAATGCTTGAATGAAAGAATCCCTCAAGAGGTTAAGAATGTCAATTCGAGTAGAATAAGGTCTTATTTCCACTTGCGACTAGACGAGCGACAAAATACGTTTTTCGATATGACACAATTTCCATGTATGCGGCTGCGACTACCGGTTGCACGCGATTGCAATGTCAAGCCACGACTAATCGTGACGGGTCATGTATGAAAACGTTCGCAACATCGATTCATTGAATTCTGAGCATTTCATTTAGAAAATAGAAATCATCCATCAATATGGAACATGGAATATTTAGATTACCATGGAAGAAATAAAAATACATCTGCATGGGAAGAAATAGTTATGATATTTGACGGCGAATAACTTTCGGAAGAAGAAAAGAAACAGTTCAATAAGTGATAATAACTTATTTAACCCTTTCAGACCTCAATTTCCTTTTAAGAATTTTTTGTTTAGATGATATTTCGTTTCGAAAAAGGTTTCGTCTAAAAACATTTGGAACATGAAAAAATTCATATTTATCAGCAATATGTAGGTCGGCAACACATTACACCTAAGGCTTTGTATGAAATCGTAAGAAACTGCATGTACACAAATGTTACCACCAGGTCTAAAAGGATTAAACATAGAAGTATAGGTATCTAAACATAGATACATCATCATAGAATTACAAAAATTTTGTAAATACTATAAGACTGATTGTGAGAAATTAGTGTCGTTGATTATCGCGGGGCGGTTAGTCGCAAGTGGAAATAAGGACTAAGTCGATAGTTCTGGCGAGAATGGTTCACGGTAATCGCGTGCTCTCGACCCCCAAGGCTCGATCCACGCTTGGAAAAGTTTCCTCTGTTCGGCCAGAAGATTTCACCGGCGAATACTCTTCAATCGTAATAGCCAGCGGGGCCTCTCGAGAATCCCCGAACGAGCCTCGCGCGTATACTATTTCGCGAATAGTCAACAACGTTCGGCTCTGCATTGAGCGGTGACGGTCTTTGAAATGGAGCCCTTTACGACAAAAATGTCTGTAAAGCTGCCGGAGTCGAGCGGCTCTATTAATCAACCGCGCCCGGTTCCTTCGTGCCTCAATGCACTACGTTTTTCAGGGAGGAAAAATACTCTCTAGTTTTCTCTACCCTGCTCTTCAGCTTCGATTTTCATATCCCCCCCTCCCCCTTCCCGTCCCTGCTTTTGTCACCATTTTTTCCCTTCTTTTCGTTCGACGAATTTATTACGCCCTTGGTGTCTCGATAATTTTCTTTGGTTTTTCAAGCGTGTAGTAGCTTGGAACGTTATTGCTGGGTGTACTTTCTTCATCAAAGGGAAAAAGGAATTATCAACGACGTTAACATTTCACTTTGTGATTCTTTAGAGCGTTCTCTACTTTCGATGTCGTCACATTTGTAGAGGGCAGGATCTCAGTTTGATACTTCAACTTCTCGACACCTTGAAGTGCAGTTAAACGAAAGTTCAATGCTTTCTGTGGAAGTGCTATAGAAGGTTCCGAGATCTTTTATCATTAAAGGAAGTTAGCTTATTCTCTGGAATTTATAGAAAGCAGCACGTCCTCTTCATTATTCAGCTTTGATCGTCATCAGTACTTGGTTGCAATTCTTTATATAGTAATGTTTATAATAGGGATATTAAAAGTTATCTTCCACTTATAGAATACAAATAAAGCATACAGTATATATATACAAATAAGCATGCAGTATAAAAAATCCTTTCATATTTCTAGACATCAAATCAATGAAAGTAAAAAAGTATTAGTATAATCATCTTCTAATCTATCTACACACATTTTCTAAAATCATTTGGTTCGAAAACTTTACAGTAATATCTTGATCGATTTAATTATCTTAGCATTCAACGGGAATTAGAGGCAACGTCGGTGGGTCTATCAGTTCCATGAAAATGAAAAGAAATTTCCATGAAACCGTCGATCTGCTTTTCTGGCCTCGTACCATCGGTCTGACAAGGCCGTGGCGCGATTTAAGGCGTTTACAGAAGGCAGCCTTTTCTCCTCTTTCCTCCGTCTTCCCCAATTCCGTGATTCCCTCCCGGTTCGCTCGATAGAACGAGCTTGTCTCGGCCGCTTCTTTTCACGGAGGAAATTTCTAGCTGCCGGTGAAATCGATACCGCGGGAAATGAGATGATTGGATCGGACACCGGGGATACCTGGTGAAGGTTGAAGGATTTCAGAGCCACGAGAGATTGCGACGATGGTAGTCTTGGGATATTTATATCGATGCCAGAGTCTTCGTCGATTATGCTGGCAATAGACGTTCCTCTGACGATCCACAGTATCTTAGGCACGTTAATATATTTTGGAAACACGTCCTAGACTGCATAGATGATATTGGTCAGAAAGAATAGTCACAGATGATAAATATAATAAGATTGAGATGCAAAGAGTTCGACTCGGTTTCTATAAAACCTACCCCTAAATATTCTTATAATAAAAAAATATGTCCAATATGCAACAAATATTGTAATTTATTAGTGATTATTTATGTTGTATTAGATTTGCAGAAAATAGTAATATCGATTGAACAGAAATGTATGGAGTACAATCAGAATAATGATTATTATTGTTTCTGTTATAATGGCAATGTGAGTAGGATTTTTTCAATTGTTTTCAGAGGGTGATAAAATTAGAATTTGTAGAATTACAATGATTTGTAGCGGATACAATGTAACGAATGAAGAAATTATGTTTGAATAGGAAATAGATTCTTAATGTTCTGATTGGATAATCTGTGTTATTAAAAGCGTTATATACGAAAATTATCCTCTATTATCCACGTTCATCCTAAGAGGAGTAAGAATTATAATTACTTCGAAACGAAGACAATCGAACGAGTTAGACTCCCATTAATTAGGGTCCACTAACGTCGATACTTCGATTCGACGAGTAATTGAACGAGAAAAAGAAGGGATAACAGGATCTTCGCGATTAATTTAATCACATTCGTCCTTAATTGTAATTGAGTTTCTGCACCTAATTCAGTATCTTCTCATTTCTTAACGATTTTCTCTGGTTAATAGTTATTTCAATTAATTCGATTATTAGGTTCTTCTGTAAGAAACGTCAGCTCTACTGCGTTGAATTTGACTCGTTCTTTTACACTGTGAAAATTCGATACGAATTGAAAAATTGCTACAAGAATGGCAACAAGCACCTACCTAGAAGGGAAATTCTCATTTTTTGCTCTCGAAGTTTAACTAACCGAAGTCCGCACGACAATTCCGTTTCACAGCCGCCAGAAAACTGAATTTTCACGGAAGCCGCTCCGCTGGAGACACTTTTCCCTCCCTTACGTTCCGAAATCCATCTAGTCCAAAGAAGAAAATTTCCGGTGCGATATTTCGGGTCACATGAATGTACTGTTCACTTCTTCAAGCAATTTTCTTCGGATAGTAGAGACCACATACAGTAAACCAAACAATTTTCTTCCAATCTTTCCATTATCATCGATATAAAATCCATTCTACACCAAACAATAAATTATCACTACACGACTTCATTAAAATGCACTCGAAACTTTACAACTCAACGTCCGGAATGAAATTTACCAAAGAGCAATCATAAAAATTCACAAAAATACGTTTATCGGGGGTGATATTTGGTAAAGATGAATATATTTCACGTCGACAAGAGGCATATTCACCGATATTATGTCGATAAGGATCTCTTCCATTTCGCTTTATGGCTCCAAAACCATCCCCATTCCCGCGCAGACCATTTTCTTCAAGGGGGGCGGGCACGCCCGGTATAATTGACATCCGTAAACCGAGGCCGAAGTAAAAGTAGGGTGCCCTCCTCGCGGAAAACAGGTCTTTCACAGGGAGGGCTTCCTTGCTCCATGTTTCGCCGCGTCTCCAATTTTCCAGCCGGCTTTTCCGAGCTACGCTGGCATCACCCCCGGGGGCCGTGCCAGTCTCCTTTTGCTCCCCGGGATCCTCCGGTATTTTCCTTTGCCGGCAAATTGGACTATTACGACGGCGTGTCCTCGCGAAAACCGCGCATTTTCTCTCTTCCTTCTGTTGCTTGCTACCCCTCCCCCCCCCCCCCCTTCCTCCCGTTCCTTCGGCACTCCGGCGTGTACCCTTTTCCAGGGCAGAGCAGGTCCTCTTACCTAGCGGCTCAAAGTGGCGCGCAGTTGTTAAAACAACCAATTCTGTCGGAAAGCTGCTCGTTACGAACGCCTCTCCCGTCCTCGACGGAATCCTTCGTAATCCTGATGGCAAACCGTTCGTTTTCCTGCTCACGCAACGGGAACGCCGGCCAATAAAATCCCTGTCCTCCGTGGCGACGCGTTTCTCACGGCTACGACCCGCCCTGTCCTTCGTCGTGATGAACGACTGTTATTTTAATTTTTTTAATTTTTTTGTTTTTGTTGGAGTTAGGTGAATCGTTGAGGTGAATGGGCTTTGTGGTCTGAATTCTATTATTGACAGACTCTGGTGAAGATAATTTCCATTTGGTAGACTTTGGGAGCACCTTAGATAGATATTTGCGTCTCTTATTTTATTGTTATTGCTGGTTTTATCGGAAGTAAAAGAATCGCTTTATTTTTTAGGGTACATTTAGTAGTTTTTTTTTTCATTTTCTGTTATTATGTATGAATATCGAATGTTAGTAGAATATATTTCGTTATGTAACACGATTGAATCTTGGAACTCGTGAAATCTTTAACCCCTTCGCACCGGTGGACGAGATATCTCGCCACGTGATTTCGTTCATGATATGCTTTCACGAGATCGTCCAAAGCATATCACGAACGAAATTACGTAGCGAGATATCTCGTCCACCGTTGCGAAGGGGTTAAGGCGTGCAAGATGTTAAGATTCTAATTTTTTTCTTGGTCTTCTTGGCACTCGCATTTGGAGCTTTTACTAGATTCTAACACTGTGATTCCTGAATGGTCTCCATTTTCATACAATGCTTTTATGAAGCACCTTCGATGACAAATAACTAGAATTGTTATTATACTTTCACTAAAATGCCTTTAATCAAGGTAAAATACAATAATCGAAGAACGAATCGTCTGGACCGAAATCTCATTCTGAAACTCATCCAGTGATCATTTGCCAGAGTTCGAAAGACAGTAATTGACTGGTATCTAGCGCACAATGGCAAAAGAATTCTAAGGATCCCTGATCCGCCGTGAAGCACGACGATTTAAAATTTAGTGGTGGGCGTGCACGGGGAATCGAGTTTCGGGAAAAGGAAAGTCTCCCGTTACCGATTAACGTTCGAATAAGGGAGGGTGTGCCCTGGCACCCCCGATTTCACGAAATATTTTGACAAGAAATTTAATATCGTCTCGCTCTGTGGGTCTCCGACCGTAGAACTTGAGACCACGCGGAAATTATACACGATTGCTCGTACCTGAAGACTTTCCTGTGTCCTTTGCTTCGTGCTCCTTGCTTCCGTCTTTCGGAGCGCCACGAACACCCCCCCTCCCCCGATCAGGGGGATGAAAACGGTGGAAACTACGAAAGGAGATTAGTGTAACGAAATTTATACACCGAATGCACGTCTGCGGCCCCATTAGACGCGCGAAGGTCATCCACGGTAATCATTTTCAACCTGTCGTCCCTTGTTTCGAGCGACATCGCTTTGCGGGTGGGGCGAGCGGCGGTTAATGGCTCGGAAAAATCGGAATCATCGTCGGGTATGAATACGTAATCAGTTTTTCCGCTCATCCTTACCCGCATGACGTCATCCGCGAGAGAGATATAGCTCCGTCATGACTGACTGGGACGAGCGTTTCGAGCGGGGAGGCTGGGTGGATGCTACCGAGCGGATTCACATTGAATTACGCCCGGAATGCTCAATACATTCAGAGGAATAATTTTTATGTGATACTCCGCGATGATTAATCTGCACGAATCCGTTTAGGGCACTTTTCCTCCAGAGTATCGAGATCTTCCTTTCGATTAGTGTTTTTAAAATTCATCTTGATTAAAGTATGCTGTGGCAATCCAGAATTGCGATTGACAAGTAGATATTGGCTTTTTTAAATACAAGTTATGATTGTTATTATTATTTAGATACGGGATTGTGAGTGAATGCTGGGAATTGTAGAAGAGATTAATTGAATTGTGCAGACTATGGTCTTTGTAGACTGTGGATTTCTATGGAAAATACAATTTTCTAAAGTAAGACAAGATCAATCCTAGAATCTCTCTTAAATAGTGGGTTCAGAATAAAATAGAAAATTCGTGACGAAAATTGGACAACGGTGGACGAAATCCACAATCTAAAATAGATGATTGGTTGAAACAATTACCAATATGTTTAATTGATGCAATAAGAATATCACTATAAAATTCGGCCATAAAATACATTCTCAGAGGACCTCGTTAAAAATGATGTAGTGATTATCCTTCCGGTATTATTTAAAATTTAAAACATAGTACCTGAATCTGAATCGAAGTCTGCTGCTCTTTGTTTTCAGACACATATGCGACCGAAGATAACAGTTTCTGCGATTCGGGACGATCGAAGAACATGTCTGTAAAGTACGCGAGAGTTCTGTAGAACGTTGGATCCACGATAAATATCGAGAATAGACTGTGTCGAAGAACTCGAGCGAACGGCACATCGTAACCGTTGCACGGTCGTTTGCACGACTTTATGGAATCGCCCCGTAAAATTCTAAAAAGTGATCTTTCTCTTCGCCGAAAATAGACAGAACCGAGTTCCTCTTTCAGTGTGGAGCTCGTGAAATAGCTCTATTGTCGCGAATAAGTACGACGACGCCTTCTGTTCGTCATCCCATTCTAATAAATTTGGAAAAAATCTTTGGAACAGACATTCTTCGTGTTTCTGTGGTCTTACTGTACTTTCATAACTTATATCTGTGCAACTACAGTTCGTATCTTGTCAGTTATGTTTATTTATAATTTTATGAGACCCTTACCTGGACTGGGATTTGAGAACGAACACTTCGATTGAGAGAATCCTGGAACAGAAAATGTATTTATTAGAGACAGATACGAGTCTGTTCTCCCGATTTAAATAATATAATATGCAATGATTTATGACGAAGGATAAGAAACAGAAATGAGCAACAAGCAATTCAAATGGTACGCGCAGCACCGTCATGGAAATTCAAGGTAGATACATTTTTGTCATTTTTCTAACGAGGAAACATCGCGCGGCAAAACTGGCTGAAAATTTTTAATTGACCACGAGAACATTGCTCGTAATGGTTCGCCTGGTATGGTATCCCGTTGGCGCAAATTACATTCGCAAATATTCATTGCAATAATTATCCGTCGTTAGAACGAACGCAAACCAGCGAAAGGAATTGGAAGGAAAAATAAAAAGAGGGGAGAAGTGTGTAGTATCGCGGAAATGAAATTTTCATCTAAAAATTAACTAGAATTCAGCGAAACGCGCTTCGAAGGAGGGTGGCACGCGGGCTGCCTCGACGCTCGACCCTGATTAACGGCTTCGCGAAATTAACTCGACAATTATTTCATTAGCGCCTAGTAAGACATTTTTCATCCAGTCTCAATGGGCTTTCGGGATCTAGAGAGAAACAGAGAGAGAGATAGAGAGGAACACGTGTTCGCTATAGCTCGCAACCGAATGCGCTACTCTTAATGACACGACGAGAATTAACTGTAATTTAATTAATTAAAATGTCGCGTTAAAAAAAAGCACCGGCCTCTTTCGCGCGGGAATAGATGTGACCCAGGTCACCTCGTTAGAATGATTATCAACGGGACTCGAAACTATTTCTTGTGCCAGCACGTTAATCAAGAATCGATCTTCCCTGTTTTACTGTCAGGTAATGAAAAATTTCGATTTAAAGTAAGTGATGTGTCGCATGGTACTGCGCTGGTGAAAATGTAATAATAATATTGAATAGGTTCGATGGACAGAGGTGTTAGTGGAGAAATTATTTGTATTACATATGTTGCTTGCAAAGGTGGATTTTATATCACAATATGTATTACACATAAAATTTAACGTGTGAAGAATATTACAATTAGGAGCTTCAAAAAATATGCATCAGTTTGGCTTATGAAAACCATTAGTAGAGAAGATTATATATTACATTCTCTAAGATCATCGTTAAAAATTCCTAATTTCAGGGTAAAGGAAAAAATTAAATACTATGTACTTCATTCTATTTTACACTTCTAAGTGGACTGTAAATTTTACGTATCTATTGTATATACACTGCCGTTCGTAAATATTAGGACACCTGGTCTGTATAAAGAATAAGTTATGTTTCATAAAAGTTGCACATTTCGAGCCACTTTTATTACTTTATAGTAGCATGAACGTTGTTCATTAAGCTTTAATATCCCCTAAACTATATTTCTTCAGACCTTCGATAATTTTCTGATGCTTATTCACTTCATATGCGATAGGTATTCTAGTACATACGAATCAGAGAGTAGACACTAACTATAATAATAAACAGAACAAAGCGAAGACATCGTATAGTTTAATATATCTTGCACATCAAACCTCAAGACATTCATACTGAGAGGAATAAAATGCCCCAGTCGTCGTAAACGACCCTATAAAACCATGAATTTGCAACCTCTACAGTCTACTCATAACTAAAAAATTAACAAACTTTCCAAACATCCTTTGTATCCCCAATAACCCATTCAATTACAGAAAGACGACCAGAGTCCTCGAAAAGGCGCCAGCGAAACGCCGCAGGGGCCTTAATCATTACGTTACCATAATTTCCCTGTAACGAGTGACAAGCCCGGAAGCCACTCGTCGCGGGAACAACAGGCGCGATATCCGTAATTAGAGGCAATTTTGAAAACCTGCCCGGGATCCTTGGTGGTCGCAGACGTTCGGTCGGGCGCGCGAGGTCTCCCACTCTCGTTAGCTCCGCCGCGGATTTAATTGCCCTGCGACCGCGCGCGTGACGCGACAAATCCGCCTGTTAATCGCGCGAACGGATTCTGTATCCACTTTGTGTGGACGTGGTACACCCGTTGCTGGTTGCCGCGTGTTTTTCCTTTTTTTTTTTTGCTGCCACCGTTTTTTTTTTTTTTCGTGAAAAGCCGCCACGCGTCAGACAGATTGGAGGGGGAGGTTGTGCGGATCCATTCAGGGCGCACTGGTGAAAATCGCGTCCATCTATTAAGATGTTTTGCCTGGGACACCCGTTTCTCTCTAATAAAGTCGTACCAACGACGTCGGTCGGGAGGCTGAAAAACAGGGGTTGAAAAAGATTCCCGCGTTCCTAAGAAGGTTAGGGGCTCGGTCGACGGGGCGATAAAGAGCGGTAGGGGCGGTACAGGAGGGAGGGGTGTAAGGGAGAACGCAAAGTTCGCGTTTTCAGGAACGTACCGGCCCAGGGTGGTAGTTGTAGTTGCCTGGCTGGCGACCACACCGGGGGCGGCGGCGGAACTCCACCCTCAAACGACTTTAACGAGCCGACGTCTTAAAATGGGGATGCCGAGGTTGCGTCGAGTTCGCGCGTTTGTTTGATAAATTAACCCAGAAAAGTATGCTCCGACGTCGGGGCACTTAACAAGCCTCGGGAGCGACGGGCCGCGGGAAATTTTGAGCAGAGATATTCGGGCGATACTGTAATGGAGGTTAACCCTTCTCGAGTACACGATTTTTTTTCTCACCTGTTTCGACGCTTTATCGAATGAAATGATTTTTCACGCGTCCAGGATATTCGTTGCGGTTTGGTCGCGATAACTGCTCGATGGTAAACGGATATCGTGCAGTTCTTTGGAAGATATCGCGAGTGAGGATGGTAACGTTATGTGATTTTCAGTGATTTGTAATAATTTGTGTTGCTGAATACTTGCTGAATGTGTCTGTGCGTGGAATGAGGTAGAAGAAGTGGGGCTTGACGTATTGTTTCTGGGTGTTGAGATGCAACAAACAACTGTTCTTAGGAACAGCAAGATTGTCCAAGAGTCCCCGTTTATGAGGGCTTGCTGATTGTATTGATATGTCCAATTCCTGAGTTAGGTCACAACAATATTTTTTGCATGACGTATGTATTGCTTTATTGTTTCTGTTTTCGGTAATAGAATTATTTGCTCGCTATCGTATTAGCAATCTCCGACAGCGATGATAATATATCCACAAAAGGATTATAAATGAACGAACTATTAATTAACGACGGTGAATATGCATCATAAGCAAACAACGCAGGAACAGATGATCTCTCGAGTAAGCATTGCTAATATTAAAGTAAATTCTTCGACATTGCGATCGTCACCGATTTCTCAACCTTTGAAATCCATCCAAAGCGCTGTTCACTTGAAGCCACAACTGAAACGCGTGTCACGGGGTGGGGGGCATTATAATCCGCTCCGTCGTTCCGTTTTTCCACGGGTTCCGCCCTTCCCGGGAACGTGAAACTTAAACCACAATCCAGCGCGCCGTCCAACGGCGGTGAAAAGGTTTCAGATTTTTTGAAAACCCACGACAATATATACGTCCACGGGCCGCGCGCCACCGGTGACAAGACAGGGGCCTTTCCCATTGAGAAAAATCCACTTCCTAGGTCTCGTGTTACCCCCGGGCGTATTTTGACAAGATCTCATTGTCGTCGCGCGGCTAAGCCCTATTGACTCCATTATGGGCCTATTAGTATTATACTAGGATTTGTGGTTACTCCTCGAAAGACGTCCTTGCCCTGCCACCACGGCCCTCTTTCTTGCTCCACCTCCTCCCCCTGGAAGCCGAACGAGAGCCCCGTTTGCCGTTCGACCATTCAGGACACGGCCAGGAGACGTGTCCTCCTGGCCGTTCAACGGTGCAATTTCCCGAGTCGAGTCAGCTCGAGCGTCGATTACACGCTCCCGTTTCCGGCATTTGTCACCTGGCTATTCACAGCTCCTCGAGTGGTAGACCTTCTAGCCCTCCAGCCTACAAGTAATCCTTGTCTGTATCAAAAATCACACGATAACCATACATCTTGGGTCCCTCTACACCCAAGGATCTCAAAATTAGACGAGACGCGTAATTAGCTCTCACGCGGAACGACTTGCTACCCACGATTCAGCTCCATATATATGTTCTCTCTCGATAGCTCCTGACAGG
The DNA here is from genome assembly GCF_001272555.1 of Dufourea novaeangliae. Classification (NCBI taxonomy): domain Eukaryota; kingdom Metazoa; phylum Arthropoda; class Insecta; order Hymenoptera; family Halictidae; genus Dufourea; species Dufourea novaeangliae. Next base: position 1,714,006 of record NW_015373918.1, on the reverse strand, counting down.
CCAGGGTGGAATGGTAACGAGGACTGGGTAATCGGCCTGGGTGGCACGACGACAAATAATTACCGGGCGTAAATAGCAAAAAAAGGTGAGGACGTTTCCCCGGGCGGCCGATGAAAAGAGCGGGTCGACAGGGTGGGACTGAAACGGGGGAGGATAAAAAATAAACTCTATCCCCGAGATCGGGGTGGGTTCAGTGGAAGATGCTTGTGCTAGAACGAGATGTGTCGGTGATGACGCCAGGGTAACCCCGTGGACCCACGCACTCGTGGCTTCGAAGAGCTTCTGGCGACACGAGAGATAGAGAGAGAGAGAGAGAGAGAGAGAGAGAGAGAGAGAGAAGCCTAGCTAGCTAGCTAGCTCTACCTTCTCTCGTTTTCCAAGTCGCGAGAGCAAGCATCGCGGAATGAGCTGCTACTTAGAGAGGAACGGGTGGAAACGCATTCACCGGCACGCAATCAGGGCCTCCTCGTGGCTGGCTGGCCGTGCGCGTTGTGCGCTCGTGTATACACTATGTATGTATATACACCACGAAGTCCCGTTGGCCCATTCATGCACACCAGCCCGGGCAAGATTTTGCTCCGGCGACACCTCTACGAGCGCGGGAAAGAGAGAGTGGGAATGATCGTCGAGAGGGAGGGCGCGAGCAAGAGGTGAAAACGCGCGCGGGGCGACGACGGGCGAGGGAGAGAAGAGCAAGAAGCCTGTGGGCGAGGAGGGAAAAACGAAGAGTGAGAGAGAGAGAGAGGACTACGCCGCGCGCCCGTACACACCGTGTGTTTGAGGCGTGAATTCATGTATGCTCGCGAAGCACTCTTCACCGGGGACAATCGAGGTGTTGGACTGGAAATCCATACCAATTTGAGCGACTTACGGCCGTTCGCTTGAAAGCCCGGTACACGCCACCGACGATACCCACACACTCTTCCCTGACACGTACACATCGGACTGGAAGCTCCGTGTATGTACACACGCATCCAAAGGAGACAAGCGCGCGAACGTGAGCGCGAATACCTCCGTTGAATGTGAGATACGAACGAACGGTTTTCGGTACTGGACGTGGATAAGATGATTGGGTATTATTGGTGTTGATTTGACCCGTTGAGGACGAAACAGTGAAGTACAGTAAAGACTCTATGAGAGTTTGAAACTGGGGGCCGCTTCAAAACTTTCACGGTGCACCGTGAATCGTTTCAGTACTTAAGAAATCTATTGTTTGTCCGAAGCCTGACCTTCAGCAATAAAAACGGGGTGGTCGGGGTGGGGGTGGGAGGATAAATTATGCGCTTAGCACGTACAACAGTCTCTCCTCCTCAGTGGTATGGATGAAATAGAAACTCTCACGAGGAACTTTTTATCCAACTCTTATAGAATCTTTACTGTTGACGATGCTTACAGTAAATCAGCTATGAGTGTTCGAAGGCTCTTTGACACTGGCAAGGAGAGGTCCCCAGGTGTAACGTTGATTTTTTTAATGTGGTTTAGCACAGCGATAGAGTTTGAGATTCTGAGGCTAATGATATTTGTTTCAACCTCGGGTGGCCGTTCGTTTGTGAAATATTTAATGTTCTGTGCCGAAGGGCCTTCGAACATTCATCGATGATTTACTGTATAACAGGAAAATTTAGGAATGTAAACTGACTGAAGAGGAACTGCGGGTTTAGTATGAAACGCGTCGTTTTCTGGATCGCACCGATCCAGACGTATAAATACGTATCGTCATCCTCGGCCGAAGTAAAAGCCAGCGTATATGAAAAGGGTGTCGAGGATGCATCAACGTTCCATTCGCAATTCAGGTGTCCCATTTACGTGTTTTTTTTTTTCGTTTCCTCAGAAATCCATTTACCGTTCCAGTCTCCAAAGTCCTAATTGAAATTCGCGCGAGGTTTGAAGTTCCTATTCGTAATCATGGGGGGCATTAGGGGTGCAACATTGCTATGATGAAACATGCTTATCCCACAGCGGATGCAAGCAATGTAACCATTTTTACAGTAAATTTTATTGAAACTGCATTTCGGCAATAAATATTCACTCATTACTATTCAACGAAATTCCCATGAAACTCAATTTCCATATTGAAGCACCTAATTAACCACCAGTCTCCTATTACCATACTCCTATTAAAAATTCATTCTCCATCCCAAAATCGAGAATCCGCCACTATTAATTCTTCCATAGCCAACCGTAGAACACGCAACAGTATCCCAGAAGTTGGTACAGCAAAAGAATTATACAACGAACCGAGCGACGCCGGCGAGATTTACACTAGAATTCCTGAAGGGACCTACACGTGCGGTGGGGGTGTGAGAAAAAAGGTTTGTTGAGGAGCGTTATATTCGCCTCCTACTTTTCCGCCCGGGGAGTGTGGAAATTAGTTACATGCACGCCGGAGGAAAAGGGACGTGATGCAGCATAGAGTCGAGTCCGCGTAAGCGACTTGAAAACTGGAGTGGCCGCAGCCGTATCTTCAATTACTCTGACCCACTGACGCACTCTGGGACTGGAGCCTATCCGCTAGACTCTAGCCTCCTAGAGGCTTGGCTCTAGCCGCCGTGAAACCTCCATGTCGCGATACAATTCTACAATTAACCATCTGTCACGATTGACACCGGATTCCCCGACTGGAAGTCAGTTACCCGGCTCTGGATCCTCGATAACTTCAATCACGCTCAATTTCCCTTAATTTTCATCGGTCGTCGATCGTTCTCGGCCCTGTCACCCCGTCCACCGTCACCCTCCACCTGGAGGACGGGGGATCGACCAATCGACACCCACTAATTAGAGATCCTCCAGCAAACCCAGTCGAGCCGCCACCGCGATTGGCAGAAACCGGTGGTCGGAAACTCCGCGGGGAATATCGAACTGAAACTTTCCCGGCGTACTGTACGAGGGGGCTACGGGATGGGCCCCCACGGTAATGGACATAGTTCGCCGGTAATGTCCGAGACTAATTCCCGTGTTATTTCATTAACGTCCCGCAGGCACCCGAGGGGTTAGGCAGCTACGTCGACCGCCACCATTCCCGTAACGCACCGTCGCCACCGGCTACAACGAGATGCCCAGGGATCGAGCGTGGCCCCTCTCCTCCCTGAAAGGGGTTTGGGTATTAGGCGCGTGTCAAAGGGTGGAAATTTACGAGGTGAGAGTAGCGGGCGCGGAAAGGCCGATTGATAGTCGACTATCTCGACGCGAGTGTACATTTTAACGCTGTAACTGGCGGCCCTGTCGAGAAAGAGGTGATCACGCGTGTGTGTGCAAATAAATTGAGAACGTAAAGTGTTCTTTTCGTAGAAAATTTAGTTTTTAGGGGTGATTTGGAAGGGTGTGTCATGCAGACGTGATTTTTGAGTATCGGTGGTTCATTGAATGGCTGTTATTATTAATGATGGTAGTGTAGTGTTATTCAATCTTTAACGATATTACTATGGAGTTATTGTTAACATTCTAATGGTAAAATCCGGGTTGTGTCCGACCAAAGTTATAGTTTCTCTCGTGATGTCCTTTCTATAGTTCTTATTATTTCTTTTATTATACTGGATTCAAAATATTTTTGATTATTTAGGAAACATTTAATACTTGTATTATTATACGTTATATAACTCAATTATTATTCCTTATTATATAAATAAACAAAAATACAAATTCAGGATCACATCCGACCCCACCTTGCCAAGTGCGACCTTAAAACCCACCGTACCGTTTGTGAGTCGAATTATTCTGGGGTGTTAATAATGAAAATTAACGCAACTAGGAGGACCGACTACCGATTCCAATATTCACTGTGCATACGCTGGCCTTTATAGTATGATAGTCGTCTTGTTCCGAGAAAAAAGAAAATTGTGTTACAGGTAAAACCTTCCACTTCGTTATCTTTTCTACAAGTGATTAATTCGAAGATAATAACAATCTGTTTGCATTATGAATAACTTTCAATTCTAGGCTTTTAATGCTTTCTACAAAGCAGATCAGATTTATAATTCAGTTCCATTTTACATTATTTCGAATTTCGTATCGATCGTTCGTTCTACGGCGCAAGTGTCCACTGACTCGGGGATGACAGTGTGCACGCGTACACGCATCGTGCATGTCGCCTTGGAATAATGCCCCGCAAAGTTTACGGTATGGTGAAACATGCTTACCCAGCCTGTTAGCGCGCATGACTTCTACCGGGGACGGTAGATCGATACCGTTCGTCTGTCGATAATCGTGCCACACGACGGATTTTCCATTGAACGCGGACACGGCGCAACGCTCCGCGAAATTAAATAATTGAGTAACGATCACGCCTAGGCGATAGACACTCCGATTTTCGACGTGCCGACGCGGCGCTTCGCATCGATCCCGCGCGCCATTTCCGACCGTTTACATCGGCGATCGTTGTAACTAATTGCTTCGAGAAAAACGTTGAATTCACGTTCTTTTTTTTTTAAACAAGTGGATACTGTTTTGGATAACATAATTGACGGAAAATTCTGATGATTACCAGTTAGGCTTGCTTTTCTCAACTGTTTTCAAAATTATTTCTCATATGTACGACAGTGTAATGTTCAATCGCTATCAAATTTGTATTTTGTGTCACTTAAATTTTACAAAACAATATTATTATTACAAGTCTACATATTTGTTTTCAAAGAATATTGATAGTTTCTTTTTTCACATCAATCTACTGTAGATAGAGACCTGGTTTCTCGTTTTTTCTACTTTCAAACCAACGAAAGACAATCAATTCTTCTGGTCTATGTACTTCACGCAAAAAAGTATGTTTTAATTCCTGTAAACCAAAGATATCTAGTAATAATTGAAGATGAATGTTACAGAAATGAATATAGAAATACCAAAGAAAATTTTTTAAATGGATAAGTTATATAAAGAGCGAAGTTTATTTTTTCTCTGTTAGCAGACCGATGAATCGTCGAAATAAGGATTCTTATTCGTACAGCGAATTCGTATTGGCAATAGAGCGGAAGATACGGAACGGGGCAGAGATTTTCCTCGTATCCCCGGATTGGTTTGTTCGATCGGATTACGCGATTAGGCGATTAGTCGATGGAGGGTCGTATGATTGACACCGCGACCAGAGTGTAATGAGAGAAAATCATTTCTGCCCCGGGGACGGAAAATTTGCGGTCAGCCGATCGATGGGAAAACGGGAATTTCTCGTTTCGCACACGGACGTTCCACATAATTCATCTGGTTTGATACAATCGTACATAAAGATCAATGGAACACTACTGAGCTACATAATAGGTACCAAAACTGATAATAATTGCGGTGACCTGGAATTGATCGTCAACAGAAATTCAAACAAAAGCGTGTAATTCGAACACAATAAACATATAAACTGAATTTTCACTATTCGTTAAAAGAATTCTCGAGTCAACATAAAAGAACAATAGCGTTTCTGTGGCAGCTTTCACCGCGCGAATTCTAAAGAGATCTTTTTATCTACTTTCGTTAAAGAAACGTTTTTCGTCGCGACGTGTCGGTTGAACAAGGCTGTCGCGAGTAAACCTGAACTAAGTCCGTGGCACAGGAGGACACCGACAGAGAGAAACATCGTTGTGAGCAAGCGTGCGGGTGAATCGTGACGCGTTAAAAAAAAAAAGAGAGAGAGAGAGAGGGAAGGAGACAGAGAAGAAAAAACGAGAAGAAAAAACTAGAAAAGGAAAAAAAAATAAGAGAGAGGCGTCTCTCGTGAACGCCCGAGAGTCTGAATTTTCCTACTTCTGACGGTGAGCACGCCCTGGCAGTGTTATCCAATTATTCTAAGTTGTTAAGGCGAGTTAGGGCGCTTAAGGGACTAAATTAAGACATTCCGCGCGACAAATCTCCCAAGAATCTCAATTAACTTCTCCCCCGGGGGGGGGGGGTGCCGGTACTTTAATTAACTGTTTAATTTCGTTTAATTTGCATTCGCAATTGCATAAGCCACCGAGCCGACTGGCCTGGTCCTGCAATACTTTCGTGACGGATCAATTATCTCCCCGGGGGGGTTGCATATTCGACACTTCTCGAAATCCTACAGCATCCACGCTGAATTTGATTGTCCAATAAATCATTTCACTGTCATGGAATATTACACGTCTTGACGTAAATGCGGAAATGAGATTTAAACGAAATTAAAATGTAATTGAACGTATGCTACAGTGCAAAAGTTAAGCAGAATAATTGCTGTTATTGACCTGAGTTGAATACAGTAATAGTAGAGGTACACTACCGGCTAAAACTATGGGACCAGGTCTGATGATTAAAAAAAAGAAAAAATATTTTTCTATAAAGATTTTATAAAAGTAATGTGCTAAAACTGCTTGGAAATGATTTGTGTTTATACCGATTCCGTAACTTTTATAATATAGTAACAGAAGAATGAATTACTGTTCCATCAATCATGAACCTTGGTCCCATACTTTTGGCCGTTAGTGTATACTATAATTCTTTATATACTTTCCACCCATTGTAATTAACCCTCTATGAGCCGAATTTTGTTCAGGACTATACATTTAAAATACAGATTACTAATTAACCCACCATGTTTTTTCAGCAATTTTTCGTTTTATAATGTTATTGGTTAGTACGAAGGTATTATATAACAAGATGTATACGCCACCTTGTAACAAGAGTTAAATTATTTAATAAAATATCGATATATTAGTATGTGACTTGAAAGTTACACGGGCCCATAGAGGGTTAATAAAAAATCATCTACTCTCGTTGTACATAGATAGATTGTAGACTATCGAAATTACCCCATCCACAATCACAATATAGTCTTCCTTTACCCAGAATCAACGCGATTGCAAGAAAGATCGTTCAAAATCAAATCCACAAAACGCTGAAAACCGTCTTTCACCCCCCACGCTGCAGTGAACCGCTTTCGTCGGCCCTGTGACCCAACGGTGCCATACCAGTATCGAGGCAGTGAAGGGCTAATTTGAATTGCATCGGGTCTCACGCGATTTATTACTCGAAATCTTGGGCGAGTCGATTCCGCGAGCGCCGCCGCAACATATATGGCCGGGGGCAGGCTATGGGTTGTCGCTCGTGTTCGCGAGTCTCTTATCCGCGTCCGCAGCCACTTTTCCTAGAAACAAAGCCGGTCGAGAATTCATAATCCGCTAATTTGTTCAAGATTTTTCGCTCGAGTGCCGCCGCTTGCTTTGTCGCGAATCCATCGTCGAGGCCTGGGCGGTTGTGTGGAGGGAGGGGAGGGAGACTCGCGCGTTCAAGCCGCTTTGAAGTACTAATCAGTATCGACCTGCGCCTACAGGCCGCACCCCTTATCCATGTTTCCAGCATCGCCTTTGGGGGGGGGGGGGGGGGGGGGTGTAGCGTGGAATTTCTCCCTTTTCTTTTTTCTTTTTCTCTCTGCCTGTCGTAGCCACGACTTTCCGGACAGAACGCCGTTCCGCGCCAGGGACGTGACGAAGGAACTGGACTGGGAATCTTGTCGGTTTTTTTCGACGCTCTCTGCAACACGGTTTTCACCCCTTTTGATGTTCGAACGCGGGCTGAAGAGAACTTTGCATGGAATAACGAAAGACCCGTGTCGTTTCGGATTCCGTTGGAATTGAGACGGTAGGAGTATGGTATGGAATCGTGCTGATTTATTAACGTCTTGACTCTCTTGGGTAACCCTCTTGATGGTCGAAGAGGACTGAGGATACTTTTGTGCTATAGGGTAGAGTCGGGATTTTATGATTCCAGAGTCAGATTTTTCTTCGATGTATTCTAAATACTTTGATATCTGTTATTACTGTAAATCCTCAATGAGTGTTCGAAGGCTCCTCAGCACTGAATATTAAATATTTGATAAACTAATGGCCATATGCGGCTGAAACAAATATCATTGAATTCAGAATTCCTAAGTCTATCACGGTGATAAACCTCATTAAAAAGTACGCGTCATACTTGGGAACCTCTTCTTGTCAATGCCGAGGAGCCGTTGAACACTGATCCAGGATTTACCGTAATCTAAGCAGATGAACTAAGCAAAAAGTATTTGATTCCATATAAATTTACTAGGAATCATGAATTCGCGTACGTGGTTAAAGAAAAACCACTCGTATCTCACAAATTAATCTTGATAAAAAAAGTCTTCACAAGTTAATCCTCAAGAGGGCTAAAGCAAGTTTAAAACTGAAGCAAGTCTCGAACCGAAGTAAGTTTAAAACTGAAGGAAGTTTCGAACTGAAGTAAATTTTGACCGCTGCAAGTTTTTGCTGCAAGCTAGCTTCCTTTCCCTGATTTCCCTACTTCCTCTACAATGATCGCCTATCTTACGAACGTTTCCCTATGGCACACTATTCCCTAAAAGTGAAACTCGTAATGCACATAATATCATCTATTCCTAAAAATTCTTCTGTATCAGTCTGACAGAGATCTACCACAGTATCAAAAGCCTCATGTACCCTGTTAAATCATCGACTCCCATCCTCTCCATCGCGACTATACGAAATAACGATTAAGAATAGCAATCTGTGGGCCCACGGAACCGTCTGCTGCACGGCCTCGAAGACCGCTTGCACTTTCCCCGTCCCCGGGATGAAAGGGGTACACGGGAACAATGGCGGGCCGATTGTGCCACGTTTTACGGAAACGTTTGCAGAGATGTGTTACCGGGGCGGCATCAACGGGTGGAGAAAGAAACCCGGGGTGAAAGTACGAGGAAGAGGGAAAACGCGCAGGAGTGAGGGGGTGGGTTGGCTTGTACTCGGTGAGAGGGAGAGAGAGAGGGAGGTAGAGAGCGTACACAAAATCGCTGAGAGAGGAAACGACCACGCAGCACGGCATGGCGTGGAGGGAATAAACGAGGAACAACGTTGTCACGTGGCCGTGTGTTTGAGGGTGTAATAGAGAAGGAGAGAGGGAGAGCAAGAAAAGGACTGGACCGGGCGGGAGCGTGCAAGGAGACTTCTCAGGCGTTGATAGGCAATCTAGTTGATTGCCAACTTCAAACGAACCGAAAAAGCGGAGCTCGGGTGAGAGAGAGAGAAAAAGAGAGAGTGGGAGGCGAGAACCACCGTGCACAAGCCGTTGGAAAGGCAAAGCCACGACACCGAGAACCAGCGTGAATCTCGGAATTTTTAAACAATGCCAGTTCTCCGCGGTTCCTACATTCCGGCAGTTCCTCTACTCCTGATACCGATTAACGCCTTACCCCGGCGAATCGATCGTTACCCGTTCGAACCACCCCGTCCCACCATTGGTCAGCCATTGTTGCCCGTTTTTTTCTAGTTGAGATTCAATTGAAGATCTCCGATTTGAAAGTCGTTTTATGATTCTCTAGTGGTCGTTGAAGACTCTTCTGAATGGATAGGAAAGAAATAGATGGAGTTTGGAATCGAATATTTCACACTGACTTTGGACGATGTAGATTTTCAGGCAAGTAGATTACCAAGGAAAGCTTTATATTTGTCAGCTGCATTACTACCAGAAACGTGTCACGCATATTCACGCATGTTCGCAACTTTTTAAACTAATTTGTTGTAAACTGAGGTTAAAGGCAAACTAATTTCCTCCATTAAAAGTAAAAACAAGTTACAAAATGCTCGGAATAAAGTCTCTAAAGATAAATAAAGTACTGCACGGTGAAAGGGTGACAAATGTGTGTCGCTGGAACTTTATTTTCAAGCATCAGAGGGTTAATTTCCGTGCATGTTTTTTCAAGACCGAGCTTCGTGAATATTCCAATGGTCCTCTATTTTAAGGGGCTTACTTAACATTTTGCAGACCGAGCGTTAATTAGCCAGAAAATTTGCGATCCCCGGTGAAGTGTGCAAACACGTTCCAGGCTTCTTGGCCCGAATTTCGGCGCAAGAGGGCCCATTATTCGCGAGAAACAAAAGATCCCGAGATCGACGAGCGAGCCAGACAACCCCCGGTGCCACCCCGTTCAATCATACCGGATCCGTCGAATTTTCAGCTGGACGACGCGCAATCGATCCCACGACGATCGATATATAATTTATTATCAGAACGGAATCGAGCAGTTGGGGCATTCGTCTCTGGGCTCTCGTCTTTAAGTCTGGCCACGATTTAAGACAAAAAGGGACGAATGAAGTGCGCCAAATAAAATGCTCCGCTGTAAGACGAGGTGCCAGAGTGACGTTTGAATGGAAGGGCAGATCCTTTGTGCTGCACCGGGAACCCGACACCCGAAAATCGTTCTCAAAATTCGTTCCACCGGAACGAGGAGTAGTCCACGGTGATCACGAGATCGCGACGCCGTCGTACTGATTCGCTTGCTTCAACAAAAAAAAAAAGAAAAATCGATTTTGATACCCTATTGTGACATCGATCGACCGAAAGGCTCGTCGTTGTTACCTTCACCCTTCATTGGAAGAAAAGGGAGTCGAATATGAGAATATCAAACATTAACCGAGAAAATTTAGATGTAGCAACTGAAACTACAGAATTTTTCTTAGACGATAATTATTGCAAGTAGAGCGAATAAGTTTTAAAGGGTAATAAATGGTTACTCTTGCAGAATATAAACTGGGTGGTTTTTACTCAATATGAGATCTAGTATTTTCATAGAAAAAACAAGAATTAGAGATGGTGAATGTACATTGAAAATAGTATTCTTCAAGATTGCTAACAATTTTTTCCAATCAGTGTATTCAGGAGACTGTTTAAAGGATCGGATTCTCACGAGACCAAGACCGATGAGGGGGTTACTCCGTGCAGGTTGAGAACAGTTTGCCCAACCGCGGCCATTTTTACGTTTTGTCGAGGCTCTTTGTGTTTTGGTGAGACATTGCAGGTCTGCCCAACACTCAACTCATTATACCACTAATTATTCATAACGTTGGGGATTATTCGGACAAAAATATTCAATTCCCACAGTGCAGTCACCCCGGAGAGGCGGAGGCTACCCTTCTTTCTTTCCCTTATTCTTTCTCTCCGTCTCATCTGACTGACGTTGACAAACTGGGACCGGGAATATCGTCCAGTTGATTTTTCGTATCCTCCATCGTCTTCACGTGGTAATCACGCATTTCTCCTGATAATTAATGTCCAGCTACCTAGAGCCTACGATTCCACAGAACGCAAACAGACGTTTGTTTGTTCCGAAATTCGGTTAGCACAGTACAAAGGGCGTGAAGAACCGGGGGAGGGGGTCAGCTGCGGTCTGACCCGTGTTTTCCTCGGGAAAACGGCCCCGAAAACCACCCAGTATACAATGACGTTTTCGCGCGTGTGCACACGCGACAAAGGTGCACAGGGCCCGTCGATTTTCGGTAACACGATCTTGAGTGGCTCTCTGCTAACCGATAGCCGTAAGTGGCACGTTAAGTGCTCGTTTCACGCTGGGACGACGATACGCCTATTAATTTACTTCGACGTTCCTGACGCGGAGGGTCGTCCCCGGGTTCAGGACTCGTCCGTGGATTGAAACGCAATCACCGGTGATTGCCGATCAATGCGTTATTACGGCGCATCGGCGACGTGTGTCGTTAGTCCTGTCTGGTTTTACGGACGAGTGCCATTCGTGTGGCAAGAGGACGCGATGGCGGGACCTATCGAAGCTGTGGTAGATATCGAAGATTTTTCTTGATTGAATTACTGTGTGCATTTACAGTTTCCTATTCATTTGATGGAGGAATCTGTACTGATATTAGACTCGTGGGAAGTAAATGGTCCTTTGAGTATATGAACGTTAGTATTGTGCTTACTGTAACTATTATTTTGTAGAATTTCATTAGTTGTATCGAGGAGTGCTAGGGATTAGAGTCTGTGGAATTAAAATTAATTGTAGTGGATAGCATAAATTCTGTAGAATTATAATACTTTGCAGATGTCGATGGCAATTTGTCATTCATTTCCCACCAACTGCAGTGAACCATCTGTTCGAAGGCTCCTCGGCAGTGAAAATAAAATAACAGAAACTAATATCATTGGCTTCCGAATTCTAAGCTGTATCGCTGTGCTAAACCTCATTAAAAAGAAAGAAGCTCATTAAAAGAGAAGCCTTTGAACACTCATCGAGCATTTACTGTGTAATAGAATTGAACCGATTCTGTGCAATTTTAAAATAAAAAACAATCTTCTCTGTGTTTACACCTCCAAAGTTAGTAATAAGATGTTGGACAGCAGAATGACCAAAACACCTGGTTCACAATCTCTTACGATCGCCGTTCAAATTGCAATACAGTCTTTCCAGCACGATTCCCTCGATTAATTCCCACTTCCCGAAAAAAAAACAGATCAAGAACGATGAAATTTCATTTCACCCGGCTCGAACACAAAGCTGTGTTCAAACGTTTCTGTCGTCGGCGCAGATTTTAATTGGTTTCTCGAGGTCTTTCTTGGTCGCGACTCGCGGCTGGCAAGGAGCTCTCTAGAAAGGAATCGCGAGGGCGTGCACACCGGGCTAGGACGGTCGGTTTCAAAACGTTCAGGTCACTTTCATTGTAAATTTCGCCGTCTAGATCTGCCCCGAGGTTAACGACTCGGCCTCCACTGGGCTTCAACGCGATCCTTGTTCACCCCGTTGAATCAGGGATCGAGGAGGAGGGGGTGGGAAGGGGGTGGGCAGGCGCCGTTTTTTTTTTCTACGAAGTCGCGACCAAGATGTAGGTCTTAACGAACGTGTAAGATTGAATGAAGTGGTTGCTCGTTACTCGACGACAATACCGGGCCCGCGGTTCGCGGTAAAATTAATTATTAATTCTTCTTCGGACGGCGCGGCGGCGGCCACCTGGTGAAAGAAACGGTTAGCAGGCTCCGTTCGCGGAATAAATGGTACGGTTATAATTGTCGAAGCACAATGGGAGGGGGGGAGGGAGGGCTGGGGGTAGATGTGGCCACGCCTTGCGAGTAAAACGACGTGACGGTGGAAACAATGTCATCTTAATCGTCATCTATAAATTAACGGGACGAGATTTAATGATAATTACGGCGTCACGTTGGCCACGGTCGCGTGGGCGATATGGTATTCGTTGGAAATAAGCAATGAGGAATTTCGCGAGACAACAGTTTCCCGCTGAAAGGATCAGCTCTTTCTTTCGAGGAGAACGTTAATAACAGTTTTAACGCAGAACCTTCTGATGGAGGTGCTTTTCGTGTGTGTTTGTGTGTGCGTGGGGGGGGAGTCTGTCGATAATTCGGAAATGTGTCGAATGAAAGGTGTATTCTTGTCGATGCCTGTTAATTGGCGTTGGATAATTTTGGTAATCAGTATTCGGTTGATCGAAGACTGGAAGGGTGTTGTAAGTGAATGCGTTCAGTGACATCGTGACAATGAATGATTTAAAGGTATTATAAGTAGGCTAGTATTTCTGGTGATAGAGTTGGTATTTTAATGCATCGTCGTTCATCGTGACTAATTTGGAAACACCTTCCAACGAAATAATTTTTCAAAGTGTACCGTTTTAGTTCCACGCACAAACAGGAAGCGTTCAATGCCTAGCTCTGAAAAGGACTCGGATTGTCCTTGGACTGAAAGGAAAGGATTGAACGCTTCTCTCAGTTTCACGCCCTGAGTGTTGAACTCAATCCCAATGCTAGAAACAACGTCAACCGAAAAACATTCGACTTGGGTATGCGTGACAGCGGAGCGTTTTTCGTGTTAGAACCATAGTGATGTAGTGAGTAGTATAATTAATCCACATATTTACTAACAGATCAAGAACTACTTGTCGTTTAATGTCGTTCGATGAGTAATGTATATTCTCAATCAAGTAAATTTAAATGCTCCTTCTGTGTAAACCCTTGACATACTTAATGCATTGCGACACTACTTATTTGCACTTGAAATATACAGATCTGAAGTACCATCGGGCTTTCTGTACCCAATCCATAACCTTCAACACTTGGTCAGTATATTCACGAAAGCTTATTCAAACCTAAAGGAATTATTAACAATACATTCGAATCACTTACTGATTCAAATACTCCCAAATTTTATAAAAAAAGTACCCACGGTATAATAAAGACAATAACACTGTTTTCTACCTCGAAACAGTACCATATACTACGTTTACCATTTTTCTCTAAACCCCGCCATCCAAACCCACAACAGTCCTCCCAGAACTCTGATAACATGACTTCAGGTTAACATCAGGGTAGCTCCACATATTACGTCTACCTATGTCAAACGTTAAGGCTGCCTACAATTCTACTAATATCCTCTGTTCCAGGCAGCCAGAAAGCCACGAGTTAGCCATTACCCATCGAACGAACCGACCCAATTACAAAAGAAGTCATCAAAATATCAACTCACCATGGGGTGGCGTGTGCTGAGTCGTCGGGCTGTGCTGATGATGATTCGCGGTGACAGCGGTGCCCGGAAGTACGTGCTGCGCGTGTGCGGCCGGATGCACGTTGACGCCGGCCGGCGAGGCCGGAAGCTGTCCCGGTTGATGTACCTGATGATGGGGTACGTGGTGGGCGGGGTGGGGATGGGGCGGCGGCAAGAAGGCAGCCGCGACGGCCGCCTGCGCATTCAGGTAGGCCATCCGCGAGGCCGTCAGGTTTCCGAGATTTCCAAGATTCCCGAGATTGCCCAGATGATTCGTCAGGCTGGGCATGTAGTCCCATAGCTTGTGATGGGGCGCCGTTGGCGCGTACGAGACCGCGGATATGCCGGCCGGCGGCGAGGCTTGGGGCGAGCCCCGATCGGTACCGTTCCCGTTTCCGGCCCCATTCAGGCCCAGCAGCTCCTGGATCGCGAACGGCGATCGCTGCGGCATCTTTGTACTATTTCACGACTATATCACCGGCTCAAAATGTCATTCTCCACGCGAGAGATCACGCGAATTCTCTCCGTTCGAACGCGTCGAAAGGTAACCAGGTAGCTAACGGATCATCATCTTGATCGGTCACCTGGGAAGATTATTTTATTTGCGTGGATCGTTGTACCGCGATCGAATGACAGACGCAGGTTCGTAATCGTTGCTCGTCCAGTCCTACGGATCACGTTTCTTAGGAACTATGTTGCGGCGGTGTTGCTGCGTCGTTCGGAGTCCTCGAAGATGATGAGACTGTATTTTCGTTGATCGATTCGTGGAGTTCGATGTCTGGAGACCATCAGTGATCGAGGATTCGATTTCTGGTTACGAGCAGATACGAATACGGAATGGAACGAAGCTTTCGTCGTGGCTCGACACTGGCATAACGTTTACGCGCGCATCCGACGGTTTGCGACTAGCGGTAGCATCGGGTTTCGGATACTCTTCTTGACTTCAGGGTATCTAGATTCGAATCGGTACTATAGGCCCGCTACAGAGCGACTTTTATTCGAGCAGTCCAATTATGTTTAAAAAATATACGAATACTTTGCACGGGAAGAAATCTGATATAGTTCGTTGGACCCCGCCGTCGGTCCTAAGTGTTTTCATAGATCTCCATCACTGAAAAACGTGTCTCGAAATGGGAGAATATTTTGTTAAGCGTCAGGGCTTAATGTAGAGCTTACTGTGTTGTGCTTTCGATTAATCTTCGTTGTAAAAGCAGAGGCTTGCGTTCCGTGGCAAAGCGTTGGTGGCCCCCGGGATAGCTGTCAGCGAGCGACGGCAACGCGAGCGGCGACTCCGGGAAACGAATCGGCTCTCTCCTCTTCCTCGAGTAACCAAACACCCCCTTCGTATCCTCTTACACTTTAAACACAATCTAAATGTCTACCAACTACGCGGGTTCGACACGTCGCACTTTCGTCACGGTCTGTTCGTTGAATGGAAGTTTTTCGTTGTGATCAGGTACAGATTCCCGCGTTCCTTTCGTTTCTCGGTCCGTACACCGCGGCGGAGTGTTGCCCAAGCCCAGCTAACTCGCTCAACGACAATCAGAACATTTATCTATGTCCAGGAATTCTATTCAGGTGTCCCGATAGCACGTGTGTGATGGGCTCATTCACTGAACAAAACTCTCTCTCTCTCTCTCTCGCCCCTGTGGCTCAGCGATGCGCGTGGAGATTCGTAGAACCGCGTCCTTTCATTCTCCTCGCGGCTGGAGGATCGAATTTCAGGGACAACAGAGTGGTCTTCCTCGGCTATTTCCTCTACCGGACCAGAAACTCACTGGTGCCAGAGGCCTAGGTGAGGCCGCGGTCCACGTAGTCTAGGCGACGGACCCTTTCTCGAAACAACAACCTCATCGGCTAACCCAGCATCCGGCGATCATCCCCTTTCACTGAGTCTCGTTCTCTTCTCGGTTCTTCGTACAGATACCGAACACCACAGAAACTCCGTTTGTCCATGCACGTCACCGTATCCGTCGGATTCACGGTAGCCAACTCACGGACAGCGACAGTATCTTTTTCCCGGTTCATTCGATGATCGGACCAGTACTGAACCGCGTGGGCACCGATCGTCGGAAGATCTCCCACCTACTCCGGCTACTTGTCTAACACCGTCTCTGTACTCTCGGGTTGGACGACGGGATGATAGAAACGGCGTGTCGGAGGGTTGTGTACCGGGATACGATGACGTCTGTCTGTCGTCGTTGTCGTGGCGCAACCGTGTCGTCGTCGCGGCGATGGGCAACTGAGCTGTCGAGCAGCACGGGGTTGCTCGATTGCGCGACGACCAACGAAGAAGGGAAACCCCCGGGGGCGGTTGCGCGGCGTAACACGCACCCACACGCACGTGCACATATACACACATACACACGCACACACCCCGCCACGGAGGGTGGCGTTTACCCAACCCACACACCCCCTCCGACACACCGCCTTGTTGCCTCCTCCCCCGCCCCTCCAACCCCAACGATCCCCTCCCCTATCGTCACCGCCTGCCCTCCCTTTCTGTCCCGATGCACACGCAACCCCACCACACCGGCCCTTCTTTTCCGCACTCGTCGAACCCCTCGCGACAAAGGCGCCTCCGCTACTTTGCGCGCCGACAGTGGCCGTCTCGCATCGCGGATTGGTCGGTTTTTTGAGACGGCCAGCCGGGTAGACATAGCCCTATTTACCGTCGGAAGGTGGGGTCTACCGATGTCGACGCCTCGCACGGCTACGCCTACGAGAGACCGGTTCACTATGGGGAAAAAGCGTGTATATTGAGCCTCGGGAGGTGATCCCGAGAACGGTTGATTCTGTTGGTTGATATTATGGTCTGAACTGCCTGTTGATGGGGATTTTTGATCGGTGAGTTCGAGGGTGGTGTGTTTTGGGTTCGTCTATCGATGCTTTTTAGGCTGATATGTGATTGTTGGTTAACGTTGTCGGATGTAGTTTTGTGGGATTCTTGGGGAAAACAGTTGTATAGATGGAGAAAGTGGGCGATATGGTTGTTATGTCTTTAGCAATGTCTTGGTGATAGGACAGATACCAGCAAAATGAGATAGAATATTTTACAATAGTCGCGTATCAAAGCGGACCAAAGATTGTAAATTTTAAAATACACAGCAAAATTGTTTCTATTAAAAATGCAGTGTGAATATCTCTACTCCAAGCAGAAAGTCAAGATAAGAAAAATCTTCATAGAGGAAGTGATCAAACTTTCATCTTACATTCACCCTGACAAATCACTGAACGAAAAATAGAATTACTGTAAAGGGTTACAAAAAAAAGAATTACAACAAAAGTGTGAATTTACATAATCATTTATTTTCCATCAATAATAATAAGTATTATGCTTCAACTGATTCGTCAGTCTCCAAGTAACACGAAGATCATCATTCTAGTAGGAATTGTGGCGTGGTGAAACCGGCTTTCGGCCAGAACCTTTGCTAACGAAGTGGGCGTGGTCTAGGCGCGGGCCAATCAGGTAGCGCCACTTTCAACCCTCATTGGCCAGGACGTAAATCGATTTATCACTCAACCCGTCCGCGGCCGACACAGGAAACACGCCCTTAACGCCGTCCAGCATAAGGTCGACTCTCCCTGGCTCCATCTCGCGACGCTCAACACCGCCAATTCCACTTGAGAAAAGGTGGTGGCGCGGCGGCATTCGCGGTGTCGATGGTGGTGGCCGGGACCCCAGTGGCGGGGGAGGCTCAGCCTGAACGAAGACAGAAAGGGTGTGGAAACTCCTGATCTCCGGCGGCGAGTGTTCCCGATAGTGTCGGAGGGAATTTTTTTTCGAAAGACTCACGGAACCCCGTGCTCGGATCCACGCTCGAAATTGAGCTATTTCCCGAAACGGGGCTCTTCCTTCGCCCCCCTCTATCCTCTTTCTGGCCTATCTACCTATTCATTCTACTTCATGGTCTTGGTCTTGGACATCCTATATCTTCTGGTTCCCGTGATCCCGCTTCTTTGAGCCTGTTGTCTTCGAGGAGACGAAAATTGTTTTCGATTGGGGAACTTGGAAGCTATCAGGTACAGGGGGTTGCAGAGGGTAGCTTGGGATTCGTCCGCTTTTACTGTGAATAAGGGATTGTAAAGATTATAGATGTTATGGTAATATGACAGTTTATATTTGGAGACTTCTGATGATGCAAATGAAGTGATACTATTCTTATTATAGTTGTACTAATTGTACAATTTTTTGGACCAGCAATGAAATGTAAATTTTGGAAATTCTTCTAGTTACGATCAAGTGTACTTTTTTGCAGTCAACTAATATAGTGGTTATTAATTTAGTGATCATTGACAGAATTTGTAATGTTCGATTTCTGAAGAATAGATATAACACAGGTTTTAGGATTAGGTTTCACTTTGTAGTGACAAGTTTCACTTCAGTTCCGACAAAAATTTCAGGTGTTTATCGTGTTTAATACTCCTCCATTGGATTTAGTTTATGAACCACCAATGTACATTGTAAGTGGATAAATATCCGAAAGGATGAGGATCGAGTAATTGAAAAGAGGAGCGAGCGTAAAATGCGCGCGGGATTAAGAAGTCGACCAAAGCTACGGCTTGGAAACTTATTTGACGATTTTTTCCGCCGGAGATGAACCGTCGCGTGCATTTATCATTCACATTTTCAGATGAAAAGCGCCACGATACGTGCACATTTACGCCTGTCCGACGTTTGTCAGCAATAATTCCAAAGAAGCATAATACCGAAGCTGAGATAGTCTTTTTATCGATAAAAAAAAAACTCGCGCAGCTCTCTGCTGCGACAGAAAAAGGTGAGTGACAGAGAAGGCTGGGGTGGGGGAAGGGGGGGTGTTGTGCGCGGAGCTTTGTTTCAGTAAAATATCTCGGAGCTCCTGCGTTCATCTTCTCGGCTAAGGAAAAGTATAAGAGCAGCCCCTTCATTTCCAGCCCTTTCCTGTTTGCTACTTGTATCAAGAAATTATTTGGCGCATCGAGGCGCACTTCGTAGGACATATTTTCCTCTAAAATATGAATTAACATGACTTCTCAATGCCTCCCTATTAGCTATTGCTTCTGATATACTTACCCTGAAAGCCATTTTTTTTGGATATTTGAAACTATTTAAAAAATTCTTCTAGAAATTTTTCACGTTTTAAAGGTCATGGCAAAAGGGAACTTTTTATTCTGATGTTACAATAAATAGAATTTGTTTTCTCGTTAATGTTGTGCATAAATAAATACCTACATTGTATTATGCATTCGGAGTTTGTAATGAATTTCAAATGGATTCTTGCTTTTTCTGTCCTTTGTTAAGTTAAGATACTTGGTTATTGTACACTTTTTGTGTCCGGTTTTTTTATCGTATAAGAAAAGCTTCTGGTTTATTGAGATGTTAGTTTTACGAATATCACTTCAAAATTATGAAATTTCAGAGACGAATGTTACAAGGTTAATCGGATTAAAAAACCAGTTTATGGAAATGGCATCTATTTAATAAGTTCTCTTAACATTAACACTATGCCTTTAAAAACAATATCCTAACACGAAAGATGGGTAAATTCACTTAGATAAAGTTTCGAATAACGAAGAAGAGATAAAAAATATTTCGTTATTTTTCATTCATCAGACGTTGAAACTCCAATAATTCCAATAAAATAATATATCTCCTTGAATGAGTAGACACTTGGCAAACAATTATTTAACGTGACTAACTGTTTAAGGATCAGTGTGACAATCTTTGTTAGATACTGCTGCATTTCACTATGTACTATTCGAAGAAAATTCTGCTCAACTCTACCCAACACACCGAACCTCGTCTTTTCCATTACATTACAATTAACACTAAAACTACCAACATTAACTGTATATTAAATTGAATTGTACAATACAGTCATATACATAATATACGTATAGTACAATTTAGCATAACATGAAATACATAGTACCACATTAAAATTCACCCTATTATAATTTCAATAATCGTAAAGTAAGAAATCTTCAATCATTTTGACGAGTTTGGTAATGCCAATATAAAACCGCAGATATTACACATTTATCACCATCACCCAGGAAAACCTTCTCAAAAAAGTGTAAGAACTCCAAAATCCCTTCAGCAACATCTCCTCGATCATCAGGATCCTCCATCCGCACGAGAACGTTCTCCGATCATGTAACTCGCGTCTCGGATCCACGGTGGAAATGTCTGCCAGGCGTTAAGTAGCGCGGGACTCGTAAATCTCGTGGATCCTTCAAATTGCAATTACTGACGTCGCGAGCGCGGGAACTTCGACGGATTCGTGAAAAATGCTTAAAACTCGCGGCTAAATCAGGGAGGGGGCCACGTCGACGCTCCCGCAAGATTAAGTCCTTGCCAGCTCCTTAACTTAACGGATTATTGCACTCGACTAAATTCACCGTATTGTGCCACGAACGATGGTCGCGTAAGGGCGTCAGCCGTTCCACAGAAGCGCAAATATCTTCATCGGGCTAGATCGCGTCCTCTTGCTGCCGGTTTTTAAGCCTCCTTCAACGGGATTCCAGCCGTGGCGACCGGGCGATACGCGTCCTCCCGCGCATTTTTCTCGTCGTCGACGATTTTTCACCCCAGCCCCGGGACACCGTCGTACGGATAATTTGCAATATTTACAGCGCTGGGCGAGGAAAGCGACGTGAACGTGGGAACGACGACGACCATCTTCCGGGCTCCTCGACCGCCAGGAATCGAGTTCCGCGGATTCCGTCGCTCGTTAATCCTCGAAAAACTTGCGAAAATGACAGCTGTAAGTCACTTCTGTTAATAAATTATGTAATTAGTGAACGGGGAATACGTGACTTAGTAGAGACGAAGTTTACGTTCGTGGTAATCGTACGGATATTCTTGTAAATGTATTGTGGGAAGAGATAATTGTGGAATTTAATTAGTCGATGTATTAATTAAGTCGTTCGTTTACCAAAGTGATTAAGTCCACAGAAATTATCAAAGAAATTGATTTTATATATGTAAGGTTAGGCACCAATCAAATGTTTCGACAACTAAAATTTGAAAAAATTCATAGAGGGGGGTTAGTTATAATACTTTGGCTTCTCAACGGCTCAATTGTGTAGTTTATGCATGTTTTTGAACACGAAAATGGACGGAGAATGAAAATGTAATAAGAATATAAAACACATGCGGGAGAAAATAATTACTGTAATATACCATTATATTCACTTTTTACTGCCTCGACCATTGCGTGATACATTTAAATATTTTCTTATAATACAATACTCGCCAACAAACTTTATTTAGACCCACAGTGATATGCAAAACTTGTCGACATATCCTTTCATTCTCTTCTCTTGCATACTTTCATCTATGTACAGACAATCTTTTAGTATTCTATCTCTTAAATATTTTCGTCTTCCACTTTGCATAAACGCATCAGGATAATAAATTTCTAACGACAGTGTATTAATACGTATTTATTAATATTTAATACAAGAAAACGTTACAACCCTATTAGGTGATGGTATTCGTCTTCAATTACGAAGCTTAAGACATTTTCCACTCCGAGCAGAGAAGCTCGTTACCGGTTAACACACTTTTGGAGAACGTTCGCCGTGAATTTGCAGTGTCGAAACGCAACAAAGTGGCGTCGGTGAGAACGTTATATTGTAGTCTTATTATTTCGTGGAAAATTCGCCCGGCGCCGAAACGGGAGCTTTCTGGACGTCAGTCGCACGGTAATATCGCGAAATTTCCGAGGTTCTCTGGAGCATTGCGACTAATTTCATATTTCCTGGCTGTGCTCGTCTCCAATTTCCTCTCAGTACGGGGATAAATGATCCCGACTACTATCGTAATTAGATAAATTAACAGAGCGTGAGTTGAGGCGGGGTGTTCGCACACACGTACGTACGTACAACGTGATGCAACGAGAGCGGTTTGAGGTCTAGTTATCCGGAACTAGGATAGCTGCATAGTGCTTCGACTAATTGTAAATAGCGCGGCCCGCGAAATAAATGCTCGTTAGCAGGCTAACAAAGGGGGATTTAATCAATTCGCGATACACCGCCGCGCGAGACAATATTTCTCCGATTCTGTTTCCATATTTCCAGATTCTGTTTCCATATTTCCGTTTATCGTTTCTGAGCTTATCACAAGAAGTATATTCGAAGATCGTGTGAAAGTTTTTGAAACTGTGATATGTCGGGTTTATCGAAAAGTTTTGCCTTTTTCTCCATTCGTCTTTTCACGAAACAATATAAAAGCAAGCACGTCGATTATTTGATGTATGAGGAAAATAAGTTAATACGATATTTGTAATCATCTCTGATTTTCATTAACTTTTAATTCTCGTATTTTCTTCTTAAACCTCCTGTTCTGAATTCTTATGTTTCAAATATTTATTTTTAATATTCAACTTATTCAAATTTTCCGCCTAATTTTTGTGTATTTTTCATTTCCCAAGAAGAAATTATTTTTATATTTGAAATAAGTTTTTTTCGAAGGGACATAAATGTGAGGGATAAGTGAGGAGAACAGTAGGGTTAAAAATTCTTGCTTTTAGATATGTTATTATATCTATGGTTGTTAGATCACGTTACGCCTACGTTTATTCCAGGATAAGGTGCTTCAGGTTCTTATTATTCGTCTTCAATTACGTTTAAGATCGAAGAAACCTACACAGTCCACAGGTTAATATTATATCATACATTCACAGAGAGTTAAATTTCCATACAATAGTTTGATACAGATAACTTTTAACTCACTGTAGAATTACTCATTCAGAAACTAGAAATACCAAGTAAAACGTTATCCACTACCACTCGTTATAATCCTTACTTACAAGGCATTTTCTTATAACCTGCTTCAAGAAGATTGATTGAAAATAACACAGCAGTTAAAAAAGAATAATTTCTATACTGTATACCGTAGCTCCATAAAGTAGACAGTCCACCATCACCACATACGAAATCCTCAACGTCGACAGGTTCGAAAAAAAATCGGACAGCAAGTCCTCGTTGGAGTGCCAGAAGAATATAGCCAGCGGGATCGATGCAAAATGCCCTTAAACGAATTCCTCGAACCCGATTCCCCGGAAGAGGCCCACTTCCATCGTCGATAAACTGTGCCCATCGTCGCGTCTGCCATTCCCCTTGCCTATCGGGGGTCTCGGGCACGAATCCGGGATCTCATTGCTCCGGGAATCCTCTTTTCGCGAACATTTTCGCCGAGTCCTGCAAAATTGTTAATCCGAAGCTTTTCCAATTACACCGGGGCCGTCCTCGTTCTCGGCCGCTCCTTCAAACCTTATCCCCCATCCCCCTGCGCCCTCTTCGACCCTCCCACCCACGCTCTTTCCGCTCTTTGTAAGCGAAAATACTCAATTCGGACGTTAAATTCAATTACAGCATTCCTGATTAATCCTAAGTATCCGTTCCTGAACGAAGAAAACGGCCCTCCCGGTTTTGTATCGGCCGCGCTCGAGCTACCCGTTTCCCGCCATCCGCCCGCGAAGATTCGCCGTCGAACGAGCTGGATCTCTTTCGGCTTAGCTCGGTCCTCGGTTTGAATAACTGTTGCGAACGATATGACGGCATTAAAATCTGCTGATCTGATGGGCCACGACGGGCACACCGTGTAAATCGCGTGGGTTTATTTAACGATGGACGGGAAACTCCGTGCTGATCGCGAAGAAGTTAGCGATTATTAATATTGGCGAAATCTCGGGGAGTATTGAATTCAGGGGATGGTCCAAGTGAATCCGCTAGTTTGGAGCGAGGAGTAGTTTCGTTTTGGTAGTTTTAGGAATAAGGTCTGGGTGATGTTTAGTTCTTTGGTTCGTTTCAAGTGTAGCGTATTAGTTGTTTACTAAAATCATTATGAGTTTATAAAAGTATTAGGAAATAATATGATATTCATGATGTTTATTTACTTTTTGTTAGCTCAAATGTAATCTGTTGTGCTTTGATCATCTTCAGATAATATTTATTCAAGACCATCAGTAATTTCGTAATGGTTCTTCTAGTTTCCTTTAAATTCAATGATTGCCTCAATCATCATGAAATATATACATTACTAATTAAACAAGAGTCGCTTATGATGAGACAGTTGTTACATAAAGCACATAAAATGGAAATTCTCGTTCTCATGGAGTAGATTACAAGAAATAAGGTCCAAGAAAAATTTATTTCATGTCTTCTCAAGTTTATTAAGTTAGGGAAACTCTTTACGATGATTAATATAAATTTATATTGCATACTTTGGTCTTATGCCGCTTATTAGTAACAGGACTGAAATATTACAGATATTGGGGTAAACAAATAAGTTCTATCTTCATTGTTAAACGTTGAATTGTTTGAATTTGATGAAATTTTGAGGTTTGAAACGAAGAAAGATTTTTTTTATCGGCTTAAAACGCATTTGTATCATTTCATTCTTTGATATACAGAATAAGATTACATCCATATATTTTTTTGAAACAATTGTGGTACTCATCAATGATCCTATTTATCAATCAAACACGAATTTCGAGACGCTTCAACCACTAGAATAACTCGCGATTAGTTCTCTCCTAGACGGCTTCGCTTCGTACGACTGCGATGCGATGAAAACTCGATTGTCGAGATTGGAATAGCGACAGAATGATATCGTGTCAACTGGAATTGAATCCGGGACACGTTTGGCACGCAGTGGCTTCAATTTTGTACTCATAACAGTAGCATATTTTGAAACATGATATGTTTCATGTCTTCAAGCACCTGGTCGATAAATAGTCATCCACAATACAAGAATATTAATCGAGGAGTCAATTTACTTAGAATCTGCGATTCTTCTTTCTTTTCCTGACACGTATTATATAAATTTCTCATGAAATCAAGATACTAGCATCTTTAAATGTATTTTATTCTTTATTTTCCAGTCCAGAAAACAAGGATTCTTATTTACTCATGCACAGAGGTGATAAAACTTGTATGAACGCTTCCCGTAAGTCGGTGTTTCATTACCCAATTAAAAGGTACCGATATTACTTACATTAACTTATCGTCAACATCAAACAGTAACTAGAGGTTCCATAAAAAATTATTTGGTCAAAACAAAATGGCCCCAACATTCTGGGAACACCGATAGATAATTTCCCAGCCGAAGTATCCATTCCACGAATTCATTCTCGCAGAAATCTCACGTTCGACAAAGTTCAAAATCACGAACTGCCGCGTAGAGTCTCTCGTTCAGTCGATTCGTGTTCTCGACGTTTCATCGAGAGGGTCTGTATTATGTTCCGTACGCGTTAATCTAATAATTTATTACCGGTCGCCGGTGTTTCGAGGTATTCCCGAGGGATGGAACGCGGACCACCCAGGGCTCGTCTGCAAGACGACAAGATAATTTCTGGCTCTCAAAAAAAGTCAGCCAGTCATCGCCTCTAACTGGTAGTCCTTCTCTTAATCTCTGTTCCATGAGCCCTCGAGTATCCGCGGGCCACTCGAGCTTCTCACAATCCTCTGCCCCACGGCGCCCCGTGGTATCTCGTTCTTAGCGCTAGGAATAGATGCGCCGCATTAAAACGCGCTTCTAAATGACGCGCGGAAGCGCATTCTCTTGCGCGAAACCGGGGAACAGGGTGATCTGGGGGAGAAGCCAAGAAACTGTATATCCGCTTATTTCCATTTCGATTCTGCCACAGTTTTGTCGGAGCTCTTGAGCCAGTGAGTACTTTATAGTGCATAGAATAAAAAATTCACTTCTAACGATTCATTTCAATCGAGTTTCTTTGGGATAAACGGGATAATTACATTTCGGCGGAAAAGATTCTTTTTCTTTCGTGTGTTTTTCTGGATACTTTAAGATGAAGAGTCGAGCTCTTGAGCCAATGGGTACTTTATAACACATAGAATAAAAAATTCAACGATTCATTTGGGTCTAGTTTCATTGGGATATAAAGGGGATAATTAGTTTTTCGACGGAAAAGATTCTTTTTTTTTCATGTGTCTTTCTGGGTACTTTAAAATCAAGACAACGTTGGTGGATATAGAGTACAGTATGTTAACATTTTTGGATCGACTGTTTCGAGTTCCTTTTCCATAAGATTTTATGGAAACGATTCTAATGACTTAAATTTACTCAAAAAGTATATGATTGTAGATCTTTCTTACTGTAGAGATCAAGAAAGAGGATTTTAATTTTCTTCCATACATTCCCTGGTGTAGGAGATGCAGAAGCCATGAAGTAGTAGAAACATAGTAAGCAGAAATATTTACTCTTTAACCTATCATAGCAACTTCTTGTTCTATCTTTTAGAATAATGCAGTATGAAAGAATTACTAAGGAGTACACAGAGTTCACCTATCTTTTACCATCAGTGTACAAAATCAAAACTCTTCTTACTTTCTCATCTTCCATTTCCTGAAGAACATTTCAAAATCCACGTTTTTTTACAGTAAAACACACAAAAAAGCGTACCCTATCCAGGAAACCATTTTGACGGCAAACATTTGGAGAGTTTACAAAGCCTCAAATTGTTTTCAAGCCTGTCCATTAATTGCTTCTCTCATTTCCTAATGGTCGACTATCGACGCCGTGTCTCAGTTTCGAAAATCTAGTCGATTTTTCCAAAATCTCTAGTGAATTTCGAGGTTCCTCGTAAGGGTAACAGATGGCAGCATGCATCTGGTCGGTAATTCTGAACGTGCTGCCGTCTGCGCGTCGTGGATCGAACTGAATTCCGGTCAATTCTTTTCTCTCCGTGAATCGGGGGGGAAATAGTATCCCCTGAAATCCTTGCAGGAACGACTCACCATTTTGCGTTTACGCGACGCATCGTGAAGATCGACGTCGCGACGTCATCCCATTACAATACTCGTCTAAATTAAACAGTCGCGATCCTTTGTACCCGGAAATATTCGCAGGACACACGTTTCCGTTATCGGGAGCGACTACGTTCGCTTCTCGGGAACAAAAATCGCGATTTGCATCCCTTCAATGTTCGACAAATGGACATTTTTCCGTGGAACGTGCAAGCAACGATGTTATCTGGCCACGCTACGTCGTTCGAGCACCAGATTTTTTCGTAAAATTCCAAAAAACTGGGGTTCGTCGATCGTTGACGAGGAGGAAACTGAAATTTTCTGTCGCATTGATCATCCGTCACGCACGCCCCGAATTATTGAATCATTATGAACACTTTAACGCGCGCTTTTTCACCGTGACGAATGCGAAATTGCTTTAATAGCTCGCTTTTAACATTTATGTGCAGAGATCAACGCGGGCGACGAATTTTATCGTGTTTTGGAACGTGGTGACAGGGCAGGGAAACCGTTTGTATGTTAAGTTGTTAGGCTATTGAGTTCTTTTGCGCGGATTAGTTTGTAAAATTAGTTGGAAATTTATGGGTATTTTTACAACTGTCTAATAAAATGTAATGATGTAAAGTGAATTCTACAAGATTTTGTGTGGTATTATGAATAATTACTGACAATGAGTGTGTTTATCAAAGCGTTGGGAGAACATATATTGTTGAAGGTAATCTCTTAAACTTGAAATTATTACCTATTAAATGACTACTGCACAGAAATTTCTACTAGAAATCAAAATCTGTTTTGTTTCGACAATTTATTTAAAACAATTTAAATTTTAGAACATGAATGTTACTTGTACAGATTACAGTGCATTGCCTATTGTACATCATTTTAATCAACTTTTAACTAATTTCAGTGTCAAAATCATCGATGACTTATAAATAATAAGATGCATATCTTAATTTGATACATGAGTAGCGATCTGGATTATAAATACTGCAGATGTAGGTACGTTTATTAGTAAGAAATGTAGTTTTAAAGTTTATAATGAATGTTATACCCTCATACGTCCAAGTTACGAGAGCCTTTGAAGTCTTTGTTTCCGAAAAAGTACCTCTGCTGCAGAACAAGTGCTTCTCCTCCATTGACACTTTATCTCCGAGTCAAAGAACACTTTACATGCGTCATTTCGGTATTACCTAAAAAATACACAATAAGTGTTTTAGTTTAAACAGTAAAGTGGTAATATACTGATACATTTTCACAACATACGAGAAATTAATACGACAAACTTCCCAAAGTTGACATTATCTCCACATTCCAGTTAATTTATTAGTCCTGTCACAAACTTCTGTCATTCCTCGCGCTTTTTCTTGAACTAATCATCTGTACTTCACGAATCTGTGCATAGCTAAAATTCCTGTCATCGCAACCACGTCATCAAACCTGTGACTAGCCCAATACACTTTATTATCCACACGACAAAAGAATGAAAACTATTGAAATATGAAAGAATCACAAAATTCCCCAAGAAACCTAATAGAATATCAAGACAAATTCCCTGTTTCCCGTTCGATTTCTCTCAAATTTACCAGTTCCCCTACAAAACCGATTCCTCGAGATGCAATAAAACTTCGCGTTCCCCTGGACGGATGGCAGGTCGCACAATTTTCCTTTCCCATTTTTCACTAGAAAAAGCACACACACACACCCAGCGTGGACGTTGGTGAAATCGGAGCGAGTTAATCCCTTTGATCGGTGGAGCAAGGCCAGGGCCCCCTTTTCTTCTCTGTCTTTCCTTCTCTCTATTCCCGCGATCGCGGCTCCGTGACGGAATCGGCCCGTTAAACTCGCGCCTCCCAAGATCAGGAATATTCCTCGGGAGTCTCTGTCAAAAGTTCGAGGAGATCGGTGTCGCGCTCGCGCGCGCGAGCACGGCTGCCCTTAATGGTGCACCGGATACGGCTTCAAAGGGAATTACGTAATACGACGTTTTTCGACGGGCTGATCGCGAATAACGCGCTGCCGAACCGACGACCGTGGAGCCGCGAAAGGCGAGGAGCAGAGCCCTCGTTAAATATTAAACTTTAAGGATCGCTTTTCCACAGACGCGGGAGGAGCTTCCGGCGTCGACTTTGCACACCCACACGCGTACGATCTGAGGCCGTTGGAACAGATGGAACAGCCGTTCCCGTGGACACACGGACACAGACGCTGATAGAACCTGCCTTTTCCTTCTCTGTTCTCTCGTAACGATATCGGGCGCGATCGTTGGAAACGAGACATTTGAGAGATTATGCCAATCCGCCGTGTAAACCGCCTTCGGAGGGAAATACTTATGAGTTTGCGTGCTACGAGAAACTTGCTCGGTCTCCTTCTTTTTTTTTTTCTTTCTTTCGATTTTCTTTCTTCTTGTGCCAGCCGGATGATAGCCGCGACTTCTTTCGCCTCGGTGAAAAGGGAAATTAACGCATTCAGTTATAGGACGAGGGGTGTGACCCACGGTTACCAGGTTGTGGTGCTTGGACTTTGGTAGACGATGGGGGTTTGTCTTGAGCGATTTAAGGGGATTGTCGTGATATCGCGCTGATACTTCGTGGGATTTCGTTACTTGTTGCGAGGGGAGAGTTTGGGGGATTTTCGAGGGATTAGAGAGAGTGGTGTAGAGGATGCTGGTTTGGGAAATGGGGAAATAGCGATGGTGGAGCTGTGGAAAGTTAAGTGAACGATCGGTTGAAGTTTGTGGTAGCATTGTGTGTGATAAATCTATGTATTCACACGTATTTTCACATTTTTCTTTCGATCAAGGTTTCTGTACGGAATTCATTGTGGTATAATAGTATTGAGCTTCCTTTCACAGAACATTCGTATTAGACAGATATTAAATTGTATGTTCGTATTTCTTGATAATTACATTTTCGTTTTATTCATTGATTTTCAGCGTGTGTCATAAAATCGGGTCATAATGTCATAAATAACTAATTGCTAGCGTTAGAAGGTAAAAGAAATGTTCGGTTAATTATGAGCACGTTGGAGCCTTGAAAGTGCATGGATTCTGTTAGACTTCTAACTGGATTAACGAGATTCACTTATAATTGAATGTAGTCTCCTTGTGACTAGAAAAATCTGCCATTTCGTAGGTATCAACTTAATCATTTTGATCTATTCCTTCACAGTTTAGATGAAAGTACATTCAAAGCATGAATTTATGATTCAGATACATGTCTCCAGCTTGTATAAATACATTCCAAAGAAGTTTTGAACTAATAAGTCCTCTGTACTCCTCTTTAGTGACATAGATTCTGAGTGAAAAAGTACTAAAACTGCCGTATAATGCTAGTTGAACACTAATACTTTAAAATAAATTTATCTTAACTAAATTTCAGTATGTTTAATAGAATTCTAATACTTTTCGGGCACCAGGAAGAGTATTCTTTACGTAGAAACTGTGTAGGTACAACTTCCCAGTACATAGTAAAGAATTGTATCTTACAAAATCTTTACTAAGTGCTTTCATCGATACCTACTGCAATCTAGACGAAACGTCAAACTGTGCTACATACTCTGCACTAAAATTGATTAAATCCTGAACAATTCTGAAGCTTTCCTCATTCTCAGCCACTCCAACGACCATTACTCGTTATCCTCGAGCTTTTGCCAATCTGGATGAATGTTCCCGGCACCGAAACGCGCGAACGATCCCCGGGAGTCGGTGTCGTCGAATTAGCCCGATTTGTCGTCCGTGTCAAATCTCGGTCTGAACACGTCCGGTATTGACCATAGATCGTCACGTCATTCGCTCATTATACGGTCCAATTAAGGGCGGACTGCGATACGGCAACAGTCGCACGTCCTCCCGTCCGCGTAATTGGCCCTATTCGGAGACAACGCGTTCCCATAGCCGCCTCCGGGCTCGGACGGGTCGGAATCATTCGATGCCCGATTCCTTGGCAGTCACGATTTCTCACTTATTAAACCGTCGCCACCCCTCGTTTATGCAGGGAATTCGCCCTCTGGAAATTCGCCCGGCGCTAGCGGACACCGAAAACGGGCGCGCGCAAATGACGATGGTAGTGGCGGGTGTCGGGAAACATGGATCATTTCATGGAAAATATTTCCTACCCCTGTTTTGTCGCGAAATTTTGATCATCTTCCGACGACGAATTACCATACACAGAGGGGCACGAGACTTTTTTCCGCTCGTGATCCAGGCGATTTTTCATTTGTTACGAAGATACACTGTTGAACATCGGACAGATTGCAATTATGGGTACGATGAGGCGGACGAGATGCAGGTGAAGGTGTGATCATTGATGTTAGAAGCATATACAGTACATCCTCGCTGAATGTTCGAAGGCTCATTGACAGACACTATGCTCATATAATAATTAAAATTTTTATCTTCATTCCTGTTCGTAACAGAATTCCTCATTCTCCAGGTACACAGTCTCTCACCTTCCCTTAACGATTAACAACCCACGGCTCGCATCTACTGTAACATCCAACGGGACAGTGATTTCACGAAACAGAGAAGAACACGTATATATACGTGCGTTGCAAATTCCATCCCGATTCTTCCAATCGTTCGTTCATTTATAACAATCTACCGACGGTAATCTTCAGCCACCCCATGTCGCCTCCCCTTCCAATCGTTTCCCCGGCCAAGAAAGCAAGAAAAAAAAAGAAGTTGAGAAAAACGAAAGAGCACGGAGTAACGCATTTACCACTCGTTTCGGCGTTACACGAACGAGCAGAATAGAGAGTGGTGAAGAGAGAGAGAGAGAGAGAGAGAGAGAAAGAGTAACGACGCGTCCCCGAAGCCGCGATATTATTCTCATTGCGCCCATCGAACGCGTCACGGGCGGCCGTGGAGGGCGCATAAAAAAAGAGCCGGTCATAATGATTCGCGTAACGATTTCGGTTTATTTTCCCGTGGCTACACATCGAAATATCTAATGGGACGGTGCCGCGTACCACCACCTCCACCTCCACCACAACCACCCCCTTCGTGGAACGCTCTCTCATTACCGCATCTCGTTCTTTTCTCTTCGGGCATTTTAATTGCAGCAATGGGCCCCGCGCCACCGCTAAGAAATAATTATGACTGCGCCCGTGGGCTGACGGCAGGTACCAACACCTACGCCTCGGCCATCCGCCACTAATCCACATCGACACCCACAGATTTACATACGTACCGATTCTCGCCCTCTCTGTGTGTTTGTCCCTCGGACCTTCCTACGGGAGCGCACCCCTGGGGGTGTCGAACAGAACCCTCTCCCCCCCTCCCTGGAAGGGACCGGCGTTTCTTGTTCGCGACGACCCCCGGTTTGTCGCCGCGATGGTATCACACGTGCCACGCCCCCTTAACAACGAAATTACAGCAGCCATGTTTGTCGAAAGATCAAAGGTCCCAGGACCAGGTGCGAACCAACGTGCTCCGCCGCACGATTCCAGGCTCGATTGCTCCAGGGGGACGAAAAAAAAGCGAGTGCACCGGAACGAACGATCCAGCCTCCATCCACCACGAGCCCACCCTTCTCGGGTGGCTTCGTCTTGGCCACCCCTTCGTTTTTCGTTTTTTAAGGATTTTTCGGAGACGTTTGGTTGAACCTTTGACGGCTGAAAAGGAGGATAATTGGAACGGATTGGTTGGGGTAGCGAGGTTTTCCATTGAATGTGAATTATGGAGATTTCGTGATTTTATCGATCTTTTATTGGTGACGAAGTACTTTGTGGTTTAATTGTCGGTCGCTGTAACGTTTCAGGGAGTTATCGTCCAATGGTTGCTGTTATTGGCAATGTAGTTATTGTTGAAAAAATTGTTGGAGAAATATTCTCTGTATATACTGAGCGTATATCTTCTAAAAGTTGGGGTTTATTAAACTTGTGCAGAATTCAAGTTATACGATGGTTAACAACTTCGATGATCTGGAAGTTCTATCAATTCACGTAAATCTTGCTTCGCTATATTCCATTTGTATGTATTAGTATCTTTTACCAATTGAATCTTTCACTCGGAAAACAGTGTCTCAATATATAGTACTCTGGTAATGACAGAATATATAGTCCTGTTTAAAATTTTTGATCAGCTTACGATATTCATGATGAATAGGAATTAATAAAATACTATGAGAATATAATACTCATTAATACTTAGAATCCATTCACATCTTATCGCTGAAAAAATCCAACTTCTCTCCTACTCGTCCAAGATCCCAACCCCTTAAATCCTAATTAATAATATTACTACAATTCACTGGAGAAAAGAGGCGTGAATATTTCTCCGTAGCTACCCATCTCCTGTCCAACGTATCATTCCATCGAACAAGAAAACAGTTTCGTCGTCGTTCGATCGCTTAATAAGGAGAAACCGGGCCAGCTTTCGGTTATAATTGTAATTTTCGCTGTCAATGCCACGTCAATCTCGGCCGACGAGGGCATATGGGAGGCGAACCGATGGTTCGTGATCGAACGACGATCAATTCACGACCGAGGCGAGGACGCGAGGGGGTGTAACGATGGCCCCATAACCAGGCCCGCCGAGACATAATTACGGCTGACTACTTGATTAGTCATTTAAAGGTGACCGAGAGTTGCATGGGGCCGGCTGACGGGCTCTTCCTGTTTTCTATTTTCAGAGGATCCGCTCGACGTTACAGGCGTTCGACGCGGGATTAGAAAGTGGAGGACGTTTGAATGGGCTCGGCACGATGGACAGGAAGGGAATCCTCGTACGCTGCTGGATGATACAGCTTTCTTATTATTCGACCGATGAGCAAATTGTTCGGTGAGGCTCGCTCGCTGAAGGAACCCTTTGTCCGAAGGCGCGTCGATGGAACAATGCTCGAGTTTCGATAATGTTGCGCTGTTTTAGGGGTGGAAAGACTTTGGTTACAGTTCGAGCGAGGAACTTTACTCAAATTCACGTCCTTATACATAGATTCTTTGGATCATGGAAGATAGACAGTAATTTATTTTCTTCTTAATATTTCTATTCATGTTAAGTTTACGGTGTTTTTATTATATTTCATGAATGCATAGAATCTGTAATCTTTTAGGGGTGAAAGACTTTGGTTACAGTTCGAGCGAGGAACTTTACTCAAATTCACGTCCTTATACATAGATTCTTTGGATCATGGAAGATAGACAGCAATTTATTTTCTTCTTAATATTTCTATTCGTGTTAAGTTTACGGTGTTTTTATTATATTTCATAAATGCATAGAATCTGTAATCTTTTAGGGGTGGAAAGACTTTGGTTACAGTTCGAGCGAGGAACTTTACTCAAGTTCACGTCCTTATACATAGATTCTTTGGATCATGGAAGATAGACAGAAATTTATTTTCTTCTTAATATTTCTATTCGTGTTAAGTTTACGGTGTTTTTATTATATTCTATAAATGCATAGTATCTGTAGTCTTTTAGGGGTGAAAGACCTTGTTGCAATTCGAGCGAGGAACTTTACGTAAATTGCATTTCTGTGGATTCCTTGGATAATGGAAGTTAGACAGAAATTTGTTTTCTTCCTAATACTCTTATTAGCGTTAATGTATAAAATTTGTAGTCTGTAGCATTTTGTAAGGAGACTAATATATAAGGAACGAAATTTTGTGTAAATAGCAATTCATATCATTTAAATACATGACTGTCGATATCTCTAAGGAAATTGTTACAGATCCTCCAAAGAAATCCCCCAGTCTACTTAGACTGTCATCGAAGGAACAAATCTTAACAATTACATATGTCTGATTGAATTTAATACTAAATGAACAAAACTTGTACATAGGTAAATTATCCATAAAAATCTCTTAAGATCCTTCATTAAGATACTGACATTAACGAGGAACATGATCAAAGAAAAATTGGAAACTGTATCTGGTAAAAATATCGATCAAATGTTCACAATAAAATATACTTTCAAACGGTGTCGATGATCAATGTACCGGTTAAAGAATATAATATCTTTGAATTGTTCTTGGAAAAAATTACTCACCGAAAGACTGTCTGGAGGACCCACCAGTTTTCACGAAACGCGAAACGAAACGGGGCACTTCAGGTAGCCCGACGTGTCCTCGGTTAGTATCGCGGTTTAGAATCTTGGACGACGCGTGTCTCGAGACCTCCCGAGTGGAGAAAGAAGTGGTCTGTCGCTTTTGGCTCTGCCCGGCATTTTCTTGCCCCTTCGCGAAGCCGGCTTTCCGGGGGATTTTTCAGCGTGGCCCGAGGCTAGCGAAGATGCAACAGGCCTCTACTAACAAACCCGGTGAATCTTCTGGCACTTCTGTCTCTAGTGGCCTCGACACGTGTAGTGTCATACATGGGAAGCACGCTAGTTAGGCTAGTGACGCTCCTTCCGACCCCGCTTCCAGCTCCGCGGAGAGGATCTGTCTGACGACGAAAAAAATGGAAACTCGGGAGGGAAATTTCCGCAAACATGAGACGCCCGTTGACCTCTCGAATCGGTCGTTTCGTTGTCTCTTTTGGACACGTTCGATCTGTCTTCTGGGGACGATGTGACTCGGACCTTATCTTGGACTCGCAATGGTTCGTGAAGTTGATAAGCTTGTATCTGAGGTAAATGAAAAATCGGACATGGTTGATGTAAAGAAACGGTGGTAAAACTTCGATTGTATTTTCAGAAAGCTCATCTTAATCGAATAGAAGATACTTGTAGAAATTTTAATGCTAGTTTGGGATCATACTGGGAACACATTTTTAAGTAGAAGAGTCATGCATATACGAACGTAATTGTTTTCTTATAAATTTACTTTTGAAAAGTATTGCATGTTCTACTCTGAAGACCATGGAAATAGTTGTAAATGTTTAGTTCCAATTGGTGAACATGCATAATGACAACATTATATCAAGACTTCTTGAGAATAAACTTTTAGGCAGCTGTTTGAGAAATATATTTACTGACACGTTTTTGGTTAGACTGCAACTTACCATTGAACTTTTCAAAAAGTCGTGAACAGAACCTCATTTAGAACATCTCAACCATCATCTCGTTCATTTTTCTGTGTCCATCAGTCAACATATTCTTCAGTACATCATTTCCTACCACACGTCGTCGCTATTTCCCTACCCACAAATATGCTTCAAAACTTCATAAAAACCAGAAAATTTGCAATCTTTCAGTTATCTCAAATTCAATCGAAGTCCACTCGACCGATCATCTCTTCCCCTCGCTAAATCGAATTCATCTACGAAGGCCACTCCACCCGAAGTCGACTTATCAATTCAATTACACACTCCCGATCCTGCCAGGTTCGGTGTCCTAAACCGGAGACGACCGCAGGATCTTCGAAGGTCCTCGAGATTCCTCCCCCAGTCTGACAGACCAGCGATTTTTTCGTAGCACTGCGATCGGGTCCCGAGGGAAAATTGTTTGTACACCACGTCGTGGTCGTGTCCCACCCCCGAAATTTCGAAAAAAAATGCAGTTGCAACCCGCCACGGCAATTGTACGCGACGGTTCCTTGTTGGGGGGGGGGGGGTTGCCAGGCGAGAGGAGAGATCGCTGAGGATTGCGTGGGCGAGGGAGGGAACGGCGCAGGGGACCCAGGGCCGTATGAATATTAATGTGCTGAAACAGCTAAACACAAGGAGCAAGAGGGCCCTTCGACGCCCGCTATCTATTAATCCTCAGCCTGCAATCTGCATCGAGCAACGAAGCCACGTGGTCTACGGAGAGTTTCGCCCGTGGTTCCCCGATGGCGAGATTATATCGCCTGGGGTTCACTGGAGGGACAGGGGCAGGTGAAAAACTCATCAAACGGGTATTACTTCGTTCCTCGGTCAAGTGGTCGATCGAAATTTATAGGTTTGTTAAAAGCCAGGATGTGATTGAAACGTTTTCGAACCCGGCTGGCTCTTCAACGATCTTCGTCGAGACGTTCGCGAAGTTCGAGTGTGCTTTCGGTGTCGGGTTCCATCGAGTCCGCCAGGTGCTTCAAATATAACCGAACTTCGCCGGAGTGGTTCGTTTGTGTGCTTTCGGGCCTTCGAGCTTGATTTATCCTTTATGACGTAATCGATTACAGAAGCATTCGTTTGGTAGACTTGGAAGACTTCGTTGGGCCTCTTTTAGTTTGGTCACGGTAAATATTTCAGAGGGTTTATAATTGGGCTCGAATAATTCTTTATCTTGTGTAGAGTTTCCATGTGAGTTAGGAGAATGTAATTCTTGTAACTCACTGGGCTCGTTCACTCTTACGTTCAGTATTATTGAAAAAAGTTTAAAAGACAGTAAGGTTGCGGTACGTTTATATGAAACAGTGTATTTGTTAGAGATTCATTTTCCTGACTACACTGCGTGGCATAATTATAAAACCACCATATAATTTTCCATTCTAATTTATTGTGGTTAAAATAAAACGGAACCAAGTATGCAATTTCCGAAATGGAATTCCTCTAGAAAAGGAAAGATTATTGTATATTCCCTAGAAAAAAAAGCAGTTCGTTTTCATTACAACCGCAATACATAAGATTCAAAATTTTAGGGTGATTCTAGAGTTATGCTACGCAGTGTATACATATAGTCTGATTCTGTATCGCTCCAAATTCTTTCTCACATTCGAGCAGACACAGCGAGCCTGACATTTCATTACAATCTCGTGTTCAAACGCCCGCAGCAAGAAGCTACTACGCTCTCGCCCGAAACATTTCATCAAAATTTACTTAGAGAAACCCAAAGACAGTAGCCCCAGGAACTACCGCGACATTCTAGCGCTCGCGAGCCAAAGGGATTCCCTCGAATTCGCTGATCGAACGTTATCTCATCTCCAGAGAAAAAGAGAGAATATCGTCCCGGGAGAGAACCATGGAATCGAAGTCCGCCTGTATGGTCGCCCAAAAACGAACTGACCCTCCGGGGTAGGCGCTAGGGGTGGGGTTAAGTCACGTGTGCTCATCTGAGTGGAGGCGGCGACCGAGGAACAGAACGAAACGGAACGGAACGAAACGGAACGGCATGGCATCGCAAGGGTGAAATGGAAAAATATTTTTCCATTTTCCCTCTCGTGGACGTGTCGAGGGAGGCTCCCTCGCTTTTCTTCATCTATTATGCGCGTTACACTCGAGCCAAGAGAGATCGAAAGGATGGTCGTGGGGTGGAGGGGGTTGATGGGAAGAGGACAGAGAGCTCGCACTTACGTGTATTTTATGCATTCGAACGCGGATGCAGCCCGTTCCGCCGTCGCGTGGGTGGTGGGGGGTTTGGGGGGAGGAAGAGGCCTACCTCCTGTAGGGGGGTTACAGGATGGTCGGGGGATGGTCGACGATGGAGGGGAGGTGGCGAACGGGGGGCTGCAGGGAGGGCAGCTGGAGCTATCAAGAGGCTACATATAAAATCATAAGGCACGACGGGGCCACGCCCACCACCCCGCGGCTTCGCCAATCGCCGCGGACTGCATTTAAATCGCAACCCCTCGGTGCATTGTCGACGTTTTTTTTCCGCGGGCGGGGTGACTCGCCCCCCGCGGGAATATATATATATGTATATATATATATATATATATATATATGTACGTATATTCCGCGGGCTCCGCCAACACCACCGAATATTCATATTCCCCGTATTCCTGTTTCTACGCTACAACGCGTTGCACACATCGCGCGTACAAATCTCCCCCTCCCCTTCCCCTTTCTGCCCGACGGCGTCATCCTCTCTTTGGGGATCTCGCCCACACCATCCTGTGTCCTCTTCCACTCACCCCCTATTCCACCCACAACACGCGACACAACCCACCCCTTTTTGCCGCGCACGTTTGTGTCATTCACGCGCACATGTTCACCTGTGTGTTACAACGGAACACCGTGGCGTCGACCATTCGCATTCTCATTTTCCTCTCACGGTAGTCGGTAACTCGCGCCGGATAGGGAGGAAGGAAACTGATTCGAAGGGGATGGGTGGAGGGAGAGGACAGGAGGAGGGCTTCTTCCTGACGGTGCACACGATATCCGACGACGACGTCGAGGGATGCACACAGGATGCCACGACACAAATCCCAGCGCCGATCTGACGGCCACGAGCGGAGGAACCGATTCGCGTGTATATATGTACATACAAACATACATACATACATACATACACCGGCAGTAATGGATTAGGAAGGCATTTTGTCCGGATGTGTTTCCTCTTTTTTCGGTCCGTCGTGACGGGTCGTTACTCAACGGATCCGCTGCAGGAGGGTTACCATCGATCGTGATCGAGATCAATGATCCCGGGGAACACGACGGATCGCTCCTTTACCGCCTTTGCTCGATACTCGCCGCTGCTCGAAATTAACGCGAACGATATCTCTCATGAATGAGATGTTTTTCTTGGTATCGGGGCTGGAAGGATCTTGGCTCGATGTTTGTATCGTGATTTTGAGGGATGAACCCGGTC
This sequence comes from Dufourea novaeangliae, assembly GCF_001272555.1. Taxonomy (NCBI): domain Eukaryota; kingdom Metazoa; phylum Arthropoda; class Insecta; order Hymenoptera; family Halictidae; genus Dufourea; species Dufourea novaeangliae. The sequence goes on along the minus strand of NW_015373918.1, from coordinate 1,674,629 downwards.
GCCGATGTGGGAGTGGAGAACGAGGATGGTTTTTTTTCGTTCTTCTGAATTGGTTTTTAAGGTAGGGAAGGAGAGTGATTTGCGTGAAGGATTCGTGTAATTGTGGTGATAATTGTTTGTTTATATGATTTATGTTTTGAGAATACTAACAGATGTAGTATACAGAGCAGGACTGAGGAGAATTGCAAAGGGATGCACGATTTTGCGAAGTGGTTGTTGGAAGTTTTCTACTGAGGTTCGCCAATAGTCTATTCTTATGCAAGAAAATTGAATAACTTAACGTGTCATTTATTTAATCCTTAGTACCTGTAGGGTACCATTCTTTTTAAAAACATAGTACACGTTATCTGTACAAATAAATAGTTAGTATCGATAGAAGATTTAACACTAGAAGTACCAGCGTTGAATCTATGCTAAACTGAATTATGATATATTGATATGTATAACACACAATACAATATAATAGAATATAGTATAATGACACACGTACGAAGAACTAAAAGTCAACAAAAACTCCGACGAAACCATCTTTATGATTTTAGTAATTGTAAACGTAACTTTGCTGTGATTGCAAAATAAGAAGTTTTAAATCCGTATGTTTGACGTGTTGTTCTAACACTAATTATATTAGTTTACTCTATAAGAAACTGTGTGTATTCATTGTTAAAAGTTTCCTAGTCTATCAATTGTTAATAATAATACGTATATATTACCGATTGACGGTTCCTATTGGAAAGAATTTGTATTTCGCCATTTACTCGGGCAACTACGGATCGAGTTCCTTTTACACCGAATTCGGTCTTCGTCTCTAACGATATGAACTCTCAGACCGTTCTCAACAGATAGATGACACTTCCAGCAAATAAAGCAATTCCGCACAAACTCCGCGCTCCGCGAACTTCCTTAATTGTATTTAAGCAGAAATAAACGAGGGGCAACTTAACTTCGGGCTGTTGTAATGACTTTTATTAAACGCGTTCGCGTGATATTCTCGTTAACGTTAGTTCGGAGTGGCTTATTCGGAGCTTGTTTGCTGAACGGGGATACCTAAGTTGGACAACTCACGTTCATATTGTGCTCGACGGAAAACGAGGAAATTACGGATGTACTCGTCCTTTGAACTTTGCCCGCTGTAAGTGAACGGAGCAAATTACAAAATGATGGATAAACGATGAAAAACACAGGAGACTACTTACCTTCTTTTGTAGATTAAAATTTATTTGCAACTTCTGTCTGTTATAAATGTCTTGGCTTTGGATGTAGTTAAAAGAATCTTATGGTAACTACAGTGACAAATTGTCTTATAAGAAGAAAGATTCGTGCTATGCAAATGAGGCAGTATTAGACTTTAACGTTTTAATGAATGTTTAATGAACTGCAAGTTAGTAACAATATTGAAAATCAAAAGTGTGCTACCGTGATTCGGTAGAGGAATCTTTGGACACCAAAAGAGACATTTATGGTAAGAATAAGGTACTTCATTGGAGATTGAATAGATATTGCGTTCGTAATTTGATACTGCATTTACTTTTTTCTGTAATCAGTATATTCAAAGTCTGTTAGAATTTATTAAAATTATACAGAAATTCTGATGTATCGTGTAGGTATTTGGCATTCAGGAGGAGGTCAAAACAAGTTTAGTACGTAGGTAATAAGATTATTGTTATGAAGGTGAGGGGCTCTGCAGCGGAAGTAGAACCCAACCAATACAGAATGAGAACAGCCCTTATTATGATAACAAAAGATTCCTCATATATTCGACGTGTAGCCAGCGCTTCTTCATTCGAGCGTCGACCACAGACGGTGAACTTACTTGAGGTGTTTAATACTTACCTTTCCTGCATAGTTGTAGTGTGTTACACTTTAGATCTTGTGATAGTGACAGTTGTGTTGTGAAAGTGTTCAAATCGTGTTTTACTATACTGATCTATATTTACAAAGTTTCGTGTAAAAAAATGAAGGTAGTAAGAGTATTCTTTTTTGCATTACCATTATTCTAAACCAATTATACTGCAGCTATTGTCGTCTACTCTTCGCTTGATCTATCAGGTAGATACTCATCTATTATCAATTTAGGTAAAATTACTGTTTTACAGTTGCATTATGGACCAATCGATAAGTACTTAAACGCTACAAATAAAATTTCCCCTTAATGTTAATATTCTTCTAACCGAATCGTTCTACAATTCCGAGTGAACATTACTAGAAAATGACGTTAAAAAGCACTCATACCATCGAGTAGACCGTTTTCAATACAAACATCTCCCTGAACCAATCATCTCGCAACTGTCACGATTTTTATTACAAGACAACCTTGCCATCAGAAACTATAAACTACGCTTACACAATAATACAACAATATAATGAACGATCGAGGTAGAAAAGTTGCTGACGGGGGCCACTCCTAAGAGCCTTGATGGCGTCCCCTCCCGTTCAGACATCGTGATTCTCTCTTCTACGCTCGCGAACCCGCCGCATGGAGAACGTCACCCCGGAGGAAAGAACGAACGGGCGTTTATCCTTAACGATCCGAAAGAGGATTTCTCGCTTTACCGGACACGTAACGCGTCACGCGGTAAGAGGAAGGGGTAAGTGCAAGGGAAGACGCGAAAAGAATCCAAAGGGGGAATGGGGGGGGGGCGGTATGGAGCCACGAAACGGTGAAACATTCTCTGAAATTATTGGTAGGGTACGAACGGGAGCGCCCGAAGGGGACCCTTATCCCTTCCTTGGGGCCTATCTTTTTAGCACATCACCCTAACACCCCCCGTTCCCAATACCCGGCGGGTTCCATCGTTCGCTCATTTGATTTCTTCGCCGTGCGGAAATGGCTGAGCAGCCATTCGCGCGAGACTTCCGGTCGACTGGAGATAGAAATGGAGTCCCCCGGTTGAAAAAGGGGTCGGGAATCATCCTGCTGGCGGCGGACGGCGCGCTGCGGCGGTGGCTTCGTAGCCCCGGGAAATTGCCGTTTCGCCGAAAATTGATAATAAATTCGATAATGCCGCGGAGTCCGCGTGCCGATAATCGAATGAGATAAAATACCAGGATATCTTGTTGATCCCGAGCGGAATCCTCGACGTCTTGTGCCGCGTTTCACCCAGTTCCCTCGCACCCCCTCTAGCTGGGAGTTCATTTTATTAACAATTTTCGATCGAGTTCTTTATCAAATTCAAGAATTATTCGTTATTCGATTTTCATGACGTGTAACGGGATCTGGAATGTATTTAATTAATTCGTTTCCTGGTTCGTCATTTTTTTTCCTGTTTTTGGAGAGAAATTGAGGGAGAATGCGATGTCTTTTTTTGACTTTTGCTTTCGAGATGTAGGTTTGCTGTATGCTTTATTATCATTGAAATATATTATTTTTCTTCTTCGAGGTCTATGTTCGTTCCATTTCGAAACGGTGTAAATGAAATCTTTCGCATTTTCTGTACTATCTGAATTAGTAGAATGATTCGATGGAAACCAGAAATTTCTCAGAAAATATCTATCAAAATAAAGGTCACACTGTGGAATAAATTTGAAAATATCAGTACGTCAGTGTAGGATGATGAACCTTGTTATTATTGTGCATGCAATAACTCTTTAGTTATGAAATATAAAAGTGTAGAAGGGCTAGAACAGCTAAATCATTTCTAGTTTTAACATTACTTGATACTTTCAGTTAAAGTAATGAAATACTTTTGCTCAGTTCAGCGAGCAGTGCCTCCTAGTCCTGGGGTAGGAGTCCAGTAACTCTATATTTCCAGAATTTCCTTAAATACCCTTTACATGTAAGCATCTAATAATAGTGTAGATATTTAAATTCTTACGAATAATAATATTCCTAATCTTTTATTACAATCATTGAACAATTCTACCAGCAATTATTACTGCATTAACGATCATTTTCTGTTTCGTTCATTCCCAACGCAAGTTCCCAAAAAACGATTAGCCCTCCAATGCTCACTAAATTTTCTAAACCGTCGTGGCAAAGTCAATATCAAATAAAGCACTCAATCGAGCGGCAAGAGCGTCCCGACGATTCGCCTTTGAGGAACGCTCTGTTCGTCTTTGAAATCCATAATTATTGCACAATTATTCCCCGACGGACGGTTTCGAGCCTAGAAAAGGTATCGTTGGGAACGGTGTCGGCGGGACCAACAAAGATCATAATTTAAAAAAACGACGAGACCATTGTCGCCGATTTCGACGCGCCCTTTCTACCTCTCGTTAGCTGATCGCAATTAGAAAAATTGCAAGACGCTCGTCATATTTCACGGGGCATTGTCGTTGGCCGGATGGTAGCCGAAGGCTGTTTCGTGGCGGCCGCCATTTTACCACCCTTAATTTCTGGATCCAATCAAACTGACTCACGCGACTTCTCTCCCGGTGACTCCGGTTCCCCCTCGGGGCACCGCCGGTTTAGAGTGATGCAATTACGCTTAAACGGTAACGAGCTAACTCTTGATAGAAAATGGCTGTATGCTCCGTTGGCTGCAAACAGTAAAGCCATTATCATTCTGTTCCCTCTTCTCTCATCAATTTTTTCTTCTGTGCGCTTTGAACTCCACCAATAATACTCTTCGTGGATCATCGACAGTTTTCTAATCTCTATTCCCCCTTTTTCACTTCATGTTATGAAAATATTTATACCTGAGAACTCTTTAGTTGACATTTACACTCACAATTTGTCAGTAACTTGGAATATAAGGCTTATATGCGTCACAGATTCTTATGAAATTTCGGTGTTTCTTCTATTGGAATATCAGCAAGTCATGAATCAAATGTGCTTTTAATAATACTTACTGTAGGAGTTATTGTTCTCTTGGGCTACTAAACGTTTATTTAATTCTTATCTTCATAAGTAGAATGGATAAAAATTTCTACGAACACCCAGAGTCTAATATGTACTAACTTCCAATCTGATACCTCCATAACAAAAATAGAAGATCCTAATGTAATTAATAACAAAAAAAAGAGAAAAAGTGGAAGACGAGAGTGTAGTTTTTCAAGGTACAACGAAGGAATAAGTGTCCCCAACTACCTGTACTATAACCGCCCCTAACAAATATACAGCACGCGGCACCAAACATATCAAAGGTTCAACACCTCGAACTATAAATAATAAACCGTTCCACCAAACTGGAACGTTGAAAATCGAGAAAGTCAGGGCTCCAGAGATCCCTCGTTATTCCTGCCAGCCTCCATTCCCGAAGTAACAGATATTCCACCCCCAGCGGTGGTAAAAATCGCGTCGAAAGGAATTGGATCGAAGACGAATAACTTCGCCTGCAACCGCTCGTCCCGAGGTGGAACAGCTTCAGCCCCCGCTTTCCGAATGGAATGGGGGTAAAAAGAAATGGAAGAAGGGGGTTGGGGATGGATGGAAAGCTGGTCGTCCCTTTTAATTGACCGCTCGATTTCTCGACAAGAAAGGGACCATTTGGGAAATTGCTAAAATTTCTATCAGCAATTTCGCGAACGAGTCCCGCCGCTGGAATAAAAGGACCGATGGGGCGGACGGAACCGAGAATAAAACGAGCGCGGGTGGATGCGGTATATACGAACGAGAAGCCAGCCAGCCGTTGTGTCAAAGGTCCGATGCGGAAAAGTCGTTTCGTTCTGGCCATTGTCAAGTGCCCTCGTCCGAGGATCCTAAAGGCGTTGGTCCTCCTGGAACGCTGTATATCCCCGCCTGATGTCCTTTCGCTTCCGCAAGGAACTTCCACATAACCCCCATCCCACCCCTTCGGGCAGAGCCTTTCCACTGAATGCTTGTCAGAACCAGAAGGCACCTTTTGTGGCGGGCTAGTGGTTGTACTTTTCGATATCCCGCGAACCAACATCTCTACTCGTCCGATTTCGTCACCCTCTGTCCCTTCATGGTAAAGTTGTGTCCTCACGATGTCGCTGGACTTTGGCGATACGCAATTTCGGGAATGACGTTAACGTCCTTTTTTCGGAAACGAGCCGAGATTCTGGCGATATTCCGGATTGCCTTGGGGGTGGAAATTATACGAAATTTAGTAGGGTACTTCTTGAAAATCATCTGAGCTTGAAGTTTCAGAGTTTGACGCTGAGGGTGTCTTAAGATGAACTCGGGGATGACTTTGTGGAATTGTCTACGTGATCAACGGGGTGTAACATTTTGCATGAAGATACTAATAGATGATTGGTTGTCGAGCGTTTCTTTGTCTTCATAATTTGTAACACAGTTTCGAAAAATAGTATTTCTATAGGAAAGACGTTTTATAAACGTATAGTATAAAATTGAGGGAGTTGAAGGTTCATCTTTACGATACCTAAAGCAGATTGAATTTCTACTTCCCAGAACCCGAATATTACTTGGTTGCTTAGAATTAGTTTTTGTCTAGGATCTGAATGTTACTTCGTTCCGTAGCTATTTCTTCAAAGCCACCTGGACTCTTCAAAAACGTTCGTGGATGCCACTCAACATTTGAGCATCCTTAACACATTGGCGCCCCTTGTCGTAGACCTGCATCACAGGCAGGGACTTAAGCCATCGGGACCAAAAATCGGGTGCCAACGTGTTACCAATGTTCTAGTTTAAAGGTAGATACTTACAACAAAATTTCTTCAAACTGTCCTTCAAACAACAGTCACTACAACTGTTAACTATAACTTCGTTTAACTCCACCTACCCCCAAGAACCAACCTCAAACACGATCACATCAACATCCCCGTTGCGCGTTAATTTTCTTGTAATATCTATTTACCTATACCCCCGAGAAAATTCGCGGTCGCAATCTCTTCTCCACCCTCGGTAAACCATCGACAACCGCGATATTGCGCGTAAACGCATCGAAGAAGGGACAAAAATAAACGTCCATCGGGCGTACGTATGGCTGCGTGTGTTTGCGTGTATCGTGGACCATCACCGGTCATGATTTTCCTTTCCCGTGTTAGCGCGCGCGCTCTCCTCGATGTCATTAACGTTATACGTTCTGCGTGTCGCGAGAAGAATGGAAATGGCGGGTTAAAAAGGAGGGGGTGGAATCGGGGGTGTCGGTGTCGTGTTCGCGATAATAGCTATGATTAGAGTCGCAACGGATGGCATATGGATGGCGCACGGCGGTTTAATGCGCTCCTCGGATTCCACGAACCACGCTCCATATGTACGGGGCCACGAAATAAAAAATGTCGGGACGAACCGGCACAAAGGACGGGTATTTTAATAATAGATTTATGCGCATATGTTAAGTACGCCGGGCGTCGTTATTATATCTGTGGATCGAGGGAGAGGAATGGGGGGTAGGGGTGGATGGAAGCCATCGGTTTAAGGTTTAATGGTATCTGCAACAATTGCGCCGATGCGCTTTGAAATTTTCATCCGGGATCCGAGCCGACACCGAGCGAACCCCCCTGGTTTTTTTTTTGCATTCGATTATCACATCCCCCGTTAGCGCGTCGATGCGCGCCCTCCGCGACGAGGGCTCGACGGACGCCATCTTGAGAACGCGCGACCTTCGCCGCGTCCGAACAACGTTTATGCATACGTTGGCGGCGTGGTTCGTGACCCTTCGCGGTCTCGAAGATGGCTCCTCTCGCTCGAGTACCGGGGGTGTTAAAAAGCGGAAATCGTATGAGGGTGCGTTGGATTTTATTCTTTGTTCTGTATTTCGGTTAAAATATCGCTGCGAACGATTCTCTTACTATTTTTGGTGGTGTTACGCCTGTCTCTTCCTCGTTTAGATTGTGTCTAATATGAGTTTTATTTGTAGATTTTTCTTGATAATATTGTTGATCAATTATTGTTTCTCGCGAGGGCTTCTGGTGAACTTGTACAGGATAAGGTAGACCGAATCATTTAGAAGAAGGATAAATATATACCTTGTTGAATAGTTCTGTGGCTAATAAAATTTGTATCATTTATAGACGTTCTATTTACCTTGCTGTCTTGAATTCAGTATCTTCCAAAACGAGAAATTTATCAACAAAATTTTCGATGACAATAGTAAATTAAGTACCATCAAATTTTGTCCAAGGGAGACGATGGTAGCGATAACATATGGTATGCTAACTCTCAATTTTCGTTACGGGACAATTAGAAGTCTCATTAATATGTGCAGGTATCAAAGTGTCCATTTATCGAATTGCAACTGAAAAATGTTAATTACTCTCTTACAGACTCTAGGTAAATTAATATATCTTACAGTCGAAATTTCTGGATTATCAGATAATTCACGTGAATAGTGTTCATTCAGTGGCGGGAATGTTTAAGAAAGACTCGCCGAGCTCACTCGGGAGCGTCTTCCAGGAAGACGCCATTTTGTCATTAAGCCCTCAATCTCGATACGTAAGTCATTTATCACCCCCGTCGTTCTGTTGCAGCCCTAAAGGGTTTACGCTGGTGCCACTCGAAATGGCCCCTTGGAAAATATTTTTCTACTAATGGCCCCGGTCTACCAACCCCTCGACGCAGCCGCGTTTCACCCGATAGCTTCACCGTTTCCCTTGTCGATCTTGACGTACGGCTGGTAAGTAATTGAACATGGTCACGTGAAAACAACCCCCGCGCGCGGTACAGCGAGAGCCGAGGGTCGTGATGCGGCGAACGCGTTCTCCTCCGGAAGGAAAGAAAGATGGAGGACGGCGGAACGCCTCCGAGGGAGACATGGTTCTCGGTGAGACGCATAGTCGCGAGTACTGTCGAAACCATTTTGTCGATCTTGAGGGAATTCTTCAATATTTGATCGTGTCAAAAAAGTGAAATTTTTCTCACTTCGTCGCGAGAATGTTTTGGAAATTTTCTGATCAATTTCTTTCTCTCGAAAAATATTTACCTACAATATTTAACTTTTCAGTAGTGGTTTTGGGTTGGTGGTAATTGTACTTTGCTTTGTACAGTTGAAGAATACTTCAATGGGGCGGTTGTTTGTGTTGTATCTTGGGACTTTATGATTTCAGGGGGTTGAAATAGGGTGCGCATTGAATAAGAATCTAGAGTCTTCAGAATGAAACTTGTAAACGAAGTACCATTTACCGATATACATAGATTTATAAACTTGGAAAGTAATGTTTAATTGCGTGGAATATTTTGTGGTTAATGCGGAGCTATTCCCTTGCGTTTTGTAGGCTGTGGTATCCATTAACTTATCACCGTAATAAAATTATGCAATGAGACCATTAATTTTAATGCTTCTAATCTGGTATTGCCTAATAGTTACTATCTAATTGAAGCCACTTATACCTACAGCATATAAAATAATTAAAAATTAAAGATTAAACAATTGAAATCAAGAGTATCAAAATACTGATGAAATTAAAATTTCATCACTGATTAAAGTCAATCGCAGTTCGATCGTACCTTCAATTTATCCTATTCAAAGCAACTTCTACCTTTTCCTAAAAATTTCCTACATTTCTATAAACCTTATATATAAAAAGGAAACCTACATTGTATGTTACACAACACCAAAAAAATGCAATATTTATCACTCAAAGACCATCGACGCATTATGTCGCATATGTCGAAAAAAAATTCTCCTGCAAAGATTATCACTTTTAAAAGGTGAATCTCGATCCCTAAAATCCCCCGGAATCTCGTCTTCGCCACCCTCCGCGACAACAAACATTCGCCCTCTCCCACCCTGGAGAACGTTTATCTCCAGCTCATGCATAACAAAAAAAGCTCGCCGGGGGGATGATCTTTGAATTCTATCCCAGCTAGCGAAAGAAAACAGCCCCATGGCGACATTAGGCCACGGATTCCATGCAAATTCGTCGGATTCGCGGTTTCGTAACGCGACGAAGTCACCGGGTTCGCCGTGGCCTCGGAAGAATTCACCCTCCCCCGTCGTCGTAAGTCGGCTCGTTAGCCGGTTATTTAGCAGCGATTTACGTCCCCGCTCGTGTCCCTTGCATAGTTTTCGGGCCCTGTAAATCCACGATTTCGTATTTAAATCGGATAATCGGGTTTCCTCTGGCGACGTCGGGAAGGGTACGGTCGACGAGAACGAGCGGGAGTTGGCCCGACAGCCGCCATCTCTGCGTTCTCCCTGCCATGTTGATTTTTGCGCGGGCGTAAGGGGTGCCTGTATAGGAAGAGACCTGTCCCAAGAATTCACCTTTCGATCCGCCGAACGATCGCGACGAACGATTCGATGCTTCGTTGTATCGATGATCGGACGTCGATTTAAGGGTGGTTTCGAGAACGACACGTGAAATTTCACCGAAAACATTTCATCCATTACAGGGCGTCTCTCCCGTCGCGGAGACTCTACCCCCGAGTTATTACGAATGTCCCCACCTACTGTTTGGATACCCCCACCCGTTGTAACACTCCCGAAGGGCTGGTGCACACAAAGCACACATCCACCCCATTACGGTACAGTCTGCGCGAAAAGGGGCAGACCTTTTTCGCGGCGGGGATTGTTATCGGCGACCTGGCGACGTCTCTCGCCTCGGTCGATCGCGTTGATATACATATATAACAATATATAAATATATCTATAGATAGTTACAAAAATATAACTATATATAAAACTAACTGCTGGGGTGGATCGAGAGGATCGGTATGATACGTTATTCAGAAGATGTCCAGTGGCTTGTTTTGAAGTTCATAAGTTCGCTAGTGTTATCAGCTTATCCCACTTCGTCTGAATATGTCTAATTTGTTCTTTTCGTCACATGATGCAATATGATCCTATTCTAAGTGTCATTGTTTTAGGCCAATAATGAAAATACATGCGCCCTATCTCTACAATCGCGTCAGAGAAGATCGGCCTATGAGCACTTAACCAATCGGACCGGTATTCTTTCCGCTTTGCCATCTTCCGAGGAACGCATAACACTTTGGGCATACTTCACGGGTAGAAACCGCATCGGGTATTGCGATCGGTGGGCGGCAAGAAGAGGGGAGGCAGCCGTGGCCGGAGAAACCGGGAGGCGCCGCGCTCCTCGACACCTCCGGGGGTCTCCCTTGTGCCCGCCGCTAGACCCCCACCCCTTGCGCCTCGCGCACCCCTCGCTTTTTTTGCATTAATTAAAAGCTCCTGCCTCCGGGCCGCCAGTAGCACGGCCATCTTGGCTCGAGGCACGCCCCCTCTCCTTTGTTTCCGGATTTTTTTAATGATTTCTCCTTTGCAGACGCGTGTCCTTCTCTCTTTCTACTTCCTCCCTATCTCCACCCCCCTACCGCGCAGTTACAACCGCTCGTTTCTCTCTCTGTTACTCTCCCCCTCCCGCCCCTTGTTTCTCAACCTCTTCTATTTCTCTTTCTCTCTCTCTGGCTCTGGAAACCTCCCGAACTCTTACATCCCTCCTCCGTCACGCTCAAGCGTCACCCTTTCGCTCGAAATTTACCACTTCTCCCCCTACCCCCCTCCTCTTCCACCCTCTCGCGGCTCTTCTCGTTGCATTACCGCATCTGTATCGATGCACACGCACACGGACGTGTCACGCTCGAGACGCGCGTACTCACGGGATCGCGAAAGTGCATCGGGCGGGAATACGCACGAATGTATACGCATGTACATATACACGCATACACGCGTGAATCGAACGCGCAACGTGCCATCGGCCGTGGTTCGAGAGGGCTGCACCGGTATAATACCAATTCGAGTCGAGGCAACCGATATATGGGGGAACCGTGTCGGATAGAGAAAGACAGATTCAGGGGTACGGGTGTGAGACGAACAGAGGGGGCTGGGCAGGGTGACAGGGGGGCAAGGGTATGGTTTTCGAAATAGTTCGGGCCTTTTGCTGCGTTTAGTTTTTTGCCACCAGCGCGTGGCGTCAGGTTACGCAGTTTACCACGACGGATTTGTTCACTTTTTCTTTTCTACCCGATCGCCTCGTCTCCTCCATACTCCGCGACCACCACCACCATCATCGCCACCCCACCCATTTGTCTATTTTTCTTTACCACGGATGAGGCACAGGCGAGGGGGGCAGCCGGGGGCGATCGTCGCCGATCGACGCCTGACACGAGGATCCTTCCATCGGTATGTCTCTCTGTCTTTTCTGGCTGGTTTTACAGCATTTTTTTATTCGCTCCTCTTCGTTTTGTTCGCATCACCGCTGTGGTCTAGTTCTCGTAGACGGTAGACTCACTTGCTATTATTCTAAGGCTTTCTCACGGGTTTCCTGGGAATTGTTTTCAGATTTTTGAGTTAGCTAATCGTTGTGTGGAGAATTTTCTCGTCAATGCATGGTTTTGATGGTTCTTTCGTGGGGATTTTGGGATTGTGGACGGGTATGCAGCTGCAGCTAATTTCTAGGCTGCTGTATGTCTATTCTTCGTGTTCGCTCGATTTTACAGAGATTTTTTATCCTAGGAATATTTAAAATTGATTCTTGTACTACTGAAAATTTGAGATATTGTGTTAGTATTCTAGGTACTGTCCTACAGGTTAGAAAACGGATGGGAAAATTAATTGACTGTAAGATTACGAATTACCTAATTGGTGTATCCGTTTCTATGTTTACCTGTACAAAGTCAAATGCATCAAGAATTAGAACATCCGAAATTTCGATTGAGTAATTATTGTAATTCTCTAGAATCTTTTAATCTCCATTTAACTTCCTTCGTTTTATTATTCCTTTCGATCATAGAAAGAAGAATCTTTCTATATAAGGACAGTATTCCTGAAATAATTTCGGTTGAATATTTCAGTCCTCTGAACAGGGAACAATTTTTTCTATTATTAACAGTTCTGTTCAATTCGTGCTGGTGACCAGGCGTCCCCGATCGACTCGTTTCCGTTTCTAGACGGACAGCAAAATATTTTCCGTGAGGTTTCAAAAAGTTGTCGCATAACGCGGCCCTGAATGGACGTTTCTTATTGTAAAAAGCCGGCCGGGACATCTGCGCTCGACAATGTTTGGACACGTCCGCGACGACACACAACTTTTGTCCAGCGGGATTTCAATGCGGACGCCTCCGCTCGGAACTCTCCATAATGGAATACGTCGTAAATATGAAAATTTCCGAGCACTTCGGGAAAAGCTCCACCTCCTCCCTGTCGACGGAGGCCGGGCGAACTTTCGAAATTCGATTCGCGTTCGAATTTGTCCTGGGAATCGTTAAGGGTGATTTCACCGGGGAAGAATGGTGTGAGTAGAAATTTCGATAATTTGATACATTGGTTACAGTTGTTCGACAATAGGAAACTTCAAGGAGGTACGAATCCCATTGGAAAATATATTTGTCATAGAATATTGATGGAAATCATTAAGGGTGGTTTTATAAACCCCTAGACAATTGGATACTGTATTTCTTCCAGTATAATGAATTATTGTCAGTAATGGGAAGGAGATATAAAATAATTTAGAGCCCGATAACATCTCGATTGACGATCAAATATACCTGCACTTGATTAAAGAAGGTTTATAATTACAAAAATAAGAAAACTTCAATGTACATTCTTCCAATCAGGTAAATTGATTTGCTTAGTGATACGAAGACTTATAGAACAAGTTCAGATACACAGGTAAAGAATATTATTTGGAATAAATGAGGATGTAAAAGTTAGAGAATTGATATGACTTATATTTCGTTACTTTTGTATAGTTCATTCTGCTTAGATACTTACATACATTTATTACCATTAGACGTTAATTACTACTGTTGTAATTGTACAATTGTTACGTGGTGTTTGAACAATTTCACGAAGTGTAATTGAAGAGAAATGAATGAAGTTTGCCCGTGGAACCGTCTGTCGCGCGACGGGAGCCGCGATCCGTCGGCACGTAGGCCTACTCGTCCACTCGGGTTCCTGAAACCTTAAGTAGAATTCGCTGTCTGACTCTGAAGAGTATACAATTATCGCACTAATTAATCAAACATCAAGAACCATAACTATACAATTCAATATCCTGATTAATCTAATAAGATCAATAATCTTTCAACCACAACAATCCAAATTCAAAACAATAATCTCAGCATAGAAAATCGAAAGATCAGGGCTACAGTATTTCATCCTCAGATGATAAAACATTTTATTAAATATCATATATTTTCGTTACATCGAGTTCTTTTTTAGAAAGTTCAAGTAAGAAGACGAATTTCCACGAAAGATTCCCCAAGCACCGAGAGTTCGTTTCGTTTCAATTAAGTCCAGCCGCGGGAATATATTTATTCAAAAATCAGCGGGATTCGCGGGCGAACCACTGGAAACACGATTCGCCCCGTGTGGGCGGCGAGAAGCTTTATTGTGGATAGAGCAATTCCATCCCATCCGGCCGAGGATGTAAATTATTTTGTAGTCCGGGCCAGCCGAATGAAGAGTTCATTAGCAGCACTTGTGCGCGTCTTTGTCGTAATTACTGATGGAACCAACCGCGGCACGGTGGCGGTGTTCAACGCCCGGGTACACGTAAGTTCGGGGGAAGAAAATCCCGCGTGAACGTTGTAATTAAATTGTCGCGCATCGCCGGCTTCATTATTTATATGCTTATTTGCGCTGCATAATGCGCGCGAGTGTAACGAATTGTACGTAGTCGCGTCTCGCATAGAAATTAATTAAAACGAACAAATTACAAGCGATGTAAAAAAGAAAAGTACAGGAAAAAGGAAAAGAAAACTGGGAAGAAGCGGAAGCTCACAGCCGCGTGGAATTCGCCTCACGCCATGCTAAATTAATTGCGAGCAACCACAATGATTTCGTTTTACGTTATAAAAAACGAATTTCGTGTTTTTTTTTTTTTATTCACGAGACTTCCTTGTCCTGATTTTTCATGCTTCATTCTTGCCGAGAACGATTCCGTCGGGTCGGCGACGACGTGAAATGTTCGAGGAAAATCTGTTCTTTTTTTTTTTTTTTCGTTTTCCGTCCCAGGGAAATATATTTGGTAATAGGATCGGCCGAGGAATCATTAGCGAAGGACCCCGAGTGAACCCGACGTCTTCGAACTTATTCTGGCTCCACTATTTATTCCAGTCCGCCTGTTAATTGTACTCGTCGTGCCAACTAGCGATAATGCTTCGATTTCCTTCGAGACCGGTCTCGATTCTCCTCTAGATTGCCAGTTAGAGGGACAGCGCCTGATACTGCAATTAACGGACTCGCGACAGGCTTCATTCTGGGATTCCATTTTGCAGCATTCATTAACATCGCAATCAACTATATTTTATACACTTCTGGGCATAACTATAAAACCACCCTAAAATTTTCAATTATGTATTCTGGTCAAAAGAAAAACAAATCAGTTTTTTCTAGGGAATATAATCTATCCTTTTCTGGAGAAACATTATTTCTCGACACGATTTCAGACATGGTATACTTGGTTCGTTTTTATTTTGACCACAGTACATATGGATTGAAAATTTTAGGGTAGTTTCATAGTTATGCTACGCAGTGT
The DNA here is from genome assembly GCF_001272555.1 of Dufourea novaeangliae. NCBI lineage: Eukaryota > Metazoa > Arthropoda > Insecta > Hymenoptera > Halictidae > Dufourea > Dufourea novaeangliae. The sequence continues at coordinate 1,659,320 of NW_015373918.1, read as the reverse complement.
ATATTCTTAAACCTTCAAGTGATTCAGATTTCCCTATAATATTTCTATCAAACAGACACCTATCTAGCAGTAAGTAATAGAGCCATGATAAATCGTATATGAAGAGGTTCCACGCGACGTCTTGAAAGCAGCCCACACGGTGTACCAACCGAATCGAATTTTTCAATTTTCTCATCGAGTCGTCGCGACGTGGCGCAACACGATCACGAATTTCCATCATCCGTCTCGTTCCAGATATCAACCTATCAGTCTCGAGAAGTGAATTCCGTTCCACGCCCATTTATTCCACCCCTGGAGCGATTCTTCATTTTCGTCGTGTAAGAGAGTACAGCTTAAGTTTAAATCGGTACAATCGTGTTCCCAGAGATCACCTAGGTCTCTCTCACCTTCATTATATTCTCGAAATGCGAGGTCTTGTTGAGCCAGAGCAAAATAAATCACGACCAGGGAATGAAAACAGAATCTCCGAGTTCAAAGAAAGCTGGAAACCGCAACAATTTATTGGCCCCGTGACGTGGACAATGCTAACTCGCGAAAAAACTGCGAGAACTCGATTCCCCCGTTCACCCGTCTCCCCCGTCCATTGAAATCGACCACGCACAAAGATATACTGTCTCAGGTGAAAGCCCCGAGACACGCGGTTCGGCCATTCAATCGATCCACTCGAGGACTAGAGGAGAAACGACGTTCGTCCGCGGACCCGACGCGTAAAAACGTGTGCGGTTAACGTCCCACGGGCCGCGAATAATCGAATGAAAACGGGTCCGTGGCGATGGGGTCTACGGCACACCTCCTCAATGCTCCGGGCTAATTTGTCGAAGAATCGAGTTTTGAAATTTGAGAAGTGCCTACCCCGAGGCAACGGAGCCTCCGGGACATGTCAGCGAGCCTTTTCACGTTCCCTTCAATTCCTGGCCCTCGTTCGTTCCCCTCCTATGTCCCTCATCGTCACCTCGTCGTGGACGTTCATTGTGGCCCCGTGTGGCTTGACCCATCGTATTTGTGGGATATTTTCGAATTCGAAATTGTCTCGCGACACGGTGTCTCGCCTGGCCCGTGTTTTTTCACGTGTTTCGCTTGGTGATTCACCTACGGGGGCACACAAAGCGCAAAGATCGTTCCCTGGATTTCCGGTTCAAGCTATCGGACGTTTATATCGTTGTCCCTTTGTTCGGTGACGGAACATCTCGTACCAGGCGAGTGAAAAAAATAGAGTCCCTCGTCTTGTCATCGATGGACAATTTCGTTGGTACCTGGCGGCGGTTGATGGGTATCGTGTATTTTGGTGTTGTAATCGGATTCGAATGAGGGAGGATGTTATTTTGGTTACTGTATGGTCACGTTTCTGTTGGGATGAGTGTTTAGCGCTTTGGGTTGATGTATCTGATGATGTTTTCATTCGTTGTGAATAGTAGGTGTTACGGAAGTTCTAGAGATTAAGGAAATGTTGTATGAATACTCAATCCTGGTTCAATTGGTGGGTAGGTTGAGTTGTGTTAAAGTAATTTTAGTTGATACGAGTCTATGTGATTAGGTAATTACTTTTTCTATAGCCTATCATATTGTTGTTTATATTGTAATGATTACTTAGAATTAATTGTTTTTCTTGTTGATTAATATTTTAAATAACTGTACACAGAACACGTATACAAAAGAGAGACGAGAATCATTACAGGATTTTATTAGAATTCATAATAGAATACCAGAACGATGAAGTAACGTGTCCATAGAACCATGAGAATAATTTATTTCGTTCTGAAGTCGACAAATATACTACTTTCAAAGGGAATCTGATGTAATTCCCCTACATGTTAATTAAAAAAGGAGCAGAGATTATTCGGCCTCATTAGAGTGACCAAAACTATTCGAACTAACATTTACTCTCAGAAGAACATATAATCTGAACGCTAAAAAAACATTAGGTCACAAAAGTTCAAAATATTGTCTTGAAAAATTGTTCTTACAAACATAGAATTATTAGAGGATATTGTCAATCTAGTAAAGAAACTGAAACGAAAATTACAATTACACTCAATTTTATTCAGTATAACCATATTATTCTTGCGACTCTCTATAAAATTAGGTACCTATCCGAAAATAATTAATTTCTTCACTCAACCCTCTAATATCCCCTACACACGAGCACAACTTCTTTACACAAATATAATCCTAACCTAACATATACCTATCAAACTACAGAATTCTAACAGCAACCTGATACTTTCCTTATCACCTAAACGACACGATTATTCGTTCCAATTAATTTCATAACTCCATCCACAGTCTCGTTTACCATTTTCCTCCCGCAAGACGGTCTTCTCGCGGCTCTAACGGTGAAACAAGAGGCATCAGACACCGGGAGGGTAGACAGTCACCCTCTCGCCGAAAGAAAACGTCACCCTAACTAGCGTCACCTATCGAAAACAGAGGCCCAGTGTCTCCGCCCGTTTCCAGAAGCCTTTTTTCCCGCGGTTCCCGCCGCGCACTAGGGAGGGAGGTGGCTCGACATTCTTCGGGGCCACAATACGGCTCAGGATGGCTGCGAGGGACGACGGAAATTACCTAGATGCGAGTTTCGCGAGTGCACGTCGTCGTCCTCGACACCTCCATTCCGCGAGGGCTCGCCTCGCGATTCTACAATGGTGCCGTTTCCGCGGTTAGGCGCGTCTCTGAAATTGCATTGTCCACTTTCCTCCGCGTTGCTCCCGTTTCCCAGCGATTTTCTTTCGCCCTTCACGCGCCAGCCAGCCAGCCGCCTCTCTTCGTTCCGCAGCCCCTCCTGCACTCGGCCGGAGAGCCCGCGAGGAAAACAACAACGTCGTTGTTGCACTTCGTTTACTCACTGACGGTGTTTACCTCGTTGCTCGAGGGGAATATTGGGAGAGGCGATTCGCAAACACGAAAGGAACGCGCATTATCATTCGACGGGGGACTGGGAGTGGTTGGTTTTTAAGAAAGAACGCTTGGGGCGAGGTCTTTAATATTCACTTGGCAAGTAGTGGACCCGCTCGAAACCATCTTTGTATGGTTCTAGTAGCGTGGTATATTGTGCATTGAGAATTGCAACGCTGTGGTCTTTCGCGAAGATATGTTAGGTAGCAATTCAATTCTGTGGAGAGGGTATGTATGTTATGGGTCTGTTGGTTGGTCATCATATTTCCTCATTCGTGTTTCGGCCGTGAATTTATCAAACTGATTAACCCTACAAATAATAAATAGAGACAATTAACATAATTATATAGTTAAGTACCGATCAAGTGCTAAAAAATTCAGAAAGTGGAGTTAGTTACTTTGGCTTCTGAACGACTCACCTGTGAGGACATCTGATTCAAATGTCACAGATAAAATTTTCATATAAATTATAAATTCAATATTCTTGGACATGTATGTACTCGAAAGAGGATCTTAATATCGTTTCAGATAATTTCTCGTTCTCCATTTTACTGTAGAAGAGAGACAGTGAATAATATTCTACTGCATAATTGTTTTACCTCTGTGGATATCCGTACGAGAAATTCACGGATGAGAATTTTTGAACTGTTTTTTCTTTCTCGACAGAATATGGGCTTTTTCGATCATTTTTTTCTCCAACGAGCGCAGCACATTCCGCGCTTTAACTTGACCGACGACGAGACGAAGCTTTGATGTTTGAACTGGGAAATGCAACGCGGAAAGTTCTGTCACTTACGAATCGTCTACGCGCTCGCGGACTTTCAACCGTGTCGCTTTGATGCACCCTGCAAGCTGCAGAAAATTGCGTTTGATTAGAGGAACGACTGCGCGCGTGAAACATTGTTGATATCGGTGGACTGAAATTTCACCATATTTTCAGCTGAATTCACTGACTTTATCTTTTTCATTTATAAAACTCCTCGGTTCCTTATTTCTCTATTGAATCGGCATATATTTAATATCTGGCATGATTTACATCTTACTTGCAACATTCAAAATAGCACCTTGCAATTCACTTTGCTTCGGGGATGTCATATTTTGGATCCGTATTCTCATTCCTTCAGTTACTATATCTTTCTACAGACACGCCTACGCGTTTGCTATAAAAAATTCGGCAAAAGGGGATGCTAGTAAGAATCTAAATCTCTCTGAAAGGACTCATTTTCGGGATGTTACGTTTCGTACGTATACACAGAATTTAACAAATAAAGTTGTACATAACTGGAAAAGAAGGACAAACAGATCATACCAATATGCGCAATTAACCTGAATGGTAATTCTAGTGGACCTCTTGACCAAGTAAAAATGTTACTTCAGTACAAACTCTATACAATCCAGTCCTTCTTCCTAACAAAAATTCCATATTAGCAGAAATACACAAATGTAGATCATGAAGTATAGATTGAAATAAAACAATCACATCATGAAAATTTCTCGAATCCATTGTCGCAACGACTGAACCCAAGCTACCCGCCTGCAACCTCAACACGCCACGGGTACCACAGCCCACACAAAAATCCATCTAAACAATCGTACGTTCCTTCTCAACAATCAGTACACATTATCACAACTCGATTAACCGGTAAGAATCGACCAAGCAACGTCTACAGTTCCACGATAGGATGCTCTTACAGATTGTCTTGCCCTAAACCGCGCTAAAGACCACCTAACTCATCCTTCTATCCGTCTATCCACTAGCAGGCCCGCCCCCACCACCAATATCTTTCTCGGCTAGCATCCCTCTGTCTCTCGTTCCCGGTGGCGTAGTGCCACGACTATCAACAATCAACACCCTGGAGAGAAACGACGACGCTGTGCTCGGCGTGCGAGGGGGTGGAACAGAGAAAGAGCGACAGGGAGAAGGATAGAACAGGAACAGTAGGGGGTTGAGACGGGGCGGCGGAGTAAAGGGGGCTGGGGTGTGGGTGGTGAGCGGTTACGTCGTCCTCCAAGCGGAGAGTAAGGCGCGCGCGACGGTGATGGTAACGGTGGAGAGATACGATGGAAAAATGTGTGCGCCAGGGCTATTCCGGCAGCTCGTGGGAGAGCTCGTTCGATTCTCAGTGTCTGGAAATAATTAGAGGCCGAGGTGGCCCGGGTGTTGCCACGGCAACCGCCAATCAGAGGGCAAAGAAAAATTTTTCCTTTTATATCGCGCATTTTTCTGTGCTCGCCCCGCGAAAAAAGGGGCTCACGGCGTGGGTACGCGGGGGCGAGCTACGGGACTAGAGGGGGTGGGTGGGTGGTGGTGGTGGTGCGCGTTCGCCTAGCTCTGCGGATCGCTGCCGAAGGGGGGTCGCTACCGTGGCGCGCTCCGTCATCCCCTCCCCCCTTTCCCTCATCCGGGAAGATAATGTATGCGGAGACACGTTGAAACATATGGATATACCCTGTTACGAGTGTCTGGGTGTGTGCACATGTAGAATCGGTAGGAACGACGGTGTGTGTGTGTTTGTGTGTGTGTGCGTGTGTGTGGCGCCCGTAGACGCGAAACACACCAGGAATTCTCGATTGCACGTTACCACTCCGAGCGCACCCCCGCGCACTCTTGTCTTCACGGTTCGTCTGTGAACGGTGCAATAGCCACACGGCCACCGTCCTAAGAGCTCCTGCGAATTTTCTTCGCCGACGGACACACGGGGCCACGGTCTCCTCGTTCCTTCGTATGTACTTTCGCGGCCCTTCTCCTCGGCCGGTTTCTTTTCCCACTCATCTTGCTTTCGCGATGATTGCTGTCTAACGGGGCTGTTTAGGGGGCGGTTGGTCGATAGAGACTTGTGACAGGTGAGGGTGGTTTCGGGGGTGGATCCCGATGTGATTTAATCGTTGCGGTTTTTTGGGGAAGGAGTCTTCTTTGGGATTAGGAGAATATTGGATCGATTGGAAGAACGGGAATAACTTGTATAATCTACAGTTTGTTAGGAGTTTTTATTCACTTATTGAAATTGTTCAATATCCTTGCGTTTCGGTGTGTTGGTAAATGTACTGGTGTAAATCACATCTTGATCTGTGTTCTGCACTCACGTTTTTGTTCCAATGCGATTTGTGGTCCCTTTCTTGAGAAAAATTGAATCGAAAAAGATTTACCTGAACCTTGCTAGATACTGTTCCCGTTGAAATCGAACAAGAAATTCCTTAAAAGATCATTGAAATGTTTAGAAGGGAAATCTATATTTTATATTTTTCCATAAGTTTAGAAACAACGTATTAGGCACAAAGAATTGTCTTTCGATTTAAGCATATTTATTCAATATTAATCTCCTAGATACATAAAAATACGTTGAAAAAAGTGGGGCTCATTGTTACACCTGAAATTAAATGAACTAAGAATATTACAATGTTAATTAAACGAATATAATTCGTAAGAAGAAGTCTGAGTTTCATTAAAAGTCATGTTTTAAAAGAAAACATAGTTCGTGTCAGATCTTCCAGTAGGTCATGCCATTTTTCTAGAATAATTCATATAATGTAACTACAAATCCGTAATTTATACTCTTAAAAGGACTTTCCAGGGCGAATGAATTTCTGACGATACGTTTCCACCGGCAACCAGCCATCCCATTAGAAATGGGAACGAGATGTTGTTTATTATTTCGTTTGCACGATGGCAACGGTCGCGGCGAAAACATTTCTCTTTGATGTGCCACCCGCGTCTCGTGGCATCGGCTTTTTCAATTAATGCAAAAAGGAGTGTCTTAGGCCGACACCCCATGGAACACTTCACCTCGCTTTCAAAAATGGCGTGCGTGTGCCAGAAGAGACATGTTTCCTATTGAAAGCGCGCCTTGGAACCCGCTCTGATCACGATGATGACTAGGGAAACGTGGGAATCACTAGTTTCTTTCGGGGCAATCGCTGTTTCAGTGGCTTTGCAATCCCTTTCCTATAAAAAAAAACGAACAATTGTTGGGCTAATTTCTAAAAAAAGTTGGTATTTTTTATATTCTTATACCTAACTCTTCTTTAGGAAGCATATATTTTTATAATAGAAACATTCTTCTTCGATTAAGACGTCTGTATTGATAATCTTTTATTATAAGTCGAATTGCTCATCAAAAATTATTTCCAAGCACTATGAGTGATTAAACTTAAATTTCAAGTTTGTATATTTTATTTTCTAGTTGTGCTATTGTCGAAATTTAAGTTTTCTCCGGAATGTACTGCTTCACTACAGAATAATACGTGTAAAATAAAGATATTGCACAGAGGCCCCATCTTGGTGCTTGCTTAATTAATGAACTGATTGGTTAAGTCTTCAATGTACAATTGAAACGAATACTAAACGTAAATCTACTTGTAACATAATTTCTGAATACTATGAATAGTCAATATCCTAAAATATATATAGATGAAACAGAACTTCATTCGAACGTAGAAAATTTCCTAGCTCTTCCCGTAGATTTTGTTAGAACATTCAACGCAAAAACATCACAACGTTCCTCGTATCGAACTCCCCTGCCCAAATGACGAGACTTCGTTTGTTCTTCTTTTTCGTCTTTCATTATTAGAAACCACCGATACCCCCGAACAATGGTGTGTTCTCGTAAAATCGTACGAAAAGACGTCCTTGCTCGCGTCAAGTTCGATGATTGTACCCGAAGGGAAATAATAAATGTCGACACGGACTGGCAAAAAGAGGTTCCTTCCGTCGAAACGAAGTGTGGGTGTCACGAACCACACCACGGACCCCCGGCTGAATGGTTCTTATTTTGGTTCGGTTTGACAGCGAGCGGCTTTGTTTTCGGGGCGAACTGAAAGCCGTACCTGTCTTAATTAACTTATTCAAACGATACCTGGCCGGATATGTAATGTCACCGGCGAAGGACATGCAAGAGACGTATAAATGGACCTCTCCTCACGATACATGGCAGGTCGCACGACCATCATGAGTCGTATTGGAACCACCACCAGTGTCATTATCGCGTTTTATTGGCTCCGTTGTCGGACACCCATTGTGATGTCGGTTTCGAAGGTGAGCATGTACCCTTAAATAAGTGAGAAAATTTCGTCAACGGAAGAACGTACTCGATACCGAGCCACTAAACTTCCAATACAATTAAAATGATCATCAACCTTTCACGAACAAACACTCTATTGCAAACCAACTTTGGGCCAGATATTTTCATAATTTACTATAACCCGTGGTACCTGAAATTGCTATATCTAAACAATGTCCTCTCTGACAGTAGGCTGAACCGTTTCCACGAACAACAGAGTCATCGTTGAACGCGATGGTTCGTTTTGATCGAAGGGATGACACCGATCCGAGCGGTAGTATCGAGGATCAAGGATCCATCGAAGGATCTCGGGTTTCCGCCGGTCAAAATTTCTTCCGGTGGCCAAGGGTTCGCGGGCGCAACAGAACACCGGGGGTAACACGAGACACGTATATCCCTTCTTGGCAAGCACGTGGGAAGAAACCTCCTCCTAAATACGCTCATAGAAACCCGTGAAAGGGGTGTGTTTCAAAACATGTCACCTTCAATATCGGCGCTGGCCATCGATCCGATACTGGACGAAGGAACCAGGGGGCCAGTGGTGTTCCGTTTCTCGGATCCGATCTCGTCCGGAATCGTGTGTTCGTACCTCGATTTTCCTCCTCTGTCTCGGCGATCCGAAAGAATGGTGCGCAAAGAGAGGAGCAGATTGATTCTGGATAGCTTCGTTCAATCGGTTTCGATCGTTCTTGACGTTGGGCCCCCCGTTCTTCTCCGTACTTCCGGTTTCGTCGGTCTACGGTCGCCCGATGAAGCAGGAAACGGGAGCGTGAAGATGATGGCATCGATTTTAATTGGCTCTTGCAGCCTCGAGATTAAATTCTTGGTTCGTGACGGTGATTCGATCTTCTCGATCTTCTGATCCCTTCCGGCTTCTCGATCCTCGTTTCTTGTGTGGAATTGAGTTCAATGGGTTTTGTTTTGGGTATCTTCGTTTATTGATCGGGAACAGTGCAGAGTGTTTTTGGAACCGATAGCTCAAACTTGGATGTGTAGTAGTTTCAGAGCGGGGAAATTTGCTTGGAGGTAGTGGTCTCATGATTATGATCTTGCAAAAGCTACGTGTACACATAAATTGTGTGGCATAAGTATAAAACTACCCTAAAATTTTTAACATAAAAATAAACCAAGCATGCCATGTCTGAAATCGTGTTGGGAAATAATGCTTCTCGGAAGAGACCCTAAAAAGAAAGTGGCTTTTTTTATTTTAACCACAATATATAAGGATGAAAAATTTTAAGGTGGTTTTTATAGTTATGTCACGCAGTGTATTGTGTTCGTATGTGTAATAAAATCAGGGGCTATGTATAGACCATGAAGAATCGTAACTGATAACGTGAGAGATAATTCTGTTGGTTTGTACCGATAATTTTAAAACACCGTGTGGTGAGTAGAATAATCTTTCAGTTCTTGCTTTCCGTATACATTACAAGTGCTTACAACATTTTATTCAGTTTCTATCTAATAAAATCATTAGGTATCTATCTACTAATTTATTTTTAATCCTTAAGTTTATAAAGTACTTGACAAAAATATAAATTTTCGTACGTCTCTTTAATCTACTGTAGTTATGTATTAAGTCTTTAGCCCAAATAGATCATTTTTATTCTTCATTCTATCAATGTTAGTGACACAATGCTTCTTGTTTCTGGCACCGACAGTAGCGTAACTCGTATGACCAGCGATCAGTTACGTGTCGTCCAATTAATCTTCCTAATTTGACCACTGTGGACATTAATGGAATCTCATTTGAACGAGGAATGCGCGTACACGCGTATCAGAGTCCCTATTTACGGACATACTGTTCTGCAAAACCGAAGAAATTCAGTTTACAGATGCCCTAATATTTTGTAAAATTCAGATTCGTCGTTTCGACGTTTGTGACTTGTAAATCGATTACGGTTGTACAATTTAGCGTTCGATGTTCAGGTTTCCTGATACGTGGACGCTATAATCCACTATCAATTGCGGCCTGACCAATTCCCGCTTCGATTGACGTTCTATGCGATTAACGAGAGGTTACAAGCCCAATACGTGTTCGTTCACACGTTTCCGCAGCCATGGCCACATCGATCTTGTGATCCAAGCGTAAATCATGTGATTCGATCGGAGGAAGGTGCGTGCGAATGATTGGATTGGGTGTGTTTGACACGAGAAAACTCGAAGTGATACATTGACCATAAGAATCACTAGAACAAAGACCCTTTTTTTGGAATAATATTTATTTGTTATCCCTATTGGGTATCAAACATCTTTCCTTGAATACATATTACATATATCCTTTTACATATATCGATATAGATGATTTTTGGCTTGTTCGAGCTCAAAGAAATTTGTTGGAAGTATTAGCAGTCAATAATACTTGATATTTTAAGGTTCTTATTATCCATTTAAAAAAATTATTTCTTATAAATTAAAATAATGATTCGTTGTTCTGGGAGGATTTGTTTAATACTTTATTACGGAACAAAACCTCCAATTTTAGTTATCGAGAAAACCGTACAGGCGACGCGACGCCTCTAAAAATTCACAAAGCGAACAGATTCGATATTTATAACATGTGTATCATCTGTACGGCGCGATACAGTGTCGTGAAAGGAGAAAAAAGTAATCGAAAGCAACGTGTCTCCGAGGAGGTTTGTATTCCCAGTTCACTTTGTCGCGTATCGGATTAATGGTGACCGTGTGCGAAACTTTCATTACTTTCAGCCACACACACAAACACACACAGCAATACACTCGTACGTTTAACTTCTACGAGAATTTTAAAATTGATTCTGCCAGCAATTAGATAATATCACGGAATTAAGTTGAGAAGCTGGAGATAGTAATATAGATTCTAAAGCAAAGATATACGACACTTCCACTATAAACTTCAACCAGTGGCCAATTTAATTGATAACACAACTAATTTCATAAAATATTATCAACTGTATTTTCAAAGATGCCTTATTTTTTTCCAAATTTAACAAATTCGTTCTTATACGATTGCATTCGTCATTTCGTAACATAATGGATTTGTGGACGCGAACGGAGAGATTGAGGTGTTTATTTATTCAGTATTCTTGACTGTCGATAAGGGGGAAAATTTAGGAAACGGTAATCTGATCGATTGGTGGACCAAATTGAAGTGCATCTGTTAAAATATTTCAGAAAATTTCGTTGCGATAAAAGCAATCCTTTTACATTTGGAAATCATGGTTCAACGTTGTAACTTTCATGAAATTATCATTACAAGTCCTACACTTTTACTCCAGGAGAAATTCGAAATGACTCGGAAAGCTCAGAAACTCTAATGATGATCGGCAAAGTGAGAGAATCTAGACACTAACTTATAGCTTAACACTTAACTGAATAGGTACAGATTTCACTGAGAAAGTTACGTTTGATCCATCTTAAGAATCGTGATTAAGAATATATTGTAATAAATAGCGATTCGGTAGATGATATTATAGTGTGTTTGATTATTTAACCACGTCCCTTCATCTATGACATTAAACTTTGTAAATTTTACACTCAGTTTTCTCAATTTAGAAACTAGTGGCGATAGGACACTTAAGAAGTAGATCGACGATAAGCACTGCGTTGAATTTCAAATTTTGTCAGTATTACAAAAGGGGATACTTCCTATACCCTAAATGTTAACCTTTTAGCTACTGTACGCCACTAAAGTGGCTTTCGTCTACATTAACTTTTGAACGGTACGCCACTACAGTAGTTTTCGTGAATATCACCTTTTTGAACAGTACGCCACTCTAATTTTATTAAATTTATGGCATTTGAATCCACGTGCCTGTCGGCTTGGAATCTGAAAAACCATCGTATCGTCTTCGACACCGATTTCGGTACAAAAGCCGTTCTAGCGCAGTCCGCGCAGAGCTAGCCGTACAGAGACACCGCTCCTTTAATCTCGTCGTAGCTAAAAGATTAACAATACTACCCACAATAAACAATCAGACCATTTTTTCCAGCCAAGTGAAAACCAGCGATGCTTTCCTGTGTCGTCAAAAACCAACTGACAATATCCCCGACATTTAAACTCATTCGATCGGTAACCGATCCTGTTCATGGATCCTCCAATCGGATCTAAGTCCATCGAACAAATTAATATCCCCCATTACGCCGTTACGCGTTCCACGCGCGTGTGCGCGCATCACCGGAGGCAGTGTATAGGACCCGTAACCACGCGACTGCACATATAATTCGTTTCTGTGATCCGCGCGCGCGTGGGTGTGCTTGCTCGAGTATGTGTATGCTACCGCCTCACGGTAGAGGGATCGGCGGCGGGGGGTTGGGTGGGACCCCCTCTGTCTCTGCCGCTTTTAAACAGTAAATACATTTTAGCGGTGTAGCGGGTAATGTGTAATATTTTTAATTGGATCTCTCCGTCTCTGTCGCGCCCGCGTAGGGAGGGACCGGCTGCTCTTCGGTCCTCGCCGCCTTCCCTTCGGCCGCTTCTTCCTGCGGCAAGAAAACCGCTCGAAACCACCCCCTCCGTACGTACGTCCGTCTCTGTTCGGCCGCGGCCGTCACTCACCCCCGCGCCGTTCGGTTTCGCTTCCCTCACGGTCGTCGCTGACGGAACTTGCAATTATTTTCTCGTACCTTGTGGATTGTCGCGCTGTAAAAATTCTTCCACGTCACACCCTTCCCTCCGCCGCGTTCCTCCTCCGGCTTCTCCTCCGCGGGCTGTGTAGAGCCGCTAGCGCCCAGCGATTCGCGCGTGTGTGTATTTTGCACAGCTTTTTTCCACGTCCGTCCGTCCGTCCGTCCACACGCCTCGTGCTCGTTTCGCCTTCCTTTTCCATCCCCTACGGCCGTCCCTCCCCAGTTTCTTTTCCTTTTTCCACACCCCCTCCTGCTCGCGCATTATATATCCTGGCTTTGACGGCCGTTCGCGTAGCCTCCAGGTGGCATTAGACCACGGAAAGAAAAGAACACTGAGCGGAATTAGTGACAGTGGAGGAGGGCCGCGATTCTACTCGACGCGAACGGGGGATGACGGGAGTTGGTTGCGGCCTGAAAAATTGAAAAGCAAAATGGCGGTTAAAGGCTAGACCGGCTCCGTTAGGTCGTCCGACGATATACCGCTAATGGTCTTCCTGCCGCGCGAGTCCTGCGGCCTTCCATCGGGAGATCATCCTGTCTTCTTTCGATTCGTCTTCCGCGACGGTTCCACCGCTCATTGTCGTCCCCCACGACCCCCTATCCTCCGTTCGCACCTGATGATCGTAATTGCCGCCGTGGTTTCTGGTCCATTTCGGACCCCGTTGCCTTAGAATGGGCTCCTTGGAAAGGATTATTAACGATAGAGCTCCGGAGACTGTGAAGGCGAGCATGGCAGCAGTTGCGAGGGATCGTTTCAGGGAAGGTTTAAATGAGAATCGGCTTTGGATGGTCTGAGACCTTCGGCCCTATGTTGAGTTTGTGTGTTCCAGCTTGAAAATTATAATCGATGATGGGAAATTCGACCGTCAGTTTTTCCTCGTTTCTCTTTGACATGGTTGAGAATTTGTTTGTATGGTTTTTGAATCGATTGAGAAAGTACTGAACCAATGGGACTTGTAAAGGATACTTTTTTCAACGGTTGCTGTCACTTATCTAAATTCTTATACTCAATACTATTGCCCTGTTAGAAAACTTATCGAGAATTGTCTGCTTTCTTATCTGCTTTTATGGTGCCCCTGTTAATATAGGTCGCAAACATTAGGTCGCAATATTTAATTACAATCACAAACTCAGTTGCGATACCTTCAGCATAGTTCCATTTTCCCAAAGAATACAGTCGTTCAGTATAACATGGGACATTATCAAACTATTATATGGATCAGAATCTTTCACTGGTGATTGCTTAATCGAAATTTTTCTTCGTAAACTTCCAATAAATTGAATAACAATTCTAATATATTAATAACATAATACAAAATAGCTTCTGTAATTTTGAAACATTCACGAATATCTAAAGAGTTGTAACATTATCTGTAGATGAACACGAACGAATTAATGTATCATCGGGTCACAACAATCTCACGAGCACCATCCAAGTTATCTAATGAGAATCAAACGCCCTGTCAGACAAAACAGGCAGATAGAGATCTCGATTGTCGTCCGCGCGAGAAACGGACATCTGTTACCAGGTGCACAGTTCATTCTTGGATAAGCATCACGACCGGATGACGAAAGAATTGCGTTATTATTCAGAACCGTGAAAAACTGTCGTCACCGATAACCATCGACGCGGCCCCCCAACTCGATAGATTTGCAAATACAGCATTTTTCTTTTCTTTTTTTTTTTTTTTGGTCGTCGCTTTTTCATACGGGTAAAGAGGTCGGCGGAGCGAACGACGAAACGAAAACTCGCCGAAGAATATCCGTGCTCTCTCGTTGCATCACGAAAATAGAATTCAGCGTAAACCAGCCGATACTTGATTTCATTTAACGTCGCGATTTTCCTCGGGTCGTGGCTTCGGGACCGTGGATTATTAGAATAATCTAATGTATTCTGGAGAGTTACTTGGAGAACGAAGCTAGAAACGAGGTTTTAGAAAACGGGGAATTATTCGAGTGACTGACGTTTATATTCCACTTGATATAGAACCCCGAGTATTTACTTGGAGAGGCTGGTGAATTAACAAACTCTGATTTTCTGCCTATTAATTTTTACCAGCCTTTTTAAGCAGTATACTTTTTACGTGAACGTTTTAATTTATTTCAATGAAGTTCAGTTAACTTGGAAGATAGAGTCACGAGTGTGACATAAAAGATTGAACTGGAAATGTGGTTGGTACCAGGCATTTTTCAACACGTAATTGTTCTGTAATAAATATGTAGAAATGTCAGAAAAATATAAAATTATAATAATCACTTTACATAGACACTTACTGCAATAACTAAAGGTAGTGTATAGTTATTAATTCATTGATAATATATCTATCCATGTATAATACCCATTTATGTACATACATAGATTAGTATTTTTTGGACACACAGTTGTTTCCTTCTTTTTTCTTCGTGAAAAGGAAGAGAAAGGAAACACGTAGAAATCAAGAATTTATTTTTATGTATCTACAGTTTATTCGAGTCTTGTTTCATGTTACATGTTTATTCATACACGCGTAACATGAAAAACTGAATATACAGTTTGAAAGATGTATATCATTAAGAAATTATGTGGTATCATCCGCATAAGACAGTCACGGAAGAAGCTTCCCGTCGCAATGGCGTATTTCGTCGGCACGTTTAGGCCATCCAGTAAATATCCACGCATAATCTTTTCCTGGTTTTTTAGACATTGTCGGCTGTAAAAATTAGTGGATCTTTTATTGCAATTTATTATACAATACACAAAAGGTAGAAACACAAGGTATAATTAAGAGAATCATAATTTATAACAACCATTCGAGTAATCACATGTGATTTAGCATTTATCTTGCAATAAAGCAATTTATCTCGATTAATAGGTAGCAGAATATATTTATTATTATACCAATTGAAAACATCTGAGGAATGATACTTTCCTGAACAAAGGTACGCCAAAACTGTTCAATAATATAAAGAACACTTTCACACGAGAGATTCAATGTTTCACAGCCGATTCTCCGGATATATACCATGAAATTTCCTATTTGTTGTCACAAAGTTCCATTCCAAAAGATGTTCTAACAATGAATTACCAGATACACTGTGTCATATACAAAAAAAAAAATTACAATGCCCCTTCTTCATCATCCTGAATATTTCAAATCGAAAGTCCTTAAAGGAGCAACAACGTGTATCAATTGAGAAACAAGAGAATTCTCTTGTTTTCGTCTCTCCTAACAGATAGGAAGATTCGAGCACGCACAAAGGCTGTTCTCGCCGGAGAAGCGTTCTCCAAAAAGAGCCCGTGAGATCCGAGAGAATCATGGATGCCTGTGGCAGCGAGGATTCCACTTCATCAACACCCGATTATCTCGACTTTCGACAAACGAGCCGGCGGGGTTAGGCTGCAATCGGCCATTGCCGAGGAAGATTGCAGTCGGGCACGAACGTCACACTCCTTTTGTGCCTTTCTTCGGGCTGAATCGGCGGGTAGGTCCACCATTTTGAGGGACGCGGACGTTGGCCCAATTTTTCAGGGGTTGGTCTTTTGTAGATCGGACTGCCCGTCCCCGAGCCACCCTACCGCCACGTCACGTTTATTTAACAAGGTAACGACATTACGGTGTTAGGTCAGATTAGGGGATCCCCCGGCGTGTGTTCGAGGGTCTAACGACCAATAGAATTTATTGTCCCGGGCAATGTACGTGATTTCTCGGTTGTTACCGTTCTCCCATGATGGCTACGCAACGGATTTTCTCTGCCTTCGACGAGCTACTGGTTTCATTGTGCAACATTTTTTTTTCATTCTTTTTTAACCATACGTGCGACCCCGCGCTAAGGGATCTTTAATGATTCTTTCTGTTAGACTGTTTGCGCTGTCCGATAAGAGGGATCGAATGAAATGTTCGGTGAGAAAAGTATTCGAAGGATATCGTTTTTAGACTGTGACAGTTGTTACAGATGTGGATGTTAGGGCCTTCGTATAACTATTCATTGGAAATGTATGTATTGATTAGTGATTGCATTGTATTGTAAGACGCGTTTAATGGAAGTTTTCATACCGTTAATATTATGAAGTGGATACACTTCTCGTCGATCTCACCGTTTGTCTGTCAGTGACATTTACTTTAAATTGTAATTCTTCCTTTCCCAAAAGAACGAAGCTTCTAAATTCTCATCTATTTTCGATTTCGATCTTAAAATCCGTTAACTCCCGAATTGAATCTCGCATGTAATTAATTGATTATTTAGGTCGTCTACAACAATTTCAGAGCGACGAATGCGTTGACTTATCACCCGACAATAATTCTTTCACTTCTTTCCTTTAAAAACTTTTTCTAACGAGTTAAATCCTCTACAAAACAGGCATATCTGATCAATCTAACCTTTCGCAAAATGGCTAACAGAAGAATATTCTTCCGGTCCAATCTGGAGAGAATACAATATGAATTCGGAGAAAGCGAATTAACAAGTTCTCAATCAAGAAGCCTTGCTCCCCCGAGCGCCAGGCAACGTTTTCCCGCCGCGTGCCGGATGCTTCAGCCATTTTGTCCGTGGTCCCGGTTGGAATTCGACGTCGGCGAGCAGCGCCCGTTTCGACGGCTGTATCACGGAATCGCCCGTCAATTAAGGTGTCATCGCCGATGGTTCGCCGCGTGTTCGAGAGGTCGATTCGAACTGCCGAGCGCGTTTACGTCGAGAACACCGGTGGAAGAATAATAAGCGGAGGAGCGCCATTAGCCCGCCGCTCGGCCACCGAGCCCACCTCTAACGATTTATTTAGCCCCGGGTAAAAAGTGGAATGTCGACGAGCGGCACCCCGTGCCTTAACACGGCTTCGTGTATAATACGGCGCGGGAATCGTGATTCGAGTTAACGAGGATTTTTACAGAACAAAAAACGCACGACTAGAAAACGAACGGAACGGGGGTGGCGGCGGGGAACAGAGACGGAGGCCCCGTCGTAACGGTGGATGGAAAGATACGGAAGCTTGAAAATAAAGAGGGAGGAAGGGGGAAAGAATGAGAGAAAAATAAATGTTCCGTGCTCGAGGTCGCAAGTATTTTGCGCGGCGTCGACCGTAGGATATCATTATCATTTAATTTTCGCGTTCGACGAAACGGCTGCCGAAACCTGGCGTCGTTAACGTTAACGCCGTTGATTCGGCGGTCCCTCTCGTTGTTTTCTATAGAGCGTGAAATTTAAATGTCCCAATCGATGTCCCGATCATTATTCTTGCTGTATCGACGGGTACGCGAGACCGGTAACTGGTACCGCGCCATCCAAGGGGGAGTCCACGAGATGTTCGAGAAATACGAGGTGTTCCACGTCTTTCGAACCGTTTCGCTGAACCAAGATAAACTCGTAAGGATTGGTGGAAACGATCCACGCCTCGAGAAATTCACGATTGTCGCTTCTATTTTGCTTCGTGGGAAGAGGACACGATTGTTGTGAGTTTCATCTCGATAAGAGGTCGAGGAAATATTCTGTAATAAAACAACGGGATATTGAGTCAATAACTTTTCTGTGTACGATAGACTTTCAGTGATCCATTGTGCGATTATTTTTCATCTGTACACTTTGAATTGCTTCCCCATATTTTGAATGGGATTGTTTTTCACTTCAGACACCAAGAAATACTGTTTCTATATAGTCTGATGTTCATTTGTTCAGGACAACTGACCGAGAAAACCCTATTTTATTATTCTACCGTGTGTTTTATTGTTTAAATGTATTGTTTGTTTTTGAAAAAGGTATTTTGATTCATTTAGAGTTTTTAACTGTAATGTATGATATTATTGAGTTTTATACTAATTTTTAGGTATAGTAGTCTAGAGATTGTTGAATAAGAAATAGTGTATAAAGAATGTTATTCCGTTTCGAGTGATGTAGAAAGGAATTTTTGAACACAACTTACATGAAAAAGAAGAAATTAAAGATGAATAAGTACGACGAGATCATGTTTGTGATAGTATTTCATATTTCCAGCGGCTTATAGATGACTCAATTGGAATACAGTGATTTAGTTGAATGCAATAATCTATTTTTTGTTCTTATGTTGCAAATACACTAGTTTCGGCATTAGTGAAGACTTACTTCATGAACTGTGAAATGCATTCGTCATGACCGCCATAGAGGGAATAAATTTGAATACCTCGGCGTTTCAAGCGCATTCGTATTAAATATTATTGAATGAAGGTGATTACATGGCAAAGTAATTTATGGAATTTCTAAATTTAGCAATAAAATCATTTATGGAAAACGTCAGCAATATAATGCAAATGAAATGAACTCTGAGGGTAGTTACGCATATGTTGGCGCCATCTCTGTTGAGAAGAGTCAAATGTATCGCTGCCATTTTTACTATTTTTACACATATTGGATATCAAATATTAAGATTTATGCAAATTTTTCAATGAACAACACTTCCTGTAAACAATTTTTCAATTTAGACCAATATTTCGTTTAGTTCTTTGTAAAAAAGTGATGTGTTATGAATTAGGGAATCTTCTTCATCCACCGAGATTATTTCCCTAGAACGGTCGACAAGGTAGTAAATATTCCGCTTTCTTCAGGAAATGTCACTATGTCACAAACGAGACGCAAGATGGATTAGGATAGTGATACCACAGACAGGATATAAGAATAGACCTTACATGCAATGTATTTATCTGTCACTTGCTTCGAGGGCGTCAAAGCCCCTTTACCATTTTAGTGTCAATACCCGACGTGACCGATAAAGCATGGATTCTGAGTATTATTAGCACAAATGAAGTGTTGTATATTCCATTCATATTGCGTATATGTATATGATTTGACGGGAATAGTATATATTTTTACACTTAACTACAAAACAATTTATTCTAATGCATCGTTAATGGACATTTTATTAATGTTACTTTTTACATGTTCTTGTTTTATTCGTTTTTATATCTTGCCTTAAATTTGTATATTTGTAACAGATAAATTCAGAATAGATGTAGCTTCATAAATAGTCTATCGAATCTACCTTCTGGTCGGTGGCTTACAATTTGTAAGCCAAATTTTTTTGAATGCCTTACCGTAAGAGCCATCTCGCAGCTTCCGGGAATCGGGTGACGTCACGGCGTGCGAGCGAGAGCGGTAGAGCGAGCCGCGGTATCGGTGCTCTCCGTCGGTGTTGACGGGTGCCGAGGAATTTCGGTGGTCTATGGGAGGGAGGTGTGCGAGCGAGAGAGTACGGTAGAGCGTGCCGAGTATCGGTGCTCTCCGTCGATCCAACGCGCTAGTGAGTTGCGTCACCCAGTTTATTGACTTAGCCGTGTACGCCGTGTACCAAGGTCGTACCATCCCGTGCAGGTCTGTGCTTGCTTCCTCACTTTGTCGTGAACCGTCGCGGAGGGTGGTCGCGCGTCTCATACTCGTCCTTTCTCTTGTTACTAACCCATTGTTTGTTGCAGGCATTCGACAACCATCAATTTATTTACTGTGCATATTGTTGTGTCCCCTCTCTTGTTACTAATCCCTTATATGTTACAGATGTTCGAGAACCATTGGCTTCGATATTTATCTTCTTATGTACTGTGATTCATTTAATGTGATTTATTTACTGTGCATATTATTTATTTATTTACTGTGCATGTTACTAATCTATATACTGTGCATATTGTTGTGTCCCCTCTCTTGTTACTAATTCCTTGTATGTTACAGATGTTCGAGAACCATTGGCTTCGATATTTATTTTCTTATTTACTGTGATTTATTTACTGTGCATATTATGTATTCTATGTGTATTGTATAATGAAAAATATTTTTCCAAACAGTTATTCCATCGAAAGAAGACATCGATCAACGTCTACATCTTCAAAGCGTGCGTCTACCACTGCGTTAAGTTACTGTAAGTTAAACTTAAATCATAATTCGATATTCATTGTTATATTCATATTCATCATCACATCGTTTATTATTAATTTTAGTCTATCTATTAATAGACTTAAATTGTGATCAGCCATTGTGCATACCAAGTTATTATTAATTCATTTTGCTCGTTGATTTCTCTACACAGACTTGGGGTATGGGCAGTGGGTCTGTACCTATTATGGTACGGGCAGTGGGCCTGTGCACTAAGACTGTTTGCCGATCCCTCTGGTTTCTATTGAGAAGCCAGATATCGGACGTGTTTAGTCTTTGCCTGGTAAGTAGGATTTGGAGTAAAGGCTCGTGCGCGCCTGGGTACAACGTACCCGCCTACGGAGTAGACGGGAGTCTGCTCCGTAAAAGGACTCTGTTTTACAGGGGATCTCGCTTGCACTACCATACTTGGTCATGACCTGTGCTCGGGTCTGGTACGTAGGTGACCAGCCCAAAGGGCCTGGAAAGTGAGAGATGGATTCGGGTTTGCGAGGTTGCGCCCGTCTTTCCTATTTTCTTAAACCAGGTTCTGGCGACAACACTTTCATCGCGATACTTGTTCATACTGTAGTTTAACGTGGTTCATCGTAGAATTAATTTTTGGCTTGGTATATTAGGTGCGTAAACGAAATGATCGATGGAACTTTTTCCATTCCGTCTATCTCTTTCGTTTGAGTATTAGCGACTACATTGCGTTAAATTTGTTATTTCGTATTACTAGCATTAATTCGTATTAATTAGAATATTAAGATAATATTAGTTCTAAGCTGAAGAACGAAGACAACCGACGAGGGAACTTAGTTTTTTATAGGTTTAGGCTCAAGAAAGAAGTCATCCGCCGAGGGATTTTAGTATCGGTAGTATTATATAGTTAAGATTTAAGTAATTTATAAGGTTTATTGTGAAAGGTGGGTAGATGTAGAACTTGTGATTCCATCTACTTGCCTTGGGCCTCCACTCGCAGCAACCTCCTCGTGGTGAGGCCTGGGCAATCGGTATTGTCATCGGTAAAATACTGTAAACTGAAGACAATATCGAGCCAATGGCTGCGAACTTCGAATATATCTCATGAAACTACGTTCTATATTACATCGAATTAGGATTATTTTAGAAATCGATATGAGATTCAAAGTGTAAAAATGTCTAGTACTTTGAATGTTTTAGAAAATTATTCGAGATAAAGATGTATGGAACTACTGAAAATTACTTTAGATTCCTTTTCCTTATTCTGTAAATTCTTTGATTGGAATATGAATGCTGCTGGAAGTATGAACATTTTCACAGGACAATGATATAAATGGAACTTTAAAACTTTTTTAAGTGTTACAGTGATATTTCGTTATATGTTCCATAATGTCAATAATATTGATTTCCTTGCAACATCCATAATTATTACAAATGTCAATATAACGAAATATCTTTTATGCGATGTTTGTGGTGTAATAAAAATCTGTGTTTCGATTACGTTTTTGATACGTATTACTCACTTATATGTAATAATATAGAATAAAAATATACTGTTAGTCCGATATTTGAAAATATACATGCGTTCGTTGTCACTGTTAAACTGTTGTAATAACAATGGAATAATAAAATAATTTACTCAAATGTACATAATAATACATGTACATATTTATAAAAACAATATTAAACGCAATAACTTTTTTGTACGCAAAAAAAAAACCAATAGGTCCGTCGGAACTCGAGCCCAAGCTCCTTTCTACATAATACGTCTACTTTACAGCGAACGGACGGAAGAGAATCCGTTCACGACCATGGTCCCTTCGATGATTTTCCGACGTACCGAACACTCATGATCTGACAACATTGCGCACTTTAGACTCGACAACACTGTAGAAGTTAGACTAGTTGAGCTCGAATGGATTTAAAGTAGTTCACAGATTCACCGTTCTCATAACGTAGAGGGCAGCAGAAAATCCCTGGCTTTTTACACTATCGGTATTTCAGAACAAGAGACACGATGTCCCATAAGATCATAGATCATATGTCTGTCCTATACCTAGTCGGTGGTATTATCACAGACGAGGTATGTGTATGAATAGCCGTTTATTCTAATGTAATTTTTTGGCCCACTTTTCTACCAAAAAAAAAATGGCACCGAATATTAGTGTTTCTTAACAATTAATATCTTAAAAAATTGCTCCCAATTTACTCCCTCGGAATCTAAATTTGCTCCCATCGCACCGTTTATATTTAATGAGATATTCGCAAATAAAGAAGCAAAAATTTGTTCTTCGCAAAATAGATAGTGAATGGTCTTTTTACACAAATATTATGGTACCAAAAAATTGCTCCTGATCTGTTTTGTAACTTGTCTGTGGTATTATCAAGGACGAGATACAGAATGGTTCTGACATACAATGTACAGTAGTCGCTCGATAATTGATCACCTCGGGGCTGTAGAGGGTCAAATTTCCAGGAACCGAACAATTAACGAGCGTCAATTACACGCGCGCTTTGCCCGCCAGTCGTCCGTTCATATGCGTTAAAATCTTTTACGGCACACCTCAAGTACAGTAGTTGTTTATTTATAACGAAACCATTGGTAATTTGATGTAATTACTTTAAGAAAACGCGATTATTTTCTGTTTCCGAGCACTAGCTGGAAAGGACGTGCCACCAACGCCATGACAATAGCTATAAACAGGTGATACTCTACTATATGTATATTTGGCAAGTGACGGGCAACCGCGGGCTCCTGTAGAGGCGATGCGAGGCAGGATACGTCATGACATATTTGTGTATTTGGATTTGTTGACACTTCCCGCACATTTTAATCTAAACTAGAGTGTCACTTGTATAGATTAATAATCATTTATGTTTCTTTTTACTCAAAAAAGATAGAAGCAACCTGATCGTGTGTCAGCCACGCGAAAACGGTGCCTTTATATTAAGTAGTATTATGTATAAGTAGTATTTGAGGCAATTGTTATTAAATTTTTACAAATACCATTGTAAATTGTATATTCAACGGACGACTGGTGGGGAAAGCGCGCGGATAATTGGCGTTCGTTATTTGATCAGCTCCTGGCAATTTGGCCCTCTACATTTTCGAGATGATCAATTATCGAGCGATTACTATGTATCATTTATGTAAAGATACTTTTTCTTTATGATTTGAAGAAACATATTTTATTGACTATTGTTCTGTTAGTTCTCCTCAGAGATGTCTACAACTGTCCACTGTACTCACAAAATTATTGCGATACCCTATTTTTCATACATATTTATTAGTGTTACGTTGAGCAAAACTGGTTTAAATATTCTTTCAACTGCATCGACAGAAATGTGACATAGTGTTTCCTTCGCTAAATATAAACAGTGCAAGGTTTCAAAACCCAGCCAGAGAAAACAAATACACTAATTTAATAACACAGTATGAAAATTTAATGAAAAGGATATATTACATTATCTTATTAATCAGACACACTTTGAAGCTTCTAAAGAAATACAATACACATTAAACGAAATTTTATCCCCTTACGTTTAGCATTTATTTTTCGTACATGTATTATTGCATTATTCATCACTAATGCATTCTAATGTATACAACAAGATTTCATTCAGCAAGTGTCACCCAAGAAAGACACCATTAAATACATAAGTATCGCCTAAGACAACAAGATTGCCCTATCCATCCAAATTGGCCCTACACTCCAAATTTACTATTAACCACCAGGACGAATCAAACAAATGATAAATCAACAATACAATCTACTACAAACTGCCTAACGCAAATACCTCAAAAGACAAATCTTCTCACATTCCAGTTCAGCATGGACTCACCCCCTCTTCCTCATGATTCAAACTCACCCTCATCCTCTCTACGTCTTATCAACCCAAACTAACCTAAATCACCTGAAAAAGAAAAAAGAAAACAAAAACTCTCCCTTCAATATTTCCCGCCACAGTCGAGCCGGCGACGAACGCAACGTTGGTCTCTCGATTAATCGATAAGACAGTTGCCGGCGGCGGTGCCGCTCGTTTCCTTATCATTGGCCTAGTTCGGGGTCAGGCTACCGGGGGCGCTGCACCGGTTCTGTCTCCCTCTTTTTCCGACTCTCTCTCTCTCTCTTCCCCCTCTCTCACTCTCTCTGTCTGTCTCTCTTCTCTCTTTCCGCCGCCTACGTTCAAGTCGAATTCAACATTGACCGTCGTCGGACGGGCCTCGTCGCCGGGGCGAAACTCTCTCGCGTGCACGCGTCCGCCGTGACGGAAAAATGACGGGCACCGGCTCGCGCGACTCTATCGTGTGACGGCACGCTTGGTGACGCGCGTTATGTAAACGTCCTGCTCCCGGGACCAGGCTGTTCATCGTCCGCGCTAGCATGAGCATTTCCCAGGACAGCGCGGCCACGATCGTCTGCAGGGAGGTCTTCGACGAGACGTCGCATCCGTCGAACGAAGGTACGTGCGAGAGAAACTCGAGGTCCTCAGCCACCCCCCACTCTTCCCCCCCAGTGAGATCTTTTTGGGGCCCATTCGAAAACCCTTCCCCCTACCCCCTGTCGTTCTTCAGTCACGATCGATGTAGCACGGGAGGGAGGGGAGGGGGTGGTTTATTCTTCATCTCGCCATCGAACGTCAATCCCCCTTCCTGCACCCTAACTGGACCCATAATTCCGTGAGACGAGCCTCTGGGGTCGCGGCCTTGAACAATCGCGTCCTCTCCTGTCGTTGCACTCCTGTCTACCAGTTCATCCTTTTATCGAGCCATTAGACGACCGTATAACCTTCACGGATGAAGCGTTTGACAGACAGGAAAGATAGCGTGTCGTGGGTTGATTCCAATTGAGGATCGATTATAGGGGAAATATAGAGATTCGTGCTGGGATTGATATACAGTCCGATGATGGAAAAGACATTGTGTTGCGAAACATTCGGTTGCGCAATGAAAACTGACGTGTATGTACATACGTGCCAGCGGACTGGCTGGCGTTTCATGGCGGGGGTGGTTTCAGCCAGTTGTCAGTATTTACGCTTCCTTGTTCGATTTATGATTGCGAGCTCTTTTCGATAATATTTTTATGAGTTTTTGGGTGCTCGGATTAAAAATTGCTTCGTTGCTGTCTTCAGAGATTAGGGTACAAATCGGAGCATGCCGTGAGGACTGGTTGAAAATTAAAAAGTACTACCATTTTAATGCAATATTTTCAGGTTACGTCACGGTTTTTTTTTCATTCCAATAAACGACAGTGAATTCTTTGTAATTAGAATATAATTATAATTTGATATTTCCGGAAATAATAAACCACTCGCTCCATGAATTTCAGGCCAAGAAATTCCCCGAAGGTAATTAGAATTCCGTAAATAAATCTGACGATTTTAACTGCGCCGCGATTGCATCCAAGAGTTCCTATTGCACCGGATGATGTCACATGGTATATCACAATGTACGATGGCAATTCTCCCTAGAATTGAAATTAAATTCAATGTACCAATGACTCGATTTAACAATTTAATAGGAAAATGGTCAAAATTTTAAAAGTCATAAATAAAACGTTGAATGGTTGAACGGTGTCGGTGGTGAGTTTCCTTGTTTATTTACACCGCAGCCGGACGGGAGCAGTGAGCTCGTAGCCTAGCGCGCCGAGGAAAATCAATAGGATCCGCAGTGCGGCGAAAGTTTTGTCGTAAGGCTCGAGAACCTCCCCCCTGTGCCAGTCGGACGAACGACGGAATTCCGCAGACCGTGATATCACCCTCGCCAAAAATCATCCCCAAAACACATATATTTCAGAACCTCCGTCAACGAACTCTATCCAGAATCCATGAAATCGTAGATCGTAGCGATCGTGACGTTCACAAAAATTTCACCACCGCCCCTGAAGGGAAGACAGATGTTCCGTCGGGTTCACCCTCGTACACCGGGGGTAGCCACCTGTCAAAGACTTCCATGATGGAATTTTTAATCGGTCGTCTTTCACAGTACTCTTGCTGTTCGCGACTCGCCCGCAACGTAGGCTCGTAAACTATTCAGAGCTGCTCGATGAATGAAAACGGGATTCTTTGCCATCGGGACCTGATCTTCCGTGGCTAATTATACCGTTAAACTTGAACGTTGCCAGCGCTTCCGGCAGTGCGCGGCAGTTTTCGAACGTGATTCCGCCAAACGGAATCCATTTCACCTGTGCAAGTTTTCACGTTCACAGGATCGTTATGATAATGGAATACGGGGAAAATGTCTTCTCTGGAGAAGACGGGAGCACGTTTCATTTTATCGGTACACAGAGACGACGTGCGTCCCGTTCGACGGAATAACACACGGTTGAACCCGGGGGCGCGATGAATTATTTATACAGATCGCGTGAAACGTCAGCGGCGCAACATGACGCGTTCCACGTTAATTGTCCACGACGATGTTCGATCGAATGGAACGAGATTATTAACGTCGCGTAAGATTGGCGTTTTATCTGACATCGGTGTACCGTCCCTCTCTGGTAGCTCTTTAAGCCGTTAATTTTCGGATATTTAACTGGAAAGTGTGCCCAAGTAGTACAGGCCACTGGAGAATTAATTAAGCACGAAAGAGGGTCGATGAACGGTGTATCGAATTAAAGCGAGCGAGTATAATAGACGGTTGTCGTTATCAGAGAGTTTGTTAGCTTTTGTCATGATAAGCGCTTTGAAGTTCAGAGGTTAGACGAATATAAAGGGTAGATTCTATAAATTCTTTCGTATTACAGTGGACTTCTCGAGAACATTTTTTACTTGAATGTATCTTATTGGATCACTTCTTTTCTCTTGTCCTTCAACCTTAATGTTTTTTTAGTTTGTGCTAAGACATTCTAGATTATTTCTTAAAATCACGCGAAACATTTTTTTACGCACGAAGAATTGTGAAGTTGTAACTACTAATTCAAGATCGTAGTATTTTTAGTTTATTCTATGTTTAATGAAAATTTTAATTTAATGCATACAGTATGTACAACATTAAAAATTGTCTAAGTTCAATACTGTCTCTTTCCACGTAAATACTACGCAATTTGTTGGCCAAGTAACGGTGTGCGTTACCGTGAAGACATCTTAACGCCCCTTTTCTTCCGGAACAACAGTTCCGCGTTACCATGTGTACCCTCCACCTGGCCTATAATCGATAGGCATCGTTATAACCCGCACACGGCCGACTCGAGAACCTTGAAATCACTTGTTCCAAGAGTATATTAATACCTTCTCGTGTTACACATCGACGGGAGTATTTATAGTAGCAGACAATTTAAAAATTTCACCCTTAACCCAGGTACGCTGAAATCTACCCCCGCCCGTTTTTTTTTTCATTTTTCGCGACACGAAGATTCCAGGGGTTGAACAATGCCGGCGTAACACGTCAAGAGTTTCTTTATTCCGCGGACATCCTTGACCCCTTTGGAAGCTTTATAAAGCTCGTGGGCGCACGCATTCCGAGCGAAAGCCGACTGTTTCCAGGGAAATTAATTTCTATGACGACGATCCTCGTAAAGGGTATGTGATGGGTATTTTAGGGGAGCTATATCGTTAAAAACAGATGGTGATCTTTGACATGTTAGCTCTCCTTGTTACTGTTATTAACGCATGCCGATCTATCTAGTTGTGAAATACAATTGAACATCCTTTTTAACCCTATACAGGACAATTACTTTTTACACCACTCAACGCGTTTATTTATATATTTCAATATGAGGTGATTAGAATCCTGTCGGTTTCAGTACCTACTACACTCTCGGAAGATATTGCAAGGTTAAAAAATTCTTATACCAATTTTACATAAGAAGAAAATTTCAAATCGTCTGTAGAATATTTGTTTCACCCTAAACCATTACATGATTTTCCGTACATAAGAATAAAACAAAATGAGTAAGAATAATTGCCAACGAAACATTATTCGATGTACAAAAAATACGATCTAGTTCACATTGTTACACACATCGTGACAAAATTGGATTTAAAAATCTTTAACTGATTAAGTAGAAAATGATCGAAGAATTAGTAGAAATTGTAATCGAATACAAATAGTCTTCGAAAAAACGGTATTCACCCATGGATTCAAGACACTCTGTACACACCACCGTCAACTATCTAATTGACTAATGGAGCGGGAACGGTTGCTTTTTCAGAGGTGCTCCAGTATGCCAGACGCCTGGGAATCGACCCCGATGCGGAACCGCACCTTATGGACTTGGCCCGGGAGGGCCTCATGGCGGCTCTGCCGAAGGGTTGGCGGCCGTGCTTCCACGAGGCGACTGGGGCTTGGTATTATTACCAGGCTTCCACCGGAACCACAACCTGGGAGCACCCGCTGGACGCCGTGTACAAGGAGATGGTCGAACAGGCCAGGGCAGGGAACAACACCAGGCAAATGAGCGTCGGTACGGATTGCCTCGTCATTACGGCTGAATGGAAAATATAGGATTAACCCTTTGCACTTGGACTGCATCCACGATGCATCCGTGTGTCCTCTACGACAGAGAACGTGACAGAGACCGATCGCACAGAGCACACATACACACACACACACACACACATACCTTACCCGTTTTTCGTTTTCGTTTCAATTATTCCGTAGTGAATGGACCAGAAGGGTGGGGGTTGGATGGTAGAGGGGTGGCATTGATTATCGTTTCGACCCCCTCGAGAATGTGATATAGACTGAGGATTACCTCTGTACCTGTTTTTTTTTTTTTTTTTTGGCATCAGTAACCAGTGCAGCAAATGTATACGCTCGTATGTAGGTCAAGCATTTTCCCGTTCCCGATGTAGCGTTATTTATTTTTTAACGGGGTTTGCATTTCCGCCTGTTGTACTGGCATGTAAATATATTGTACATGAATAAAGTATTGAAGTGATTTCTTGACTCGTGATGATGGCATGTTTTACTGTTTCGTTTCTCTATATCTTTTGTTTTTTGCTCTTTCGTTTACGCGGATGACATGATCCTTTCGTGCAAAGGGTTAACACTTGGAACTATTTTCATGAAGCCTCGTTCTACCCAGACAAATTTTATTCGTCCGTGGATGTTGAATGATTGTTCTTTCTGTCAAGGTTCTTTTTTTCAGTTGGACAGTTAATGCTGGAGTTGTTTCTGAATTTCTATATTTATTCCTTTAACGGGTTATCGTTGCTCGAACAGAGATCGACGAATATTCCGTCGAGATGTACAATCTCGTATAACGAATAAAAATTGAAGTGCTTTTTTATTCATAAGAATACAATACATAAGAATCCTGTAGATATCGATAAGGATTTTATAGATAAAGACTACTAAATATGAATTGTGACGATACTTCTTTCCGAGAACAAGTGAAAGTTTTTCATCATTAGCGGTGGAAATTATCCACCACGTACCACAGAAGGCGTTCAATAACTTCCGTCGTACATTACGTCACACGTTCCGACCAGCGAGTAAGAAAAATATATAAATCTCAATTTACTTTTTATAGATAAACAATCTTCCAACACGTGCGTGACATTGGTCCGACACAAGGCTAAGATACGCGTCAACAGCGAGCTGCTCGATTTCACACTAGCAATTCCAGACACTCGACCGGAATACAATGTACACCGTTAATCGGACATCTCTTTACCTCGAATCCGACTTTTTCCCCGGTATCGATTAGCTCTAATTCACTCTTATCGACTACTTCGGTACATCCGATAAGATATAATCGTAATCCCGATACAATCGATTATCGTTCGCTACCACTGAATCTTATCGCGTCTCGATGCACAGAGACTCGAGAAAGACAACATCGGTCCCATAATTTTCCTAGGCCGTCCGAGGGAACACCTGTTGTCACGCTCGATTGCCAAAAGCTTCCTTCGTCGTTTCACGCTAATAACTCATCTCGTTAGCGGTGCTCGTTCGATCCGGCCACCCAAGGACCACGGTTGGCATTCGATTCCCCCGAGTTTGGCCTCTCGTCAAAAGATGAATTATATTTTTAGTCGTTTCACCGAACTTTTTGGCCCGTTGTCGCTCGGCGATTACGTCCGTTCCCCTCCCGTTTCGTTCTCGCTAGTTTTCGCACGCGCGAAAATTCTTCGTTTCGCATTCCACGCTTCCTTCGTCGATTACCCGGCGCGGTATCGTCGAACGATACCCGTATGATCGTTACGTAAAACGGAAACGATTCTCTCGCGCGCGAGCCTGACCTTGCCCGTTGTCGGCTCCGTGCAATTGCACACACGCGTTTCGTTTTCCTTACCAATGACCGCAGATCGCCGGCCGGTCTCGTGGACAACCACTACTTATTCGCTCGGCTCTGTTTTTTCTTCCTTCTTTTTTTTTTTTTTTTTTTACGTAACCGCGACTCTACTACGTTCAGATTTTATGTAACTTTTCGCGTTCGCCAGCTAGAAGCAGCTGGGAATCGAAACTTTGTCAATTGTTTACCGAATAAGCGCGAAACTGATCGCGATAACGAGCGGCTTATCGCTGAGAACGGTCGATTTGGAGACGATAAAAGCGATTGTTTGTTAGTAAATATATTTGGAAACTTATTCGGGATATGGATTGCAGAGGTTCGTTGTTTTGTTAATGGTACAATTGGTAATGATATGGAAGAGGGTTGTCGTTCTTGCGAATCAGGCATTCGATGGGCTTGCAGCGTGAATAATGGATAACGGGTTTTCTGTATTTATCGTAGAAACGTTAATGGGAATTAACGCATTTGTCGGTTTACTGTTAATTCTGTGATTACTTATACAGAGGTATAGTGATTAGGATAATCAGTTGAATTTCTTAAGTGACAAGCGAAGTAGGTAAATCTTCCTTTCTGATTTAGTAATCGAGACTGAATACCAATGAGCAATCCATAAATTTTATCAAACAAAAGTTGTCTGTAGATCAAAAGCAGATAGTCCATTAATAATATACACCATTGTATCAAGTGCACCAACAAGTAATACACAATATTTTGTCAAATTCAACACTTATCTCCGAGGAAATCAAAAGCCCGTACCGTTTCTGAAATATCTATCCCCGTTCTTCTGTGTTCACCGCCATTTTGAAAGAAGAAAACAGCAGAAAGGTGTTTGAAATTTAAGCTGTGTTACAAGTTTACTAAAAAGGAATTGGTTATTTATCGGCAGACCTAATATTAACCAAACGAAATATTTCAAAACATTCTTCGAAATGATATTCCTTCAAATTTCAAAATAAAAGAAACACTTTTATAAACATCTTTTGAAATCGATCATTATCGAGAATCCAGTATCGACCACGTGTTTTTCTGTTTACCGTGTTCGGAGTGAAACACGTCGCGGCGGCACAAACGAGCCCCATAGACTCTCGGCAGAATGCAGCAAGCCAACCGAATTAAGGGGACCATGTGTGTTCATTCCACGCGATTCGAGGGCAATACAGTTACAGACGAACGAATTCGTTCAGCGATTCCCTCGATCGGATAGGCGCGGACGACGAGGACGACGTCGCCGCTCGTACCCGAGGGCCCTTGAAAACTCTTTTCGAACGGGCTAGCCGCGGGAGCGTGCGACACATTCGTTAAGGCACTCACGTGTCGGCGCGCTCGCTCGTGAAAGTACGTAATAGTCGCTTGAAATGTAGATCCGTCCAATTATCGCGCCGACGCCGCCGTCGCGTATCGAACGCGAATTGTCGCCGGGATGAGGCTTGTTTTACTGACGCGGTTCCGAGCCGTGCGACGCGAGTTGAATCGAAAGGGAGCGGTAAATAGACGCTCATCGCGATGGTTGGATAAAATTTTCAGTCAGAACGAACAGAAAATAGTCGCGTCATTATAACTTCGCGTAGAAAAATTGTTGCTGTGGCCAAAACGAAATTCAATTGAATAATATTTTGCTACTTAGGTTTTGGTATATTCATATTTCTACCGAAATGGTTCAAAATACATATTCTTGGGATAATATTCGTCATGGTTTATTGACGTCCTGTGCGATGAAATTAGTCGAAGTTTTAATTTCAATATCGTCTCTCTAGTTCTTAATTGTTGTATCTCTACTAGTTTCTGAACTGGGAAAACTGAGTTTAAAGTTTATGAAGCTTAATATCATGGAGACAGGAAAGTACTGAAATAATCAGTCACGCTATAATATCATCTAGTGAGTTGCTATTTGTTACAATATTTGACAAAATTTTATTTTATTAACATAAATTTTTAATTCTTGTTAGTATTTAGAGTTACAACCATTAAGAAAAAAAGACTTTCAGAGTTTCAGAGTTTCAGAGTTAGGAGTTGTAAGAATATTTGTTGTTTTCTAGGTTGAATTTTCTTTACATTATGGTGAATTTGTATTCTCTGAGCCAATGAGACGCACGTAGATTGATTAATTCAATTTTGTTGAAAAATGGACTAAGAACTATTAAGAACTCGGACGACGATATATTTTGCGGATTTGAATGTAAGTGATCAAGGTTGCCATACAAGAGAAGCGTCTCTCTTTTCTTAGTTATTACAATCGTTATTATAAAGTGTCATTTGGTTGACGGTCGTCTTCACATTCGTGGATGAGGTCGGATCAGCACGGACGAAATTGCAGGATCGTGAAAAGTCAATATTTGGTAGCGGTTCCACAGCCTCCATCATTTTCGTTTCCGTTCCGCGGATAGTAGAAGATTACAGGCTCGGCTGTGTAAAGAGCATAGGTTTTTGAATTTCACCGACATCGACGAATGGTTCGAAGGCTTTATTTTCAGGAATTCACCACTATAAACAAAGTCCATTACTTATTCCCTTCTTTATTCGTACCTCTTTTTATTTAAACGTATTCCGTCCCTTCTTTAACGAATCAACAAACTTAAAAAAAAGAATCGTAAACATTTCCCGACCATCGCTCGTTATTTAGACGCAATCGTTTCGCTCAAAAGGATAAAAGAGATACAAGTACGCCCGGCGCTCGTGAAAAGCGTTTCAAAAACCGGGAGGAAAAAACGGAGCACACGGTTCTAGACGTGTCGAGAGCACTCCTCGTTGATATATAATAATCGGTACCGCGCTTTTCCAGGCTTTTAGGCGTATTTTCTTATCCGTTTCATTGCTGTCCCTGTTATCTCCGAGGCGAAAGGGAAAAGAGGGACGAAAAAACACAGTCGTTTTTCCCTCGAGTGGGCCATCGTGATCGAAGAAAGGTTGCGTTTCTCTGATCCATGAACCGAGTATCGACTCCCATCTCTTTCGAGTTCCCCCATCGTTTCGTATCGAAACAGCAACAGAGAATATATTTTTAGTCGAACATATTGTAATATGTACCTTCGGCAAAGACAATTTAATACAGCAAGTGCATATTTATATATTTGTCTTCTTTCGTAGTTTAACTGAAGAAATGGATTGATAACTACTATCTGAGGCTTTTCTTCTATACGGAATCTCGTATAATCTTTTAATAATTAAGTCATAATGTTCTATCAATATTATCTATATCTATTCAATGTTTTCTTTCTGGCCCCCTCTTCCATATCTCGCTCTACTGGTTCTGTGTCCATCGCTTATAAAAACGTCTCTTGAACGTGAAATCAAAGTACGATTATCTAACAAAGCTACTGATGTATATCTTTTGATCGACAGAGGAGGATTCAAAGACAACCGCCAAGGACCTAGAATCACACGAGGAGGCGACGTTGCCCAAGGAGACCTCTTCGTCGAAGGACACGGCAAAACTCTCTACAAAGATTACTTCACAACCGACCAGGATCCCCACGAAACTTACACCCCTGAAGAAACTAGACAAGTCTGATGGAGCACGGAGAAAGGAGAGCCCGAATCAGGAAAAGCAGCCAAAGTTCCATGACGACCAGAAGCCGGACACTCCTCTGTCGAGTGACAGAGTAGGCAGAGACTACACGAACCTGAAGTTCCAGGATCCGAAGTTTTACGAGTGTCCAAAGCTCTTGGAAATTGTGGCCTCCACGTTTTCAGCGACGACAGACGGTACCCTGCCTATAAAGGAGCTAGACCTGAAAGAAGTCCTCAAAAGATCAGAATCACTTAGCCCCAGAAACGAGAAGTGGGAGCAGCTCTCCTGCAAGTTCAGCTCCGAGGAGAGTGTCATAGACATCGATAAATTGAGCGCATCTACGTTGTTCAAGTCAGAGAAACCTGACAAGTTCGACAAGGAAAAACATCCCAGCCAGTTCGGTCAGCAGAAGGAACTCACGCTCAGCGGTGGTGGGACTATGTTTCTGAAAAGCAACAGGAGCAGAGATACTACGCCCAGTCAGGAGGCCGGGAAGCTCGATGACTTTCGATCTGTCGCGATCGCTGACGGGAGCGCCACGGTTGGAGGAGAGAGATTGAAGTCGATTCTCAGGGAAAAGCAGCCAGAAGATGGTAAGGAAAAGTTATGTTCATTTCAGAGATTAAACAAACACTTAGGGTACAGGTTATCCTTTAGATTAGAAATTTTTGAATTAAATGAAATGTTAACGAACTGATTCCTTATTGTTCCAAGATTAACGTAACATTGCATATCGCTATTTTATTATGATATTCCATATTCTTAAGTAGAACTTATTTTTTATACTTATTTATATACTCTGGTTAATTAATACTTTAGCAATTAATGAAAAAAATAAACGGATCATTCTTTCAAATTGAGTGTTAATTTCGATTAATATACGACAGACGACAGGCCAGTGGAGGAAGAGCGCAAGAGCGTTCGCTTCGACATAGAGAGAGAAGTGGACATCAAGTTCACCTATTCAGGATCTGTGGAGGAATGGGAGTCCGAGTCAGAGGAGCAGGACGTACGAATATCCGCTGTGATTTCGAATAAGATCACCGGTATGATTCTGTCCTCTCAGAGATCGAATTCCCAGAGCTTCGACGACGAGAACAGAGACGATTCCGAGAGCAAGGTCGAGGAAGACACTCGCAGGAGCTCGTCGTCCGATAAGGTCGAGCCTCTAGGTAAAAATTCT
The DNA here is from genome assembly GCF_001272555.1 of Dufourea novaeangliae. Taxonomy (NCBI): domain Eukaryota; kingdom Metazoa; phylum Arthropoda; class Insecta; order Hymenoptera; family Halictidae; genus Dufourea; species Dufourea novaeangliae. Next base: position 1,624,007 of record NW_015373918.1, on the reverse strand, counting down.
AAAGTCGTCGGCAAGAGGTTCGTCGTCCAAAACGTCTCCGAGAATGAGCACCGTAGCCAGATGGCGAGAGAGAGTTCGTCGCGAGAGAGTGTATCGAGAGAGAGTAGCCTGGACTTTGTGCCGAACAAGTTCGATAAGGTGAAAAATATCGATCTTGTCTCGAAAAGCGAGACTGACTGCAGCGTGCCGAGGAGCAGTGACTCCGACGAGTTCAGGAAGAGCAAGATAAAAACGGACAAGCCGAGGAAATCGGCGATAAGATTCTCGAAGGAGAGGCAAACGGATGACGACGACACCTCCGATTTCTCGAGAGTCAATCAGGAGGAGGATTCTTCACGAAAGGACAGCGGTGAGATCAGGAGTTTCGACGAGGTCAGGTCGAAGTTGGGCAAGGATCACCAGACCGACATTGACTTGCTGAAGAAGGAGTTCGAAGACAAGCTAAAGGAGACGAGGATGGAACTGGAGGAGAACTACGTGGAGCAGAAGAAGCTGTTGCAGAGGAACCTGACCGACAGATTGGAGGAGCTAAAACGTGAGATGGCTGAGAAGGTCGGTATCTGCGTTCCAGTCGACCTCCCCTTTTCTTAATACACTTTCCACTGATACATTCGATGGTTTTACAGGAAGAACGGGAGATCGAGAGGTTGATCGCCGAAATGGACGTGGCAAGGCTGGAGAGTCTGAAAAAAGTGAAGGCTGAATTAGAGGTCTGTTACGAGAAGGAAAGACAAGAGATTCTGGCCAACCTGAAGACAGAGCTCGACGAAAGGAGGAGGGAACTGCTGGAATTGAGGAACCAGGAGCTGGGAAAGCTGGAGGACGAACACGAACGTGACCTGGGCGAGGAGAAGCTTGCTAAACTAAACGAAATAGAACTGACCAGACAGCATACGGAGAAAATCGAGGGGATGAAGAAAGAATTGGAGAAAGAGTTCGAGGATTTACGCACCGAGCTGATGATGCAGCAAAGGGAGAAAATAACGAAAATCACGGAGGATCACGAGAAGTGTCTAGCTGATATTCTGCATAATTTTCGAATCGACGTGAGTACCTGACGATGCCTATTACTCTAATGTACCTGGGAGTGTGCGCGCACACGCGCGACAATTGTTGCGCAACCTGTCGATCCACGCGACGTCACTCTACCAGTTGAAACAGCTACCTCGAATCCGTCGTTATTTAAGGAAATTAGGTTATCTATGGGCGATACAAAACGATTGGCGTTATGCAACAGGCTAGTTAACTCAGGCTCGAGGCGTTCGTCCAGCGAGGCATCGTTAGCCGGCAACTTCGCTTTCTGCGAACGCAATAAAACTGCTCGTCGAGCTCCTTTGGTGCTAATAGATTCGTCATTCAGTCCCCCAGTTTCGCCCACGATTGTGTAACACCGTACGGAACACGACTTGACGTAACTTGACCGCAGAGTTTCTCCTGGAACTGTGTGTACTCCCAAGGATTACATACATATTTCGATGAACAATAAAGCTTGTCATGCAATGTCACTGTCGATAGAATAGACATGAGAAATTGTAACACGAACAAGACAAAAACATTTCTGTTTTCAATGATAGTCTACGGTTTTATAAATCGATACGAGAGGAGAGTAAATAAAAATTTACGGAATCTGTTAAGTTTTTCTGTTATAAACACACGGTGTCTGTGTTCTATTAGCTAGTATCAGTAAGACGGTCAATGAATTATGTTCCATATATTTATAATATTAAAATAGTATTAGGACTTCTACCTGAAAGTCAACTTTACAGAACATTACGAAATTTCAGAAGTTTTCCAATCGTCTATAGGACATTAAAGTTACTAGTTTCTATTTTACAATGAAATAATAAAACAGATAAAAAATATACGATCTTTTTGTCCTGGTGTTTTAACACGGAAACCTAAGTCACCCAGACAGATTATTGATAAGTGTTCTTACATGGTTAGAGGATCTTAGAGGATTCTCACTTAGGGGATCTAGGTTCGATTATTTCCAGCAGCCATTGTTCGAATCGCTTCTGATTACGTTGGAGGGTCGAACAACCGCATCGAGGAGGATCCGATGGACCAGGTGGTGTTTGTCATTCGATGTTTGTCAACGTCCTGATGAAACGGTGGAGCTCCGTGTTTCCCGTGAACGCTGTCTGAAGCGAGTCTCGTCTGGTGCCGTTTCAGGAGGCTCTCACGCGGAAGATGCACAAGCAACGTTTAGAGGATATCCGTGCTGACTTCACGCGGGACGCGGAGAAAGAGGCGCGGAAGCAGTCGGAGCAACGATCGGTGCAGCAGGAGACCGTCGACATCGAGAAAATGAGATCGGAGAATCGACTGCTGCAGGACAAGTACACGGTATTGAAGGAGAAGTACAGGAAGCTGAAGAACGACGTTCGTCTCGCTGTCGAGAGGAGGAGCTGGAGGAAGATGGGATACACATCGGCCTCTGAGACCGAGAAGTCGACGTCCACGAGGACGAGAACCGATAGGACCGAGTCGTCGGAACAAAAGTGAGTCGATTTTGACCTTTCTTTGTGGATCACTTTGGTCAACCATTTGTTTTTCAAACCATTTGTCTACCGAACATCAATTTTAACAAATTCTGCTGTGGCGATTAGTCGATGTCGAGAGGCTGATTAGAGAGTTAAAGATTGAAATTTTTAGGTGATTATGTTAGAACAATCTGGACCATGGTTATGGACCTTGATGAAAAGAACGGGATAGTGTTGTATCATTTTTTTCTGGAAGGAATGTGTATAATAGAGATTGCAATTTCTTAATTCATCGTGACAGTGGTATACATGTGACGTAGTAGTCTTCGACACCGTTGTAGAAGCCTTTGTAAAATTTGTATAGAATCTGTTTAAAGTTCAGAGTTTAAATTTATGGAGAAATACGAAAGAATGATTGAATTGCAAATGGTTGACACGTTGTATTATACTGTAGAGTGTTTGTACGCGTGACAGTCCTTTAAACGGGCATGGAAGCATGCTTTCTATCCGTACCTATTCGAATATACAGGTTACTTCCAATTTTAAAATTGTATAAATATAAATGATAATAATATTATTCTGAAAAGTTTTCACGAAGTGTATAATTTTTTTAGACTTCACCCTGTGTATTCTAACAGCAATTGTTCGTCTAAATCATGTTAAGTGTATTAACGTTACGTTCTTGCACATCCATTTATCTCATCACTGTCTCCAGTACCTTCACAGTCAGCGTCACTTAACCACATAAACTTTGTAATATATTACTTGTACATCTCAAACGTCCTCTATAATATAAACTACAAGAATTCAAAACCATTCTTCTTGTTTACCATTGCCCAAAGAACATTCTACTTAACACTTTCAACCCCAAGTACTAACGTCAGCACGTGCTTAATAACCTTACGCTTTCAAATTTTGTACATATATTCACTAAACAACATTTCTAAATTATATTTTGTGACGAGCCCTCTTAACCTCTTTCTAACACGTTCGCCAACGCGTCGACGAGTGACAAGTGACCACCCGCTTAACGTTCGCACAATGCAACTAAAAACGACTCTAATAACTTATCGGATACAGTTTTGAAAAGTTGAATATTTCGTTATCAGGGGGATTTCTGAGGACGAATTTGCATCTTGACGCCGCGGAGACGAACTCACGAAATGGCCGTGATGACGGCTAGAGTGTTAACCTCGACGACCACACTGTACAAAAATTACATTACACCAACCCACCCGCCCCCAAACCATGTCCACGATATTTCTTCGTCCCTGACGTTAGCCGCGATGAGTATGCTGTGAAGGTACTGTCTCACGTTCATGCGATTCGTCCTAATGTCTGGCTATAGGCCTTAAATCGTGCTCGCAGTACCCCGGTGAGGAACACGCGCTCGAGCTCCGCGACGAGAAACGCGAAGCCGCAGGATTCTCATCCTGCGATCGAACAGCCCGAGGAACAACCGGAGCCGGAACTCTCGAACGCCCAGAGGGCCACCACTGGGCTCCAGAAGACGGTAACCGCCCCAGCCGCTGCGTCTATGTCGAAGACCGCCGCGAGATTCGAGTCCGACGACACGACCACCGCCAGCGAGACGAACGCTAACATGATGATGATAAAGAAGAAGAAAGCATTCAGCAAGAGAACGGGGAGCACGGCGAGACCCGGTTCGAACGTATCGAACAACAATAATCCCGACAATCCGGTCGAGAACATCAGGAAGCAGCTAGAGAAGCTGGAAGACCTCGGGGATCAGCTTCCCACCAATGAATCGGCCTACACGTTGCGATATCCTTTCCAAGACAAAGGTGAATGTCGATGAAAGTCGGATAATCTATGACCCTCACTTCTGACAGTGTACATATGTTTTGCATGAAGCATGGAATTATTTAATTTCGTAGTTCTATTTAAATACACCCCACTCGATGTACCATTTGAGTACGCAGAGCTTGATCAGCTTGAATTTTTCGCCTTTTCCTCTTCTATGCTCGTTATTTCCGTACACTTATTTTTCTGTTACAGTTCGATCGATCGTTTCTTTGTTCACGAACATGCCTGTTTATTTATTCCTTAGGAGTCTATAGACTTTACTTTGGCTAAACGGCGTACATTCCTCGACACCTAAGCGCACCGCCGGGACGTTTCTATTCTTCTTCCTGGTCATCGTGCTCGTTCGTTTCTTTTGTTCGTTTCTTTGTCTTCCGTCTCTCGCACGCGCCGTATTCGCTAGCCGACCGAATTCACGAGAGCTCCGCGGATGACACCGAAAAGGATTCTGCTCGATTTTCTAGCGCCGGCGAACGCCTCCTCGGAGCTGGAGTTCTTCCGGCACCGGATCCACGTCGAAAGGGACTCCGTGAGGAGGGCCCAGGAGGCGCTCCGGCACCAGGAGAACGCTTTTCAGGGCCGACAACGGGCTTGGCAGCAGCGAAGCGCACGGGCGACCCTGGAACAACTGGTTCAGGTGCGATTATCCAAGTTACATGTATCCGGGATCCATCACCGGGCCATTATCGGTATCGATTAACCAGCGAACGATTCTTTCGTGAATCCCGGGAGTAAGTTGCAAAACTTGAGGAATGAAATGATCCCGACTTACATTAGACAGATTATCCACTTGTAACTTGAACTTAATTCTTGTTGGGCTTGGTATAAAATAACTTCGAAACGAATTAGTTAAATCGTTTTTTTATCGATTAATGATATAATTACCTTCAATGGAACGATATATTCTATGTTACCGTATTGTTTATAGCTGACAGAGAAATGAGTTCAACTGTGTATGATATGTTGATCTTTATATACCCTGGTGATAGAGCAGTCGTCCAATAGATTTGTAGAAAATAGAAGTGGTAGCCATGGCTGTTATGCGTGATTTTAATCGGAATAGAAGGAACTTCCAAATGTCCTTTTTGATTAGTTATCGACACCCAAATTTCCAGTTTCTTGTACGAATTCGTTCAATGTCCAAGAAGTTCAGATCAAATAGTAGATGATAAAATGTCTTTTTAATTTCGAATGGGAGACCGTGGATTTGACGTACTCACGGCCGAATTGCAGGAAGAACGCGAACTCTCGGATATGGAGGTGAGCCTACATCGCACCAAGAGTCTCTTAGGGGAGAAAGTTATACACCTGAGACAACTAGAGCAAACACTGGAGAGAGTGGCGAGCGCAAAACGGAACGAGAACGACGCGGCTTCTACGCGAAACGACGAATTAACATTGAGCGATATGTCTAGCGCCAGCAGTGGCTTCAGCTCCACTGACCTGGGAACGGACACGTTTATAGGTGAGGCAATGAGGAAACAGACACCCCCAACTTACGACCCATCGTATCATCCCCGTTATGTTTCCTTTCTCTCATCGTTTCTCATTGTGTTTGATTACGTTCCTTTTGAATCACCATTGAATTGTCTGGGAACGACAGACAGGCAGACCGTTAAACCATTGATTTTCATCGCAAGAATTTACTTTTTCGGTCTTGTGTCACGATCACCCGTATTCAGACAAACCGGATCACTACCAGGAGTCGACGGAAATCATCGCAAGCCTGGAAAACCTAAACTCGGAGATACGTGAGATTTGGGGCGTGCTGAACAAACGGCAGGACAGTAACGTGCCGCCGCCGCCAACATTGATGTACTCTTATTTGCGATGGCTGCGATACCACCATCTCGCCGCGCAACCGAACAACGTGCAAGGTTCGTAAGAATCTCAAGGGTTATAGGAGCGATTTTAAACTATTGTATTGGATTAATGCATAAATAATGGACATTTTTCCCTGTGGCAAATCTTTTTTTAAACATAACAATAATTTATTTAATCGAGTAGTTATTTCCCATTATGTGCTGTGTACCATAACAATCCAGCCATATAACCTGCCTTCGGAAAAGTGAAATAACAGCAGTACGAAGATAACACTTTGAGACTTCTCATTACTAATAATACCCTTTGTATTACTAATTTTTTTAATATTGCTAGTAATACCCTTTTCTATTATAAACGGTTGTCTAAATACTCACAGTATTTACATGAATAATATCCTACATTACACAATTTCCAAATAGTCAAATTCTTTCGTGTTTCGATTTCTCTCTTGTATAATCTTTCATGATTTCATGAAACATGGATCATTCTGGACCCGCGGTTCGTAAAAAAATCCCTACAGCCTTTACTAAATAATAGATGGAAAAAGATTACATAGGTCTCCGTTTAGAAAACTATAAGTATATTAATCTGACTACTTGCGACAAGATTTGTTGAGGTTTTACTTTTCTTGACGTTGTTCGTTTCTTTCCTAGGAACGTTTGGTACCCCGAACATACAGTCAAACATCCTGTCCCAGCTGACAGCCGCGCAACCACCCCCCACCACCACGCAGAACATCATCGCCCAATACGGACCTAACAGCGGTTTCACGACCAGCGTGGGGACCGTCGAGAAAGCCACCTCGAATCTGATGGAGAGAACGTGGAATCTGAGGGATTGGCTGCGTCAAGCTCGTGTCGAAAACACTGACCTGATCAGTCCGGGTCAGGCGACCCTCTGAAGGGAATCCTATTGTATACGAAAAAATTCGTTTCCAAATGAAAGCCATTGACGAAACGAACTTCTCTACACCGATGATCGGAATACAGACCTTCCGAATCGTTCCGAGTATATCAGATTACTCGTATGATTTGGTAAAAAAAAAAAGGATAGGTTTGGAGATTTTCTGAATTGGTTCTGACAATAGTAACGATTGAATCGATGAAAAGTTTTAAATGGATGGAACACTTAACACTGTGGTGGGTTCGGATTTGTCTTAATCGTGATTGAGTTGGTCTAATGTCTCGTTCCTCGGTTTATCGCGACTAATCCGGACTTCACCGTAGAAGAAGAATCGTTTCGTTCAAGGTTTAATTCGCCGGAGGGTTCAAGCACCAGTTTTGTTTCCGCAGATTTAATGCGGGAGTTTCTATATCTGTTCGAAGATATCTTCTCTTGTGAAACTAGTTGAATATTTCGTGTAATTGTATCGGATGTCTAATAAGCAGTGAGAAAATTTCTATAAAATAGGTATTATAAAGTAAGATTTCAATTCTGTCCGTTAAGAATTGGAATGGAGTTTCTTTGTTACAATGTGGCGTAATTGGAACAGGGATATACATACATTATATACACTAACTATCACTGTAAGTTACTTCGAAATTGCGTTTCTTCGAACTGAGAAAGTCTACGAGAGGACCATGTTAATTACTAATCTCCTTTTGCATACCCTACTGCGGTGACTCAGGGCGCACGTAGATACGACACACGATCTACGATGGGCAAAGTGGGGGACCAATGGCAACCAGAATGGGGAAACCAACAAAGCTGGAGTAGGAGAAGCTCTAATATGCTCCAGAGTTCCTACTATACAGCGCTAAATTAAGGAAACTCCATTACACGTCGTTCCAAATGGAATTAAATGACCAGTTTATAGGTCTAATATATATACGTGCAATTGTATTGAAAAAACAATCGTATATACAAATACGCAGTTGACGAAAATTCTCACTGTTTATTATTGCACTTGTATGTATGCATTTTTTAAATCTATAAGTTGATTGTTCGCGTTACACAATTACCTCCTGGTGAACCGATTCATTTGGAAGCGAGTTTCCCGTGATTCGTCGTTTAGAATAAGTCTCGAAACGTACTCGTTCCGGCCTAGGCTGGTCTCTCGAACTTCACGCCCCCTTGTTCCTAACGAGTTCAGTTCGTCTCTATGCTGAAAGAGCAATAAAGACTGCACATCGTGCGCACGGGATCGTCGTGATCTCGAACGATGGGAAACTGGAGTGTTCGAAGCGCGACGATTGAAATTGCACGTGACCAGGTGTTCCAAAGCTCGAGCTCATAAGCGTTCCCCGATACAATCACTGGAAAAGCGTGTCCCGTTCGACGATGAAACGAAAAACCGTTCCATGGGGTTCGTTTCGCTCGGAAACCAAAAAGCTGTCTATGGAAAGCGATGAATAAAATCACCTGATTCACGATGTGTGTATGCGGATAACCGAACGGGTTGTGTGTACGTGTACTTTCCGTATGAAACGTACAGTTTGGCCGACCGAGGGAAGGATCACGTCACGAAATGGGGGGAGGAGCCACTGCTCCGCCCTGCCACGTGTCGTCCCGTCATTGGCTGTCGCGTTTAACGGGAAACAGTATCGAATGAGTACAGTATTAAACGGTGTTTCATTCGTTGAGTTTCTTATTCTCATCTCACAATCGTAATCGAGACTCAGTCGGCCAAACTATAGCAGCAACCTCTCCGGGCGCGTTTTCGTGTATATAAAAATTCCTCGGTGCCATTACGACACGGTACGGATCGCTGACTCCTCCTCCCGACACACAGTCTTGTTGATCCCTTATATATATTTTCGAGATCGATTTTTCAGCGAACCGTAAGGAGACTGCAATTGTACGTACCCCGACCCCTAATATTCTATATACAACATACGAATGATACACACGTATTTACGATACTACGAATCGTTTCACGTAACGTTAGTACGCCGGTTCCAGGTGAACGTTCGCACGACCAGACGCGGTGATCTTCGACGATCGAGAAGTACCGATACCTACCGTTTCGTTCAGTGTTTGTTTGTTTTGTTTACTGGGACACAGTATGTGATCGAACGAATCAAAATTATTCATAAAGGGACTCCACGAGACTTAGCTTTTGTACAACTCGTCGCGAATGTGTCGTCTATCGTGTGCGGTGCTCCGATCACGAAACGTTGCGCGGATATTCTCTCTCTCTCTCTCTCTCTCTCTCTCTCTCTCGAGCCTCGAAGCTCAACCGCGCCACGAAACTCTTTGCTCCGTTTTTTCACCCGTGAATTGCGTCTCCCATATTGCCAAAGTTTTCATAATTATCGACATTCTTAATCGTAATCACGCGTACCACGATATTTACCGGGTAGAGGCTGTGTAATGCCAAAATGTTTCTGGCCACCGATCGACTGGCCAGAGACGACTAATTTACTCCATCGTAATCGATTACAGATGACTTTAGAGGTTCAAGCGATCGTTCAACGACTCCTCCCCTTCACCCTTCCCCTGATGTATGTAGCTCGCAATTAATCCTGATCTCGTTAGATGTGTAGTGTAGAACGATCGACGGTTTTACACCGGAACGTGAGAGTATTAACTGGATTTCCGCCGGATATACCTACCGTTTAGAATAGTCCGCCCGATAAGCTCCGCGGGTGGTCTTGTTTCCACTGTAGTTGTTATTTAAAAATCCTGTTTCATTATTGTTACCGTCGTCGTTGATATTTCGTTCGATTATGTTCCGTTTCACGGTATCGTTCTCACGTTGATCGAGACACGGCCGTTCGAACAGCGTCGATCGGACGTGTGCAGAACGATCCTGTGTCGATAAAGGGTAATTACGGATAGAGTATTTCGTTTTTATTTTTTTATTTATTTTGGAATGATCGATATTTCAAAGGGTAGAGATTTTATAGTAGCACCGTCCTTGAGAATCGTACAAGTATCTTCCTTGTGAACGAATGATATTACGTCCGACAGTTTTTCCGTTTATTGTGCCGATCGAATATTATAACGCAGAGTTCCCTCTTTATAAGCACGCGACTTGGCACACGTCGATGCGATTATAAGAGGCGATGAACGTGATTTTGATTCGAAGCGTGATTATTTAGAAGGAATACTGTGATCTATAGAAAATATATAATATATTTTTTGTACCTCGGTTATGTTCTTTCATTAGGCGACACTCAGATATTATGCTCCTCGCACAATAAGTTCCCGTGATAGCGTCGTAAATGAAACCGTTTTACCGATCGTGTATTAAACTGCGTTCCTTGCGTTAATTCAACGACTTAATTAATTTTATTTAAAGCGACTCGACCATCCTGGTGATGGTTGGAATTGTAAAAGAACGTCGCGAAACTTCGTTCACCGGTGTTCCGTTTAAATAAACGACGAATACAACACTCGTAGGGGTGTCCGATTGCAAATCGGATGCTTTCTCACGTTTTCTTTTCGTTCGTCGACGCGCATGTGTATGATACAGGGGAGGCATTACGACGTACAAGATTCGGTAAATTAATTTTGGACTACCTTGTATATTCTGTAATATAGTATATATTTGTATGGACGCAAATATATATGCTCTATGAATGAACACTCGACGTTCTTTTTTAAGCTCAAGACTCATCAACTTTTAGCTCCTCGTCCAACCTTCCAGCGAATAAAGTATAAACCGTAGATCGTTTCGATAACCGTGGCTAGGAAAATAATTCGCAATCGTTGTGCGTGACCTCGCACCGGTCGTTGTTTTCCTCGAATTCGTCCCTGCTTGGTAACCACCCGGTCATTCCACGAGACTCACCTTGAGTAGTAATCTTAAGAGAATTTTGTGCAGCTCTGATCACCGGCGACGTTTTGCACAGTAATAGTCTGATGCAAGCGGAATCGAGGCCATCTACCCTTTGCATCAATTGATCGGGCAGGTGTTCGTTTTGTGTATGCTCGATTAATTTCTGTATCTTGAAAAAAAAAACGTTTACCAACTGTAGCCTTCAATATTAACCGAAGGACATTTTCGTCGAGGTGATTAGCATCATTCTATTATATATTTAACGACGCTCCCGATTCAGTACAAAATAAATAACACCCAAACTTATTTTTAAATGTAAGAGAGATGAACTAAAAATATAGAAACATATACAACTCGTAAAATTATAGATGGTTTCTATAAAAAAGGACAAGGACCGTTGAAGGACTCTTTAATTATTTTATCAAGAATAACTTACTCTTTCGTTTTTGCTTTCCATAATCAGTTTCGCCGGATTCCAGGTTGAAGTCTCCTCCTCGTCGTCCAAGTTCCTCCCAATGTTCCCTTTCGAAGGCTTCAATTCGAACAATGAGCTTATCTGCAAACGTGAACGCAAATACACGGCATTAGAGAATGAAAATGTTTCATACTTGAATGTTTAAGGACTTTATACGTGCCATTTGCGCGAGGAATATGACACTATTCACAGCGATCGCCGTGACTTTCTGCGAATCGAGGCCAATCAGCCGGAAGAACGCGGACATCACGCTAGCAGGCAGGAAACCTCCTTTTTCTTTCGTGCCTTCGTCCCCTCGTTTTTCTTTCTGCTTCCCGCCTAAGCTTCTAGCCACCAGATCGGCGATATCTCTCGCTGTTTCTAAGTAATTCGTCGCGTACTCTAAGCCTGCTTTTATTTTATCGAGTACTCCTATAACAATAAAAAAATAGAATATATTTACAAATTTTAAGCCATTCGCAAATTAAAAATACGATCTATCTATGTACATCTTAATTATACCACTGGTACTTCTTTAAAATCTTACACAAATTTTATTATTTATGGGCAAAGTGTTAAGAGAAGGTTCACTGTTATTCAAATTATATTTCTTCCTTACTAGTGCACACCCATTGGCGGGTCTTCAATGAAATAAAATCCTTGTTAGAGAAACAATAAAGAAATTTTGCTGTACATTTTTTATTTTCGACTTATTGTAAATACCTGCAATTATTCGTAATCGGAAGATCATCTCCTTAACTTACCATCCTGTTCTCCAGAAGAATCAACGACAGAAATCCCCATAACAGACACATAGATCAGGGTGCACAGAAGCATCTGCATCGTGACGCTACAGAGTCGTCGGCGATACTGAAAATCAGACTGAATCTGTTCATAACGGGTGTTAATTACACATTTCCACCCCGTTGAGCTCTAACGTTATTGTTCACGGCCACGATGACCGACGATTTGGGACTCTCCTCGCTTTGTCAACCAAGCAGGAGAAACAAGATCTACCGATTCGGAGGATAGTTCTGTTTAGAAACAGTACAAAACGAGCTTCGCTCGAGTCGAGAAGGAATTTTCACATATACTTTGTGCTAACACAGTCGGAATATTAATTAAAGCAATCGAGATATTAAACTTAACAGTGTCCCGCTGATTTGTAGAATATATCGGAATACTGATACTAACATTACAACATTCGTATTTTTTGTAATCACAGATACCGATTATTTCTCTCACTACGAAGAAAAATTTTAAATACCTAATAATTACGGAAAAAAAATTGTCAATTAAAAGACGTGACAGATATCCCCGGTCTCCCCTATGTCGTTAATTCATAAATCGATCTCGAAAACGCTGTCGGTTTTCAGGAACCCGAACGCGTCACTTATGTCCGTGGCTTTCGTTTTATTCGTATTTTCTTGTTTGAAAATCGCGTCTGGGAATCGAACGACTTTATACATGGACGAGATGCGTGGCTTGAGCGAGCTGCCGATGAGCGAATTGATCCATATGAAGTCTTCCTTCGGGGGCGAAGAAGGTAAATCCTACCATTGGTATAATTTCGAGGGAGAAATCATTATGATAGTAGACGATGAATGGTGAAACAAAGAATTTAGCAACATTATTTTCATCTACATTTGTGTCATTGATGTTTACACTCGCATATATGCAGACTTCCTCGAGGAGGATGATGAAGCCAGTGAGATATCGAGTAGAGCGTTATCCCTCTCGCTACCAATGGCGTTTCCCTTAAAGAGAAATATTAAGAAGAACAACGAAAGGCCAATGAGAAGATACGGGGAGCACTACGAGGAGAAAGGAAAAGACACGAAAATCTCACAAATATTCCAGCTGGCGGTCACGGCGTTATCGTTTCTGGCTTTCGGCGGGTATTTGCTCACGCTCATAATAACAGCTATTCGCCGAAACTCGGGAAACATGAACAACGGAAATGTGATTGTTCTATCGGTGAGCTCTTCAATATAAATTGTTCGTAACCCAGCAAAATATTTAACAGAGGATGTAATCTTCTATATGTATAACTCTCATATGTATAAATTATTTTACAACACCGTGAACTTGTACAGATATTCACAATTTTTTTAGACCAATTAGAAGAAGCTTATTGGCATTCACTGATAATTGTTATCTACTTCGCTTCATCCATACTTTTTGAGTTTCAAACGACGAATATAATTGTCAATTTGGTAAATATGAATCGGGAAACCTAGAAATGTTAGAGAAATTAATTTGAAACATTCTTAGAATAGTTTTTTTTCGTCAACAGAGTTTAATAATTCAGGGGCTCACTACACAAGCCATCCTTATCAATATTTTTTCAGGAGAATAAAGAAATATTCTGGCATCCTTAAAATTCCCTAAGAAAAGATGAATTTTCTTTTCAGAATAAATTGGGACATAGTTCCTGTTTGATAGTTAAGTTCCACGGTGTGACTCTCGCTTCTGACCACTAGAATCTATTGTTGTCACAAATTATTTTGGTCTTTTCTGTTACGTTTCCCCCCAATTGCTCAAAATGGCGGCTTTTCGTCGAAACTAGGAGACGCGTAGAATAAGAATTACGATCATTTTCTTATCGAGTCGGTTTCGCTCGATTCCATTTCGGAAAACTGTGCACAACCATGATTGTAAAACAAACGCGATCGCCTGGCGCCGATGCAAATTGCGTGAAAAATTACGTCAGTTTCCTGAAACGCGGGAATGCTCCGATTCGGAGTAACCGATGAGCTTGATCGAGTCTCTTTTGCGTTTCAGAGCTTGCAGGGACTGCAGCAGAGCTATAATCGGCCGAAGAGGAACGTCTTCGTCTTCGATCCTGCAGAAAACGATTTCGAGATCGAGAAGCTTTATCAGGGAATGATCATGTTGTCGCGGTCTTATGCGATGTACAATTAATTATTGACACGAAATTATTGAATCATTAATTATTGACAGTAGGATATGATATCGAGTAAAGTTAGCCAAATCACATGCAACTCGTGAAAGTAAATGATCTGACAAGGATTGATAGTCTTTCCTTCGTAACAGAAATTTTCGTAGACTACGAATATTTATTTATATTGCTATGATAATCCATATATTAATATTTTGATCTAGATCTAGAATTATAGAACGATTTCTAAACCTTTGTTCTCGGAAATTATAGTCGCACTGAATAAGTTTGAAGAAAAGTTATGGTTACAAATCGTCGCTCTAGTTCTTAAGTGTTCTATACCCAACAGTTTCTAAACTGAGAAAACTGAGTTTAAAGTTTATGACGTTTAATATTATTGTAGCAGGAAAGTAGTGAAATAATCGAACACTGTATAATATCATCTACTGAATAGCTATTCACTGCAATAGTTAACAAAATTGTATCTTATTACCAACATAAATTTTTAATTGTTGTTAGTATTTAGAAATACAGTCATTAAGAAGAAAAATTGCAAAGTTTCGGAGTTGATACTTGAAAGAATATTTTTTTCTAATTTGAATTTTGTTTATATTATGGTTAATTTGTATACTTTGGACCAATGCGACGTACCTAGATTGATTAACTAAATTTTTTTGAAAAATGGAGTTAGAGCAGTTAAGATCTCGAGCGACGAAATATAGAATTCGGAATGCAATAGAATGAAATGCAACGAAAGGCGAATCCAGCTCATCATGGAAGCAGAAACTGTGAAGCTTTAGCTTCCCACGCTTTTCGTGTAACTTTTTGTCTCGAAAGAGAAACGTGATCGACAGTTCCACGGGCGAAAGATTTTGTAATGGACGCGTCCGAGACTCTCGCGATCTCGATCGACTCAATTAAAGGTTCGATTATCATGATCCGGCGGACTCTTGGAAAATCCTAAAACCTAATAAAATCGAATAGAGGATCACGGTGTGTACATATCCCGAGGAATATTCTTGGCGTGTGGGTAGAGAGGCTGCTTCAAACATGGCTCTTCAAATAAACACCTAAGTGACTGTATACTCCGAAAGTCTGCATGCAAAGATAACCATATGGCTCCCAGAGATATCATCGACCATACGTCTCTATGCTATTATTTCCACGGATATGTATAGCCCGAGTAGCATTTTTTGGGATCATCATTTTCTTTTCCATATTTTTCAGTAGATCCGTTCTTTGCTTTAGCTGTTGATCCTCGTTTCGCGGCAAACTCAAATTCATCGATGTGACTGTGAAACCAAACTGTTAACAAGGAAATATTCATTTCTAAAATTTGGTTAAATTAAATTAGAAGAACGTAAATCTCAGAATTTTACAATAACTCAATTGATTTAGTAATTCTGTCTTCTTTATGAAATATAATTCTATTACCTTTTTTCACAAATTTATTTTATAATTGTGTTCGGACAGAATTCTAGCAATTAAGACAAATATAGACACGTTCAATTTTCATTCCATTACCAAATAGATAATTTTATATATATTTTGATTCGAGACACTTCACAGTTCACATTAATATATCGTATATTTTGTATGGTCCATAAATTTAACATTTATCATTCCATTTAATTAGGTTCATTGATAATAATTTAATTATTCGTTAGTGAATTACAATCACCCTCGCAGTTATCGATGATTCGATACATTATATCTACGTATGGACTCAAACATATCCATCTAATGAAAATGAATTTCTCTCTCGATGATTACAATCGTAATAATAAAATGTATCGAAATAAAGTTACAGTGTTTCCATTTCCGGTTTCAATAACATCCGCGACGTTTACAATTTCGGAAGCGTGTTCAGCGATCATTTATTATCTCTCGTGATGATTTATAGAAGGGTTGGGTATTTATAATATTTACTTAAATTCTGTAATATTTACTCGGCGGTAAGCACGAGGAGAGGATTTCTCGCGAGCGGCGCACCATGGAGTCTCGCAACCCCGGCCTCAGAGACTCATCATCATTCAGGGACCAATCTTCTCTAGAGACACGCCTACAGCATCTCGCGTGGACCAATCCAGCGTCCGAAATTGCAGCGAGCTCAGATGATTTTTTTGTTCCAAGCCCAAAATCTCATCTGAAGATGGCAGGAATACGTTCCTCGCTCATTCATTCTTATGCATTTCCGTGAAAGTCATTCTACAACTATCATCTTTCTGGTTCTCCGTGTCTCTTAATTCTCTCCGATCATCTCGAATCGTCATCGATTAAAATGTTTGCGATTCACATCCTTAAAAACTTATGTTTACAATCGTGAATGAATCGTCATCTACGATCATGAGAAAAAGTGTCGAATATAGTGACGTGTATTTGTTCCGGTGAACCGATTTATTGGGAAAAAGGATGTCGTGAATTTTTAAAGTGGAAAGTGAATATAAGTAAGTGTATAAAGTCTGTATAAAGATTGCAAGGATAAAGGATTTTAATCGAAAAATAAAAATGAACGAAATCAAGACTCGCGTTGTCGGTGGAACGAATTGTTCGAAGCAGTTGAAGTTCGGCGTAGAACGCATATTATCGGACGAAATTTCGTCGAAGAGGACAGGTGAGATCTGGATATAGTGTATAATTATGTAATTCGTTAATTACATATTTATGTTTCGTTGTACTTGTGCGAACGAGTTTTTGAGTAAAATTGTGGCATTTCGAAAGATGTACTCAGGCCGCTTCCGGTACAATTCTCCACGGTACGGTGTCCTTGCCCCGGTAGTTGCGTCAGGTGCGAGGCCCTTCGAATCTGCCCTCCGTTTTCGTACGGTCAAACTACGATCTCGGGGAACTACGGGAACACGAATCATGGAAACGGAGTGATCGAGAACTATGGAAATATTTATCGGCCCGCTCCACTTCGACCTGTTCCACGACGTAAGTTATAAATTATAATACATTAAAAATTTCACGTTTCCAACGTCACGAATATCATTACCACAATAATCGCTTGAAAATTGTTGCAAAAACCATAGAATTATTAAGAACTATAAGTTTATTTTCCCCGACAATTGTGTCTTGTAATTTCTTACCACAGATACTTTTAAGTTGTCCGTTTTTATACATTTTACACAAATCGATACTAAACCTACATCTTAAATAATATTTTGTGTAACATTTATGCATTTGTGTACTTCATGTCAAATTTAAAGCAGCACTATCTGCATTCTGTGCTTTTAATAAATATAAACTACACTATTTCATTTAAACCTCCTGCAGTGTTCAACAATCTATTCTATTATTTTTCCTTGAATTAAATCGGGCTTGAATTACAATCTAATTAGGGAAATATATTTCCCCGTCACTAGGTTATAATATGTGTTAGTTATTGGTGTCAAATTATTTTAGAAGATTCTATAATAAAATACATAATTATAAATCAAACATTGGCTTTGGTTCAAATTATCTCGATTCAAAATGAAGTTCAAATCGATCATTGTTACAGTTTTTATTTGCCCGTGGTTCACACGTAGTTAGAATATCGTTTTCTCTGTACTTGTATCCATTCGTAAATGAATCACTTATCTGGTTAGAAGACAGAACATTTCATCGTTCGGACCAATCGATAATTTACAGACCCCCCAGTTCGCGGGGCGTTTAGATCGTCTTATAGCGGAAATCATAACGGGAGCCCCGGAGAGGCTCGTGAGACGAATGTTGTATTGCGTCATTAACAAATGCTACCATATGGGCCACTGTCTTGTCTCTCGAATACTCGCCGGGGCAAGTAGGGCAAAATATTTACGCGCCAGTGTATTCCCGTGTTTCCTGTCCGTGTTTAAACGACATCTTAAGTGCCACCGTTGGTTTACACGCGACGTAAACATCGGTTTCGTCGTTCCCCTTTTCTCGGTTAGTTGAAACTCTGAAATTTAGGCTTAATCAGGAGACCCTTGAAATACCATAAAACATTAATCACGATGTTGCAATACGATTAATTGTCATCGACACGATATACATACACGTTTGATGACGTGTACAGTTATCAAGTTACGAATTTCAGGCTTAATTTATGCATATCTAATTTTTGCCACCAAAAAAGATCGGATCATTGACAATTTCTCTGAAGGAACATGTATATATTTCCTTTGGTTTCTAAAATATCTATTATTTTTCAATTATTCCAGATTATTATTTAATCCGCAGGGTATCGAATTTGATCTCACGAGTCCGTCAATTTCTTAAAAAAAACGGGAGATTTTATTTACTCAGAATTCGCATGAATATATTTCTGACGCATTCTTCAATCCGTGCAGGGAGCCCTAGATATGGGCAAACTTAATATCTAGATAAAGAGTTTCGAATAATAGATAAAATATGAAAGAAAGTATTGAACATTTCAATTTTTATATTGAAATGATATTTCTTTTTCAATGAGTAGACACTTGGCAAACGATTATTTACTCTTATTGACTGTTTACCGTGTCATCTATTTTTCACTCTGTACTATTCGAATAAAATTATCCACCATTGGGCAAGCATGCATTACTTTTAAACAACCTTTGGACGATTCAGAGCTGCCCAGAGCGTTCAAATCGATTCAACTAAAGGCACGCCTCGGTATTCGTCAATCACGGTTGCACCTTCAAAGAGCACAGAGTCTAAGCAGCTGCCCGAAATAACTATGATCCTACGTCGTCCAATTCATTCGGAGTACCGTACCAAGCGGAGAGGGAACCGCACTGTTTAAATTCGTACACATGTTGTATACACTCGGTAGGGTTGTAAATCAGCCAGAAGTACCCAATCGCGGGGGCCTCTTGTCCGGGTTCTTAGGATCTGTTGAAACAGACACCCCCGTCCACAGGCCACAGACTACAGTTTACAACCCCTGTCACGTCTCCTCCTAATTTGTGATCCCCGTCCACGGTGCATCGTCGACGAATCCGCCCCCACCCTCTGTGGGTTGTTCCCGTTTTATGAATAGAAACCGACGGAGTCACTGTATATACTTATTTATTTTGAATACTGCACCAAGATATCCTTCACGTTTACAGCACCGATTACTTCGACGACTGCGCCGAGTAACCAACCGGAGGCGAACACCAGGAGGAAGAGGTCCTGGTCGAGGGCTGTGTTCAGCTCGTTGCAACGGAAAGGACTGGAGAGAAGGTTCTCCTTGCAGAAGTATATAACCAAACCCGACAGGAGGCAACTTGCGGCGACCTTGGGACTCACGGACGCTCAGGTAGATATTGTTCCCTTTAAGTAATTGTACGAGCTAGGTGAAAAAATCCTCGGGTTTTGTGGGAGAGGTATGTGTGTAGAGTCTTCTGGTTGGGTAAGCTTGGGATTTAGAAAATGGTGGCGAGTGAGGAACTGCCGAAATGGTGATGAACTTATAGCGTTGAGGACAAATTGAATTTATGACGAAATAGTAGAATCGAAATTGTTCAGTCGACGTAAATCGGAAAATTATATTAGAAACGAAATTTCGTAAATCGTTTGGAACCATTACGAGAACACAGAATATATTTTCTATTCAGAAAAGTCAGGATATAGTAGAGTAATTTGTATCTTTCGCGTAAAAGGAATCAAGTTCTTACAGTTTACACGGTTTTCTGGGTATTATCTTATACGTAAAGTGACGAGAAATTTTTGTGAGGTAGTACAATGGACAATTTTTCTTGTCTTTTAGGTGAAGGTCTGGTTTCAGAACCGCAGAATGAAATGGCGTCACACGAAAGAGGGCGAGAACGCTTCTATAACGAATCCAGACACGCAAAAGGACTCGGCGAAAAAATTAACGAAGGATGATACGAAGAGTTCAGTGGGAAAGACTGTTTCAGAGGACGAGGAGGATGTCGAGATTGAAGTCGACGTGTGAACGCTGAAATGTACATTAAATATACAGAATCTAGTTTGTAATTTGTAACGATAAATTTGTACTAGGAATAAAGTTTGTATGAACCTAATGATTTCGTGTCCCCCGTTATGATCCCAATAACAGTGAAATTGCAGTGAACGCTGAGAAGTTACTTCCGAAAACGTTCGTTCGCTACCGAGGCAACTGTGTCGTTGTTTCTTATCACGTCAGCTGTCACAGATTCGGTGCGTGGTATCTACGGGAAAATTCATTTGAGAAACGCTGGTTAGTAAGATTTTTAATTTTGTGTGGGTACATCGTCTCTGAAAGATTATTATTACATTTATGTGAGAGTCATTAATCACTGAAGATATTACCACCGAGTCAGAAGGTAATTTCTTTGAACATTGATAGACACTGTAAATCATTCGCGAAGATATATAAAACCTGGTGTCATTAAAATACTATACTTGGTTGTTTACTCTATAAAATAACAAGAAATTCGATTAACCGTAGTCATGATGCAACGAATTCTGCCGAAAGTTTCGTCGATGTCCCGACAATGTTCGGCGATGAAGGTGGCGAAGCCGTTGACAACGAACGAGAGCCAGAAATGTCTGAACCTTAGTGCCTCGAACATAATCTGCAAGTGTATTCGAAATAGTAAATATTTTAGAATATCTATTGAATAATTTAATAATGATCAATGTTACAGCGGCCACATCTATGAATCAAAGCCAAGCAACGGTGATCACGGATACTCTGAACAGTGTGGAATCCATTCCTTTGTTGGATCCAGTTGAAGTCTCGTCGTCCTTTGAGATATCCCAGCCGATGCTCGATGCGCAGATCACCGTGGACAAATCACCGTTACCTTTCGAAGAGGTCCCTGGACCGGCGATCCTGAAACTGTGGGAGAAGTATTGGAAATACGTGCCGTTCCTCGGTACGCAACTGTTTTCCAGTCTGCTAATCAACCGATTCACCAACGGTACGATCTGTTGGAAGTACCGATAGGTCGAAATCCGAAGATCCCAATTCTTTACGCGGAGAATTTTAGGGAGTCTGTACGACATTTAACAGAAAAGTCTATAATAAGATCGGTTAAAAGTCACTTGTTGGGAATCGGAATAAAAAGTATCATTGGTTCTTCGGGTTTCTTTAGCAGGTTTAGCTTAGAGAATGCAACATGATGTACACTTTTATATATACCGTGCAACGAAAGTAATCGAACGATACTGTAATCAAGGTTTCGCTATCAGAATGTAGATACAGATTCCTTTCGATCGAATACTTTTATTATTCCCTGTAAACATTGTCAAAGAATTTTCCAACCATCCCTTCTTCCGAAAAAAAATCTTAATATACCTCTACTCAGTGAACTTGGTGCCTTCAAAAAGAGAGACCATAGATGTGTTACTAGGTCCATATTGTTTTAAAGACCAACAGGTCACTTGACTTAGAAAGGTCGAGCCAATATTTCTGATCACTGAAATCTGTATTCCTTCTGGGTCCATTCTATTTAGTCAGAACAGTATCACGAGGCGGCAACGAATATTCGAGTGTAATACTGATTCAAATTTGGGTCCATTGTTCAACAGCACTGTATTCGATAATTCTTCGGCGTTCTGTCTATTTGCGCGAATGATTTTATTAAACCTCAAATGAGTCGTTTCCAGGACGCCTGTCGTGGAACCGCAACGTCACGCCGCTGAAGTATCTGTTCAATGAACACGGATGCATTGTGAGGATCAATGGACCGCTCTCGGGAGATATCGTTATGATCCACAGGTACGATACTTTCCCATCGCTTCCTGAACAGTTATCTACTGATTAAATGATTGTTGCAGACCTGAACACATAGCCGAAGTGTTGAAACAGGAAGGGAACACACCGATTCGCAGTGGTATCGATATTCTACAGCACTATCACCTGCATCATCGCAAGTATCGTCTAGCTGGACCATTCTCGCTGTCAGTGTACACTAATTAATGAATTCATGAAACATTCAGAATATTATCGACTGTTGGCATTGTCGTTTAGGCAGGGTTCAGAGTGGCTGGAAGTCAGGGATGCAGGATCGACATGGTCTGCGACGAGCTGATAAGCAGGGTATACAAAATACGCAACAAACAAGACGAAGTGTGTAACAGCATCCAATAAATTGATATCAGTATTTATAGAAGGCCTAGGAAACTAATGTAGAATTTTAATTTCCAAATCACCAGGTACCCAGCAATTTCCACGAAGACATCATACGCTGGGCGATGGAATGCTTCTCCGCCGTCACTTTCAACAAACACACAGGTTTCCTCGAAACCTCTGGTTACAACGCCACGTCCGAACCATCGAGAATCATCAGTGCTTTAATGACAGCTCACAAGTACATGAATCGCTGCGAAACCGGCTTCCAAGTCTGGCGATTTTTCCTGACGCCGTTCGCCAAGAATCTATTCGAAGCTTGTGACATTCTAGACGGGTGAGTTTAATATAAAACATTCCACATTGTGTCTCAGGAACGAATAATTGAATTCTTTACTGTCAGTGTCATCGGGAAGCACGTCCGTCAGGCGCAAAGTAAGCTTCGAAGTCGATCTCTCTCGGGGTACAAAACAGGGAGCAAAGTGAAAGACACCGAAGTGGACTTGCCGGTTTTGGAAAAGTTCCTTGTAACCGATGGCATCCAGCCGGATGACATCTGCACGTTGCTGATGGACATGATGATTTTAGGAGTACAAGCGGTAATAATGTAGAAATATAAAAAAATAACGATGCAAAATTACTATCAAGTATATTATACAAAAATACTAAATTAGTTATTAGCACCACATACTTATGGTCTGTTTCACGAAAGAAGATGCCTGGGAGGTAGGCTCGACTTTTCGCGGTGTTGTCGCGATCCCGAGACATCTACGGCACTTGTGTCTCTTTCACTCTTCGCGTCTTGGCCAATGACGTTCTACCGTCGACGTGCGTCCTCGTCTACGGTCGTCTGTCTCCATCGCACGTATTACAAACCTCTCGAGAAGGACCTACCTACAATCTCAAGTAGTGGAGACTGTATTCGGCACTCGCCTGTCAATCATCCATTGTCTGAAAATGGCGGAGAATGTCGATGAGACGCTGAACGTTTTCACACGTCAAGAGTTTAAATACATGAATAAGAAAAAGTTTATTTCTTTTGAAAGAATGTATTGTACCCAAATATTGAGCAACATATTAAAAGGGGATTAAATTAATACGTAGGTTATTAAACGCTACACGTGGAAATCGCAGGGTAAAAAAGGAAGTTGGTTTACCGAGCGTCTGAAAGAAAGGCTCTCGTGCCGGAGGATGGAAAGAGATACACAGTGGCATTGAGATCTTGACAACGTCGCACGAAATACGCAGCTCGCGTTGGATCCCTACCAGGCCACGCGCCGAGGCATCTTCTTTCGTGAAACAGACCATAGTTATTGACCACAGCCTAGATGTCTAGATCTTCTATCGTGGATTCAAGTGTTATCTGAATTTTCTGTTCAGACCGCGAATTGTGAAGCATTTCTTTTGTACCACCTGGCGAAGAATCCAAGGACCCAAAGGAAATTGTACGATGAAATCGTGAATGTTCTACCAGACAAGGATTCGCCCCTGACAAAAGAAACTTTAAAGGATATGCGATATTTGAAAGCGTGTTTCCAAGAAAGTTTGAGGTAGCGGTTAAACGAACGATCATTTAACGAGCACTATTATCATTTACAGAATTTTGATAATTTTATTACAATTCAAGGCTGCGTCCAGCGTTCCCATATTTCACTAGGCTATTACCGAAGACAATATCTATTCACGGATATACGATACCTAAAGGAGTAAGTGATCATGGTTAATGTGGTATTATCAGTCTGTACTATTAATTAATCTTAACTATCGTAGACGTTCGTCATAATGGCGAATCAAATATCTTCTCAACGAGAAGAGAACTACGAGGATCCACAGAAATTCCGGCCGGAGAGGTGGTTGACCAGTTCCTCCGAGGGGAATGCAGAGTTCAGCTGTCTGCCTTTTGGTTACGGCACGAGGTCGTGCTTAGGGAAGAATATGGCCGAGACGACGATGATGTTACTGACTGCGAAGGTATTCGAATAAATACGCATTGTTCACGTGAAACTACACAAATTTTATTTCATTTATTCAATGGAATATAGTGGAGATCGCGATAGAAAGTAATAGTTTTTGGTTGTCATGAAAAGATAGTCTATATTTTAGTAATAGTTATCGTAATTTATTGATTATTTGTTATCATAATGCTGTCCCTTTTATTTAAAAAGTTATAAGCCCTGATACAACCTACCCCTGTTACTTTCAACCCTGGTCTTCCCTACCCACATACATTTCCAAGACAGTTTTCAAATCATTACTATTCCTACTGCTTTTTCCAGCTGGTACGACAGTTCCGAATTGAGTACGATTATGCCGACATCAAGAGCAGCTTCATGATGGTAAACGTGCCGAACAAACCTCTACGATTCCGTTTCGTTGACAGAATCTAAGGTCCGCAACGATCATCGACGGGAATCCGTGGAATTCTTTCGTCATTGTAGTCAGCAATACTTAGTTTTTCGTTAAGTTAATAATGTATAGAAGATAGGTAAGAAGTACTTCAGCATCAAGTTTCAAGATAACAGTAACTGTAACTTCATGCTCAATTCTGTTAAACATTCAGTCCATCTGGAGACGAGTAATAAAAGTTGTTGGCCAAATTCTCCGGTCGTTTCGTTTCTGATACATTCACACGCGTAGTATCGCCCTTAGTGTCGAGAAATATGTGAAAATTGTATAAAAAACCTGCCGAGAAAAATGGAAATTACTATGTATAAGTGTTATTATCCGATCCATGGAATTGTAATTCACCTGGCCGCAAAATCTCAATGACCAAGCGGTCAAAAATCCGGCAGAGTGAATGGCGATCGGTTTCTGGCACCTTTGTATAATAATCACCGCCTCTTTACGCACTCCTGGAGTCGCGTTTAGCCACGGAGAATCGTAAACCCGCCAGGCGATATCCTGCGCCTGTTCAACGTGCTCGTGAATCTCACAATTTAATATTTCCTTAAGTAAAAAAACCTCACCTCTACGATCATCACGTCGGCCGCGTAACTACACATCAGAAATCTGAGCATGGAGAACGCTGTGAGCATGAAGAACTTTGACATCTCGAATAGGGGCAGGCCCTGAAGGAATTGAGTTAATGTAAATGCGTTCGCAATATACAGTAAAGTCTCCATGAGAGTTTGAAACTCGGTACCGCTTCAAAATTTTCACGGTGTCTATACAGCAATTCTTTTCAACACCTCAGAAATCTACCCCTCCCCCCCCCCAATGGTGGGGATGGTGTGGAAACTCTCATGAGGAACTTCCTATCCAACTCTTATGGAGCTTTTACTGTATTACGAATTATGAAATCAGAAACACTCACGTGTGCTATTACGAGGCCGGAAATAATCACTGATAATGTCACAGCGATTGTGGATTTGATCGCAAGTGGTGCCATAAGATGGTTGACATCGTCCGCGTAGCTACTCAAGAAACGAATGGACTATCAATTGTAGATCTATCTTTATTAACCCTCTGACTGACATCGGTGACTATAGTCTCAATAAAGACGCTCATTATCTACTATCAGCCCCTATGCGGCGCTTGGTAGCAATCGTCACTATCGACACATTTAGACTATTTATGTTTAACTATTTGTATAAATCGAAAATATTGATACCGTTGAAATGGTCAGAGATTGACCTTTTCTGCTCGTGTAATATCATTTGGAATCATTAACTTAGCGTTTAAATGCGCTACAGTTAGCGATGAATTGTTTTTACGTTTTCCTGTAAATTTTACGAAATATAACATACGCCCTTCTTCTAGACACCCATTCAATTAATTAATTATGTGACGTAATAATTCAGGGCTGAATGGATAATCCATAGACCACATGTTTTGGTCAATTTCATACGATCCATGTGCCAATCAAGAGAATTTAACTTGCAAAAGTTACGTTTAATAACGATTTTTAAAAATGATTAATGCTTCAGTTCTATCGTATATAGGAAGTATTTTCTTCCCGAGTGACAATCATTCAGAGGGTTGAAGATATTCTACGGAAAATAATTTTATTTAAATACTTTACGAGTCAATGGAACAGTACCTGATCGCGGCTTGGTGTTCCCTAATCCATCCCCTCAGCTTTTTCGCCTTGATAGTTCTGAGCGCTTCGCCGACTTCGACGAATTTACAGGAGGCGTGCCAAATGATAGTAATTATGAGGAGATCGAGAAGGATCACTGGGGTCGTGAACATGAGATGAAATATATTGAGCGCGAAGGTGACGCGTAAACCCCAATACTTCTCTCTTGGCAGGAATAGGTACGCTGTATTCAACGGAGTCACTTTGTTCCTCGTGATAAACGGCGAGAACGCGAAAGACAAGGCGCAAACGACGAAAACACCGAACAGAAGGTTGTACATTGTTTTCGTACGATTCAAATAATTCTGTCTGACGATCCGGTCACGTGGATTCGTCGTTCCGAAAAATTTGTCCATTTCAATGATTAAACGCTGGAATTCGCGTGAAATTTTTAGCCACACAAAGTAAATTGTACAATATGCCTACGTTCTGTCACTTCAAAATTCGTGATAAATATTAAAGAACTGTCCATTGATTACTATCAGAAAGGAATTGTACAGATTGATATTCTATTATTAGATTATGGATTCTGAGCGTTTGTGTAATAGAATACACAAGTAAATTCAGTAGAATTTAATAAAGCTTTTATTGCATTTTTTCGGAAAACTGACGCTTCGATAGAAAAGTTGAAATTTAAAGAAGCCTGTCTTTATATGAGTTAAAGGTGTCAATAAATATATTTACCTGGAACTTCGACGATCTCCAGCGATAATAAATTAAATTGAACAACATCTCTAGCATAAAAACCATTTCTACGAACGATTTCGCGACTTCGCTGACACTCGTGAAGCAACAACAAAGACCGTTCAATACGGCCAGTGCCCCGTAGAATTCGTTCCAGAAATTTATCCAGTACATCGCTCTCGAGAACATCACTCGCCACCACGAGGCGTTCGAATCCGGGAGCCAGATACCGAACAATTGACAGCAGACCTTTAACAGATTCATTAATCCGTTTCTCCTCAAACGACGCATAATGGCAAAATCACAATCACTTTTCGAATAATTATCCACTCGTACAAGACATCTTCACTTTTTCTTAAACGTTCTGTGGGTCACTCGCGGAACTTTCTGAACGGTAAATGACGGTAACAGAGGACTTAAGAATCGATTGCTGTTATCAGTGGGTCAACGTTAGGAACAGTAGTCACGAAGGTAATTGAGAGAGAAGTCGTTAGTCGTTTCGTAATCGTGAATAAATGATTAAACCCTTAGGCTAATATCGTTACGCTTTACCTTAGGCAATTCATTTGCAGAGGGGAATTAGTAGGAGACGTATGCATGATAGAAGAACCGGTGGCCCATTAGAGGACATTAGAATTTTTCTAGCACGTGGTTGTTTATTCGAGACACGTAGAATGAACAAATGTAACGCCTTGACGGATGGAGACTTGAGGTATTTAGCGTACATACGAAAGTAATAGGCTTAAATATAGATGGATGTATGTATTCTTCCACTCACTGTCCTCTGACTGTAGGATGTCGGGTAGTCATTGAGCATTATGTAGAAATCAAATGTTTCCTGATTACAACTCTCCGTCTTCGTCCGACATTATGACTCGCAGAGCAGTAAAGAAAGAGAACGCGTTCGAGACAAACTGAAATATTCCATAAGCATTGATATATGTTACGATAAGGTCAATAATTACGGTTACAATTCATATATCTCACCGAGCAGAAGTAGTTCAAAGACAAGATCGGCACGATACAATTGATCCTGATCTCAACAGGATTCTGATATGTCAACGTGTACAGTACCGTTTTCTGTAATTTCACGTCTTGCTCGAACCACCTTCCTTCATACACGCTATGAAGAGACTTCAGGCTCTGTGCCAATGACAGTGGACTTAATTAACCGGACATTCAATTATGAAGAGAGGAAAGATTTATTAATCGTGATACGAGTTGGTCGATGCATTACTTACCATGTCCCGCAGATGATCGGCTGGCAATGCACTTATGAAAACCTCCAGCAATACTGTCCCAAGTATACCGACGAATTGCACTTTAACTGAAAGCGGTTGGTTCTGTTCGTGGAAAACGTGTTTCATTTCATTGGAAACGGTTCATCCGATCGTTCATGGTTCAGAATTAATTTTCCTTACCCCGAAACAATTTAAACCGCTCAGTACAAGTGCCGCAGCACTCATGGAAACTGTGGTCGCGACGACATACCAAGCACAGTTGGCCACTTCTTGCGCGTAACTAAAACACAATCCGTTTAACAACTCTTTTGTCATTTCAGAACGTGCATATCCAATGTTCGTCGAAACAAGTAGCAGGTACTCAATGGTAACTAGACATCGATCATATTTGAATTTCATAAACTTATTTGATTCATTTTCAAGTCACTTTCGTAGATTTATTGGACTAAAAACACAGAGGTGGATTATCATTGTATAGTAAAGACGCAGTGACAGTTTGAAATTCGGGATCGCTTCAAAATTTTCGTACCCTCGCTATTCTTGAATTCGAATGATTAGTATTCTTTAACAATGTATGAATACATTTGTGAGCTTTATTTGTGAATTTATATGTATACTATTTTACTATATTACTATATTACTATATTACTATATTACTATGTTACTATGAATGGTTATTTTTCAGTAAACGAGGCATCTTTCGAATGCTTCGTCATTACACGAAATATCTGTATTGATAAACATTCGTGAACATATCTATTGTTAAAGAATTATTAGTCACTCCAATCCATTAATGTATGCTCTACTGTAATTAAAATTGTATCGGGATGCGATTAAATATAGTCCATCCCAGCTGTGTTATACAAGGTGTCTCACCCGATTTTAACATCTTGATTTTCTCCGTTATACAAAAATACTAACCTATGTATGTCGAACATTTGGTAGTTCTGGAGATATTTCACTTTTAAATAATTCTAAAATACCATTACTGTCGTAAGTTATTACGATCCTTGTCAATAAACGCTAACGTCTTAGTACGATAGTAATGGTGTTTTAGAATTATTTAAATTGAGATATCTCCTGAAGTACTAACTTTTCAACATACACAGGTTAGTACATTTTTATAACGAATGTCCAACTGCATCGATTGATGTACTAAAAATACCTCACTCCATTTAAAGAAACAAAGTTGACCTTTAGGCGCCTACGCACGAAAAACTAGTAACATCAGAATATGCTCCATTCGATACCATTCATGCCTCCGCTGAAACATTCTCTGCTACGTGTGACAATAGCGAGAAAATCAGCATGTCAAAATCGGATGAGACACCCTGTATAGTATAGAGAATTCTCGTTGAGTGTTGGGGCTCGTTTCGGCAGGCGCAGAGTCGTCAAAACCTCATAAATTTGTTTATTGCCCAAACCCCGATTCTCGCCAACAAAGTATACACTTGACTGAAAATTCTTCTACCACTCAATAAGGTTTCTCTGCATTCGCACGATCAAAACCGTCACTTACATCTTCGCATGGGAATACTTTCTCAGGCAGTTTGTCAAATCAACGAAACGCGTGACCTTCTGCAATTCCAACATCAAAATCTCGTATCGAGCCACGGAGAAGAACAACAACATCCCGACGAATACGTTGACGCATACGTGCGCGGAGCATTGGAATGCGATGACTGTTTGCATCAAGAAGATTATGGATTTCACGGGCTGGTGATCGACAGGAAACGGGTATTCGGCCTTCGTCGGGAAAGGCTGGTTCAGTAAATATGCTCCTACGAAGACCATGACCGCGGTCATGTAGAACCAGATAGCGACAAGGAAGTAAAACATGGAATATCTGTCTATGTAACTTTGAAGGACCTGCCTCTCGTTAGTTTTCGCTTTCTCGCAGTACGCTATCATCTCTTCGATCAACCACTGCAACGTCATGATAACAATATTTCATTAATTATTCACCAGTGCCACATTTAATATGTTGTGGTGAAGTACAGTGGATTCTGGTCACAGTAAATCGTCGATGAGTGTTCGATGGCTCGTCGCAACTGAAGATTAAATATTTCGAACATTAATGGCAATATGCGACTGAAACAAGTGTTATTGGCGTGAGAATTCCTAGCTTTATCACTATACTAAATTCCTTAAAAAATCAGCGTTACACACGAGGACCTGTACTTGTCAGTGACAAGAAGCCTTCGAATACTCATCGAGGATTTTCTGTATTTGAGTCACATCGGGTCTAGCGTCATTTGGCCTGATTGAGCGAATGTTACAATTACATGCCAAGCATCACATAAATATATACAATACAGTCGATCTGGTTTATCCCAAGTAAACGGCTTCCTCTATTTACCGCTAGCCCAAATAAGCGAAATCCACTGTACACTGACGAGCAAACTCGGCTCCTGCTAGAGGAAAATGTGAGGTGGCCGAAAGGCCTCCTACCATTTAGTTTTGCGAGTTACTGAAATTTATGCCAAATTAAAATTCGGTTTAACATTTATTTCCGTACTTAAAATAAATTCAGTAAGTGGTAGGAGACTTTTCTTCTACGCCACTTTTTTCCCTAACGGAAGCCGAGTGTGCACGCGAGGGTACACATAAGAATTATCATGCGATAAATTGTTCATAACCGGTTCAGAAATAATAATAAATTCGTATTTCCTCTGTACTACGATTCAATGCGACAGAGAATCGAGAAATCACATTTCACTTAGGTAGTGTCAGAAATTCAAACGAAATCTCACCTGTAACTGTTCGTATTGCGTGATTCCAAAGCATATCTGCATGAGAACGTGGCCGACCGTCGAGGCGAGGCAAGCCGTCTGTGCGGAGTTAGCGCGATCACCGTAGTTTAAGTACAACGAGTACAACAGGGCCAACATATGCACGGTCGCGTTTAGGGCGAGAATACTTCTGACGAATTTAAAACGACGATGCTCGGATCTCGTGGCTGTCGTGGGAAGCGGCCAGCAGAAACTTAGAGCTACGCAAATACGCGTGAACTTCATCACCTTTTCCGGCGACAATTGATCGAACATTGTTGCACCGGGACTAAAGGGACCAGGACAAGTTGGTCTAGGGTAAACGTAATCTTCGACGGTCTCCCGTGCAATGGATTGCAATTACGAGGTGTTTCTGTTTGTGGGAACCGACAGTTTTGTAACAGCTCGCCAGACGCAGCAATCTTCGACGTGACTGAACGGCACACGATCATGATGAATAGTGAATAACTGACTGTTAACGGAATTGCGGAGGAAACGTTTCAATGATAGCTTTCGCCGTTCGATTTCCGATACAATTATTGTTCCCGTGTGAGAAAGCAACTGCAGTAGAAGTTCCTTGCTATTGTAACCGGACCGCCACATGCGCTTGGTGTATTCGTATTTCTTTTAATGGGAACAGACATAGTCCAATGGGGATGTTAATGAAATCAACCTCAGGCTAGTGAAGTATTGTCGCGAGGGGGAAGTAAGAGAGGATCGATGCAATATCTATGTCTACGCGTGATACCATCCTGCTATTTTATGAGCTGTATTCATCGTCAAGTGAAACTCTATAATTAATAGGTCGCGTGCCCAGGCGTTGTACCGCGACTTCCTGTTCACGCCACGTGGGATATCGATACCACCCGCGGCAGTACTCGCCAAGGAGTTTTGCAGTGTACACCATGTGTCGTTTACAAGGATGAAAGTATCAATTTTATGAACGAAAAGATACAGTATACACTCCAGTCCATAAGTCACCGGACATTTATGCCGCTACACGGGGAACAAAGAAGAATCAACGTCGATACGTCAGTAAAATTATGAAATAAATGGATTCTTATCAATTTTCCACGTTGCATAGGTAATGTAAATCATATTCAGTGTTTTGTCGAATCTTGAATGTGGGTTTAATTAGTGCGATCAATTCATTCAGGAATATTCATCAAAATGAATTTTGGCACTCCAACAGTGAATTTCTCCAAATGCTCTAGTTCGCTGTTTCATTATGCATTAAACTGGATTGACTATAAAAAGTGTTACAAAATTTATAGCAGTTTATTGTTGCGTAACTTTTGTTAAATAATTGTGCAACATGTTTGAGGTATGTTACAGATTATTTATGTAATTCATGAATAAATAACTGAAATTGCTTTGAGAAATTGAATTTTTGTTTCGATTTTCATTTTTCTCGAAACAATCAAGTGGCCGGTGGCTTATAGACAGGGCTGTGCATATAAGGTGTGTCACATATTAAGACGAATATTTTTCTGAGCAAGTAGAAACAAGTGAAATTACCATATATTCAATTATAGCGAGAATCTATCGAAGTTCGGAATAAAAAGAAAATAAATTGATTTTAAGGCATAGAGAACTTTTCGATAAACGTAATTTGTTCCATTTTCAGCT
This sequence comes from Dufourea novaeangliae, assembly GCF_001272555.1. Classification (NCBI taxonomy): domain Eukaryota; kingdom Metazoa; phylum Arthropoda; class Insecta; order Hymenoptera; family Halictidae; genus Dufourea; species Dufourea novaeangliae. Next base: position 1,591,389 of record NW_015373918.1, on the reverse strand, counting down.
TACATCTTGAGAAATTTATTTCATTTCAACTGAAATTTAAAATTGTCTTAATTTTAAATTGTCGTATTAATTTAGTGACTTTTCTTACATCCACATGATTTCATGTACGTCATCTTGGGGATTTTCGTCTGTAATAAACACACGAGTTGCCCAGATCTTTTGTCTCCAAGGTATGACCACTGTACACGGCCCGCGTATGCACGCGTTCAGCGAAGTGTTTCCGGTCGTTTCGTATCCCACTCGACGGTAAGTCGACCTGCCAGAACGTTAATTACTCGTATTGTGGTGGAAATGGCTTGTGCTGCCGGAAATAGCCGTCTGGATCCTTGCATTTTCTTTTCCGCGTGTTGATATCTTTTGTCCTTAAGAACACTCTCCTTCTGTCCAGGAATTTGCAACTTGTGACTCGTCACCAGAGCATTTTTATTTCAACGAAATAGTGTTCCCTCCACTCTTAGACGATGAAAATTCCGAATTCGTGAATCCGTTCGAGATAAAACAAGGGAGAATAACATATTCCGAGAACGATCTTCGCTTGTTCGTTCTACCAAGGAAACCAAGAAGCGCGGTTTGGTGTTACTCTCGTGAAATTTGCATGGAAGAAACAATTGGGAATGGAATAATTCCCTCTACAGGGATAAATGATGTCACATAACCCCCACTGTCACTCAACACCTACGTCACGTGACATGATTATGTCATTTGCCGTTACCAACTGGTCAAGCAGCACACATAACTATACCAGTTTCCTCCAGTACCACCTGACTTTTACACTTGATTCCCACGAACTTGAAATGTTGTTCAATTTAAGTACCGATACAAAATTTCCGCGAAAACTTAATATCACAGTATCATTGCAAAGATCGACAGCCTCTATCAACCAAATGCATATATCCTAGACGATTTACGATTAAAAAAACGAAATAAATTATGTCTGTCTACGTACGGCCTTTTTCACTGTGGCAGTCAATGTGCCAGGCGAAGAAATTTAACCTCCTACCGAACGTTTTCTGTATTTCCGCGATAGAGGAGAGTACGAAAGGTGTATTTCGTCGTTATAGTGGCAGAGATAAGGCACGATTTGTTCGTGGGCCACCCCTCGTTCACTAGACTCTTCTACCCCGATTTTTCTGCTCGGTATCGGCCAGCCCAGAATCGGGCTGATTTTCAGTACGAGATGGCCGAATTGTCTTCGCTGTTCTCATTAAAAGTTTCCATCCCCCTTTCTGGACAGACTGGTTCCACAACGGCAGCGGCGGGCGGGCTTATAGTTTTACTTGCCTCGTTAGAATCGCTCGAGTCGAAAACGCAGTATGAGCCGCATAAATACCTTAATCGCGCGACAACCAGGCGGGGGACTTTCGGCGCTTTACGGTCCTCGCGAGCGACCGAGGCGCGCGGCTTCTCGTCGGGTCGATTGTTAGGTAAAAACGAGCCAACTTCTGGTGTAATAGGTTAACGTGCCAACTTCTGGTTTAATAGGTTAACGGGCCAATTTCTGGTTACATAGATGGATGTATGTATTGTTCCACTCATTGTACTCTGACTGTAGGATGTCGGGCTATCTTTGAGCATTACGTAGAAATCAAATGTTACTTGATTACAACTCTCCGTCTTCGTCCGACATTATCACACGCAGAGCAGTACAGAAAGAGAACGCGTTCGACACAAACTGAAATATTCCATAATCATTGATATATGTTACGATAAGGTCAATAATTACGATTGCAATTCGTATATCTCACCGAGCCGAAGAATTTCAAAGACAAGACCGGCACGATACATTTAATCCTGACCGCAACAGGATTCCGATATGTCAACGTGTACAGCACCGTTTTCTGTAATTTCACGTCTTGCTCGTACCACCTTCCTTCATACACGCTATGAAGAGCCTTCTGGCTCTGTGCCAATGACAGTGGACTTAATTAACCGGACATTCAATTACGAAAAGATGAAAGATTAATTAATCGTGATTCGAGTCGTTCGATGGATTACTTACCATGTCCAGCAGATGATCGGCTGGCAATGCACACATGAAAACCTCCAGCAATCCGGTCCCCAGGATACAGACGTATTGCAATTTAACTGTGAGCGGTTGGTGCTGTTCGTGGAAAGGGTGTTTCATTTCATTGGAAACGGTTCGTCCGATCGTTCATGGTTCAGAATTAATTGTCCTTACCCCAAAAAAATTTACACCGCCCACCACAAGTGCCACTGTACTGACGGAAACAGTGGTTGCGACGACATACCAAGCACAGTTGGCCACTTCTTGCGCGTAACTGAAACACGATTCGTTTAACAACTCTTTCGTCATTTCAGAACAAAGATATACAATGTTCGTTGAAACAAGTAGCAGGTATTCAATGGAAAATAATCATCGATCATATTTGAATTTCATAACCATATTTGATTCATTTTCAAGTCACTTTTGTAGATTCATTGAACTAAAGTCACAGAGGTGGATTATCATTGTACAGTAAAGGTTCCGTGAGCGTTTGAACCTCGGGATCGCTTCAAAACTTTCGTACGTTCGCAATTCTTGAATTTGAATGATGAACATTCTTTAACAATGTATGAATACATTTGTGAACTTCATTTTTGATTTTATATGTATTCTATATTACTATATTACTATATTACTGTGTTACTATGAGTTTTCATGTATATTACTACGACTTGCTATTTTTCAGTAAACGATGCATCTTTCGAAAGCTTAGTTGTTACACTAAATATCCGTATTGATAAACATTCCTGAACATATATATATATATATATATATATATTGGTAAAGAATGATTAGTCACTCGAATTCAATATGGTATGCTCTACTGAAATTCTAATTGTATCGGGATGCGATTAAACATAATCCCACCCAGTTGTGTTATATACAACAGAGAATTCTCGTTGAGTGTTGGTGCCCCGTTTCGGTAGGTGAAAAGTCGTCAGCACCTCATAAACTTGTTTTTTAACAAAGTATGCACTTGACTGACTCTACGATTCCCCTTCCCAGTGTTGCGGTGGACGTCTGAACGGTCAGTGCCGAAAAGGATACCACCTCTCAATAAGGATTCTCTGTATTCGCACGATTAAAACCGTAACTTACACCTTCGCATGGGAATACTTTCTGAGGCAGTTCGTCAAATCTACGAAACGCGTGACATTCTGCAATTCCATCATCAAAATCTCGTATCGAGCCACCGCGAAAAACAACAACATTGCGACGAAGATGTTGAAGCTAATGTGCGCGGCGCATTGGAACCCGGCGAGTGCTTGACTGAAGAAGATTATCGATCTCACGGGCTCATAATCGACAGGAAACGGGTATTCGGCTTTCGTCGGAAAAGGCTGGGATATAAACAATGTTCCTACGACGACCATGACCGCTGTCAGGTAGAACCAGATCGCGGATATACCGTAAAACATGGAATATCTGTCTACGTAACGTTGGAGGATTTGTCTCTCGTTAGTTTTTGCTTCCTCGCAGTACGCTGTTATCTCTTCGATCAACCACTGCAACGTCATGATAATAATACGTCATTAATTTTTCGCCAGTGCCACATTTAATAAGTTATGGTTAAGTACAGTGGATTCTGGTAACAGTAAATCCTCGATGAATGTTCGATGACTCCTCGGCATTGAAGATTTAATATTTCATAAACTAATGGCCATATGCGGCTGAAACAAATATTATTGGCTTCAGAATTCCAAGAATTATCAGTGTACTAATCTCATTAAAAAGTCAGCGTTACACCTGAGGACCTGTCCTTGTCAGTGCCAAGAAGCCTTTGAACACTCTTCGAGGATATTCTGTATTTGGGACACATCGAGTCTAGCGCCATTTGGCCTGATTATGCTGCTGTTCCAATTACCTGCGAAGTATCACATAGATAAATATAATACATTCGATGAGTTTTTTCTCAATTAAACGGCTTCCTCTATTTACCGCTAGCCCAAGTAAGCGAAATCCACTGCACACTGACGAGCAAACTCGGCTTCCGCTAGGAGAAAATGTGAGGTGGCCGAAGGGCCTCCTACCTCTCAGTTTTGAGAGTTACTGAAATTTATGCCAAATTAATATTCGGTTTAACATTTATTTCCGTACTTAAAAGAAATTTAGTAAGTGGTACGAGACTTTTCTTTTACGCCACTTTTTCCCCTAACGGAAGCCGAGTGTGCACGCGAGGGTACACATGAGAATTATCATCCGATAAACTGTTCATAAACAGTTCAGAAATAATAATAAATTCGTATTTCCTCTGTACTACGATTCAATGCGACAGAGAATCGAGAAATCACATTTCACTTAAGTAGTGTCAGAAATTCAAACGAAGACTCACCTGTAAATGTTCGTATTGCGTGATTCCAAAACATATCTGCATGAGAGCGTGGGTGATCGCTGTCATGAGGCAAGCCGCCTGTGCGAAGTTAGCGGGATCATCGTAGTATCCGTACAACGAGTACAACAGGGCCGACATAAGCGCGATCGCGTTCAGGGCGAGTATACTTCTCACGAATTTAAATCGACGGAGCTCGGATCTCGTGGCTGTCGTGGGAAGCGGCCAGCAGAAACTTAGAGCTACGCAAACACGCGTGAAATTTATCACTTTTTCCGGCGACACTTGGTCGAACATTGTTGCGCAGGGACTAAATGGACGTGGATTCGTTGGTCGAGGGTAAACGTAATCTTCGATCGGTCTCCCTTGCACTGGATTGCGTTTACGTGGTGTTCCTGTTTGAGGGAACTAATGGTTCTGCAACAACGCGGTATCGCGCCAGACACTGCAGTCTTCGACGCTACTGAACGGCACACGAAGATCGCGATGAATAGTGAATGATTGACTGTTAACGGAATTGCGGAGGAGACGCTTCAATGATAGCTTTCGCCGTTCGATTTCCGCTATTATTATTTTTCCCGGGTGAGAAAGCAACTGCAGTAGAAGTTCCTTGCTATTGTAACCGGATCGCCACGTTCGCTTGATGCATACTTACTTCTTTTCATGGGAACATACATTTTCCAGTGGGTATGTTAATGAAATCAACCGTAGGCTATTGAAGTATTATGGTGAAGGGGTATTAAGGGAGGATCGATGTATTATCTATGTGAACGTGTGCTATTATTCTGCTATTTTATGAGCTGTATCTATCGTCAAGTGTAAATCTATGATTAATAGGTCGCGTGCCCAGGCGTTCTAGCTCGACTTCTTTTTCACACCATATGGGATATCGATTGCACCCGCGGCAGAACACACCATGAAGTTTTACAGTGTACACCATGTGTCGTTTAGAGGGATGGAAGTATCAATTTTATGATCGAAAAGAAACGATATACACTCCAATCCAGATATCTGTGAATACATGTTGAAGAGCAATTGCACGCGCACAGAAGCGATCGTAGCAGCTCAACGAAGTGTCTGAACAGGAACAATTTTTTTACAGGACAACTTCAGGCTGATAGTACAAGAGGTGAAAAAATGTTTGGGTATGATTAATTTGTGCGTTTAGCTGCTATATTATCGATATATACATTACAATGCTGTATAATTCGCTCTACTGAATTGTATGTTCTTTCAAGTTTCAATCGTGGTTGGACTTTTCGACGATTATACGCAATGCAGTGAAACAGGTCATCGCAGTATATAGAAACTGTAATGAAATGAAGGGGGTTAATTGTACCATTTGCAATATGATGCGTATAGGATTGTTCGCGAAATGTCGTACAGATTTACAGACTCCTGTCAACTATCGTCCCGAAATCGGGTTCGCGCAGGGACAATAATCCTATAGGAAGAAATGCTCCAGTTCCTCGTAAATTCGTTTTCTGCCCGAAGCCCAAGGCATGACAACAAAAGCGGAGGGGCCAACAAAGTCTGTGCTTGGCAGGTACTACGCCCCCCCCCCTCAGTGTTGTGGACGTCGTCTGGACAATAATCGTGTAGAACAAGCCAGACGATAATCGTGAGGAGTCTGTATTATTTGGTGCAGTTACAAACCGGGGTGGATTGTATTTAATTAATCTTTTAATCGGTAGGACATTTCGCGTGCGACTGCTGTTTTCGATTCTCATTGCAAGTAAGAAATAACCTTTGTTATACTATTTTCTGGAATACCTACCGATGCATAATAAGACAATGTAATTTTTGGCATAATACCGCTTATTTCGATAGCCTCGAGTCTATGGGATCTCAATATGATAAAGCGGATCTTCCTCTGAATATCGACATTCTCCTCGAACCAGTTTGTCTCGTAAGCCGCCGCGGCAGTTTTGTTGCTCTGCAAGTAAAGTGTCTTACAATGTTTGCAGTCGAGTATTGCGATACGATTCGTTGTATTACCGCGTGTATCAAACTGTCGGCCGGCCAGGCGTACATGATGAGCTCCACGCTGGCGCTGAACACCACGAGCGCGAATAAAAGTTTGAAGAGTAATGGTTGTTTCTGTTTTGCAAGAATCTCTCGTGAACTCGTGCAGCTCGTCTTGTAGCATCACACGTTGTTCTCGGCGAAGCTGTTACTTACGGTGACCAGGTTCAAACTGCCGAAAATCACGGCGATATGCGTCGTGGCTACTGTCGCCAAAGCAATAAACCTGACGGATTTGTATACGGATTTTGTATACCTGAAATTCAACAACTGTTCACGCAAGCCTGCATTCTTCATGTATACACAGGGTGATTTTTGTAACTGGGCTGTTCCAAGTGAAGTTACGAAACGAAAATCATACCGGAGAATTTTTCATTGCTCAACAAGCAATCATCCGATTTTATTAACTTTTTTCACGATTTCATTGGTGCTCTTGCAAAGTGCACTTTCCTTTCAAAGGAACAAGTTGTTTTTTATTTTGTATACGTTGATTCCTCGTATCATTTTGTGTATAAGAGATGTATAAAGTAAGGTTATTGAAAACATAATACTTTACGAGATATTTAATTTTACTTGACGACTTAGAGCAAGTACTCGTACGTGTTTCACCTTTACTTTGTAAATGTTTTTTTATATCTTGTTCTTTTAGATTTCTCATTAGAATGTTTGGTTCCTCAATGTTCACATTTAAAAAATTACTTCAAACCTTTTCTTCTAAATCATTTATCGGAATAACAAGTTGTGAATAATAGGTGGCGTGATGTTTCAATGTTATTGTGTTTCAATTGTGCTTTCAGTATGCTTATCTTACACCTTTTATACGGAGAACGACAAGAGGAACGAATTTATGCAAACTAATCGCAGTGCTCCATTCAAGAAAATGTGCAATTGCAGTTTACAAGTGCACCGATGGACTTGTAAGAAAAATAATATAATAGAATTGCATGCTAAAGTCTATTGAAAGTATCTACAGACAATACTATTGTAATACGAAGGTATCATTAAATGACGATTTTTCGTGCAATGGTGCATAAACGATTTCGCTCAAGTAGTTCATTACTCACCACAAAAGTTTCACATGTTCCCGTATACAGGCGTTCAAATCCTGGCCGGACTTAGCTTTCCGCAGCTGTATCGCTAAAATCTCGAACCTGACCGTGGCGTATCTCAATAGAAGTGCGATCTGAGCGTCGATCGCCATGCCTGCGGTCGCCTGGCAGCCGACCAGTATTTGATGGAAGAAAATAATACTCTTCATCGGCTGATACTCCACCGGAAATGGGTATATAGCGAGCGTGGGGAACATTTGCGGCGAGTACAGAGGGCCGCTTACAACGAACAGGCACGTCAAGAAACACCAGATCGCGTAAACAACGTGGGAATACTTGTAGCTATCCATGTGACGCTGCACTACGATCCTGTCCTCCTCGGTGGCGTACTTGCAAAAGTTCTCCATATCGAAGAACAATCTCTGAAACGATCTGACGTCTGATTCGAGCCGAACCACGTGGTAATAACATCTTTAAGAATATTCAGAGAAAGACGTGAAATTACTCGAAACCGCTTCTGCATCAGACGACAAACGATCATCTTGATCATCACCTGAGCGACAGCCGAGAAAAGACTGACGGTTTTACCAAGCAGGACTGGTTCATTGCTATACACGTAAATCGCGCTGAGAAGCGGCAAAAGCAGACCGAGGCAGCTGACAAACGCCGCCCACCATAACACGTTGAACAACAAAAGTCGATTGTTAGAAGAGTTAATCGAGGGTGGCCACGTGAACGCTAGGGCTACCGTGATTTTCGTGAATCTAATCGCTTTCTCAGGTGTCACGTGTAATCCCATTACCGATCAGCTTGTGGAAACTATTATCGATGCTGTACTGTCTCGGTTTCCTTGTCTTCCTGAGATAGCGTCGACACTAAGATCATAATACGATGGTTAGAACGAGATGAGTTGTTTCTGTATCGTAAGACACGCTCGAAAATGCGCGAACAAAGTTCTACAGAATTGGCTTCACTTCATCGAATTTTAATTTAAATAAATAAGTCACCTCTCTACCTCGCCGTGTGCTATGCAATCAAGATAAATCGGCGGTATTATCATTTCACCATCTCGTGAGAACACGGCTGCTTGAGCTCGTAGAATCTATGCAACCCCAATTGCAGGTTGCACGGCGGCTCTCCGTTCGTTTCAGCGGGAAACGGTGGCTATAGGTAGAAGCGTTGCAACGCTGAAGTGTTAGCTCGAGCCGCGGAATAAAGAACAGGTAGACGGTGGGGTTTGTATAAAATATCCAAAGGGAAACAGAGAACGGTGTAACGAAGTGAATCGTCGGAATAAAAAGAAAATAAAATGATTTTAAGGCACGGAGAACTTTTCGATAAACGTAATGTTTTCCATTTTCAGCTTACATCTTGAGGAATTTATTACAGTTCAAGTGAAATTTAAAATAGCAATCTGTAATGTTATCGTAATAATTTAGTGATGTTTTTTAAATCCACAGGATTTCACGTACGTCATCTTGGGGATTTTCCCTTGTAATAAACACACAAGGCGCCCGGATCTTTTGTCTCCGAGGTACGACCACTTTACGCGGCCCGCGTATGCACGTGTTCAGCGAAGTGTTTCCGGTCGTTTCGTATCCCACTCGACGGTAAGTAGACCCGCCACACCGTTAATTACGCGTATTGTGGTGAAAATAGCTTGAAAATGGCTTGTGCTGCCGGTGAACAGCCGTCTGGATCCCTGCATTTTCTTTACCACGTATTCACATCTTTTGTCCTTAAGAACACTCTCCTTTTGTCCAGGAATTTTCAACTCGTGACTCGTCATCAGAGCACTTTAATTTCAACGAATTTATCTTTGCATTTCCATTCGCTGTACTATCTTGGATTTTGTACAGAATTTGAAAACAAGATCATCTGGATCGTTTCTCATTTTGTTAATAAATTCTGCATGAGCTGGTAAAAATACAAATACCGTTACTCTAGTCTATTAAAACTTACACTTCTTTTTACATGTCTCCAGTTCAAAGTCTAACATTTACCAGAATTTCGTGCATAATACACTTTCTCAATGTTTGCCTATTTTAACCAATACCATCCACTTCTTAAACGCCCAACCATTTCTCTTCGAATTACACCACATTCCCTTTCCAACAGACCACACGGTTTTAGGATTCCAGAAACGTGACGAAATACATAAAATATCCGGTTGTCATCATTCTGATACCACTGTTCATTGAAAACGTTACGGTGGAAACGGAAATGGTAGGGTGAACCAACCACTGACTAACCAAATTCATACATTTAACAATTTATGGACGTTTGAGATTACTACTTGAATGTATATATTTATAGCAACAAAACAGTTGTTAAAATTGCAATCACCTACATTCATTTTTCTTGAAATTTTTATAAAAATAGTTACTTATTCTTATCGTAATTTTTCACTTTTTAGTACAGTCAATTACTGATTAGTTTACCCTACAAGTGATTACGTTTCCTCGACAATCGTATTGTCGACGAATGATAAAATCGTGCCTTACCGTGTGCCGACAACGTACTGGCGATCGATACCGCCACGACATTATCCTCTGCCAGTAAAACACCGGAACGTTCGAAGGTAACTTCGTGCGCTTGGAACAACACTTCCGTCTCTTATGGAATAACCTTTAATTTTCGCAGGGCGATCAATTATCACGGAAATACTTTGGAAAATTGCGAGTGATTCGGTGCCGAAAAATCGTAACTTCGACGAGGTCGATGATGTATTTTCATGGTTATTGGATGGTGTCGAGCGAAATTACAGCCCCAAGAAATTACCGTATATATCTATATACGTACTTCGACGACTCCGCGGTGAGTGCTACTGAAATTCCCCGAGTAAGCTTTTCGCGGTGCATAAAACCTGGAAACTCGTCTCTCATGTGTTAAAGAAACGTTTCAAATTTGCAATGCGACTGGGTACCACGGCCTTGCTCGACAAGCCTTCCTCGATCATAATCCGCGAAAGTTCGAGGCCCGTATTAAACTTTATATTACCATTCAGCGCTGTAAGAGTTTTATGTACACGGTTTATACTGTCACTCCTGGACCGAACAGCCCAACGGCGTAGCCGACTTGCGAATTTACGAGCGAGGTTTCCGCCCCCTCGCTCTATCGCGTGGAAATCTTCGAGTCTTTGGACGTTCTCGATTTAAATTTCCCGCCAGAGAGTGTCCCTCCATTTCCGAGAATCGTTTCATAGCATCTTGGTCACCGAAAAGGAATACTGTACTGATTCGGTTGGACCCTTGTCTGATTAATACTTTGCTACGTCACTCAAGTATTAGTAGGGGAAAGATGCTGAATTTGGGCCATAGTTGGGGCACTATTGTAACTTGTCATGTGTAAGCAATTGGCACTGTGTGATAGACAATGTGTGATGATAGTGGTGATGTATACATAAACGACACATATTGTCTATTATACGGCGCAAATTGCTTATAAATGACAATTTACAATAGTGGTCCAACTTAGGAGATGCTCCAAATTCTGTAACCTTTACCTATAATATTTATTAAATAGTAGCATTTATTTAGGCAGTAGTTCTTATTCTATTGACTCACCCTATATATTCATATGTATACATATATTTATATACATACATATTTATTTTTTCCTGATTCGATTATTAGTTGGACCTAGATTCAAGAAATGGTAACGGCAACATAGTTTATCGAACGCATCACAGTTAAATCACTGGAATACTTTTCAATTGACCCGATCCAATTGAAAACGGTAGCGCGTGAAGCAAGCCAAGAAATCGCGGGACCGCAACAATTTCGGTCAAAAATCAATTTCCGATGCGATTAAAACCTCGGATGAACGGCGCGCGATGCGCCATGGGACGAATGGGTGGAGGCGAATCAGCGATTTCGTTGTCCATTGTGACGTCGTCGCTTGGACAAACGAATCGGAGAGGAAAACCGACCGACTTCCATCATGCGCTAATAATCTGATGAATTCTGCCGGTCAATTTGTTCGATTCTACCGATGTGTCGTTACACGAATCACAGTCGGTTCATCGGAAACAAATGTTGAACCTGGTGGATAGATGGCAAAAGACTGACCAATTTATTCATACAGAGTAGCCTATTTCAAGTGATACACGCAATTATCTCCTAAAATATTTGCTATGGGAGAAAAATGTGTCTAATAAACTTACTTCTTCGATACTTACGTGATCGAAAATCTTATCTAGGTGGACGTGCCTTCGAGATTTCAAGGTGATCTTTGTTTTTTTAAATTGGAACCATATGGTTTTATTTAGACAGACGTGTAGCCCGTTCCATAGAGCAGTCATCGACCTACAATATGTTGGTATTCCAAAGGCGTACGGTTCCATTAAAAATGAAAAACAAAAGTCACATTGAAATCTCGAAGGCACGTCCATTTAGATAAGATTTGTGACGACCACTGGATGTCCCTTTTGAAACCAGATAAGCTTTGCTTGAAAATTTTTGTATTGTAACAAATAGTTTAGGAGATAATTGCATATGTCACTAGAAATTGATCACCCTGTATATCCATAATCCGATTCCACAACGGTTGTAAATTATTATTTAACAGCGACTTTAACAATATTATTCTACCTGCAGTTTAATCTATGTACATCTATGACATTTCGTAGCTTGTAACGTGGAAACGTGGTGAAGTTGGTGAATATTGATTCGATCGGTGATTCCGTGTGACCCTTTTTTGATGGAGTCGCTTTTATCGTCCTCATAAGGCTTCGTCTTTCATTTCTTTACTGCAGTATTTGCTGAAAAATCAGATTCAGAATTTTCTTTCATTGTCTTCAATTCGATCGAATGGTGTTTTACAGTCGATACGAAAAGAATTTCACTTAGACAGAGTGAACTATCGTTTGATATTGAATGATGTATAGACAGAGATTAAGCTGATAAAGCTAAAGCCAGAAGCGAAGCGATTTCATTAGTTGACACGGATTAAATTTATCACTTTTCAAAAACACAGTATTTCGTTAGCAAAGAGTTTTCTGTCTGTAGCATGACGCACAATCGATTGATATCCAAGAAATAAGAAGCAATATAGCAAAGTAGCTTATTGTGTATTACAATGGATCAGTAATTTATAAGATGGGTATTCATGAGTCACCGGACAAAACAATTATCTACGAATATGAAACGCGTGTTGACATAGTCTCTTGAAACGATACTCACTAATAAGTTATCGTGGGGATGATGACAACTAATACGGAACCAGCTGCGCATGCCATTGTCGATAGAAGAATTTCCACCTCTGACAACGTACTCGTTACAACGTTCGCTTTCGTGGTGGTCTCCTAAAAAAATATAGCGTGATAAACTTAGCCTGAGTTTAAATTACGATAACGTCTGAAAAAACGTGAAAATATCAGATCCGCTATGATTAATTAGCCTGGCAATACAATCTTGTGCGAAATGCGATCTGAGGTTTGCAATTGCATATTCATGTGCGATTATGTCTAATGTTTTCCTCCAAGCGCTTAATATTATTCTCACTGTTATTTCCGACGTCGGTAACCACAAACTGTTACGTAATGTTAGAAATTCCATGCGTCCTCTCTGCGGTATTAGATTCCATAAAACACTGTAGTTATATTATCAGTTTCGCAAACACTCGAGAGAAATAATAGAAATCAGAATCTTTGGATAATAACTTGGAATTCAAAGACTGAAGAGAACAAAGTTGCAAGTGTAATTAATTCTTAATAAATGTCACTTATTCTAGAATTAAAGATAATTAAATTTAAACTCAAGTGTATTACCACTTGAGTGACTCGTAAAATGAATTATCAGGTTTAAAGAGCGATAGTGGATTGATAAAGCAAAACATTATGTCGCGGGCTACTCTCGATAAGCTCGCGATTTACCACTGCTCGTCGATAAATTAACATCGTGGAGCTCGTTGTAAAATGGTGTGAACGAGAATGTTGTGTGACATCAATCAAGTTAACACGACTCGACAACACACTTAAACTTTAACAAACTCAAGAGTTTTTGATGTATGTGCATGTGTGTACTAGTTGTGTTTGCAAAACAGATGTGTTCTCGTTGACGGTGGAAGGTGTTCCGCCTGCTGCTTGTATGCGTAGTTGCCCGTTGGTGCGGATTAGCTTATGATTGGTTGTGTGTATTTGTATGGTGGTGGAAATGAGAAGATTTGGTTGGTGTGTATTAACGTTGGTGTGGTAGTACAAAGTAGAAGACAAGGCATGGCGTGTTGTTTATTCTATGGGATTCCTGGAGGATGTTAAGTCGCAACGACTTATCTAAAAGTATGTCTCGTGTATACGTAATAAAAAGTCCGAGTCTAAATTCTCATTCTCGTGGGTGAAAAAAAGCCGACCAAACACTCGTTACAGTAAAATCCGCGATTGACCGTAGCCTGCCCCTGAAACGTACGTGGCAGCTGTTTTAGTTCCTTCGCTGGAAACCTTGGAGCAACCCTCGATTGAGTTTCGAAGAGTAACACAGCTGATTAGGATTCCCGGTGGCGCGTACCGCAAGAAGGCGTTAATCCCTTAAGTAGTGATAACACAACGAAACTTTATAATCCAGTTTTGCGGCGCGTGCTCCCCTCGGAACCTTCCGTTCTCGCGCCACCAAGCCACCCCCATTCTTCTGTTCAACGGAACACGAGGGCTAACTAGTCAAACCCAATCACCGTGTTTCTCACCATCTCCCTCTCCTCCATCAGGCGAACACAAAAAAAATTAATTAACCCTGTGGAAAACTTCGGCTATTCCGTTCGAATAATTCGATGTACCAAGAAAGGGGTGGATTCATCCCTTAAATCGAGTCCCGTCCAGCGATTTTGTCGAATCACGTTCGACTCGTATCAAACTCGGTCATCGATCCTCGTTGCAATATAAAGCAGAATCTCTATGATCCCACAGTGGAGGGTATCATGGTGCATAGTGTTAGCGAAATAGAGTTCCCCTCCTTTCTTAGATGATAAAAATCCCGAATTCATGAGCCCGTTCGAGATAAAAGAAAAGAATACCATACTCCGAGAACGATCTTCGTTTGTCCGTCGATGACCAAGGAAACCAGGGAGTGGGATACTCTCGTGAAATTTGCATAGAAGAAGCACGTGGGAATGGAAAAATTCCGTCTGAGGGGATACAATGGATACACGATGTCACATTACTCTCACTGTTACTCTACACCTACGTCACGTGACATGATTACGTGATTTTCCGTTACCAATTAGTCAAGCAGCACACATAACTATACTATTTTCCTTTAATGCCATCTCACATTTTCCCTCGGTTCCTTCAACCTGGCGCTGCCACGTTAGCCAAATATTGGTGACACGTACATTACAAAGAGCCTGGATTAATACCGAAATTAAATACCGATACACAATTCTCACGGAAAAGTAATAGCGTGGTATAATTTAAAACAAGACCAATAGCCTCTATTAACAAAACGCATATATTCTCGACGATTTACGATTTAAAAAACGAAATAAATCATGCCTGTTTACGTACGGTCTTTTTCACTGTGGCAGTCAATGTGCCAGGCGAAGAAATTTAATCTCCGACCGAATGTTTTCCGTATTTCCGCGATAGAGGAGAGTACGAAGGGTGGATTTCGTCGTTATAGCGGCGGAGATAAGGCACGATTTGTTCGTGTGCCACCCCTCGTTCACTCGACTCTGCTCCCCCGATTTTTCGGCTCGGTCTCGGGCAGCCCAGGATCGGACTGATTTTCTGTACGAGATGGCTGACTTGTCCTCGCTGTTCTCATTAAAAGTTTCCCTCCCCCTTCATGGACAGGCTGGTTCCACGGCGGCGGTGGCGGGCCGGCTTATTGTTTAACTTGCCTCGTTAGAATCGCTCGAGCCGAAAACGCAATATCAGCCGCATAAACAGCTTAATCGCGCGACAACCAGGCGGGGGACTTTCGCCGCTTTACGGTCCTCGCGAGCGGCCGAGGCGCGCGGCGTCTCGTCGGGTCGATTGTTAGGTGAAAACGGGCCAACTTCTGGTTTAAAGTTCGACTCGACTCGCCTTTGAACGACTCGGACGATTTGCGAACTTAACGCCTGATTGTCGGGACGACGGCTGTGTGCCTGGTACGTTTAAAACCGTGGAACGTCTGCGTGCTCGTGTTCACACTTGCAGTTCAGGTGCCCGAGAGGAATATCCTCCACGAAATTGCATCGTTCGGGAGTGTTGGGTGATTCACGGAAATCTGATGAAACATATTTGGTCGTTAACATATTCTTTAAACTGTGAACTTTTTGCATTTATGTCTGTCGAAAATTCAGTGGACCAAAAGGTTCCGTCGAATATAAAAAATTTATATTTTCACTCGAGGTCTGATAATAGCTCTAATATATCGATCTAATTCCTCGTTTGCTTCAATTTTAGTGAATAAATCGATAACATTCTATCTTCGCATAAAGATCCGCAGTCTAATCGTGAATTTCGATGTGGTATGCCAAAATGGCAAGTTTTCTTCAAATTCTAATAAGGGATCGGAATTACGAACACCTACCGTATCTATTTTCAGGGGGACGGCGAAAGATTAATGCACACGTACCAAGTGTTCACCTGCCAGACCGACAGCCACGCACGAAAGTAGAAGCAACAGAACCGCTCGAGGAAACATTTTGTCGACACGACGAGTGACGAACGACTACGGAAAGTTTCTACCTGTCCCACGGTATTATCTTCCTCCGAGGAGGCTCACACGCGGCGATAAAACGACCGATTGACGTATCGTCGGTTGTACGTCGGACTTTATCGTCTATGACAGCCGACGTGGGACGGGTACCTTATCCGTGGCAGACAACATATGTTATACATATAGGACAGGTATGCTCGGCGCACAGGTGCGGTCTCACGGAGAATCAATGGCGAAATCGAGGTGAATATATTCGCGACCATGTATGGAAACGGATCGTCCTGTCACCCGTGCGAATCTCCTCTTTTATTTACAACGGACCTTGATGTTACTGTCTGATGACGAGAGCTGCGTAGTTCGATACGTACACACACATAGGAGAATGTCAATAAATTCGATACGTAACACTTCTAGCACACGGGATTTGATTTACACTTCTAATGTTATATCGATAATTGACGAGTACCTACTTTATCCGATTCAGCTTGCTTCGATATCGATGACAAATATATGTAAGGCTTGAAAATGTTCGTGAATTGTTCTGGTCATCTTATGAATAGACTGTGTAGACGTTTACGGAGATTTAGATATTCATGGAGTCAGGTGTGAAGACAGGTATGACATAAGAACGCGATATTTACTGCATCTTTTTTTTCCTCTTTGGTTGCATCCGCTGTAAACGTATAAAATCCTCAGACAGTAACTGTGTACTGTGTAATGTTTACAATACTTATATGTCGGGTTGCTTCGATACAGTACACGATGTCTTTGTAGCTAATTCCATCATAGTTCGTGTGTCTAATCTCCGCCACTTCATTCTATCCTTGAAAAACGACACGATCGACCGGACAACACATTGTTCCAATGCCTCTTGCGCGCAATTTTGTTATTAGATTTTTGGATGTCCCGAGTTCATGGATTGCAGCGCAAATATTTTTCCAGCTCTATTTCTCGAGAAATCGAAATCAAACAGAGAATCCTCTCGGGAGCACGGTGCAGCGATGGAATATACCCACCGTGTCCGGGAAGGATGGATCGAGCGATGTATCATCGCCGCTTATGCGATTTAATTGGGAACGCGTAATTGTTCTTTCGTTGCCGCGGGATCACGCGGAAAAGGTTCACCGGGATCCCTTGTATAGCAGCAATTTCACCGTGAAACGGGGAACGTTCGAAATTCCACGGTTCAGTGAAATCAAGGCTCGATGATTCCTCGGTATTTACGGTACCAATCTGTGATATCGATTTCTCTATCAACATGAATGCACGGAATCTCCTTAGAGAGCAACTTCGAGGTAATCATCGAGCGAACATAAATCCTTTCGTAAATAAAACGTCAGCCCGGCAGGACAGAGCGTTCGAGGAAGATTTTTGTGAAAGACGCGTCGCCGGTCGGCAGCGGGGGATCTTTATCATTTCTCGTCCGACATCGATCGCAGTTGAAAAATATCGTCCGCCATAAAATGGTATATCGTGCCTATAACCGCGATACGCCACGCTTTTCGACGATCAAATGCATCCCCCTCGACACCGTCGAACGATCCGTTGCGCCTCGAAATGGGGAAGAAAAATAGAGACCGATCGACGGTACGGAGAAAGAGGGAACGAACACGCGACGGAGAGAAAGAGAGATAGATAGAAAGCTAGTGACGATGAAAAACAGGAACTACACGGTTGTACACCTGTTTCCGGCACTTTTTGCTTCTCATTCCGCTGCTGGAAGGCTCAAAGGACATCAACGGAAATTCCATACGCGAGTCTGACTACCACGGCTACCAGGTCCACTCCAAGCTCCCTCGATGATCGATTTTGTTCTTTTTTTCCATTTCGTCGCCAATTTACATTGCACCCTGAACCGAACCTCGCTTCGTTACCGCTCACTGGCCAAAGTTAATGGAATAACCGACGAATCGGTCAACTCGATTTTTTTCTTCTCAGCCAGGCATCGGTTCCAGCGCAACCCCCGACCACCGATTCCCGTTTGCATCGGTGAAAAGCGGAACGGGGATAATTACACGTTTTTTTTTTTTTTTTTTGCGATAAGGAACAAAAGTTTCAAGTGTCACGATTGGAGTATGCGTTTCGACTGGTACGGGAAATATTTTGTATGGAGTTGGGTATCGCGATGTGTTTGTACATAATATCGAGTACAAGCTGTTACAGTTCTCATTTTCTTCTATGTTCTACGTATTCCAGCTGTATCTGACTTAACAGCCAGTCATATTAAACGTGTTAAACAGCTCGCAGGTTATTATTATCCTTGAACTATTCCTTCTGTAAATTGTGCCTGAACATTATTAAGTCGTAGCGATCGATTGTCCGCCGAAACGCCCACCCAAAGCAAATACCTAGACGAATTACCGTCGGAATCGCGTTACAAATTGCATAATAGGACACACGATGCCGACCTACTCGGACTGTTTCGATTACGCATGAGGAGTAAATAACTCGAACAACTTGTGGCTATTTACAAGATCCACCGTTGATTAAATTTAATGACTAGTTCGATTCCTTCGCTGTCGCTTTTATATCATTTCCATTTGAAAATGAAGTGGCTGACGAGATATAGGCTGACTTACTATTGTATACGCTATCAGTAGTTATTGAGATTAAGAACGCTGAAGATTAGACATGTGAAATTCAGTTCATACTTCGACTGTGATGAAGACTTTGAAACAATCGACTGCAATAGTGAAAATGACCATACGCAGACAAATTGTATTTCATTTTGTAAGTCATAAATCGTCGAAAATACAATATACACGTTTCGTTAATAAAGACAAAAATTTTGTAACGGTATTTAAACAATCCAGTCTCTCTGTAACAAACGGTCACGTGAAATTCGTTTTCCGCTGGAGGAAAAAGTGGCGTAGAGGAAGAACCTTCTCCCATTTAAAAAATTTATTTCATATACTGAAATACATGTTAAACTGAAAGTTAATTTGGATTAAATTTCAGTAACTCCAGAAACCAAGCTGTAGGAGGCTCTTTCCCAATGCCACTTTATCCTCTAAGGGTAACCGAGTCTGTTCATGGAGTGTCACTCATATTTGCGTAACGTGGCACTGTTAATATTGATATAAGCATAATGAAGGACCTAAATATATTAAAATTAAAAAATTTATAATAACGGAGATGACCAGGTAAGGTCCCAGAAGCCAAACTAATCAACCGTTCTGAATATTGTACGGTAATCCCTTCCCATAACAACCCCAGGTATACTTGCTTACGACCGCACACAGCATCCCCAGCGCATCACGCATTCGAGAGTAGGCGCATGCAGCTCCCAGTCCGGGTTATTCATACTACAGCCTACCCACGGAACTCCCGCGAACACTACACAAGACAAGCACGTTTCCGTCCCCCGAGGAATCGCTCGCAGGATCCCCGAACCTTAACGCGGATCAGATCACCCCGTCATCCGGAACGGTATGCAAAAAGCAAACTCGCAGCGGCGACAGAGGCACGCAATCTGTTATGTGGCTATATCCAATTTAACAAAGTTCCGAACTGCACACGCACACGACTCGAACACGGAGAACCAGGTAACCGAATTAACGACAGGATAACGATCCTTAGCGGGCCTGTCCTCGGGCTCGACTTCAATCTATCCGAGCGTTCAACGGTGTCGTGTCATCTATCCACGGTGTGTCGATTAAACTACACTTCCTCCCTGCGACCCTCGATACAGCGGTGACAAGAAATTCCCACGGGGTAGCTGCGGCCGTTTCCCCGCTCCTGTAAGGAAGTCGCGGAGGTACAAATCTCTGGAGAGCTCGCAGGAGGTCTTGATTATCGGGACAGATGGAAAGAAGACGGGAATCCTAGGGAAAATGTTAGTCTGACGACCTGGCAGAGTTCGACAGAGGTGGGAGGAGTAGGAGGATGCAGGTCGCGGGAGAGGCAGGTGCGGAAGTTTCGAATCCAGTGGGAGAGAAATTGCGTACACGGGTCTTGCATCAGGCCGTAATAAAGGCGATGAGCGTCCTTTCATCAGGAGGGAAAAAAGTTTCGTCCCGTTTTCCCGCTCGGGGAACTTCAGCGCCTGTCCAAGAGAATCCAGTTTGTCCCGCGAATGCATATGCATGGAGACTCAATGAAAGAGGAGTAGAATTTGTGTGTGTGTGCACGGGGTATCGGTCTTAATGCAACCGGCGAAGATGTGTGTACGTTGCTGATAACAGGGAAAAAGAACGGACCTTTTTTTCTCTGTGTTTCGAACGTAGTGTTCTGTTCACATTCGAATGGCTGAGCAAAACGGATCTGGCGGAAAGCAACGACACGAAGTTATTGGAATATTCTCGGAGACGTAACGGAGAATACTCGTTCGCGAGAATATATAACGAAGTTTCTTCCACGAAATATCGAATCAGAGAGATTCATTTTCTACCAGTTGAACGATATTTTCCTCCAGATTCGAAGACGCGGCAATATTCGCTGGAAGACTGTCAGAGATCTCGTGTTTCTCGCAAGATTCGTTCCGCGTGCCTTAATTTAATTTTCAGTAGTCGCGGATTGCCATCAATGACTAATCCACGGGGAAATACTCGCGTGTATCGCATTTGTTTCATCGGTGTTTTGTGTATTGTAACGTGAGTACGATTGGAGACGGTTCTTGATACCAGGTGGTTTTTTTTTGGCGCCGTGGTCACTGTTCACTAACACTCAAAGTTGAATCCTACCTTTGGTTTTTATTATTGTGACAGTGTCATGATAAAATATGTTTATTTAGGTCGTGGTTATTAACAATACAGGTATTTACACGTTGATTTTGAACGCACAATACTTCCATTATTATTCTATTGATGATAATATATCTAAAATGTTAATTGTGCTATAATATTCGATGTGTTTTTATGTAATTCGAATCCTTTGATTGCGCACAGAGCTTCTAGGCGTCCTGTATTCGTTGTAACAAGAGATTCGGAAATGATCATTACTGAATCTGCTGTCGCTTTTATTCGATGTTTTTGTAGTCTTACGTTCAAGTATTTCACCTAGTGTTCATAAGTAGACTGCGGAAGTTTATGGAAATTCATAATTTCAGATAGTAATATTTAAAATTTAAATACAGCTGAATTATGGATTCTGTAGGGACTAGAGGTTCTACTACGTTAATAATTCATATATGTAAATTGTGTTAAACCCTATTGAAACCTTTATTTTATATTGCACTATCCACATTAAAAAGCGCTATAAGTGCATAAACATCCGCAGTTTATTCATTAGACTAAGACTTAATGACAGTGGTCATTGATGACTATCAAAGCAGTCAATGTGTTAACTGTTTTCGTTGGAATTCCATATTTTTTTATCAATTCGCGAACCACCAACTGCATCGACAATGTATCTTTGGAACAATGCATCGCTGGAAATCCAATTCCCATGTTATCATTGAAAGATAGGAATAACACGTTAACAACGTTCGCATCGAGCGTATTACGTAGAACGAATACGGGGAAAGTATCTTATTACTGGAATTACATTAACGAAGGGGTTCGCTGTAATGATACGTGGAAGGGGGGGATAGAATTACCATTGCGGTTGAATCCCCTAGCATTAGATGGCCACCGTTCCTATCCGCTAATGCCCACTCACCGATTCATTAATTACGATCATTGTAATTCATATCGGTTATTATTATTCCGTTAGCCGCTTCATTAACACCGGCTCGCGGTTTGATAAATTAATGAACGCGCGAGGAACGCGTCGGATCTGTTGTCAAAACTGTCGTCGGCTGTTACATTACAAATCATTTCGGCGGGGGCTCTTCGCCTCCACTAAACGGGAATTAAATTGGAAATTACTGTTACCCCGTCGATCCACATTCGAATCGAGGATCATGGTTACGGAAAGCTCCTGGAGTGTTGAGAATGGAACGTAGATTTATCGAGAATTTACACGAAATTCTACGACTTCGATCAACTTATCGTTGAAACTCATGTGAATTTGTTAGTTAAGTATTGTAGTAACAATTCCATGAATCTCCCGAAAGCCATTTAATTTAAGTTAGAAGAATGAAAATGTTCGGTGAAGAACTTTGTAGAACTCAACTGTCTTCTTCTAGGCATTAGATAAACTTTAAATTCTTCTTACGAATGTTACGTGTACTTCGTACATGATAAATCGTTCTAAGAGGGTTCGTTCCGGCCATTGAGCGGTAGTCGGATTAAAAATTATTATAATCGTCGACTTACATTCAGATTAAGGATCATAAAGGGGAAAGTTTCTGGAAAATGCAAGCCACGGAAACGCAATAGGGCCACGGGTAGAAGGGACGTAAGTAGCTTCGCAATGGGTAAATAATTAAAATGTATAAGTATTAGAATATTCTGTCAAGCTTCCCCCCAGGCAAGTAGATTGTTCGGTCTGTTTAGTTTTTCAGTACGGTTGATAGAGTAATCACGTTCGGTTGGTACACGGATATTCGAAACGGTTTCAGAAAAACTGCCGGTAACTGTTACCAGCACACCGTGTTGGAGCTAATGAATGCAATAAAGTTCATTCTCGAATGAAGTTAACGGGGTGCCCACGGTTATGCATATGCATGCGTCTGTTTGCCATCGAAAGTATTTAATCATCGAGTTTATTCCGTTCCGTCGTGGAACGCGTCGCCGGAAATATCGATTTAAATATCGCCGTTCGAGCGATATATTACGACTGTTTCCAGGTGTCGCGGTCATAAAATCGAACTTGTCACTGCATTATTCTATTTATTTGCGTGAATTTCATTAGCCGGGACAATTAATCACTGGATTCCCGCGTACCCTGTGTAATTAGTCAACGTTGCTTCTAATCGTGCAATCATCGACGAAATGGATGGTGGGCCATGTTCGAATTGCGCGCGCGGTTGGTCGGATTGTTCAGGAACGTTTACAAATTTCGATATACACTTCGAAACCTGAAATGATCTGTAAGTCTCAATATTTACATTTTATAATGTTAAGATAACTTCTATTTCTTTCTCATCGCCCGTGCAAGAACGGCTTCCGAAAGGTTCACGAGGATTGTTCTCTCGATGAAAGATGAATTTCGCTAAATTCAACGCAATCGAGGAGGAGATGGAAGGACTGTTAGGGTTTCAACGGATTCCTCGAGACCCGTGATCTTACCGGTCGGATCCGGTTCTGGACGTTCTCGTTTCTTTTCCAGGACAATCTCCGTGTGAAAATGAAGGACCGGTATCTCGTGGCCGTCATTCGAACGAACAAACTTTTCCATTCGTTACCGTTGATCCACGATCGCCTTGGGCCACGAAGACCTCTCAGTCGCAGGATATTAAAAGTAGATTAAGATCTCGAGCATCCGACCTTAGATTTCGTTCCTGTGAACGAAGTACGTTCGGTGCATTAACCGATCGTTATCGAAGACGGACATCGTGTCTCTACTAGGAGGAAATCAAGGCACGTTGGAAACTCCGCCGCGAGTCTGGAGCGATCTATCAATATTTGGAGATGATTCACTGCGTTTCTGATAATAAGCGAGTATAAACCGTGGAAAATGGTTCCGGTGTTTGTAATTTGTTCGTCAAACAAATTTTAATTTGATTCCAATAGAAATGCAATCGTGGCTTGGATTCCATGTATTTCTTCGAATTTTTATACAATGATAAATGGTATGGATCGATGGATAATAATTAATACTACCGTTTTTAAATTAATAGGAACAGAGTGTACTATGTATTTCAGCGACTTATAAATAATTGCTCTTAAAATCAGTGAGTAATGTGGATTGTAATAAGGATACGCTACAATATCTAAAACGTTTCTTGGGTAATTTATAGTCATTTGTAGAACGTTAATGGTTATATGTAGACGGGTACTAAATAGTTGAACCGAACTGATGGCAGATCTACCAATGGTAATATACAGACCCACGAAACCGCTAATTTATTTCTAGTCAAACGACCAGAACGGCTAGGAACCCGAAAAATATATTCGCCGATGAATAAATTTTGAGACCGTTGAAATATTCCGAAAGAAGTTCCCGATCCCTCCCTTATCTGCGGTCACCAGACCTTCGTCCACGGTCGAATTTCGAACTGACGAATCGTGCACAGGAGACGATCTCTCACTCTTGTCTTCAAGAGGCCTTCAATTCAGATCCAACTAATATACAGGACATCGTATTTCG
The DNA here is from genome assembly GCF_001272555.1 of Dufourea novaeangliae. NCBI lineage: Eukaryota > Metazoa > Arthropoda > Insecta > Hymenoptera > Halictidae > Dufourea > Dufourea novaeangliae. Next base: position 1,567,209 of record NW_015373918.1, on the reverse strand, counting down.
AAGAGAAACATAATATAATCATATAAAGAATTTGTTTTATAACGTTAATGAAATTCAAACTAAATTCCTGCTTTAGTATACTAAATGCACTGATCTGTTTAAAAAAAATTAATTTGAATATGCTATACTATTAAATAAGAATTATGTTCTGATAGTTAATAGTGTCGTAAAATTAATAAGTACCTCTCAGTAATAACTAAAAGAGTTATATTCGTCTTCCACTCGCGATTGGCTAAAATATTCCCAGAATAACATTCTCGAATCCAGAATGTATGCACTGCACAATATCGTGTTGTCAGATTTCAGCTGTGACAAGCACAGTCAACTTCATTTCGACCGTAATTGGCGGAGTTCTCTTCCTACACCGATTGAACTTTGTAATTTCGTTTCGCCGCCGGGTGAAATGTCCCGGGGACTCTTATTTCCCGGGAACGTCGGTAGATCAATAAACGCGACCGTTACATAAACGGCGAATAACATCAAGTTCCGCGACACTGGAATTTTTCAATAAATAATCCCGTTCGCCCGGAGGACACGGTAAAAATGCATTGCTGCGGTAGTGAGGGGGCCGGCGATTGTCGAGGAAGAGGAACGGGCTTCTGATGTAAACGTATAGGCGTTCCGCGGCCGAGCGATTCGCATGATCTACGAGTAATTTCCCAAAGTGGACCCGGGTCTCGTTTCTTGCTGGCTCGTGAAAACGTTTACAGAAACGCCTCGTTGGACCTTGGTACCGAACTTTCCAGCGTGAAGTCGATGGTAACGATATAATGAAATACTACTCTCACCGGGAACATAAACAGAGGTTTTACGGCAACATATCAGTAGGGAAATGACACCTAACCCAGTCTCGAGGCAGTGCTGGGCGAAGTATTGCATACTGAAAAAGTTCTGTCTCTGTTGATACTAAAAAGTTTCATAGTTTTTTTTGTTAAGCCAGGACCTTTAGTAATTTCACGAAACATGCAAATGTAGTGTCCTTAGTCTTTAGAGGACAGGCAGATTTTTTCATGAGTTTTTATATTTTCCAATTAGATTTCTTATATCTTTGTACAGTGTTGTACTGTGTAAAATAAGCGACCCCTCTGGAATCTAAAAATAATCTTTCAGTCATCTACAGGTTAATCATCATTAAATTATGTGGTATTACTTTGCTGAACTTTTAGATCAGTAGAATATGATTGATATTTCGTCAGACAAGTAAAATATGATCAGTATATGGTCAGACAATTAGAAGTAAATATCACGAGGATACCTAAATAGAAATTGGATAAAAACTTTTACACTTAATTGTAATTTGGAAAGTATATCAACCAACAATGTGTTCGTCATTCTCTCTCCGTCCGTTTTCGTCAGTATTTTCATCGTCGTATAACCGACAAAAGTTCCTCCGGAAGTCTATATCGGCGCGGGGCAGTTGCGATTCGAAGGAACGAGCTACGGAGGGACTACGTGGAACTAATGGTGGGATCCGAGTCGGGTCGCAAAGATTAAACGAGCATCGAAAGGGCGTAGGAAGTAGAACGAGGGTGGAAGTCCGCCCGCAAAGTGAAACAAATTGCTGCGAACGAGGCTCAGCTCGCCGACATAGTCGTTGATTCCCTTCCCGTCGCCTAATTCCACCATAGAGGAGTCGAGTAACTTTTTTAAACTCTATCTTCGATTCGCCGCCAATTTCATTTCGAATAATCCCCCTTTTCCGTCCGTATACCATTCTTGCGGGGGAAGGATCCCTACGTGTTTCGTGCCTGGGAACCGCAATTTTCCGCTGTGTGGGTTTCAACGTGAGAAAAAAAGGGTGATTTGAAAGGAGTATTTAATCTTGAACAACCGAGAGGAGCTGGGACAGTCAGCGAACTGGTGGTGGGTATCGAAATTTAGATCATGGAACAGTTTCATTCTCGGTTTCTCCTGGTTTAAGGAAAATTCACGATCAGGTAAATAGAGAATTAGAGTTCTTGGAAGGAAATTGGCACGTGGGCAGTCGCTAGGTTGTGGGTGACGATAATATTGTAGAGTGCACGGTTAAGTAGACTACGCCTGTATGTGGTCGGACAAGCAAACTAAGTGTCACTCAAATGGAATAGGGTTCGTATGTGTTCGAGCATGTAAAACGTGGTGAACAAGTCGTAAGACGAATGGAATAGGAAATGAATTTGGACACACAAGGCGTATTCTCGTATCGTATCACCGTTGGGTATTAATGTAGACGGGCAAGCGTTGTATCGTTGCGTATGAAAATACGATACGATACGACGCGACACGACACCATATCATACGATGATATGCAACGGTGATACGATACAATGATACGCAACGGTGATACGGTACAATGATACGCAACAAATGGATACGCACCTTAACACAGTTAGGTTGAGTAACTGGTACTGGCCAAGTATACAAACCGAGTGACCAATCAATGAAAAGAGGCGAGTATTGGGGTCAAGGTGGGCGCCTCAGGCCGAAACGTTTCGAGTTCCCCTTTCTCGCGTCAGTAGACCCCTTCGGTTAGAGGAACCACGAACTACGCCTCGTTTTCCCGCTCTGCACAAGAACATAAGAATTTCTCGACGAGATCCGCGCCATCTGCCGCGTATCCTTCACTTTTCTCGTTTCATTATTCTCTTTACATCAGAAGTTTCTTTCTGTCTTCACACACACACACACACACACACACAATCACACATCACCGTTCATAATAAGACGTTCGGAAATTCCAAGCGATGCTTTCGGGCCGCGGTAGTGGAACGGCGCAATGTGAAGAGACAGAGAGAGGATCTGGAAACTTCATAAAGCGAAACCAGTCGCGGCGAGGGGAAGGGAACTCGTACCTCCTCGAGCGTGTTCGATGCCGGGGCGGTTTTACGAGCGGCGGATCCACATTTCGAAGCGACGCTGCTGCTGCTCCTGTTTCGTGCGGTGGATTCGCGCGCGATTTTTTATTTTTCTTTACGAGCCCCGCCGGGCTCGCGGCCGCGCGTAAGGCAGACATGGAGAGGAAAAAAATGGGACGAAGCGGAATTGGAATGGGAGGGGAAGGGAGTTTCGCGGAGATGGAGCGGAATTACGGGGGCGCAAAAAGGCACGATGAATCGCGTGTAACTTTCATGGCTACGTCATTTCGCGTCGGGCCGAGGACAATAAAGCGTTTCATTACATTATAAACAAATCTTCGCTCTCCGGGTGTTCTCCAACGGGCGGCGGCACTCGACGACGAGAGAAAACGGGCTTGAAGAATCGCTGAATAAACTGGATTCTAAAGTGGTAAAGAAAGTATGGAAGACACGAGGCGACTCGGAACGAGAGAGATTCGGTATAGAAAAACTGAGCGAATAATAGACACAGATCCGCGAATTATCTCGCGATGCATTTAAATTGGGACACTGCGCACGCCTTCGAATATGAACCACGCTCTGGCGGAGATCTTGACTCATTTTGTTTTTTCATTTTTGTCATTGTTCATCGGGATCAACGGGGAGTGGGAGAACTGGATACCGTCTTAACGAAGATTCGATGCAGCCACTGTGAGATATAAATTGCGAGGGTGTGTTGCCTGGGATATTCGCGAATCCCTTCTACGCCGCCTGCCGTGTACTCCCTTCGACCCTATGAAACAAGATTACCGTGAGTATCAGGGCTTGTAGCCTCGTTTAAGCTGATTTACAGTCACGTCGCGCGCTTATTCTCGTCGGGAAATGACGCTACGAGGTTGGTTCCTTGAGCTTGGGGAACGTAACACGGTTTTCTGTAAGCTGAATCCAACCGTGTGCATTATTTTCGTTATCGCGGTCGGGATTGAATGTTTCATCCTCGGAGCCGACGGCGGTGCTTGGTCCTGTTTCGAGAAAACGGACAGTGTTTTCTTTCGTTGGCTGCGAAAATAGACGGAGTTTTCTGCGGCAACATGCTGTAACTGGATTGCAAAACGGAAAACGTGTCAACCTCGCGGATGCTGCCGCGAGAATTATCGCGTGGGAGCCGTTTACCGTACGGAGGATGTTTATTGGAGGTGAAAGGTATTATTCTTGGATGCTGTTCTAGGTCGAAGTCATGTTGGATGGAGTTTGGCAGTTGGAGCGAAGGAGAATAGACAAATCCAAGGGATTTGAAATCTTCTTTGGGTTTCGTTCGCGGCTTGGGAAAGCGTGGAAAGAATTGTACTGTCATTTTACGTGTTTGTTTTTCAAAGTGTAACCAAAGTTGCTGTAAAAATAAAGCTAACAAGAGAACAAGTTGATGAAATATTTGTGAACGTCAAGTATTACAAGATCTATGCCTTGTCAGGAAAGTATTATGAGGTTATAACTTGCCAAGTCGACGCTTAATCAGGCAAGTTGAATATGATTTCTACGTGGTCAAAGGAGTGAGATGTGGCCAATATGTGGTCAGACAAGAATCTCAGAGCCTCGAAATGACGGGTTCAGGGGACCTATTCATCTCTGAAAGCTTTCGAATCCTCCATCGAAGTGGTTGGAACAAAACTCGATAACTGTATCAGCCGCAGAACCGTCGGAGCCGAAGAAATTAGTTTCTCCGATATTCAATTTTAATAGGTCGTAAGAACCTGACGATGGGGTGGGGGGCATTCATTCTCGTTCGTATTCTCTGGCTTTCCGTCTCGTTGGCTCCCGCCTTGCTTCCCCGTGGAACACCGGTAAAGATTCCTCGATAAGTTCTCGTTAAGGTACCGAGATAACCCGAACGAAGAAAATTCCGCGCACGATCGAGCAATAAAACAAAAGGATACCGGAACAATGGTAACTAATTTCAATGGGCCGTCAAGTACGGGCGAACACTATTAATTATCGATAACAATTGTCCATTAATCTTGCCGGCCGTTTATTGAAATCGCGGGAATATCACGAACCGGACGAATTGATCGTGAGCAGGAGGAATTTAGAGAGAAAAATTATATCCTCAATGTTATTGATATCTTCCTTTCGAGTGATAGCAATTATAGTATCACTTCGTCACATTTAAGAATTTATAATCGATTGCGAGCAGATGGAATTTAGTTCACTTCGAATGATGTTCTTCGATTATACCGTACCATTTTGCCACACGTAAGAATTACAATACGCCAACAAATAGAATCTAAAAGAAACTATTCCTGAGTTTATAGAAATCTTTTGGAGTTAGGTTTAATAATTTCGAACAAACTGAATTATTGTGCACAAAACAATTTCTACAGAATCATAATTTTCGACAAGGAAAATGTAGTGCATCATAATAACTCGTGTAACCACAGCGTTACCACAGACAGTTCGTATTTAAATTTAGATTTCCATCCTCTCGTTGCTTGAGCGTATGGCAGTCATTAATTGTCAAACGAAATGGACAATTATGCTCGACCGTCTATGTATGCATATAGGACACAGCATAACATAATCGGTCCTCACAGAAGAAAAACGACCGTGCACTGGTAATTAAAGCCCCGTATCAGGCTGTCTAAATCGCGACGAGTAATTAATTCAGCGAATCACTGTTTCAGCACAATGTCATTTCGGCATTATCTATACCCGTGGACTATTTTGCTGACGGCGAAATTATCATTGAGCTATATTACACGTTCATTAACTAAGTCCGGCTCATTCCACCGCTATTATATTCATGTTCCTCAACGCGCGGAACTGCACTATAGATCTTTCAATTTTCGTTCATTTTCACAAGCTTTTCCACCGGCCGGTCGGTATAAGAAGCTTATCCACCTCTCGACTAGTTTTCTATACCTGTCGCCCTTCCATGCGCCCTGGTAATACTTTCCCTCTGGGCAGAGCGGGCTCGAGGAGCGTGGGGGGTGGTAATTTTAAATGAGACCGCGTTCCTGTTCCTGTAACATTCGGACGAACTTTTTACCGCCTGGTTACGCCAGCTCGACGAATTAAGAAGAGTTAACACACGTGCACAGAGTTTCCCGAAATAGTTTCTGCTGAGTGTATCCTGGCGAGATGACGTCGCAGGAGGGTTGGCTCGCGATGAAATATTTGACGTACACCACGGGGGGTGGTAGGCCACAGTGCTGCGCGTGTTTTTCCCGGTCGATCGTAAAATGTTTCCCCGATACGAGTCGACGAAACGAAACGATGCGTCGGAATAATCGTGAATGAATAATAAAGAGAACGGTGAGGTACGGGGCTGTCGATCGAGTGGCAGGACATCAAAAATAGAATCCACCGCAATTTAATGACAACCTTTTACTGTCCGTCCTTTGTCTGCATGGAAAATTACCGGTCCCTCTCCCACTGGACTCAGTCGTATTCGGTCGTTTACGATCGGTCGGTTACACCCCGACGTACATATTTATTTGACGCGGTTCACAATTTGCATATCGAAACTGCACGCGAGTATTTCTCCTAGTGCGGGCAATTTCGGTGTCCTTCGGTCGAAATAGAGGTGAGATTGTTAATAATTTATACGCTTGGATTTTTTTAGCGTGTAAGAGAGAACGTATTAAGATTCCTTGGTAATTGAGGTTGCAGAAATTCCACTTTCATGACATATAGTTAGAGAAATGGTGGCACATTTTGACAGATGTGATTTGGTAACCAAAGAATAAGCGCAGAACGTAACAGAACATTTTTTTTTAGATGGGGCATCATTTCCGGGGAAGTAATAAATCCTACATGCTTTTAGATACAGGTGGTATTCTGCCTGACTATTGTTAGATATTTCTACTGGCGGGGAAGGTCACTGATATTTCGTATTTTTTGTTCTCCACTGATATTGTTATCTCGCAATCATCAGTTTATCTCAAACAGTTATGCCCAACAAATCACTTTCCACCACTATCAAAGTCCATAAACGTTCCTGCAAGTAGAAAGTGTCAATTATTGGTCAGACGGGAGCACCTCCCGTATAGTCAGTGAAACATGGACTCAATCGTAGATAAATCCTCATACACACACCGTTATTTTGTGCATTTGGGCGGTATACAAATGTATAAACACGATAAATCAAATAATATAACAAATATGGGGTATCAGTAAATATCCAAGATGTACTCGTATCAAACAATATTTCCTCCGCATTCGACCAATTCTTTTCCAATCCTTCTCGAGTTGTACCATCGTTTCCGCGTACTCTGTGTATATTTTCGTTCGAATCACAACAAAAGTATCACTGTTCAACAAATTCCGAAAAAAAAAGAAAGGAAAAACAAGTATTCGTCTGGTTGGATACATGGATACCGCGAAACAGCGGCTGTAAATGTCGACGGAACTTGGACCGATATCCGGCCGCCCCGGGCGATTCTTTTGTCGCGCGTATTTTATCCTAAACGTACACACCGGACAAGGCGGCACAATACGTTTTCCCGGGGAACGAAATTAGTGCGCCAGTCGGGTGACAACGGGGACGAGCGCAGCGTGCGCGTGACACATTTGTACACCGTAAGGCATTGTGCCCGGGCGCAATTAAGTGCGTCTCTTCGTTCACGCGGGGATCAATTCGCTACGTTTTCGGAGCTAGCGTGCCGGTAATGAGTGGGATTTCTATCGCACCCGGGCTTTCTTCGACTCTGTACGGCGATTAGGCTACCCGCCCGTTACCGCGACCCTTTTGTTCCTGGAAACACGATTCGAAACAATTGCAGTCTCGTGTCTCAGCACGAAGAAGAACTGCAGAGTGAATCGCGGAGCGAGTGTAATTGTCACGTTTTGTCCTCTTTCTTGTTTGGAAGTCGTATGTCCGTGTACAGTTCATGGAAACTTACCCACGCGAAGCGTTCTTACAGCGGAAATTTGTTTAAGACTTTGACGACGGTAAACGACGATTAATAATATGTGGCTAACGTGTCTGACTAGTGCACGTTGTTTCTACTTTGAGCCCCTTTCAGGAATCTAGACAGGCGAATGATTTATGTACTGTGGTATTTGTTATTCTGTACAATTCTCAAATTCTGTTGGAGTGTATTAGAGACATCACTGTAAGGAACAATACATTTTGGAAAAATTGATTATTATTAAGGGTTATTAATTAATTGTACTTACTGTGTACCGAACAAAGAATAAAATGAAAGACACGTGGTATTAAAGATACCCTTTTTCTGAAAGTAAAACACCTTACGGAATCGTTCCTGTCTCACATAATCATAATATTCATGAATCAGTAAACCCTTAAAAGCTCCCATAAAAGCATTGTTGGGCAAATTCATTATTTAGATAAAGAGTGTCCAATAACGAATAAAAGATAAAGCAAACTACTTCGTCACTTTTAATCGTTTAAACATTGAAATCCCACTATTTATAATAAAATAATAGTTCTTCTCGAATGAGTCGAGATTTGACAAACAATTATTTAATCTCATTAACTGTTTAAATCTCGGAATAATACCCTTAGATATTGTAACTTTTCACTATACATTATTCCAGTAAAATTGTGCCAAACTCTGCATGAAAATAACGAACTTTATTTCTTACGTTCACTGCAAAATGTGAAAAAAAACTTATTTTGCGTTATATTATAATAATATTATCACTATCGACGATATTAATAAATATCTAAAAAATTAGTGTTACTAGACGTTACATTTTCTAAACAGTATTAAAATAAAAATCGCATACGACGTAATTTCACCCACGCATTTAAGTGTGAAAAGAAAAAAAATGTACCTACTTTTATAAAAGCACGAATCCACATCCAAAAAATTCTTATTTCGTATTTCGAAATCTCCCTGACAGAACACGCCTCTGAAGCAAAATCAATCGACGGTTCATCATAACTTTCTTGTCACCGCGGTTTTTCCCATCGATGCGAGCTGGAGATCGCGCCTCAAGCCAGCAGGCTCATTAATTTCGAAACCCGCCAGATCGATTCGAGCGCGTCCCCATCGCGGGCCCAATCGCTGTTTCCGGTAAGCCTGGGAAACGTAATCACGGGGGAGATCCGTATGTCCGTGACGGTCGGTATGTCAATCAGTAAACGTCACTTGGGGGGGGGGGGGGGGGGGCGCATCGGTTTTCGATTTGCGCCTGTGAATCCAGAACGATCGAACCTCTTCGCCGCTAAGCGGCAAGTAATTTTGGGACGAACAATATCCGGCCGCGATGTTATTACGACGTGTAATAAATCGAATTTGCGGTCGGCATCGTTGTCACGTGATCGCGGCGTGAATTGTTACAGCAGTAACGATCGAAGGTCCTGTAGAAGGCAATTTTTGGATCCCGTTGAAATTACCACACATTGTTGAACTGTATAAATAGAGAATTAAAAAACATATGACGAAATAAAACGAAAATCAAGAATGACGAAATTGTGCTGGAAGCTTCGTTTTGAAATTACTTACAGTTAAATATTTGGGTAAGAAACGCCTGAAACCCGATTATCTGCGAACAAGTGGTAAGTGTAGAGCACGACAGTACCGACACGTACACTGGCGTCGCTTAAAAAAAATACACTCTCACCTTGTAGCCAAAAATGTGATACACAATCGTTGCACGATATTAAACCTGGAAGCTCGTTCGAATTCACTAGGGAAACCACAGAACACACGTAGAGAGAATGATCAGTAATTAAACTAACTAAAACTAAATTGAAATTGAATATTAATGAATGAATTGAATTAATTCTAGAATAATATTCTATAGCTATTTCGCGTCGGTTATATGTGTTCCCGTTGACGACTGCCAGCGAACTGAGGAAACGTTACTCGAATCCCACACAAAGGACAGAAAGGTAATAGAAATATGTAAACAGCGAGCGGTTATAGTACTGCCTGTCCTTAGCGTCGTTAACGGTCGCGAATGACCTGCAGATGTTGGATTGCACCATGGAAAAGGTACATACTATTTTGGCTACGAAGTAAGGACGTATTTTTTTATCAGGGGACGCTAGTGCACGAAGTTTCTAAATAATGTAGTATGTACTGGTAAAAATATAATTCTACAATATAATATTGACGGTAATGTATTAGTTTCTAAAAAACAGTAATACTTCAGGTTTACTGAAATATAACGAATAGACTGCGGAACTTTATGCAAAATAGCATTTTTCGAATTGATTTGTAAAGACAGATGTGAAGATTGGATATTCTTTCCTTTTTTAAGGATTTTACTATTATGATAAAAATAAGACAGAAAATGTATTAGTTCTGATGTTAACTTTACCATTTATCATATTTCACATAGTCCTATATGCTATAAGTGTATATAATCTGCAGTCTACTAATAACCGTTGAAGTTATTAGAGTAACTTCGACAGTTTTCGAAAGTCGCTCGGTATTTATTGACGAAGTCTTAAATAGACTTCAGGTGATTCAATAAGCGCACTGGAAGGGAACCGGAAGACGGGACACACTGAATTTTGAAACGGTTCTTTAATCAGCTCAACAGAAACAAAACAGTCAAAATTCTATAACAAGAACAACAGGTATGTAACAACGTATCTTTGGCAACTAATAAACCGTCGATACGGTCTCTAACGATGGTGGCCTCCTTCGTGGTCGTTTCCATTGCTATTGTGAACCTGAGCGAAAAATCCGTGTTTCCCTGCCCGGTATTTCACGGTCCTGATGTTGCCGCCTGGTTCTTTCACCGTGTACTCACCGACGACGTCTTTGCCTGTAACGAATCAACCGTTTACATAACCCCGTAATTTACATCGAATCGCAGTTTTCACAACCTTTCCGTTTTTTAATATTGGAACATCTAATCGTGTAACGTGAAGAAATATTTGTATAATATTTCATCCGACGACCTGTTTAACCGAAGGAAGTTAACAGTGAATTTGCAATCGTTAAGACTCCGTAGAAACAAACAACGGTAAGATCGAGTCTGTTTGAAAAAGAAAATTAAATTTCCCGTTGAAAGGATAACAAGGAGATCTAGGTAACCATTCAATGGAGGTCAATCTGTAACTCGATCCAGAAATTGATATTTCGCCAAGAAAATTTCGCGTATCTCGGAGGCAAGCGAAGAATTTTAATCCTGATCTTAAGTGCTGCGAAATGAAATATAATCCAAGTTTTCAGAGGGGATCGTTAACTACTCAACGGGGCTGTAAATAAAATTTTATCTAGACGTTTCTCTTAAAACACACGGTTCGTTTCACCGGTCTATAGACAAGGGATTATATTAATAAAAAGAAAAATTGAGCGTTGTAAATACAGTAATTCCTCTTTTTGTACAGGTACACCTGCTGTTGAAATTATTGTTGTTCATCCGTCTTCTTTCTAGCGATCTATAAGTCATGGTTCCACTAATTCAAGATTCCACGAAATTAATATCGATTTAATGAATTTAATGAATTCACAGTAAAAAAAGAATCATGGAACAGACATATTAATTTTCTTAATGAAATTATTAATAATGTTATCATTCCGTTACATTTCACACATCCGTACGCGTTATAAAGTCCACAGTCCAGTTATTTATAACTACGTTGATTTATGAAGATTGAGATTTATAGTTTATAAAACGAACTGGATGAAATACGTTTAGCAGACGCCAACGTGTGATATATATCAGAGTAAAATCTTGAATGAAACGTAACAAATATCGTGCAAAAGAGAAATCAATTCTTCGTCAACACTTGTTCTTGTAAAGTATTGCAAAGAGTTATTGATTGGGATCGAATAATTCGTTTCAGCTGGTTTAATACGTCGCGATTCCGATTTGAAAACACGTAACGCGAAACAGAACGGTCGGATACGATAACTAAATAACAACGAAGCCAACAAATTAAATAACGTTTATAGCGAGCGCAGTCTAGTTAACGAATGAATAAGGCAAAGCGGCGCGCAGGTTCATCAGTGTAAATTGTTTCGAAAGGAAATTTGCGTTTGCGGATAATCAGAGAAGCCAAGAATGTTCAGTACTGTTCTTTGAGCATTAATTACGGTCGATTTTGATTTTCCCCCATCCCACGGCGCGCTGCCGCAATCGCTCGCAGTTAAATCAGTGCGTTCCCACGAAAACCAAGATCCACGTTGCGTAATTACGTTTCCCAGGTAATGTTACGATCTTGTTAGGTCTATTAGACAATTCGGAGTAATTTGACGACAGTCTCGCGGAGCGATGAAAGCCTTGAAGGGGCCATTTTCGGAGGAAATCACGGAATCGGAAACCTAAAATTAACCGAAAGCTAAAATAAAACGATAAATTAAGCGATGAAAAATAACTTACACTTCCGATCGAAAATTAAATAGATTATATTTATATATAGTTACACAAAAGTAACGAAGACGTTTCATATCTAGATCAGTGTTACCTACTCTTATTCATAGAGAAGAATTTAAGAGTCTCCATATTTTAATAATTTTCTATATGAATCACATGAATGTAGATAATTTCAGTATATTTTACTTTGTGACTTTAATCGTTAAAATAGTATAATCAGATTAATTAGCTGCCAATGTACAGTATTCGGTAATTTTATGTCAGAGTAACAATATCTACCCCTGTTCCATCATAGGCTGTGCTGTGTTCATCGAGCCGAAAACGAAGAAGACATTTCGAATTTAATCACTTCGGTACGTCCAATCAATTCCTTTGCCCAGATCCCTACGAACTCACTAGCTTCAGTCAAAGTATTGCCCGCCAACTACCTCCTCATCCGTTTGATATACCCCGGTATCATTAACATAGCCTTCTCCTAATTAAGCCGATTTCGCCGTGAAAGCCAAAGAATATAGAGACTGCAAACTTACGAAAGTCTCTGAACATCAACAGACGCCGTCGAATGCGTGTAGAACATCTTTCGAATCACTCCGTATCAATTAAAAGACTTAATCCCAACCACAAATACGCACTCAGGAATTCCTTTGAAATCTACGTGCAACGTCATTCCACTCATACAACATTCAGCCCAGTGTACCAGACATTCGTGAGCATAGATCATGGGATGCCCTCTTTGGTCCTGTAATCAGGTCAACTCGCTGAGCTTGTCAAACGCCTGTCGGTTCGTCGGCGGTACAAGCTTCACATCGCGATTCCACGGACGTAACTGGGTTATTCTTATTCCTGACGGTCACGGTATACGCACGCTGCCGCGACACGTCGGTAGATCCCTCGAGCTGGGTTTCGAGGAGGAGGAGAGATTAATTCCCTTTTCGGATTACGCCCCGGCTTACCGTCCCTGCGCTCCTTCTGGCCGTGATAGTCGCCGGTGTGATGGTCGTCCACGCCGTACGAGAACTCGTAGTGCGGATGGGCCACGTAGTCGTGATGATGGTGTCCGTGCTTGTCCTTCCAAGTGACCTCCTGCCCGTCACCTATCACCGGCCCGTGGAAATGTTGGAAAGAGGGCGCGTGCCCAGCCTCCGCTCCCCAGTTCAGCAGAGCCGACACAGCCAGAATCGGTACGATACACTGGGAGGAATATTCAATTAGCTGTTTGTCCCCACCACCAGCGAAGGAATTTCAAATTTAAATTGAACCGGCTCGGTTCGGGCCAGGGTGGTAGCTAACTTCGACACGGTGTGACGTTGTTTCGGGGGAGTGTTTCGTTACGAAGTTGAACGCGTGTGACGTTTTGTGCTGCCTCGTTAGAAGTTAGATGCTATCCCCTCTTTCATTTTAAACTGCAGAGTGGAGGAAGCGCTGATACTAGGAAGAGGAAAGCGGTTGAATATCGTTAAGTGTTACTTGATAGATCCTGGTTAGTGATTTATACAGACGCAGTTCTTGGATGATCAACCTCCTAACCGACTAGAGTCCATAACTGATAATGGCGATCAAACTACTGTGTCCAGAAACAGATGGATTGGTAAAGGCGATTTAGTGACACAGTGGCTAAGGACTGAAGACTAAGGTCATCATTTACCCACCAAATATATATGTACAGGATGTAACTATATGTTACCAGAAAATCTACAATTGTGGGCAATAGTACTCTGAATTGCTCTTCAATGTCACAGTTACATAATTTTGCAGGATGCTTTCATGGACTTGTACAAATTGGAAATACAGTGTGTTGCTGAAAACTTCAGGTGTGTATTTCTTTTACCCTTGCGTGTTAGGTATCTTTGGAATGTCATGAATTATAATCCTGTGCAAATTTGGTCATTGTACGACGATCAGTGAAAAGACTAAACCCTTTTGACTCCCATTCACGTATTCCACGGCGAACCATTTAATTCCCACCAGCCGAATATGAGTGTGCAAGAACCAGCGAGGATTTTCTTTTTTCAAAAATCTTTCCGGAGAATTAGAAACGCGATTCGACGAAGTGATTGCCATTAGCCGACGTTACTCAGAGTCGATGAATGTCCCACTGGATCAGGGACAGAACGCTCTCGTCCTGGTCCCGAGTACGTCCCGGCCGATAATTAAATGGCGCGAGAACGGATTGATCGATCGCGACCGTTAGAAAACACCGGGTCCCACGTGTCACGGTTCAGGACAAAAATGAGGAATGGTCAATCCCGTTGATGTACACACTCACTTTGAACGCCATATCCCACCGGTCGACGTGTCGCGCGTATAACCAACGCGTCGGTAAACGAGAACGATAAGATCGAGCGATCGATACGGGAGCGGAACAACGATCGTCCGAAAACTGTACGCCTGGCCACGATGGTATTGTTCCTTTTATAGGTCCACTTTTAAAAGTTTCCCTCTGCTTAATTCTTCTTTGGACCGATGCCCGGAACTTCCCGCCCGGCGCAGACGTTGCAAAACACAATTATTCAAGCAGGCCGACGCCGTAAGAACCGTCGCGAGACTCCTCGCTCGAGCGCGCATTAGCCAATCCCGGTCTCTCTAATGGAGTTCTCGTTGAGAAAGAGGACAGGAGGGGGAAAAAAATGGAACGTAGGAAACGTCGCCCGGTTTCCCCAGGTGACACACGCGTATCGATCACGGCTACTCGCCTCTCGTCACGCCCGATAGATCACCCCCTCTTCCACGGCTGGGATTGTATTACGAGTTTCGACTTTCTTCTGCTGGGTCTGGGTCCGTGCGCACCGACGACCGTACGCTCCATTTCTCCCGAAACTTCAGCTCGCGTTCGATTGTTTAGGAACGCGATCATCGAACGCAACATTTGCGGGGCGAGGATCATTCGGGCGGATTTATTCCGCGTTCCGGAAGTCGGATATACGAAGCAGGCTTCAGAGTTTGTGGGGTAGATGATGCTTGCTAAATCGAAGAAAATGAGTTTTGAAGGTATAGGGCTGGATAGGGGAAGGTTGGCGAATTTAGACCAACGACTAGGTTGGACCACTACTGGTAAATTGTCATGCGTAAAAAAGTTGATGTGTGATAGTGGTAATTGCATTAACTAACTTAATATATACGCAGCACATATTGCCTATCGTATGGTGCAAATTTTTTACATATGACAGGTTACGAATAGTGGTCTAACCTAGGCGATGATCCAAAATTAGTAACCTTCCCCGAAGTAAATTTTGTTATTAATATTGGAAATTGTATTTCAGGTGGCAAATAGATCACTACGTACAGAACAGCGATAATTCAACTCCCACGCATTGACAGACCTCTCGTCATATTACATCCATCTTCCATTAGACTTTATTACCGTGACTCTTCGTAAAATACCTTCGACGAGCACCAGGTCAGTCTCCTGTTTCTCGTATTATCCACCGCGACAATTTCCAAGACCAGAGGAGCCGGGCAAAAAGCTATCACATCCGATCTCCAATGGTCCCGTCGCCAAGAAATTCAATCGGGAGGCGTTAGTGCCCCAGCAGAAGGGACGTTCGCGAAATTTTTGACGACCTTCCCCGTTATTAACAAAAAATCACGGGAAACACCCCGAGTTTGGTCTGTCGCGAAGGGAAACGGTTACCGCGGCTGTAGAAATGAGAACCTGGGGGAAGGGGGAGGGGGTTGGCCGTGATGGGGTGGAGGGATTCCTGGCACACGATGTGCTGGAGCGGCGGAAGTGCTCGAAGAGGCGCTCGGCTTTTGAGTTATGACACTTTTTGAGTCGAGGAGTCGCATTGTGAACGGCGCATCCGGGTCCAGCGTAATATCCCAGCTCGATCTCTCAGGACCGGGGCGACGATAAATCTGCCTTAAATAAGATTTGCCGGCGACACTCTACGCGAAATAAAAGGAACGAGAGAGAGAGAGAGGAAGCACAGCGGTTCTCTCGAGTGCCCTGAGGGGGGGGGGGCAAGGTTTACCACCCTTCGATTTCACTCTGTTGACACTGTGCGCGGGGCTGATTGGTAATTTCCGGTCCGCGGGCTAATGGACCCGCCGCGTTTAACGGAACTGTCTGTTCCCTTTGCGACCGGTGAAATCGTTTTGCTACCGGCTCCTTGAAAGTTACCACTGTACACGATAATTAGAAATTGTCCGGAGGATTTTGTAAATTGGATGTTCGACAAAGATCGTGTTACATTGAGCTCAAAGTATCTTGTTTGTCCACCTTCTTCTCTCTTTTGATTCTTTGCTCTGTTGACTTTAATAATTCAGATGAATTCTTCAAGAGTTATGGGCGGCATTGATTTTAATTTCCATTGTCAGGTGACAGAGGAAGATTAATGGATTGGAATTTAAATAATGTGTAATTGCTTTCTCGTTTTAAAAGTCATCCACTGAATTACATGTACAGAAACGAATTAATCACGGGGTATTAAGCGTAATTGACAAGTATAATTGAAACTTAAGCGAGACTACAAAAGATTTTGCTTGCAAAGGGTCCATGAATCTTATGAACCCCGTATTGGGTGAACGATTCAACTATTTTAATTAAATGAAACTTGACTGAATGCTCAATTTACCTCCAAAAGTTCTGCTCTTCGACAGTCCTTGGTCGCCCTATCCCTCCGGGAAGGGTCAATATTAATTAATATTCCAAATCGATTGGAACCATTCAAGTAATTCCAGTAATGTACTATTTAATGATTTCCTGGACGACATTACGGACTGAAAGATACGGTATACCCAACAATAAAGGATCTAAATATTTTTTCAGGATTTCATATTAATTAACGTCTCCTTTGAAATTAACGTGGCGTGCACTCTTTCTTGACTTCGGTCTATAGAATCATGGACGTGAAACACAAGAGCGAAAGCTTCGTTCCGTATATACGACTGTGATTCCCAGGTAATATCGCGATAACAGCTGACATAGGGGTGAAGGCAGAAACTCCAGGGATATACCCGGAGATTAACGTTCTGCTCCCTTGTCCTATCAACGTCCTACTCTCTAAACCTTTTTTTACCGCTGAACGTCCCTCAAGTAACTAAAATCTGAAGATCGATCTATTGCAAATATTTGAACAGTCTCAAATTGATCCACAGGAAATGAAAATTCAACAAAGAAATTCTGTAACATCATTACTCTATCAATTAACCAACAAGATCAAACCCACTGCAATCCGTGTAAAATCTGGAATTATCACACAGGAAGTGAAGATGCGATACAACTGCTAGCTATCCCGTAAATACCGTGCATTAATCCCTTAATTAACCAGTTCCAGCTTGATACACCAATTTCTAAGGTCCACGTGCGACAATCTGCCACGTATAAATTACCTCCGCTAGATGTCCCTGATACCAGGATCCACTTATCCCGATCTATACAATCCAGATCCCCCAGCGACCAATCTTCCGGGTCAACTATGCGCCCCGGTCATCCCCGGGACAAATTCCAAGGAGATAGTTTCAGCCAGATAAAGACGAATAGTTCTGTTTGCCCGTGAATTTCAAGGTGCGCCCAATACTCGTCCGCCATCCACGTCATCCGATCGTTCCTTCCCGTCTCTGTTTCTTTTTTCGGCGTTCCAGCAGCCAGGAACGACACCCACGGCGATCTTGCCTTCATCCCTGGGCGTCGACGACCGGCCTTCCTTTTGTAGGTCACGATCTGCTCCCGGCTTCAAGGGACGGGAGGCGACGACACGACATCCAGGATACCTACTTGACCTCCATTCGCGAGCTTCGCATCTCAAAACAACCGACACACCATCGCGACTACGCCCCCCCCCCAACCCGCGACCGCGACCCATTCCAAAAGGGTTCGCGAAACTTCGTGCTGACTTTTGATGCGTGGGGTGGATTCTGGCAACGCTCTCATACCCCTGTGTTCGCGCGAATGCCGGTTCGAGTTTGGTTTCGAGTGATTCTATGGAAATACTTCGAGGGGACATTGTTTGGAAAACTTCCGTTCGGTCCGTGTGGTGAAAATTTTCAGGAAAATTCTTTCTTCGAAAAGTGTAGCTGCGGTGAATAGAATATACAATGATGGATAGAAAAGTCTTAAGGATACAGAAACAATTACAATTATTTAGCGGCATTTGAATGGTCAGATATAATGGGTATGTATGAAATTCTCTTCGAGATTTAGTAGCACAATTTTCTTAAAACTAGGTGGCTTCCGTTTAAAATCTTCAGTTTGCGAAGATAATCAGAAGAACGAGCAGCGAAGGAAAGCTCAAAAGACTCTCGTGGCCAACTCGAGCGTAATTGCGAGGCTGGATGATCTCCAGCGATAGCCTGGACCCACCCGCGAGATCCAAGGTGGCGGAGGGGCATGGGTTTAGAGATTCCACCACCTCCTACCACCCCATTTCCTCTTATGGTATCGGCCACGGCTAACGAGCCGAAACATTTTCCGGGTCCTTGCTAATTTTCCAAGTGTCTCGATTACGGCCTGATAGCCGACCCGTCTGGGTCGCGCCGGTGCCATTGGGTTAATTGGTTCACATCGCGCCCCCGCTGACGTTACGGATAACCGGGCTGGATTATCGTACGTTGTAAACAACGGTTTCGCCCCGCGGAGGTTACGAACCCGATGTTCCTTTAGGAAGAAATATCTGTTCGCTGGTATCTACGTCGTTATCCGGCCTGCATCGTTAGGACTTAATCGCACGCCTTGTCTCCATTTCGTGGCCCGATAGGTAAGGGAATCCGGGAGGTTTTGGGGTAAGGTAAACGGAAAGTCGGAATCGCATTGAAGAATGGACGGTTGTAAGTGCAAAGTACTCTCATCAGTTGCTGCAACGTTGAGTATTGCTGTTTGTGGAGGAGGAGGGTCTGAAACTGGAAACTGGTCTTTACCTTTCCGAGCAATTGCTTTGACCAACTTGGTCATCCTGGTCGTTATCGATTCTTCTTCTTCTTGTAATTCATACGACTCGTACAAAGATAGTTACTGTGTTTCTTTGCTGCATACATTGTTTAGGTTGATGTGCTTGCGAGATTGTAGGTCTGTCTGTGTTTCACTTTGACCCTGGCACACTGTTCCAGTCAATTTGACCAATGTTGGTTACTTTCATATGTTTTATTGTAAGTTAATTTGATAGCAATGATTTACATGTAGGTACAGTAAATCATTGATGAGTGCTCCAAGGGTTCTCGTCAGTGAGTGTTCAGACGGTATCCCTACCACTGGGCACTTGACTGGTTCCACGGGGAACCATTCCATGGTGGGGGTGACAACTGAACACTCAGCCCTGAGGAGCCTTCGAACACTCATCGACGATTCACTGTATTCCTTTACAATTTTAATTCAGGCCCAATTTAATTCAGGAAATAGCAACGAAATAGTTCATTGAACAACGAACGAGACTTAACAGAAATTGAACTAAAACCATCTATCGAAACAATTCATTCGCATCTACATAAAAATTCCTAGCGGAAATCAATATTCAACCAAGAAAATTGCAAAACAAAAGTCCATCGAATCATTCTTTTGTCCCATTTCAGAAATTCGATTAATCCGTGAACATATGTAACTCACTTTTCTGGAACTAGATCAGCATCCGTGTTTCGCAGTTCGGTCCACCGACGTTCCAGGCGCGCATCCCCCGGCTTTAAACAACACACGAGGAAACCTCTGCAGCTCGGAACACCGCCGTTGTATTTGTACGCGTTCCTTTCCCGTTGATCCGAGAACATGATAAGCACGAAACCGGGACACGAGCGAGACACGAGAATCGTTCGCCGCTGTAATCACCGTCAGGATTCCGCGGGTATTCTGGGGAGCGTGCTGGAATAATGAATGATAAACTCTTCTCTGCATATTCCGCTGGATTGTGTACGTCTCCCGAGACGCGCGTGTATCGTCTTTAAAGGTTACGGAGGGTTGCTCGAAGGTGGTGAATATGCATGAAGTGGCTTAGGCGCGGCCTTCGCTGCTCCCTCTCCTTCGCTCTAACTCGTATTTACTTGTCTGACACGGAAACGTCTCGTTCGGACGGTGTGACGAGAACCGTGGACGTGTTTCCTTCGAAATAAAACCACGAACAGACGAGACAAATCCTGTGGTCGCGTTATATCTACTGGCAAGCGAACTTGGCTTTCGCTGTGGGAAAAAGTGGCGTAAGAGAAAGGCCTCCTACCAGATGGTCTCAGGAGTTGCTATGCTAAATTAATATTCGATTTAATATTTATTTCAGTACTAGAAATTAGTTTATCAAGTGACAGAATGTCCTTCCCCTACGATGCTTCTTCCCCTAATGACAGTCGAGTTTGGTCGTCAGTGAACACCAGACAGTTTGATGGGGATGCTGGAATAAGTACAGGACGCGTGTGGGAGACGCGGAGAAATCGTTAAACTTTTATAAACAGGTGACCCCTGGCTGTCGTCGCGTAAAGCTAAGAGCTTCTGTCCATCGCGATCGCGCGTAAAAGACGAACGGGCGAGGAGCCGGCGTCCAATATATTTTCTTGTCAATTGAGCGTGAAACGCGCGTCCACCGGAACGGAATATTATCCATTCGCTTTAAGAGGTGTCGCAAAAGCTGTCGGAGATAATTCAACCATTACCAGACGGCCAAATTTACCGAGCACTAAAAGCGTTCGGCGTTTAAGTCCCTGGCTGGTACCGCGATCCTGGGGTACTGTTCCAGGGATATTTCAAAGATCGTTCGGAATCCCATCATCGACGTCCGTTCTGCGGATAAATCTATTTGAAACGGCCATCTTTCTTATTCCGCTTCCGCGAGCGACACCGCTAATTGATTCACAGCGCAGAGATTTCGCATACTGTCTGAATGTTGGGATCCGAACAGTGTAACAGAGACGATCCTACGGCATACAACGAAACAATTGAAGAAATGTGTTCTAGATACAGACCTGTCAGAAATACTAATCTGAGGCTTTTGAGTTCTACTAAAAATTATGATCCTTTGGGATCCTGGGCTATGTGCCGTGCGATCCATCACAGTAATCATTGCAGAAGGCACCCTTCCCTTCTCTACTCGGTTCACAGGAAGGCGAACTAAAGAAGCGAGGAAGCAAACCAAGGAAGAGTCCAAGCAAACTATCTATCCTAAGCAACATCCTCGTGGTAATTCGAACTATCCAGCGGGCGACCGTTAACCACCTGGCGGCGGCGCACACCCACCTTCGTCGTCCCCAGGCCAGGCTCCGTCAGCCGAGGAGAAAGCGGCTAGGGAGCCTGGAGTTGGTCCCCTGCTCTGCGGCTGGTGCAAGTGGTTGTGGAGGTGGTGACCTACGGTTGCCGCCTGGGGCTCTCCCCCAATTCATATGCAAATGCAAAAGCGGCCGACCTCCGGGCATTGTTCGCCACCTCCCCCATCGGGTGGAGTTCCAGTGTCCCCGGGCTTGACTTACTACGCGAATTTCCGGAAAACTCTAACGCGGAGGCGGCCGTGTAATTGATACTCGCCCGTTCCGCCGACACGGACCACCGGTCCTGTCCCTCCATTCTCCTCCCTTCTTCACCCTCGGCCGAAAAAAAAATAAGGAAGGAAAAGAGACGCACGAGAGGATTGAAGGAAAAGACGAAGACGGGGCTGCACGGATTCGCCTTTGTCGCCTCGCTGCGCGACCATTGTCGGTCCCACGCGCTGTTTAATGGTTCTCTAGCTACCCTTTCAACAAGCCCCAGCGACGTCCGTGTTCCTCGAACGTCTAGGGCGACGTTTCACCGTCATCCGACGATGCGAAGGACGACGATGGTTATGCGAGACGATGTTCTTCCTTGGTGATGGGAGAAGATCTGGAAACCAGGTGTTTTTAATTTTCGAGGTTTCTACTAAGCGTCCGCTCCAACCCACCCACCCCTCAACCCCTCCAAGGAGAACGTAATGATAGCCGATTCTCTTTGGTGGGAATTGCCATGGCAATTGAACCGCGTGGGGATAATGATATCGAGGGGAATGAAGATGGTGCTTCGAGTTTCCAAGGTTTTAAGGAATTCAACGATAGTTTGGTGTTTTACAGGATACATTTAAGGGAACTGTAAATGGACTGTTAAGGCGATGGCATCTGGGTGACTTCCGTTCTAGTTTTGGGATAATATAAAGAGTAGGATTGCTATAGTTTGTACTAGTGATCCTGCAGGGAGTGATCGCCAAAATCGCAGCCATTTGTGGCAAATCAGAATTGTCATACATGCGAAGCAGACGATTAATTGGATACGTTGTCTGCTTCGCATGTTTGTTGTTTATCTATCTCCTTCTATCCGTATTTTTGTCTCTTTCTTTCTTTATCTTCTGTCTTCGTCTACTTCCGCTTTTGCCACAAATGCATCTATCACTCCCTGGAGGATCACTAGTTTATCTAACATTCTGAAAACTGATTTTACTTCAAAAATGGGTAGCTGATACTACAGAATTGAGAAGAATTGGCTGCTTTGACTAAATTTCAAAGGAAAGCTCTCCAAGGATAAGGACTTCTCTAACTTGGACACGTAGACAATTATTTATTCATTCCTCTGTAGGATCCATTCTCCTCAAATTTCGCGCATTATGAAACGCTTTTGTACATTTTATCTCAAGAAGTTCCGCGTCGTGTCTGCTGTAATGTTTCTTTCTGTATACTCGCAACGTCAGGAATAAAGGTCTCCCACGATATACATGTTTATAAACGCGTACCCATATTTTGGAGATGTTCCAAGGTAAACAGGTACAAGCTTTTCGTGTTTCGTTGACAATTTCTTCGCGTGCTCGACTCACTTCTCCATTGCTGTTTACCCCGTCGGATTCACTTTCATGAATTTCTCATGCACCCGCTTGTTTCCCGCATTTTTTCGCTCATTTATGCACGTACGTCGGCTGCAGCAAGCGGATTACCGTGGCGGGGCCGCGGGCGAAATTGAGGCGAAAAAAAAAACACCGTCTAACTCAATTTTATTCAGCCGCTTGGGCTTCTTATAATTATTTCACGCGCATAATGGCTGGGAACGCACGGGGGTCGGAACGGGACCAACAGACGCGGAGATTCCGACTTGACTGGAGATGAAAAAAAAAAGAAATAGAAAGCCAAGAGAGAAAACGGAAGTTTCCGTGTTACGCTGTTTTCATTCGTGTATCAGATTATGCGCTTTCGCAGTACGAATTCCTGGCAAAAGCATCTATATAAATCCATAAAGTCGGGAACTTCCACTCTGGAACCGAACTGGCTTGATTTTTTGCAGCTTCCGATGTTTTAATAAATTCCTGTTTGAAACTTTATTCCGTTCTGGCGATCGCGTCTTCGTTCTTCGAGAACGGGGGATATTTAATCAGCACTTAGGTCGCTTTAATATTAACGAACAATTTATTAGTACAGGTCGATGCAAAAGTGGTATCGTCAAAATTTCAGATGCACTCCACGTTCAAGGTTTAAGAAAATGCTCTCACTTGTAATCTCCGATTTCACCCAGTCGATTAAGTAACTTCATAAAGTACTCCATTACGGGAACATTTTTTTCAGGAACCAGGCGAAACTGTTCTGATATCTAGGATAATCAGAAAACTTTCTCCCGCATAATCGTTTCTGAAAATTAATCTACAACAACCTAACTATCTATGAAGATCCATGAAGTACTGACAAAATCTACAATTACGTTAATTTTCAAAAAGTGAACTCCATGGACTCCAGAACTTCGTCGGAGTCTTCGAGCACAAAGTGTCGCAATTATCCTGACGCATCTTTTAAACCGCCCTGTACAATTCCGTCGCGTTGTTCAAGCTAGATTGGTCGCGTCTCTGTATCGTCCTGGCGAATATTCCTGCTTCTCGCGGTATCGTTCGCGATATAATTAATTATTCATTAAGGCTGCAGGCTGTAGTAAAACGTGAGCGGAAACGGGCAAGACCCCGATCGTTTCCAGGGTGCCTGACGAAAGTAACAACAACATCCCGCCGAAGACCGTCGTTCCCGTTCGTGAAATACGGGCGATACTTCTTGACGGTTTAGATCTGGGTTAACGTCGCCGGCCATTCCGCTTGACGACTGAGCTCGGCACACAATGCTGATTGAAAACTCCTCGTCACCGGCGTATTTTAATATAACGTCCACGATTATTCGCGGCGATATATCGCCCGCGATACACCCAGACCGGGCGTACACGGAACAAGTGGAACGGGGGAGGAAGAATCCGGCCAATTAAAATTTCCCTATCGGGGCTTCAATTACATAATTAAATGAACCGTAATAATAGGCCCCCCCATTATGACGTCCACGGCGGAACTTGAATTCACGAAACGTATTTGGTGGGATTCGCCTGTCATGCAACCTTATTCATGAGTTTATAACAATGCAGACAACACGCCTGGTACGGCAGACTTGCATTCTACAGCGGTGAGTATTATCAGGTTTCATTAGGTTTTCTGTCCGATGTGTTTCGATTCCGTTTGTGTCGTTTCTCGGATCAAACGGTGGTAAAACTCCGAAATTTCCATTAACCGTTCCGTGACCCCCGTTATTTCTACTGCTTTCGTCATAACCCTGGGTCTTTTATGCTCAGGCCTATTTTATTTTATGTTACAAATTTCCGAAAAATCTGACAGACTCAGGGATACTTCCCTTTTTTTTTAAAACCTTCGGGGAAGATGACCGGTCACCGATTTGTCCCCCTGTTTTGTTGACGCCGTTTCACTTTACGTGCAGGTGAAAAGGCATCTCGCGTTTGTGTGTCCCTTTTAGTCGCCTCTTACAAAAAAAAAAGGAAATACTGCTGGTGTATTCTAATTCCCGCCCAGCAGGGATACTTCCCAGAGTCCCTACTACACGATTCAATTGTTTTAAAAGGTTGTTTTACTAACAATCCCTTCGTTTCCGAGATATTTCATCGCGAAAGCTTCGCTTGTGCCATACAAGAGCCAGAGAGGTCACGCAGGGTTAATTCCGTTAAATTTTTCCAAGTGAAGAATATGACCATTTGAATTGGAACTTTTGAATGAATATCGCCGAATGACGTTGTATAAACGTTGTCACCCAAATGAAATATACGATTCCTTCGTCACCACTTTCATTTTTCAATAAAAGAAACACATTCCCCATTTTTCCTGTCTAGTATCACGCAATTGGACGTTGACAAAAAATGTGCTCCGAAATTTTTTTGAAATTCGACCTCTCAGCCATGTCCCACCCGCCCTGATCCTAAAAACCCCTTGAATGGAAATAAAAATAAACCGAACGAAACGAGACGTGGGCCGTTTTAGATTTGAGCTGACGCTAGCCAGAGCTCGCGACACGCGATATCCAGTCGATAAATAACGCGTGCTCGCGTTACTACGCGTCAAAACTCCGTCAATAGGTATAGATTTTTTAATGTTAGGCTGTTCGTCAACGGGAGGACAGCTCGTTCGTTTCTGCGCGCAGACACCTCACCGGATATACCACCGGTTTCAGGCGGTATTACCGAAACATCCGCGAAAGCAGGAAACTAACAGTCATTCGGAAATGACTATCAGTTTATCAAAGCTTAACAGAACCCGGTTAATGTGGTTCGACGTAGGAGAATTCAACGATGTAATCGAGACGGCAATCGCCCTCGGTCGGGGATGAATTGGAGGGGCTTGGAAGTGAACCTGGATAATTAATGTAACTGGAACCACTGACAGCGTCCAGCTGGGAAACCTTATATTAGCCTAGGAAGCCTGTTGGTAATTTTAGGAGATCAGACTGCTGTTGCTGCACAGCTTGCAGGAAATTGACTTTTAGTTTTCGTCACTTTCGTTACAAGCTACGAACTGATTCTGTGAATAAGAATGTATGCGCAGCACTTATTGAATTATAGGGTAATATATCTTTTACTAGAAGTACAATCCACCCACTCGTATGTGGATTAAAAGGAAGATATAAATGTTGGGATAAAGGAATGTTCGAGTAATAGAACAATCACTTTTAATCGATGGGTCAGGTACACATTGTACGTATTCATTATATATTTGGAACAGAAGTGATTTGTTGCTGGGAGACACACTGTTCGGATGACAGAACGTTCGGACAGTAGAATAGTCGATAATTAGGATATTGGGCACATAACAATTACAGCATTAATAAGAAAATTGTGTAGCATATATCATAGAAGAGTATACCTACGTGTGCATTCGAAGGTAATAATAACGATCGAACGTCTTGAATAAATTCAGAAGCAAACAGAAGTTGTTGCGGCAACCTGTAGCCGGTATTCCCATGAAACTTTCCATTCGTCGGTCGAATGGAGCGGTTCGAGCTGTCTGTTTTATAAACAGCAGCGGCGTAAAGCGGAAAGTTCCATGGACGCAATTTCGCAGTAAAACCCCGTGGTTATCACATTGTCACTGTTTGCCTCGTAACGCACCGCGTGATATATAATGTAAGTTTGATCGAAAAAGTTCCCGGTTGCCTTTTTTATGAGTCCCGGGACTGGTGCGGTCTCGCGCGAAGAAGAAAGAGACATCGTCTACGGTGAATGATCTATTCCGTGAGCAATCGTGCAAGATTGAGTATAATAATCGTATCGAATAATACAGGTAAACAATTGCAGAAACAACTGGAACAGATACATCGTCGTATAAAATTAAATAGTTATAGACGTTCTATATTCTTACCTGACACTATTTACGTACGCAAGCACTCGTGAATTTTTTTCACATGAAAATTCTCCTATTCTGTGTTTTGTATTTCCCTAGTTGCAGAACTGACCGTGCGTTGAATCCGTGAAAACTTTTGTCTTACTTCTTATAACGCATTCTTTTTATGCAGAACACAACTCGAATGTACTATTCTAGCTATGGAAAGGGAATAAGAGAAGTAATGTACACAGAATAGTGGAGGAAAGTTTCTGAGCCTTTGAGTTTGCGTTGAACAACACTAGGCCTGATCCAATGAGTGAAGTCAGTAACTATAAATAAAGAGTGATGATGGCTATTTAGGTGGGACAGGGACAGTTGCCAGCCAATGGCTTGGCCTAGTACGCGAATGTTTTGGACAGTTTTGGTTATTTTTATTGACTCGCCTCGTTGGTCCGACTATAGGCCTGCCTACCCCACTCCAAGACAGATAAATCTAGCGGGGATAGTAACACGACTACAACGAGATGGACAAGGCGCAATTAAGCAGATGGAATACTTCACTTCGGCGCAGTCCAAATACGCGTTGCCTTATACACGTCAGACCTTCACCGACAGCTGATAACAAATTAAATTCCAGCAGTAAAACACAAAGGGCTCGACAATTCTTGCGTTCAACACAGATAAGAGTGAGCAGCGCACACCCCGGGATTTCCTCACCAACATTAAGAGAAACCCAATTTTCTTGTCTCTGAAGCTACGTCACCTTTCATCGATTTAAAACACAGAGTACGTAGACATGTATGTACACTATCGTTCATACGTATTAAGACACCTGGTTTCTAGCGAGAAAATATTATACGTAAAAATTATACATCCAAGGCCACGTTTATTATACCATAATAGCATCAAGCGTTGTCCATCGAGCTTTAATACCTCTAAACAATATTCACTTCAACCATTCAGAAATTTCGCAATGCCTTGTATTTACGGCATATTCGATAAGTGTCCTAATACAGTAAATCATCGATAAGTGTTCGAAGACTCCTGTGCCCTGAGTGTTCAGACGTCATCCCCACCACTGCGGGGTCCCCAGTGGAACCAGTGACGCGTCCAGTGGTGGGGATAACGTCTGAACACACAATGCCGAACAGACTTCGAACACTCATCGATGATTTCCTGTATTTACCACTGGGAAATACATGAACTCACGATGTTATAGAAAAACGTGTATTTTCCCGACGATCGCCCACTGTCTGGCGGTTCAAAGGGTGTGCACAATAAACGACGACGAAGATCGTCCGGGCACGAGCTTCGAACAAGCGCTCGTTCCGAGGCGAGCTGATAACCGAGGAGAATCGCGGCAAATTCTCGGCGAGTTGAAAGAACTTTCCCGCCCTTTCCCCCCCGGCCGGTGTCGAATTAACCTCCGCGAGAGCCGGGGGCGAGTTTTATCAGCGGCGAAGTTATTTCTCCGGGTCTGCCGTGCCTGTAATAGCTTCATCATCTCCAGGGTAATTGCGTTGCGACGCTGGTATAATTAGAGGGTATTCCGTGTTCGGGACATGTCCTGCATGCTGGCTGTCCGTCCCTGAATCGTTACACGTTACACGCGCGGACCAACCCTTCGCCATCTTGGCCCACGATCGTATAAACTCTGTTAATTATATAATGCAACGTTATTACCGACAATTGCGGCCGAGTTAGATAAAGCTGGCTAGGGTATACAGTTTATCAGAACACAGAGTGCAGACTCGTTTTCCCTGCCTGTTCGCGCGATCCGGCTCGTTCACAGGGAGGGCGTTATTTCTCTCGTTATGATTGTTCGCCCTGATTGTCTCCGATGACGCGAAAATGTCCCCTTTTTTGTCCCGTAATTCCGTGGATGGTACCTGTACCGAGGTTTCGTCACGACGTACACGTCCTTGCTTGGGGGAAGGGTTTTCCAGAGAAATTCATCTCAGTATCGCTCTCGTAACGATACTTTCTCGGAATCTGGTCCAATTTTTCTTGTATTATGGGGGAGCTGTAACAATTTTCGTTGTCTGTGCTTTATACATTGGGTGATGAATTGCAGTGTGCTATGTATCTACAGTGGCATATGAAAGTTTTCATTCACTAATTCTTAACTTTGAATAAATATATATTATAGATTGTATTTGTTTCTTTGCGTCCTTTACGTTGGAAAGGATACTACTTTTGTAGAGGGTGACAACAGAGAGAAGGAAAGCTTGAAAGTAGATTGATTATATAATTATTATACTGTTATTTCATGCCGATTGCTAAAAGTAATACCTTTTCATTCTGCGAAACCGACTTCTGATTAAAATCGTACATGTAGATTGTATTTGAAATGTTAAATGAAAAGTTACTTTCCTTTCGCGTAATGAAAACGGAAATTATAGAATTACCTGAGTCTGTAAATTCCAGAGAAACTAATTATGTATAAATAACATTCTAAACAGAGGAAATTTCGCTGTCGTCACGTTTGCTCGACGTACATATTTAACGTTGACCCAATTTTTTTTCAGTCTCTCGATCCATTACTTGCAAAATACAAACATAGTCGTTAACTGGTTGAAGCCGTACTCTCGTACGCAACGGTGAAGGTGAAAATACGAGATGAAAATTAATTTTATAATTATCGCGTTATCGCACCGTGTCCATGGTTCTATAATTAACATCTCAACAATCTGGGACCTCTATTTTCAGTCCAGTGGTCGATACTTCATACACGAGACCCTGCCACCTCCTTCCAATTTCAGCTCCCAGCTGGAAAATCTGCTGACACAGGGATGAAGTCGCGTGGTCGACGGAGTTATCTCTCGTCCACCAAAATAAGAAGCATTATTTACCTGACCCGTGATCCCTGTGGACGCACAGAATATCGTAAGTTTGTCCAACCACCTCGGGGAACACCCTCGGATCGTTCGGTCTATGCTGTGATCCGGGGATCCAGCCGCGATCAAAGAGACCATAAACTCGTGACAAATATTCATTGCCTCGCGCGTTCTCTGGAGCTTCGTTTCAAACACAAAGACTCGATTCTTGAAATAGACCGTGTGTCCTCGAACACGGTTATCCGAGACTCTCGATCTTTCGAACCTGTACAGGTCGTTCCAATTAAATTTGTCACCTGAAGGACTGTCAGCAATCAAAGATTAATTCTCGATTCAGGGTGACTACGTTAATTAGGACATACAGAGTCCACATTCGGAGAAGTCTTCTATTTCTCTAAATTTTTTTCACCCGAAACATGTTTTCTTTCGACCATTTTGTTTTTAAAAAAATTATAAATGTTCTTTTTCTGCTATTAAAAATAGTATATTATTAAACTAAAAAATAATTGAAGAACCTGCGGCTGCCTTTTAAAATTACGAAAAAAGAAATGGCGTATTCACAGTCCACGTCCTTAAATGTTAGTGGACATTTTCGTATCCCAACTGTCACGTACGCGAATTCCAACAGGACATGATTACGCGCCCTATCTACGATATCCACAAATATCGGAGCGAACTGGACTTTTTCCCGTTCGTTCGTTCTTTTTCTCCGAGCACAATTTTACGGTAAGCGGATCTCGAAACTTCCCCGAATGAATCTTAATAAGCGATTAGTTTACACAGGCGGTTGGTCCGCGGCCGCGATTTCCATATTCGGGGATTGAAAAATCCGGGGGTGAAAGTTTCGAAAAGCGTTACGAGACCCGCGGGAAAGGCGAGCCCCGTTGGAACTCTTCGAAATTGTTAAAACTCTTTTCACCGTCCTCCATCCTCTCGTAGACCGCTACGTGATCGTGCGTTTAATTTCTGTTTCCGTGGCGTCGAGTGAAAATTCTCGGATCCATTTCCGGGCTATAATTCTCTTGTCAAACCGGGTTTAAAGGTCTGATACGTGTTTCGAAGGTGATCGTGCCTCCTGAAAGTTCTCCCCCAAGCTCTCACGCGGGTGGCAGCAATGGTTTATAATATAATTCTCTGTTGGGGAGGATTCAATCGATTATAGGGCGAGAGTAACGATACCAAGCCGAACGATCGAGAGAGAGTCCTGGAAAGACTGCGCGGAGACGACGACGGTCCGGCTTGGAATCTATCTTTACCCTTATAAAGTTCCGGGCGAAGTCTCGTAATTTCATTCCCCCTTGGCCGGCAGATAAATCGAGGGAAAGCCTGGGACCGTTTCTCTCTCTGTCGGTCTTTTATTCGTTTGCCGGCGCTGCTTAGCAGGACCCGAGTCTCACTCGACTGGCCACAAAAGAAGATTGTTACTGGCCGTTCCTTCTTGCGTCTCGTGTCCCTCCAGTCCCGGGCCTGTGGCTGGCAGAACGCAAGAAAATCTTGGATATGTTCATTAGCGGGATAATTAGGTTCTTTCTTGCCGCGTTATGCTGATGTCCCTCTCTGGAGAATCGGAATTAAACAGTAAGTCTAGGGGCTATTTAGAAGCAACTGTTTTAGGAGTTGTTTCACGACCGAGCGTACAGTCACTGACATTCGAGAGTGATTGAGGGTTTTTCTTCGTTCATACAGATAAGTATTCTTTTGGTAGGATCGTAAAGTATAGTGGAAGGTGAAAATATATCGCGTGTTCAGGTTGATAAAGGATGAATGGCTCGTTAGAACGTTTAAGAATGTAGCTTTCAGGGAAGCGTGCTCTTCACATTTATTTAAGTCTGTAAATTGTGTTAAATTGGGCGTGTATAAATTGCAGGAAGTACGAGACGTACGTACAGAGAGAGTCAGATGGATGTTAAATGGGCGAACTTGGGAAAATGA
This sequence comes from Dufourea novaeangliae, assembly GCF_001272555.1. Classification (NCBI taxonomy): domain Eukaryota; kingdom Metazoa; phylum Arthropoda; class Insecta; order Hymenoptera; family Halictidae; genus Dufourea; species Dufourea novaeangliae. The sequence continues at coordinate 1,535,796 of NW_015373918.1, read as the reverse complement.
AACAATTATAATTTGTCCGGTGGAAAGGGAATTTTGTTTGTTGTGACGATATATGCCATACGAAATAATAAGAATTATAAAAGTCTCAATGAAAAGGTGTGCACACGTAATATTTGTACGTAACGAGAATTAATATAAAAGGCCAGTTCAAGATATACCGAATTCAATGAAACTACAATTGGCTGCACTACAATACGATTCAACAAATCTAACAAAATGGTCACGATTCTGCAGAAATCATTAACCTTATAAGTTGACCGCGGATGTTTACGCAAAGTCAGAATTTTAAACATTAATTTATAAATATGAAAATCAGATAGAAATTACCTAAGTTCCTATACTAAGTATATTATTATGTTTATAGTAATATATAAATATAATTGAGTTTAATGAAAATATTTATTCTATTCCATCTTGCACATTAAAATTTGCTATAAATGCATAAACATCCACAGTCCACTTAAAGGAAAAATATCCTCTTTTCTTATGAGTAATACCACCGAAAACGTTAACACATAGAATTCCTCAGTCACAAAACTCAAAGGTCTCAATACCCTAAAAAATTTCCCACCCCTCCGCCAAAGAGTACCCAAATACCCCAAATACACTTTCGATCAGTCATGAAAATAATACGCGAAAAATCAAAACGTTTGCGACCAAAAATCGTAACGGAAGTGGATCACGACGTCCGGTTGTCCACACAGCCACAGTCACCCCCTCGGAGCTCACCCCTTCGATGTAAATACACGGAAGTTGTTACTACCCCGGTGGCAATCTCGCGATAGCGCTCGGTCGTCGCGAAAGGTATTGTAGCGTGGATAACACCCGTCACCGTCTTATCCCCCCTCGGCCGACAACTTGTCTTCATCCGTTTCGCCCGTGTCGCGACGACGACCCCCAACGCGCATAGTATCGTGACGGCGCGGGCGCGCGCGTGTTCATGCGTGCTCGTCGACGTCGGCCAGGATTTCCTCGGAAAAGTGGAAGGAGTCGAAAGGAGCCGGTTACAGGTTTGCTGTCAAGGAAGACGTAAGGGGGAAAGGACGACGAGAGGAGGGGTTGGGTTGGGGATATAGGAGCGCATTTGCATAAGGCGAGCTTGAAACGACGGCATAAGGACGGAGGAAGGAAGGAAATGCCGATCGATCTCTCGCAAGCGACGTTATTTTCGCGGCCAGGTCCTGAATATTCATAAAACAATGATTTGTGGTTTATTGCCGCTCCGCTGCTCGCATTCCCCCTCGCCCCTTCGTTCGATTCATATTCTCTTTCGAGTTGGTTTTTCTTTTTTCTCTTATACGCACACCCTACCTAAGCAATATTCGTTTGGAATGGGGGGATCGATTTTGCATTTTACCAACATCGCCACAGTATGGCTGGAATTATTTGTCGTCGGACGTTGGAACCCCGACGGTTACGTTTACGCTGTATCACAATTAGCCCCCGTCGGTTATTTTTCTTTCGGTGAGAACGGTCGCCATGTCAGGCGCACTTAATCCGCTTCGGTTCCGCTCGAACGGGCCGGGTTGTCGATGATTTTAGGGAGGAACGGGAACGGTTTGCTCCCCTATGCCACCCTGGTGTGTGCTTAAGAACCCTGATTAGAGGGCTTACGAGGAGATTCGGGAAGACAAGAAGCGACGGAAACCTTAGCAGTGAATAGAGAAACGCCTAAGGTCTTGTTACTAGTTTATAGAGAGGAATTCGGAGGTTCTGTTGCGGGTGGATGTTTTAAACCTCGTGTTTTGGGGAACAACTTCGGATGGATGGACTACATGCACATCGGTGAATTTGATGAATTTGGGGTGCCACCTTTTAAGCAGTCTATTTACACGTGTACAGATTGTTTCGTAATATATGATAAGAATAGAAGATTGTTCAGGTTTTCGAATGCAGTATCTCACGAAGTTACACATGAACGGTCGCAATTCCATCTAGCTTCTGATTTTAAGTACTTTCCGGATATTAATACAGGACCACTGTTATTATATCCGACCCCGGTACACTCGTATAAATATTAATCTCTGAAAACTGGAGTGAAATCAATGGTGCATGCGCCGTGTGTCTCCTTGTACGTGCCGTGAATGTAGAAGAACATTCGGTAAATATTTAAAATAGGGAAGGCAGCTCCGATGATCTTGGCCTTTACATATGTTGTGAAGGTCACCCTCCTCAGTGACGAGGAGAAAATGTAAGCAGTCGATCGTTATTTCTTAAAAAGTTATTAACAAATAAATTTCTCAATATAAAGGTATACGATTAACTTCATAATTTAAATCTTACCTAAATAGTTTAAACATTTTATTACTAACACATCTGCTTCTTTAAGTGATTGCGTTGACAGGATTTAACAACATATGCCAAGGTCAACGTCATCGGAGCTGCCTTCTTGAAAGGAATTGGTTCAATATTTGACAGTGAGTAGAATCGTGTCGTCTGCTTGGAAGTATTACAAAGGAACGTATTTACTTTTACACAATCATAAATTCTATTTAGCAGTCCCCCCGATAAACCTGTGCGCTTCAAGAAGAATCTCTTTCTTCCCCGTTTCGGGGACATTTTCATTGCGCTCTGCAGAAGTTCCCGGGAATATTAATAAGATGTCAGCGTTGCATTTCCATACACTTCCGCCTCGCGACCCTTAAAGCCGCGGATGACGCGCCGCGATCTTATTCGAATGGACAGGCCTGGCTCGAGCTAAACAAGGAATTCACGCCCGTCTTATTCCTGGTTCATCTTGGCTCGTTCAAATATAGAAAGAACAAAGGGGTATGCGGTGTATGGAGCCTGAAATATTCACAAGTTCGCTACGTTTACATCGACCGTGTCTGACCTGCCCCAATAGAGGCGGCCTGCGGACTATTCTGGACGGGATGCTGAAAGAGTAAATAGAATAGCGGTCTGGCAACCAGAAAGTGATTGAAATTTATGGGGGATTAAACATTCCTGCGGTAGTTTATAAGACGTTCCGTAGCCTGCTTCTATGACTCGACTCCTCGGAATGTAGTTTGTTACAGTTAATTCTACGTTTAATAAAAAAAACATTCGTACATTTCGTTGTACATTACCTTACTAATGTAATCAACAATCGTTGTTATATATTTGTGATTACTAATGCCGATACCAAAGTGTGTAAGAAGTTACAGTTGCAAAATATTTTCCAAATATTGATCCGAAATATTGGATCAATTCTGTCAAGGTGACAGCGAGTTCCATGGAATATCGAAACCCGATCATACGTTGGCTAGAGCTCGAAAACTTTCGTTTCTTTTGTGCCTGATTTTTGAATGACTTCAAAACAGCCCGTATCCCAGGGCTCGATCGTCGAGGCTCCTTTCGTTTTATTCTCGATAGGTCTTATCTGCGGTCGAGCCGTTTACGAATTCAAGAGCCAAGACTGTGCCCTGGTTCGATGTATTCTAGGTGCATTTAAATCTCATCCTCGAGACTTTTCATCCTGGAACTCTCTCTATCTCTATCCTTCTCTTTAACTCTCTTCGCTTAATATTGCACGATCCCACCGGACGAATATATCGATAATACAGATTACCGTGGAATCCCTGCAACCCGTTCGAACGTATTTCGATTCGTCTAACATCGTATCGAAATCTATTAAAGGCTCAAAGATTTCGAGGGAAAGCGCCTTTCTATCTTCAATGGGCATTGTTCGGTAACCGGTGCCTCATAATATCATGGTCGAATCAATAACAATCGGTGCATTCGATGTTCCGAGGAACCGTGGTAAGAAAAGAATTTGTCGAATGGAAGGGATCAACGTGTGATGGTAACATGCTTGTATGGCTGAATTGCTTGGGGGACGATGAAGACCATCCTCTTTTCTTCTTACAACCACGTAGCAATTAGAGAACCAGGTATTATGGGATTTGGAGAGCTATATACTATATACTGTATCATTTCCCTCTGCTCCATTCTATCCATCCTCTTGTGTTCTGGTATCTGCACTATTCTATAAAGCTATCGTGATTGTAGTGGATCGTTTACGGGATCGATGATCGTTTAGAAGCTAAGAAATTAATTATAAAGATAAGGAACTGACGAAACTAAATTTGTCTACATACCAATTGATTCAGTATTAATCCTGCTATGATCTTCGGGTCTACTTCGACTCACTTACGTTTCCGTTTCTTCAACGCTGTTCTAACTTTACACACTTTTTTCACTTGAACTTAATCTGGCCTCTACAACAATGTTCTTAGGCTTGCGAAATGTTGAAGGAGATTGTTGCTTATTTCGAATGTATAGCTTGACCATAGCAGGGTGAATGATCCCAAGGAACATAAATAAAATTTGAAAGTAAAGCACTGAAATCCATACAGTGATTTCTCGATGAATGCGACACGATTCCTAATATCAATTAACCAAAAAAGTAATAAGAATAATAAATAATAACGAAATAATTAATTCTAAAACTTTTAAGTTTTGGAAGAAGTTCTGGAATTAGTTCCAATTTTCGCCACCAAAGTGGTGGGGGCATCACTAAATGTCCCATAAATTCTCAAATTTTTTCGGCACTTTTCTAAATCCAAGATGACGGAAAAATCTGCACGTTTTTAAGTTCTGGAATTAGTTCAAATTTCCGCCACCAACTGGTGGGGGCGCCACAAATGTGTAGGTGGCGCCCCCACCACTTTGGTGGCGGAAATTGGGACTAATTCTAAAACTTTGTTTCTAATTCTAAATCTTGGTAAGCACGTTGTTGCCCGCTAGTGAGTTTGGCGGGCGTTGAATTGCCCATGACTGATCTAGACGAACAATTTACACTATATCGGTGTCGTGTCATTGAAACAATTGCTTCCAGCCAGCGTGAAATTTTATGATTATCGATACCACGCGTTAAACGATCATCGTTCGTGTCTACACGCGGCCAAGAGATTAAGCAATAACGCGGCGACCTCGTCAGCAACCCACGTCGCTGATTCATACGCAACGACAGGCGCAAACTTACCGCGAGATATCCGGCGAGCGGTTTGGTAATGATCGGTCCGGTAATCGGTGAATTTGCGACACGGCCTTATCTTCCCATACGCTGCTTATACGGCCGAACGACGACACGAACGCATTTATACGGCATCCCGCAAGATCCCTCATTATATCTTCAAACCAGCGGCCAGTGCCAACAATGTGACTATAATTGAAATTTACGCCCAAGCCACCGCCGCCGCCGCTGATGCAACGTAAACGGACGCGCGAGTCCGTTTGCCCCCGAATACAGCTTACAACATCGAGTCAGACACGTGATAACGATTTCGAACTGAATTTAGTAAACATGAAATATTATTAGTTTTCTTTGAGTCAACGTGAAATACACTTTTGCTGGTATTAACATTTAAGGTTCAGAATAAATGTAATAGTAAATAGAATTTCTTCTGTATCTGGGAAAATATTAATAATAAAGTAATTCTTCAGAGTGAAGTCGTAAAAGAAATTTTATGACAAGGGGTTAAGCTGATTAACGCGACACCCCTCCCCCCTCCGGCACAAGTAATTTGCTTCGTTGAACATTTCTATTATGTTTTCCGAGATGAATTTCACTAATCCTGCTATCGGGGATATTTACTCGATCTCCAATTTCGCTGGGTTTAATTGATTTCTTTTGGGATTCTTTATGCAGCTAGACAATGCTTCAAAATTCTACAAGAGTCTTCGGCTGTTTCTTGGTGTAAAATTGATTTCTAGAGGTTCTCTGAAAATGTACACGCTGTTCATTGCTACGATGTTTGATCTGTACGGTGACAGGTATTTGGGTGTTTCTTTGAGACTTTTAAAACCAAATATAGTAAATGTGTGTTTGAAGGCTCTTCGTTACTCAACATTAAATATTTAATGAACTATTGGCCATTTGCGGCTGAAACAAATATCACTACCTTTAGAATTCCAAGCTCTGTCACTGTGTTAAAACTTCATTAAAATGTCAACGTTACACCTGGCGTCCTCTCATTGAGAGTTTCCGAAGAAATAAGGTGAATTATATCAGACTCTTTACGATCATTCCTCAGTTTAAAATTTCTATTCCCAATTTTTACTCCATTCAATCCGCAGCTCGTACGCCTACAATTTCCTTACGCCTTTCATCCATCATCTACCATTCGAATTAAATTTTCCTCCCATCTACTACGAAAAATAGAACCTCGCGACATATTCCGAGCAGCAAATTTCTCTGAACAAGGGATTTTACATCTACCGTTCCTCTCACCAATATTCCTCTGCTTTCTACGCGGACACGATCTTGTTCTCCGAAACAATCTCCAAAAGAAGAGATCCCCTCCGATACAGGGGGATATCTACACTTACGCCTCTTCTATTTCCAATCGATTCAATGTCTCGAAGAGGACTCGGCTAAGCTTTCGACGAGCAGATCGCGCGCAGCGGAGAGATCCAGCTGATCCGCTTCGAGCCGGCCCGTCGCGACGTTTTCTTTTGGATAGCATCTCGGCAACGCTCCGTACGTAAAGGTGAAAGTGGATGAAGGGGGAACGGGGGTGGATTGGGATGAAAGGCCGAAGGGCCCGCGGAAGAGGGCCACTCGAAATTGAGTTTCCGGTGCCGTCACCGGCAAACACCGAGGTCAAGATACCTACTCGTCGGGGATTGAAGCGTACGCCGGCGAAATGCAAGTCGTGCCTCGGATCGTTGCCCGAATTTGCGTCCGCCCTATGGAATCGTTGCTCCAGGCTTTATTCCTCGAAGAAAGCTCGCCATCCTCGCCCGTGGTCTTCCAGCCGGATATCTTGTTCGAAGTATCGGGTTCGCCTGAAAAATCTCTGCTCGCTTCATCTTAACTGGAAATACTAAAATTTTTGTATTAACGTGGGATCAAATTTAAATGAAAAGTATCGTGTCAGTCAGAAATTTCAACAAATTTTTAAGAGGAAAGGATTGTCGCGTCCGTCCGCGTGGATTTCTCTTTCGAATCCGCCTGGAGTTGTAAATTCCAGGCTCGACCGTCGTGGTACGCGTCCGGTTGCGAACTGTTGCCCGCCAAATTAATATTAGGCAACTGTTTCAATTTCTTTAGTGAGAAAAACGAATAATTGCTCGACCGTTGGAGTTGGCGAATCGTGATGCGAATGTTGTCGAATGATTGTTCGATTGCGATTTAATGCGAATGAATTGAGTCCGTGTGACTCTAGTCGTAACGAGT